>NW_027362761.1:740150805-740773548 GCF_046119375.1 Phyllobates terribilis | reverse complement strand
AACTACACAGCCTCACTGCACGCAAGCGGGGAATAGAGCGTCCTAGCGTATGCGCAGTGAAGCAGCCAACTACACTAGCCTCACTGCACACAAGCGGGAATAGAGCGTCATAGCGTATGCGCAGTGAAGCAGCCAACTACACAGCCTCACTGCACACAAGCGGGGAATAGAGCGTCATAGCGTATGCGCAGTGAAGCAGCCAACTACACAGCCTCACTGCCCACAAGCGGGGAATAGAGCGTCATAGCGTATGCGCAGTGAAGCAGCCAACTACACAGCGTCACTGCACACAAGCGGGGAATAGAGCGTCATAGCGTATGCGCAGTGAAGCAGCCAACTACACAGCCTCACTGCACGCAAGCGGGGAATAGAGCGTCATAGCGTATGCGCAGTGAAGCAGCCAACTACACAGCCTTACTGCACACAAGCGGGAATAGAGCGTCATAGCGTATGCGCAGTGAAGCAGCCAACTACACAGCCTCACTGCACACAAGCGGGGAATAGAGCGTCATAGCGTATGCGCAGTGAAGCAGCCAACTACACAGCCTCACTGCCCACAAGCGGGGAATAGAGCGTCATAGCGTATGCGCAGTGAAGCCGCCAACTACACAGCCTCACTGCACACAAGCGGGGAATAGAGCGTCATAGCGTATGCGCAGTGAAGCCGCCAACTACACAGCGTCACTGCACACAAGCGGGGAATAGAGCGTCATAGCGTATGCGCAGTGAAGCAGCCAACTACACAGCGTCACTGCACACAAGCGGGGAATAGAACGTCATAGCGTATGCGCAGTGAAGCAGCCAACTACACAGCCTCACTGCACACAAGCGGGGAATAGAGCGTCATAGCGTATGCGCAGTGAAGCAGCCAACTACACAGCCTCACTGCCCACAAGCGGGGAATAGAGCGTCATAGCGTATGCGCAGTGAAGCCGCCAACTACACAGCCTCACTGCACACAAGCGGGGAATAGAGCGTCATAGCGTATGCGCAGTAAAGCCGCCAACTACACAGCGTCACTGCACACAAGCGGGGAATAGAGCGTCATAGCGTATGCGCAGTGAAGCAGCCAACTACACAGCGTCACTGCACACAAGCGGGGAATAGAACGTCATAGCGTATGTGCAGTGAAGCAGCCAACTACACAGCCTCACTGCACACAAGCGGGGAATAGAGCGTCATAGCGTATGCGCAGTGAAGCAGCCAACTACACAGCCTCACTGCCCACAAGCGGGGAATAGAGCGTCATAGCGTATGCGCAGTGAAGCAGCCAACTACACAGCCTCACTACACACAAGCGGGGAATAGAGCGTCATAGCGTATGCGCAGTGAAGCAGCCAACTACACAGCCTCACTGCACACAAGCGGGGAATAGAGCGTCATAGCGTATGCGCAGTGAAGCAGCCAACTACACAGCCTCACTGCACACAAGCGGGGAATAGAGCGTCATAGCGTATGCACAGTGAAGCAGCCAACTACACAGCCTCACTGCACACAAGCGGGGAATAGAGCGTCATAGCGTATGCGCAGTGAAGCAGCCAACTACACAGCCTCACTGCACACAAGCGGGGAATAGAGCGTCATAGCGTATGCGCAGTGAAGCAGCCAACTACACAGCCTCACTGCACACAAGCGGGGAATAGAGCGTCATAGCGTATGCGCAGTGAAGCAGCCAACTACACAGCCTCACTGCACACAAGCGGGGAATAGAGCGTCATAGCGTATGCGCAGTGAAGCAGCCAACTACACAGCCTCACTGCACACAAGCGGGGATAGAGCGTCATAGCGTATGCGCAGTGAAGCAGCCAACTACACAGCCTCACTGCACACAAGCGGGAATAGAGCGTCATAGCGTATGCGCAGTGAAGCAGCCAACTACACAGCCTCACTGCACACAAGCGGGGAATAGAGCGTCATAGCGTATGCGCAGTGAAGCAGCCAACTACACAGCCTCACTGCACACAAGCGGGGAATAGAGCGTCATAGCGTATGCGCAGTGAAGCAGCCAACTACACAGCCTCACTGCACACAAGCGGGGAATAGAGCGTCATAGCGTATGCGCAGTGAAGCAGCCAACTACACAGCCTCACTGCACACAAGCGGGGAATAGAGCGTCATAGCGTATGCGCAGTGAAGCAGCCAACTACACAGCCTCACTGCACACAAGCGGGGAATAGAGCGTCATAGCGTATGCGCAGTGAAGCAGCCAACTACACAGCCTCACTGCACACAAGCGGGAATAGAGCGTCATAGCGTATGCGCAGTGAAGCAGCCAACTACACAGCCTCACTGCACACAAGCGGGGAATAGAGCGTCATAGCGTATGCGCAGTGAAGCAGCCAACTACACAGCCTCACTGCACACAAGCGGGGAATAGAGCGTCATAGCGTATGCGCAGTGAAGCAGCCAACTACACAGCCTCACTGCACACAAGCGGGGAATAGAGCGTCATAGCGTATGCACAGTGAAGCAGCCAACTACACAGCCTCACTGCCCACAAGCGGGGAATAGAGCGTCATAGTGTATGCGCAGTGAAGCAGCCAACTACACAGCGTCATGCACACAAGCGGGGAATAGAGCGTCATAGCGTATGCGCAGTGAAGCAGCCAACTACACAGCCTCACTGCACGCAAGCGGGGAATAGAGCGTCATAGCGTATGCGCAGTGAAGCAGCCAACTACACAGCCTCACTGCACACAAGTGGGGAATAGAGCGTCATAGCGTATGCGCAGTGAAGCAGCCAACTACACAGCCTCACTGCACACAAGCGGCGAATAGAGCGTCATAGCGTATGCGCAGTGAAGCAGCCAACTACACAGCCTCACTGCACACAAGCGGGGAATAGAGCGTCATAGCGTATGCGCAGTGAAGCAGCCAACTACACAGCCTCACTGCCACACAAGCGGGGAATAGAGCGTCATAGCGTATGCGCAGTGAAGCAGCCAACTACACAGCCTCACTGCACACAAGCGGGGAATAGAGCGTCATAGCGTATGCGCAGTGAAGCAGCCAACTACACAGCCTCACTGCACACAAGCGGGGAATAGAGCGTCATAGCGTATGCGCAGTGAAGCAGCCAACTACACAGCCTCACTGCACACAAGCGGGGAATAGAGCGTCATAGCGTATGCGCAGTGAAGCAGCCACTACACAGCCTCACTGCACACAAGCGGGGAATAGAGCGTCATAGCGTATGCGCAGTGAAGCAGCCAACTACATAGCCTCACTGCACACAAGCGGGGAATAGAGCGTCATAGCGTATGCGCAGTGAAGCAGCCAACTACACAGCCTCACTGCACACAAGCGGGGAATAGAGCGTCATAGCGTATGCGCAGTGAAGCAGCCAACTACACAGCCTCACTGCACGCAAGCGGGGAATAGAGCGTCATAGCGTATGCGCAGTGAAGCAGCCAACTACACAGCCTCACTGCACACAAGCGGGGAATAGAGCGTCATAGCGTATGCGCAGTGAAGCAGCCAACTACACAGCCTCACTGCACGCAAGCGGGGAATAGAGCGTCATAGCGTATGCGCAGTGAAGCAGCCAACTACACAGCCTCACTGCCCACAAGCGGGGAATAGAGCGTCATAGCGTATGCGCAGTGAAGCAGCCAACTACACAGCGTCACTGCACACAAGCGGGGAATAGAGCGTCATAGCGTATGTGCAGTGAAGCAGCCAAACTACACAGCCTCACTGCACACAAGCGGGGAATAGAGCGTCATAGCGTATGCGCAGTGAAGCAGCCAACTACACAGCCTCACTGCACACAAGCGGGGAATAGAGCGTCATAGCGTATGCGCAGTGAAGCAGCCAACTACACAGCCTCACTGCACACAAGCGGGGAATAGAGCGTCATAGCGTATGCGCAGTGAAGCAGCCAACTACACAGCCTCACTGCACACAAGCGGGGAATAGAGCGTCATAGCGTATGCGCAGTGAAGCAGCAACTACACAGCCTCACTGCACACAAGCGGGGAATAGAGCGTCATAGCGTATGCGCAGTGAAGCAGCCAACTACACAGCCTCACTGCACACAAGCGGGGAATAGAGCGTCATAGCGTATGCGCAGTGAAGCAGCCAACTACACAGCCTCACTGCACACAAGCGGGGAATAGAGCGTCATAGCGTATGCGCAGTGAAGCAGCCAACTACACAGCCTCACTGCACACAAGCGGGGAATAGAGCGTCATAGCGTATGCGCAGTGAAGCAGCCAACTACACAGCCTCACTGCACACAAGCGGGGAATAGAGCGTCATAGCGTATGCGCAGTGAAGCAGCCAACTACACAGCCTCACTGCACACAAGCGGGGAATAGAGCGTCATAGCGTATGCGCAGTGAAGCAGCCAACTACATAGCCTCACTGCACACAAGCGGGGAATAGAGCGTCATAGCGTATGCGCAGTGAAGCAGCCAACTACACAGCCTCACTGCACACAAGCGGGGAATAGAGCGTCATAGCGTATGCGCAGTGAAGCAGCCAACTACACAGCCTCACTGCCCACAAGCGGGGAATAGAGCGTCATAGCGTATGCGCAGTGAAGCAGCCAACTACACAGCGTCACTGCACACAAGCGGGGAATAGAGCGTCATAGCGTATGCGCAGTGAAGCAGCCAACTACACAGCCTCACTGCACGCAAGCGGGGAATAGAGGGTCATAGCGTATGCGCAGTGAAGCAGCCAACTACACAGCCTCACTGCACGCAAGCGGGGAATAGAACGTCATAGCGTATGTGCAGTGAAGCAGCCAACTACACAGCCTCACTGCACACAAGCGGGGAATAGAACGTCATAGCGTATGCGCAGTGAAGCAGCCAACTACACAGCCTCACTGCACACAAGCGGGGAATAGAGCGTCATAGCGTATGCGCAGTGAAGCAGCCAACTACACAGCCTCACTGCCCACAAGCGGGGAATAGAGCGTCATAGCGTATGCGCAGTGAAGCAGCCAACTACACAGCCTCACTGCACACAAGCGGGGAATAGAGCGTCATAGCGTATGCGCAGTGAAGCAGCCAACTACACAGCCTCACTGCACACAAGCGGGGAATAGAGCGTCATAGCGTATGCACAGTGAAGCAGCCAACTACACAGCCTCACTGCACACAAGCGGGGAATAGAGCGTCATAGCGTATGCACAGTGAAGCAGCCAACTACACAGCCTCACTGCACACAAGCGGGGAATAGAGCGTCATCGCGTATGCGCAGTGAAGCAGCCAACTACACAGCCTCACTGCACACAAGCGGGGAATAGAGCGTCATAGCGTATGCGCAGTGAAGCAGCCAACTACACAGCCTCACTGCACACAAGCGGGGAATAGAGCGTCATAGCGTATGCGCAGTGAAGCAGCCAACTACACAGCCTCACTGCACACAAGCGGGGAATAGAGCGTCATAGCGTATGCGCAGTGAAGCAGCCAACTACACAGCCTCACTGCACACAAGCGGGGAATAGAGCGTCATAGCGTATGCGCAGTGAAGCAGCCAACTACACAGCCTCACTGCACACAAGCGGGAATAGAGCGTCATAGCGTATGCGCAGTGAAGCAGCCAACTACACAGCCTCACTGCACACAAGCGGGGAATAGAGCGTCATAGCGTATGCGCAGTGAAGCAGCCAACTACACAGCCTCACTGCACACAAGCGGGGAATAGAGCGTCATAGCGTATGCGCAGTGAAGCAGCCAACTACACAGCCTCACTGCACACAAGCGGGGAATAGAGCGTCATAGCGTATGCGCAGTGAAGCAGCCAACTACACAGCCTCACTGCACACAAGCGGGGAATAGAGCGTCATAGCGTATGCGCAGTGAAGCAGCCAACTACACAGCCTCACTGCACACAAGCGGGGAATAGAGCGTCATAGCGTATGCGCAGTGAAGCAGCCAACTACACAGCCTCACTGCACACAAGCGGGGAATAGAGCGTCATAGCGTATGCGCAGTGAAGCAGCCAACTACACAGCCTCACTGCACACAAGCGGGAATAGAGCGTCATAGCGTATGCGCAGTGAAGCAGCCAACTACACAGCCTCACTGCACACAAGCGGGGAATAGAGCGTCATAGCGTATGCGCAGTGAAGCAGCCAACTACACAGCCTCACTGCCCACAAGCGGGAATAGAGCGTCATAGCGTATGCGCAGTGAAGCAGCCAACTACACAGCCTCACTGCACACAAGCGGGGAATAGAGCGTCATAGCGTATGCGCAGTGAAGCAGCCAACTACACAGCCTCACTGCCCACAAGCGGGGAATAGAGCGTCATAGCGTATGCGCAGTGAAGCAGCCAACTACACAGCGTCACTGCACACAAGCGGGGAATAGAGCGTCATAGCGTATGCGCAGTGAAGCAGCCAACTACACAGCCTCACTGCACACAAGCGGGGAATAGAGCGTCATAGCGTATGCGCAGTGAAGCAGCCAACTACACAGCCTCACTGCACGCAAGCGGGGAATAGAGCGTCATAGCGTATGCGCAGTGAAGCAGCCAACTACACAGCCTCACTGCCCACAAGCGGGGAATAGAGCGTCATAGGCGTATGCGCAGTGAAGCAGCCAACTACACAGCGTCACTGCACACAAGCGGGGAATAGAGCGTCATAGCGTATGCGCAGTGAAGCAGCCAACTACACAGCCTCACTGCACACAAGCGGGGAATAGAGCGTCATAGCGTATGCGCAGTGAAGCAGCCAACTACACAGCCTCACTGCACACAAGCGGGGAATAGAGCGTCATAGCGTATGCGCAGTGAAGCAGCCAACTACACAGCCTCACTGCACACAAGCGGGGAATAGAGCGTCATAGCGTATGCGCAGTGAAGCAGCCCAACTACACAGCCTCACTGCACACAAGCGGGGAATAGAGCGTCATAGCGTATGCGCAGTGAAGCAGCCAACTACACAGCCTCACTGCACACAAGCGGGGAATAGAGCGTCATAGCGTATGCGCAGTGAAGCAGCCAACTACAACAGCCTCACTGCACACAAGCGGGGAATAGAGCGTCATAGCGTATGCGCAGTGAAGCAGCCAACTACACAGCCTCACTGCACACAAGCGGGGAATAGAGCGTCATAGCGTATGCGCAGTGAAGCAGCCAACTACACAGCCTCACTGCACACAAGCGGGGAATAGAGCGTCATAGCGTATGCGCAGTGAAGCAGCCAACTACACAGCCTCACTGCACACAAGCGGGGAATAGAGCGTCATAGCGTATGCGCAGTGAAGCAGCCAACTACACAGCCTCACTGCACACAAGCGGGGAATAGAGCGTCATAGCGTATGCGCAGTGAAGCAGCCAACTACACAGCCTCACTGCACACAAGCGGGGAATAGAGCGTCCTAGCGTATGCGCAGTGAAGCAGCCAACTACACAGCCTCACTGCACACAAGCGGGGAATAGAGCGTCATAGCGTATGCGCAGTGAAGCAGCCAACTACACAGCCTCACTGCACACAAGCGGGGAATAGAGCGTCATAGCGTATGCGCAGTGAAGCAGCCAACTACACAGCCTCACTGCCCACAAGCGGGGAATAGAGCGTCATAGCGTATGCGCAGTGAAGCAGCCAACTACACAGCGTCACTGCACACAAGCGGGGAATAGAGCGTCATAGCGTATGCGCAGTGAAGCAGCCAACTACACAGCCTCACTGCACGCAAGCGGGGAATAGAGCGTCATAGCGTATGCGCAGTGAAGCAGCCAACTACACAGCCTTACTGCACACAAGCGGGGAATAGAGCGTCATAACGTATGCGCAGTGAAGCAGCCAACTACACAGCCTCACTGCACACAAGCGGGGAATAGAGCGTCATAGCGTATGCGCAGTGAAGCAGCCAACTACACAGCCTCACTGCCCACAAGCGGGGAATAGAGCGTCATAGCGTATGCGCAGTGAAGCCGCCAACTACACAGCCTCACTGCACACAAGCGGGGAATAGAGCGTCATAGCGTATGCGCAGTGAAGCAGCCAACTACACAGCGTCACTGCACACAAGCGGGGAATAGAGCGTCATAGCGTATGCGCAGTGAAGCAGCCAACTACACAGCGTCACTGCACACAAGCGGGGAATAGAACGTCATAGCGTATGTGCAGTGAAGCAGCCAACTACACAGCCTCACTGCACACAAGCGGGGAATAGAGCGTCATAGCGTATGCGCAGTGAAGCAGCCAGCTACACAGCCTCACTGCCCACAAGCGGGGAATAGAGCGTCATAGCGTATGCGCAGTGAAGCAGCCAACTACACAGCCTCACTGCACACAAGCGGGAATAGAGCGTCATAGCGTATGCACAGTGAAGCAGCCAACTACACAGCCTCACTGCACACAAGCGGGGAATAGAGCGTCATAGCGTATGCGCAGTGAAGCAGCCAACTACACAGCCTCACTGCACACAAGCGGGGAATAGAGCGTCATAGCGTATGCACAGTGAAGCAGCCAACTACACAGCCTCACTGCACACAAGCGGGGAATAGAGCGTCATAGCGTATGCGCAGTGAAGCAGCCAACTAACACAGCCTCACTGCACACAAGCGGGGAATAGAGCGTCATAGCGTATGCGCAGTGAAGCAGCCAACTACACAGCCTCACTGCACACAAGCGGGGAATAGAGCGTCATAGCGTATGCGCAGTGAAGCAGCCAACTACACAGCCTCACTGCACACAAGCGGGGAATAGAGCGTCATAGCGTATGCGCAGTGAAGCAGCCAACTACACAGCCTCACTGCACACAAGCGGGGAATAGAGCGTCATAGCGTATGCGCAGTGAAGCAGCCAACTACACAGCCTCACTGCACACAAGCGGGGAATAGAGCGTCATAGCGTATGCGCAGTGAAGCAGCCAACTACACAGCCTCACTGCACACAAGCGGGGAATAGAGCGTCATAGCGTATGCGCAGTGAAGCAGCCAACTACACAGCCTCACTGCACACAAGCGGGGAATAGAGCGTCATAGCGTATGCGCAGTGAAGCAGCCAACTACACAACCTCACTGCACACAAGCGGGGAATAGAGCGTCATAGCGTATGCGCAGTGAAGCAGCCAACTACACAGCCTCACTGCACACAAGCGGGGAATAGAGCGTCATAGCGTATGCGCAGTGAAGCAGCCAACTACACAGCCTCACTGCACACAAGCGGGGAATAGAGCGTCATAGCGTATGCGCAGTGAAGCAGCCAACTACACAGCCTCACTGCACACAAGCGGGGAATAGAGCGTCATAGCGTATGCGCAGTGAAGCAGCCAACTACACAGCCTCACTGCACACAAGCGGGGAATAGAGCGTCATAGCGTATGCGCAGTGAAGCAGCCAACTACACAGCCTCACTGCACACAAGCGGGGAATAGAGCGTCATAGCGTATGCACAGTGAAGCAGCCAACTACACAGCCTCACTGCCCACAAGCGGGGAATAGAGCGTCATAGCGTATGCGCAGTGAAGCAGCCAACTACACAGCGTCACTGCACACAAACGGGGAATAGAGCGTCATAGCGTATGCGCAGTGAGCAGCCAACTACACAGCCTCACTGCACGCAAGCGGGGAATAGAGCGTCATAGCGTATGCGCAGTGAAGCAGCCAACTACACAGCCTCACTGCACACAAGCGGGGAATAGAGCGTCATAGCGTATGCGCAGTGAAGCAGCCAACTACACAGCCTCACTGCACGCAAGCGGGGAATAGAGCGTCATAGCGTATGCGCAGTGAAGCAGCCAACTACACAGCCTCACTGCCCACAAGCGGGGAATAGAGCGTCATAGCGTATGCGCAGTGAAGCAGCCAACTACACAGCGTCACTGCACACAAGCGGGGAATAGAGCGTCATAGCGTATGCGCAGTGAAGCAGCCAACTACACAGCCTCACTGCACACAAGCGGGGAATAGAGCGTCATAGCGTATGCGCAGTGAAGCAGCCAACTACACAGCCTCACTGCACACAAGCGGGGAATAGAGCGTCATAGCGTATGCGCAGTGAAGCAGCCAACTACACAGCCTCACTGCACACAAGCGGGGAATAGAGCGTCATAGCGTATGCGCAGTGAAGCAGCCAACTACACAGCCTCACTGCACACAAGCGGGGAATAGAGCGTCATAGCGTATGCGCAGTGAAGCAGCCAACTACACAGCCTCACTGCACACAAGCGGGGAATAGAGCGTCATAGCGTATGCGCAGTGAAGCAGCCAACTACACAGCCTCACTGCACACAAGCGGGGAATAGAGCGTCATAGCGTATGCGCAGTGAAGCAGCCAACTACACAGCCTCACTGCACACAAGCGGGGAATAGAGCGTCATAGCGTATGCGCAGTGAAGCAGCCACCTACACAGCCTCACTGCACACAAGCGGGGAATAGAGCGTCATAGCGTATGCGCAGTGAAGCAGCCAACTACACAGCCTCACTGCACACAAGCGGGGAATAGAGCGTCATAGCGTATGCGCAGTGAAGCAGCCAACTACACAGCCTCACTGCACACAAGCGGGGAATAGAGCGTCATAGCGTATGCGCAGTGAAGCAGCCAACTACACAGCCTCACTGCACACAAGCGGGGAATAGAGCGTCATAGCGTATGCGCAGTGAAGCAGCCAACTACACAGCCTCACTGCACACAAGCGGGGAATAGAGCGTCATAGCGTATGCGCAGTGAAGCAGCCAACTACACAGCCTCACTGCACACAAGCGGGGAATAGAGCGTCATAGCGTATGCGCAGTGAAGCAGCCAACTACACAGCCTCACTGCCCACAAGCGGGGAATAGAGCGTCATAGCGTATGCGCAGTGAAGCAGCCAACTACACAGCGTCACTGCACACAAGCGGGGAATAGAGCGTCATAGCGTATGTGCAGTGAAGCAGCCAACTACACAGCCTTACTGCACACAAGCGGGGAATAGAGCGTCATAGCGTATGTGCAGTGAAGCAGCTAACTACACAGCCTTACTGCACACAAGCGGGGAATAGAGCGTCATAGCGTATGCGCAGTGAAGCAGCCAACTACACAGCGTCACTGCACACAAGCGGGGAATAGAGCGTCATAGCGTATGCGCAGTGAAGCAGCCAACTACACAGCCTCACTGCACACAAGCGGGGAATAGAACGTCATAGCGTATGCGCAGTGAAGCAGCCAACTACACAGCCTCACTGCCCACAAGCGGGGAATAGAGCGTCATAGCGTATGCGCAGTGAAGCAGCCAACTACACAGCCTCACTGCACACAAGCGGGGAATAGAGCGTCATAGCGTATGCGCAGTGAAGCAGCCAACTACACAGCCTCACTGCACACAAGCGGGGAATAGAGCGTCATAGCGTATGCGCAGTGAAGCAGCCAACTACACAGCCTCACTGCACACAAGCGGGGAATAGAGCGTCATAGCGTATGCGCAGTGAAGCAGCCAACTACACAGCCTCACTGCGCAGGCGGCCGGACATGTACAAATGCGCATGCCACGAGCAATATTCAAATACATGGGCAGCGCCAGCAGTGACTGAATGCGGCGCCCGCCCCTGACTGAATAGCAGTATCACACCCCTATGACTGAATACGAGCAGGTAGGATATAAGTACATAAAGGGTTATAAAATCATTATAATACCACTAATTTTAATGAAAACAGCTTGTTAGTGATGCACATTGCATCACTAACAAAGCAATGGGGGCAGTGTAGATAGTAGCTAGAACATGATAGGTTCCCTTTAAGCGTTCATATGCACTGAGTTGATGGTAAAAGGCTTAGGTCAGATGGCAGCATGGTGTCAGCATTAGCATGCCCCCTTCACACCCCGGAATAGTGTTCCCAGGGTTCAAAAGCTAGGACTTTGCCTGTCTGTGCCATCTGCATGTGTCTAACCTCTGCTGGTGCGAGATAAAGCTGTGTAACAATAAAAATACCTTCACCATAGCTATTTAGCAATGGAGGTGAGTAACATTAAGTTGGGCCATCCCAGGGTTTATTGAGGACCACAAAGGAAGATATGAATAGCTCCAGTCTGACCTTCAGTCAGTGCTGTTCGTGCCAGGTAAAAGAGACCAGCCCACCTGCATGAGAGTACCGCCATTACTGAGATGAGCCTGATATCTACAACCCCTCCAAACAATAGATGTAGAAGAGATGAAGAGTTCATACATAACACGTGACGATTAGAGGGCTCATATACTACCACCTTTGAGCTCACTAGAGGCTGTAAAGGAGTAAAAATGAAAGAAACAGGTTGTAATTTGTTGTCATGTGCAGCTTTCCCTGCACTATCCCTCTCTTACAGACACACAGAACCAGGAATTTCATAGGTTTGTCCAGTTGAAAAATAATTATGTTCACATGTGTTTATAATTGAAAAAAATGGGACCTTGGTGGTATATTAATAG
The DNA here is from genome assembly GCF_046119375.1 of Phyllobates terribilis. Taxonomy (NCBI): domain Eukaryota; kingdom Metazoa; phylum Chordata; class Amphibia; order Anura; family Dendrobatidae; genus Phyllobates; species Phyllobates terribilis. Next base: position 740,761,196 of record NW_027362761.1, on the reverse strand, counting down.
CTAGATCTTCAGATATCAGCAGGGTCTTGTTTGCTCCAGCCCCCCATGTTTCCTTGTCATCAATGCTGAGTGCAAAAGGGCTGGGTGACTCATTTACAATAGATAAGAAAGCCTGATTTCTTGCCACCTTCAGTGTTGCAGGACTGGCAAAGATATAGAAATGAGCCAGTCAGACATCCCTCCTTCAGGCTATGTGCCCACAATGCAGAAATGCTCCGGATTTTTTCCTGAGCATTTCTGCATCTCCCTGGCAGAAAAAACACATGCGGATTGTACATGTGGATTGTACATGCGTTTTCCTGCCAAGGACAAGCGGAAGTGAAGCGTTCTTCACATGCATTTGCGCATGCGGGTTGTCAAGCGCTTTCCAAGTGATTTTTGCATCACTTGGAAAGTACTTGACAACTTGGTCACACTATATAAATCCATGCAACCGGCAACCGGCATGGATTTATATAGTGTGACCGAAAGAATGGTAAAAAATAAATATTATACTTACCTTCTGATGGCCCCCGGTGTCCTTGTCTCTGCTTGCCGGCAGCTCGTGGTAGATTAAAGGACCTGCCGACGTCAGCGGTCGCGTGACCCGTCACATGACTAAATGACGTCATGGCAGGTCCTTGAGTCCACATCGAGTCTGCCAGCAAGCCGAGACAAGGAGACTGGGGGCCATCAGAAGGTAAGTATAATATTTATTTTTTATTTTATTCTTTTTTTTACAGGTACTATGGTACCTGGGTCTGGAGGAGAGTCTCCTCTTCTTCAGACCCAGGTACCATCCGCACATTGAAACGCATGGAATCCGCATGTACAGATTCAGTGATGCGGATGTCATGCGGTCCAATGCAAGTCAGTTGCGGCAAAAACACCGCTCTTCCGCAAAATAATTGGTAGTGCTGCGGATTTTTCCGCAATGATAATCCGCAGCGGAAATTTCCGCATCATGTGCACAGCACATGCGGATTATCATTGGGGAACATGGCAGGCCTTCTACCAAGCGTTTTTTAAGCGTTTCTGCAGCGGAATTGCGGCTGCGGAAATGCTTAAAAAACGCATAGTGGGCACACAGCCTTACACACAGAACTGATGACCTGCAGATGCAGGAAATAGTTGTGTTCAGCACTAGCCTAAGGGGACCTGCCCCTACCCAGGACTGACACTGATATCTGAAGATTGGGCACTTTGATAATACAAGTACATGAGAAATTTCTTTATTTTCTATTAGAAATACATAAGAACATATTTTATTCAGCTGGATAACCCTTTTAGGCTATGTGCACACAGTGCGTTTTTTGTGCATTTTTTTTCTGCGCTGAATTGCACCAAAAAACGCATTGCATACCTTATCCCATGACTTCCTGCGACATTTTGCAAGTTATGTGCACATGATCAGGAATTTTCCTGCCAAGATTTCATGTGCGGAAAAAAACGCAGCATGTCCATTCTTTGTGCGTTTTTGCCTGCGTTTTTGCCTATGCAATGCATTGGAGAAAACGCATGGCAAATCCGCAGGCAAAAACTCATGAAAACGCTGCAGATTTTCCGCAGTGTTTTTGCTGCCAAGAGGTGTAGAAATGCTGCAGAAATTTCTGCAAGCAATTCCTGAACGTGCGCACATAGCCTTAAACGTTTTAAGATGTTCTATGGCTTTAGACGAGGTTGGTAGCTTCGGTGATGTAAACCCGGGAGAAGCATGCTCCAGCACACGTAGTGCTGAGAGGGTTAATAGGGCGTATCAGGGTCGGTTTTTACGAGCAGTCATAAGAGATGGGAGGGATTTGCTTCTCACATATCCCCACCCCAGGGCGTGCCTTTTTTGTAAATAAAACGGAGACTGAGTGTCTCATTCAGTGTCTGTGGCTGGAGGTTTGGAGACCTCCAGCGTGGCTGTGCTAAAGGACACTGACTGAGTGGGCAAACCCGTAGCACTTTGTGGACTGTTTATTTTTCTGCTTTGTTACTTTGTGCCGGACAAGGCTGTGTTTTGTTTACTTTGAAAGTGCGGTTTATGAAGTCTGAATAAACCTGCTTTGGACATTTTAAAGAAACCGTCTCCTATGCCTACCTCTAAAGCAGCTGAGTGAGTACCTAACCCTACAGTACATACAGATTCACTGCCCATTTGTCATGCAAGGTATGGGAAAGTCTAAGTGCAACACGAAGGGAGAGGGGAAGGGAGCCCAGACACTAGGGAAAGGGGGAGTGGCGACCTCCTAGGCTGATCTGATATCACCCTGTCTCCCCTAGCGTCCCTATATTGGTTCCTCACCAATCGCCGCACAGGAACCTAAACCCTGTATTTCCCTAGAGCTTGGCCCTGGATAGGGAAGGGGGGAAGAGCACTAGTTAGTCCCCACTAACAACTAAAGACAACAAAGGAGACAAACACGGGGGAAAGTAACTTAGCTTGAGCCGACTTCAGAAAGATTACACCGCACATCCTCCTAGCACCAGAGAGGAAGTAAACAGACTGCAGTAGCTCCAAGCCTTCACAAGGATATATGTGAATATCACAGGCGCCTCCTTATAGCAAACAGAAAATATTTAAACACCCAGACTTGGGTGTTAATTAGCAGGAGGGAGGGAGCCGCTGGGTCATAGTGAGAGAGTTCTAAGAAGGTGTCTGTAATGCCAAACGAAGAGATCTTCTGCAACCAACTGCAGTCCGACTTTCTGTCACATCTGACACACCCGTGACACCATTCCCAGGGAGGCAGAATGTTGCACGCATGCTCGAGATTTGCAAAAAGCCGACGGTCATGTCACTTTAGTGAATCATGTCACTCATGCCAACAGGGGTATGATGACAGAGAGGGAGAATTTGTCTGAGAAAATCAACACTCCCTTGACTAGTCACCCACCAATTTGCATATCGCGAGGGCAGTTTTAAAATAGTTTTTATGGTTGTTCACCAACCACGAGGTCACAAAAAGTCTTAATAGAAAGTAGACATAGAGTGCAATAAAGACATGGTAGCAGTTTGAAGGGACTAGGATAGCTGACAGGTTCCCTTTAACATTGCATTGAACACTATGATAATTATTAAAGGGGTTGACCCACAGGATACCTGACAAATGTAAAATTACAGGGGGTTAAACCACTACCCTCACTGATCTTGAGAATAGGGGTTCAAAAACCCTAAGTGAAAGGAGCTCTATTCACTTTCATGGGACACATAGAAGTGTCATCTCCGGTGTCATCTGTGACAAAGTGGTAATCCTTGACACTCTTAAATGTGCTATTTCCTGGTTAATCCATCATCAATTAAGAAGGTAAAAGGTCAGGAGATCATTCCAGGTGTGGCATTTGTATTTAGTAGCTGCTGCTGTGAACCCACAGCATGCGATCAAAGGAGCTCTCAAATGAAGAGAAATTGACCAACATTAGTCTGAAAAAAAAGAAATCCAGCAAAAAGATAGCAGAAATGTTAGAAGTGCCCAAATCAACATTGTAGTACATTTTACAAGATAAAGAGCATACTGATGAGCTTGGAAACTCAAAAAGGCCTTCATGTCCCCGGAAGACAACAGTGGTGGATGATCGCAGAATCCTTTCCATAGTGAAGTAAAACCTATTCACAACATCCACCCAAGTGAAGTATCTAAATCTACCATAAAGAGAAGACTTCATGAGAGCAAATAGAGAGGGTTCACCAGAAGGTGCAAACCATTAATCAGCCTTAAAAATAGAAATGCCAGATTAGACTTTGTCAAAAAAAACATCTAAAGAAGCCAGTCCAGTTCTGGAAAATAATTCTTTGGACAGATAAAACGAAGATCAACCTGTACCAGAATTTTAGGAAGAAGAAAGTATGGAGAAGGCTTGGAACGACTCATGATCCAAGCACACCACATCCTCTGTAAAACATGGTGGGGGCAGTGTAATGGCATGGGCATGCATGGCTTCCAATGGCACAGAGTCACTAGTATTTATTGATGATGTCACTGAAGACTGAAGCAGCCGGGTGAATTCTGAAGTGTTCAGTTCAATACTTTCTGCTCAGATTCAACCAAATGTAGCAAGCTTGATTGGACGGCTCTTCACAGTGCAGATGGACAATGACCTAAAACATACTGCGAAAGCAACCTAGGAGTTTTTTTTAAGGCAAAGTGGAATATTCTGCAATGGCCGAGTCAATCACAAGATCTCAACCCTATTGAGCATGTATTTCACATGCTTAAGATAAAACTTAATGCAGAAAGACCCACAAATAGGCAACAACTGAAGTCAGCTGCAGTAAAGGCCTGGCAAGGCATCACAAAGGAGGAAACCAAGAGTTTGGTGATGTCCATGTCTTCCAGACTTCAGGCAGTCATGGTCTGCAAAGGATTTTCTACAAACTATTAAAAATGAACATTTTATTTATGATAAAGTTAATTTGTCCAATTACTTTGGAGCCACTGAAATGAGGAGACTGTAGAAAAATAGTTGCAATTCGTTTCACAAGATATTTTTGTTCAACCCGTATAATTAAACCTGAAAGTCTACACTTCAATTGTATCCCAGTTTTATTGTAAATCAAAAATAGTGGCATGCAGAGCTGAAATCACGAAGATTCGGTCACTGGCCAAATATTTCTGGATCTAACTGTATGTGGTTATTCCTTAGCTGTTTTTACAGCTTTTTCACAATATTGGAAGAAGGGAGGATGCGGTGTCTATCTCGTACCATCTTCCAGATGTGGTAGTTGTTCCCAGATAGTTTTTTGGTGAGGTCAAGAAGAGGATAGTATTCCACAATTTTTTTTCTTTTTTTTTTTTTTTTTTCTATCTTGGCCTTTGTACTGGTTTAAAACCTATATGTAAGAGGATAATTTTGTTCTGTCCATGGTCTTTGACTTGGATGAGTTCAGACATTAAGGTTTTGGTTGTGATTCTGCACTGAAAATCTGTGGCAATTTACAAGGAATGTAGGTAGTCGGAGAAAAAAAAACCTGCGTAGAATTGAGGACCATTTTTTCTCTTAAATGTTTTGCTAGATTAATGTTGGTTAATGTTAGTGATATCACTACTAAGTGTATTAACCTGCAGTTTTTGTGATTGTATGAACAGTTATTCGTTCTAACTGTTCTCATATGTCGTGTCTCTGCCGCCGGCATGTTCCTCCTCACCCAGCCCAAATTCTTATTCCCAGCCAGAGCCATCTAGAAGAAACTGGCTTTTTGTTGGCTTACTTTGTTTTGTTTGTTCTTGCTTAGGCAATTAATCTTAAACCGTTTGTATGCTGCAAATCCATCCATTTCTGGATTTAGAGAAAATGTATTTTTCCATGAGAAGAAGCTAATCCGAAAGGCACAAACAAGTGACCACATTGTATGAATAGACCCATTCAGCTGTTTATTAAAGAGGTTTTAAGGCTTTTATTTGCTTAGCAGTAGACAATTACTGACCTAAATGGTCACCTGCTATACATGCCAGTATCCTCACATCAGTCATGTGAATAATGCGTGGCACATGACCAGCTGGAGGGGCGCCACCAATCAAAGGTGCCGGAATGAAACCCGATTTAAAAAGTAAGTTATGGATTTTATGATCACATTACTCATCCATTTCATAAGATTCCAGGAAAACCCCTTCAAATACAAGAACAGGTGGAATGTGATGGGGACAGCACGGTGGCTCAGTGGTTAGCACTGTTGCGGAGTTTAAATCCCTCTAAGGATAACATATGCAAGGAGTTTGTATTTTCTCCCCATGTTTCCTCCAGGTACTCCGATTTCCCCCCACACTCCAAAAACATAGGCAAGTTAGATTGTGAGCCCCAATGGGGAAAGTGATGATCATTTTTGTAAAACGCTGTGTAATATGCTGATGATACCTAAGCAAGCATAATGATTAATAATATATTGTAATTGTATATACATATTCCAACTTTTTTTTTTTAAATTACAAAACAATTTGCATATGTGAGGGGAATGAGATTTGGTGCCCAGTCTCTACAGAATTGGGCCATTTCTATTACAGCCAAAGTGCTTTTGGATGTGACTTTTGAAGTTTAGTACATATGTTGACTGCTGTCCCCCATTTTTAATGGGCCCATCCATGGTGGTCTTGTTTTTTATTTAGACAACTATGGGACCATTTTTTAAATAACAAAAGGGGCAGACAACCCTTTTATCCAACTAATAGACTTCTACCATCCCGTGTTTGTCACATACATATGGTGTTTTGCTGCAAAAGATGTCTCAAGTTCACAACCCTTTCGATTTTTTTCAGATCTGTTCTACACAGAATAAGATTAAAAATGTCTGTCTGTCCTAGTGGCACATGTTATTGGGTTTCTAAGCCACTTTCCTTAGTAATTTCTGGGATTTGGGAATTGCATAATGTAGTAATAGAAACTTCTTTATGATGTGTGAACTTTGCCATTGCATTCTTTGCATTGCAACTTAAACATTCATGACGGCTATAAAGTATTTACAGCAGTTTAATCTCACTTGTGAAGAGGAATGTGAATTTCATAAATGTATTGCTGAGTTACTTGACCTTGAAATAGAACTTTTTGTGACAGATTTACAGCATTCAAGACCACATTGAAAGACAGATACAGCCTCGTTTACATGAGTATTTTCTGTATTATCTCCAGACAATTGGAAGATACAGAATGCACTCTATGAACCGGTATTGGGACACCGACACATTACACCTATGTGAGCTATTATGATGTCCGATTCTTAATCCATAAGGATACAAAGTTGATTCTACCTCTGCAGCAGATGCACTTTTTGGAGTGTATCTGTAAGAATATTTGTCCTTTCATCTAAAAGAATGTGAGTTTAGACACTGATGATAGATGAGCGGGCCTCGCTCATAATCTTCATTTGAGCTCAACCAAGTTCTTCGCTGAGGTTGCGGGTCGGTGATTTGTACGGGGCCCATCAAGTTTTGCCACACCAAACTCCCCCAACCATGGCTTAATGGACTTAGATTTGTCCACTGGATCTGTCATGCTGCAACAAAAAAAAGAGTCCTTCCCAAACTGTTTCCACAAAGATGGAAGCCTACAAGTTATCCCTTACCCTAAACTAAGGGGCCTAGGCCAACCCCTGACAATCAACTCCATAGCATTGTCCCTCCTCCACCAAACTTTGCAATTAGGCAGGTAATGTTCTCTATGTTTGTCTATGTATGGGAGAGATTAAATCAGCTAGCCCCTTCCCACTAGCTCAGAGCCAATTCCAAATTAAGAGCTATAGCCTGTAGAGGGAAAAACATTAAAATGCAAGAGACCTAAAATAATGACCAGAATATTGTGTTATTCCTCATCTATGCCTAGCCTGTTTGCACTGGCAGATGTTCTGCTATTAAACCTTGACTTTTAGTCATCTATAATTTACTTTGTGAAGGTCTCAGGGCAATCAGTCTGGGAAGGTATTAGGAGGGGTGGTCAGACCAAACAGAAAAAAATGTGATTTTTCAAAAGTGCATAGATTGCTGAATTTCAGTTCTGATGTTACACTGGAGCTTTCTTTGTATATCTTTTATATTTCAACATGGCAAAGGGCTCACCAACAGCATTTCCCCCCATCCCGTGTTGGTGTTGTATATTACCAGCTGGCTGACTTGCTTAGTTCATTAGCTTAGCCAGTCCCATTAAAGCGCCTCACTGACAAATTGAAGGGGTGGAAGCTCTTCCTTAATAAACTTTATTCACCACTGATGTTAACATTGCTAGGTTGGCCTTCAGGAGGCTTTATTGTTTTTGTTTTACTGTTTGTTTGTTTTCTCATTGTTGCATTCCAAAAGATATTACTTTTTTATTCTTCTGTCAATGTATCCATATAAAGACTTTTTTGTACAATTAGTTTTAATTTTCATTGCTACTATACTGTGCATAAAACCTATTGATTAACCTTTCCTACCGCTGGGATATAAGGAATGGAAAAAAACTGTTCCTCAATTGTTTTTACATTTTAAATGTGCACAATATATATTACTTTATTTTACACAATAAAAATTCTTCGAAGAAGCTAACACAAAACGCGCGTTGGGGTACCTGTCCTCACTTCGTCCAGGTTGTTCAGATGAGTATATTGCATATGTGATGTGTGTTGAGATTTGTATACCTCTGCACCAGCGGTTACTAACTTCTATACAAGTTATTAGGATGACTCTGGGTTGGATTCTCTAGCCCCACATGGTTATACTCTCCATTGAATACCACATTGAGTTTAATATACTATTGGCAGTGCACTTTATGTATTATCTAATCACTGTATATTATTGATTTCTATGCTACTACTATATTATTGATTCTTATATGTGACTTCCTACATGTATCTTGTGGCATGGATTACTGATTACCCTGTATGGGACCTTATATTATTTATCAGACCACATTGATACTATCTTTAGATGACATAATTTATATACTGGTCTTGAAAAACTCTATACTGGTTGTGTTAATGCATATATCTCTTAGCATTAATTATTGATACGGTTTCTGTTACTTTGATGTGTGAGGTCTCTTTGCTATTTCTCCCCTTTAATATTTTAAATGTTTATTATGAACCAATAAAAATTTACTATTTTTAATGTTTGGCTGTATTTAGCTTCCCTTTCTCATTGGGTCTCTATACTTAATGGAAGTGCCGCTTTAAATAGGCCTGTTTTGTTTTGGATTTCTTTTAGGTACTAACCATGCAGGGTGCCCAAACATTTGCATTGGCCCATTTTCCTTTTTATAATTTTTAAAATGTAAAAGATGAAAATATATATTCTTTTTGCCTAAAATACAAAGGAAATCTGTCATCTGTAACTTTAGGCCGTTTAGAGATCATTTCATCTTCAACTTGCTTAACTGTTCACAATAACAGTAATTTTGACCAGGGGTTTCCAAACTTTTACATGCCGCTGTATAATATTTTAATTATTTGTATTAATTTTTGGGAGAACAAAGGTGAAGATCACAATTTGTAATTTTTTTAGTATGGGTCATTAGGGATTCAACAATACTATTTATGTGTACCTACTAATCTTTTGGGGTTTTTTTTTTACATAAATTTCTCTTTGGGGATGTGGGTTCGAATCCCACCAGTGCCAACAGATTTTCTATTTCAATGGAAGTCTTCAAACAGAGGCTGGACAGACCTTTGTCTGAGATGGTGTAGTGAATCCTGCATTGAGCAGAGGGTCGGACACAATGACCCTGGAGGTCCCTTCCAACTCTAAAGGCCCCGTCACACATAACGAGATCGCTAGCGAGATCGCTGATGAGTCACGGTTTGGTGACGCAATAGCGATCTCGCTAGCGATCTCGTTATGTCTGACAGGTAGCAACAATCAGGCCCCTGCTGTGAGATCGCTGATCGTTACAAAGCTTCCTGGACCATTCCTGGGTCGTTGCGCTCCCGCTGGGCAGTGTGCATCGCTGTATTTGACACCTTGTCAACGACCTCGCTAGCGATTCAGAACTGAGACACATTGAGGTGCATAAATTGGACTTTTCTGCGTTCATCGTCCCTGATTGGTGGTCGCTACTGCGTCCTTGTTTTTTTCAGATCCCACCAGCGTTCTCCGGCTGTGACTCCACTTTGAACAAATCAGACATCTTTAGCGAAGTAGGTATTGTTTGGGGTCTCAAATGAGTTTCCATTTTTAATTCATTTATAGGACATCTACCAATTATCTGCTATCATTGCTCTTCAGGGAGGGAGGGCTTGGCTTCAATAGCGATCTCGTTAGCGATCTCGTTATGTGTGACAGGGCACCAGGACCGTTAAAATACTGGCAGCAGTTGTCGCGGCAGGTCTTCGCATCATGGGTGTTTCTGCCATGTCCCACTGGTTGAAGGCCTGCAATTGCAGGATCGTTTGCACGCTATTCACCGAGCTCCACTTCCCCATTGGCTCGGTCCACAGAGTCCACAAAGCCAGGCGGACAGTACGTAATTACATCACGTCGACGAAGAAAGTTTTGAAGCGTGCAACAGGCCAAAAGAACAGAGTCTATTGATTTAAGCTTCATGTTAATTGGCGTATGAAAAACTCAGAAGCGGTTGGCCACGACAGCGTGTCAGAAAACGTGCTGTGTGGGTGTGTGTGCACGAGACCCCTAAAATATCTGCCCATGCAAAAGCATATATATACAGATAGAAGCCAAGCCCTACCTCCCTGAAGAGCAATGACAGCAGATAATTGGTAGATGTCCTATAAATGAATTAAAAATGGAAACTCATTTGAGACCCCAAACAATACCTACTTCGCTAAAGATGTCTGATTTGTTCAAAGTGGAGTCACAGCCGGAGAACGCTGGTGGGATCTGAAAAAAACAAGGACGCAGTAGCGACCACCAATCAGGGACGATGAACGCAGAAAAGTCCAATTTATGCACCTCAATGTGTCTCAGTTCTGAATCGCTAGCGAGGTCGTTGACAAGGTGTCAAATATAGCGATGCACACTGCCCAGCGGGAGCGCAACGACCCAGGAATGGTCCAGGAAGCTTTGTAACGATCAGCGATCTCACAGCAGGGGCCTGATCGTTGCTTCCTGCCAAACATAACGAGATCGCTAGCGAGATTGCTATTGCGTCACCAAACTGTGACTCATCAGCGATCTCGCTAGCGATCTCGTTATGTGTGACGGGGCCTTAACATTCTATGATAAAGACCCTCATACACATTAAATGGCTGTCGGCCGAACAATCATATCACATCACACCACATAATACTGACTCTTTTGTCGAGTTTCTGGACTTTACGACATGAGTGGTGAGTGATAGGCTGTACAAAACAAAGGCTAGTTGCAAGGAATTGTTACATATTGCACTCAGGCTATCACGTACCACAGTGGTTTCTTAATGTGACATTCGGACAGTGTAGGCTTCTCAAACACAACCTAACCTAGAATTACAAGGAAGAGACTGCTATATTACCAGAACAATTTGGAGAGAAACAATATCCAGAAAAGGTTCTTGTAGAAGCTCATAATGAAGCTAGACTATTCAGTAGGCAGCTCTTTTATAGTGGGATGGAAAATAGATAGATGTAATTGAACAAAATGAGATGATGACAGTCTAAGTTGGTATTACCTTTTAATAGTCAGTATAAAGAAGTGAGTAGGATTGCTCCTAAAGATTGGTCCCTGTTATCACAGGATAAATTGCTAGGACTGATATTGATCAGTCCACCCTTCGTTAACTCCAAAGCTCCCTCTTTAGCATAAAATGTGGCACTTTCGGTTAAACAACCTAAGAAGGCAACATCCGCAACATGGTTATCATTGAAGGGGTTCTACAGATGAGATCCTTGTAGTAATTGTAAGCTTAATAAATTACCAAACCAAATGGGGTAAAATCTTCAGTGAATAACGGAATGTGAAATAGATGTATTCCTGACATGCTATAGCGAGGGCATCATCTATTTGATAGAGTGCCCGTGACAAAGGCTGTGCATAGACCATACTATTATAGAAAAAAAGAAATGACATTAACATTGGATTTAACAATCGTTTTCTATCATCACATTTTAGGCAGGTTCATAGTTGTAACCCCGACGGGGATCAAATTTGCTGCAATTTTGGAGAGGGGGCAGTTATGTAACAAAGAATGTCTATGGCTGAGGCAAGGTAAATCTATGAATTTGAGTCCCTATTACAAAATAGGTTATATTCTGAAATGGAAATGTTCGGTTTCATTAAAGATTAGAGGTTACGGATGTGTACAAGTCGTTGTACATGACCGGTCAGGCTGTATCAAGCACACTGACTGCCCTGTCCTATATCTTCCTTACATCAAGTTCAACCTTTTAGAGGAAAGAAAGGAAATCATTATGGGAAAAAAAGTAATACAAGATGGAATTTTGAACAAGAAATCTGGAATTTATTAGCATTCTCAATAGATTTCAGGTATTATGTGAGAGAATATCTCCCTAATATATGGTAGTGCACAAAAGCTGTTCCTGAGTATAGAGCCACATGGTCTCAATGCACTGCCGTACAAGCTTTTTTAGGCCTCTTATGTATGGGCACAGTGCTGTGACAAGGTATTTTGGTGCCCTAGGCAGGTGAACCCAATGGCGCCAACAGCACAAAGTAATGGGTCAAAGACTAAGGTAACAGGACCCCTAATGCACCTACCTCCTCCCCCTCCTATGGGTTAGGTAACAAGCTCTATTGACCACTTCTAGAATTGTTACCTTTTTCACACAAAAAATGTCAGCAAAAGTAAAAAAGTGGTGTATTTTAGGGATATGATTTAACAGGTAGTTCAATTTCAAAGTTAGATACAGAGTCAATTATTTTTTGCAGACCATTTACTCAATACAAGGGGAAAAATAGCAACATTCATCCCTGACATCCTATATTTTAAATGTCAATCCCAAGGATAGTCCTGGAAACTAATATAGGGGCAGTTTGGTTTCAGTTAAGGTGTCCAGCATTTGGCAGATACCCTAATGGAAAATAAACAAAAACCCATTATAGATAAAGAGATACGTCTAATGGTTTTTGCATCCATCATGTGACAAAGACAGCTTGCCCAAACTGATGGTGGTACTGTTGATGTATTCATGTACTGATGGTGGTTCTGGTGACATATTCATGTAGTGATGGTTGTTCTGGTGCTGTATTCATTTAGTGGTGATGATTCTGGTGATATGTTAATCACCAGAACCATCTTCAGGACATGAATACAAAACAAATCATCATCAGTACATAATTAGAGCACCATAGACGTCAATAGTACATGAATATGGCACCAGAACTATCATCAGTAAATAATTACATCACCAGAACGACCATTAGTACATGAATACGTCACCAGAACCACCCTCAGTTCATGAATAAGTCACCAGAACCACCATAAGTACATGAATACATGACCAGAACCAAAAGTACTTGAATACAAAAGCAAGCTTAGTAAAATGAAAAAGTGTAATGTCAAGTCAGCCCCATAAACCATTGTATCGCATGAACCTACAACAATAATGTCCTTAATAATGGTAAGGAGATACTGGGAGTTGTTATTAACAGCCATCATCAGACTGCAGACCATACAAGAACCACAGTACTGATGAGGGGAAGTCAGTATCACAAATAAACAATTACATTCAGGTACCTTATAGATTACCTCTTCTCTAGAGTCGGCTCTTTCTTTTCATCTCCATCATGTCTAGATGCCATGATGACTTTTCACATCCACAGCTAGTCTCTGCTGACCTCCCTCTTCTCCGGTATTTTGCAGCACATCCCCACACAATGCCCTTAAAAATGGGAATGTTGTTAAAATGCCCTCTGCATAAAAATATCTGTCCATACTGTACCCTAAATAAGCCTCCTATGGTATATGACCTCCATGGGAATTGGATGATTCGCCCCCGGGTACATTTCGCCCCCGCACATATCGCCCCCAGTTCGAAACGTCCGGGGGCGAAACGTGCGGCGGCGAAATGTGCGGGGGCGAATCTTCCTGGGGGCGAAATGATAGGGGCGAAATGTACCTGGGGGCGAACAGATGGGGGCAAATTGCTGGGGGCGAAACTTCCTATAACCGACCTCCACACTGTCAGCCATTAACAGCTATAACCACGACACCATCTGCCCTTATGAACCACGGCTTATACCATGGCTGTCCCCTCTCTAATTTTCCATTACACTCTTTATATCTCCACACTGCCCCCCCCCCCCCCCCCCGCCATGCTAACCCCTCTCCATATTGTGCCCCCATTTCAGGTTGTCCCCTATCAATATCCATTCTGTGCCCCCTCTTCACACTATGCCCTCATATTGGCCACCACGCTCCCCTGTTCAAACTGTAACCACTCCTCACACTGTCCCCCTACACAATATAATGGTCACCAAAGCCGCTCATAAGGTATGAAAACCACAACAGTAAAGCACCACCACAGCCCCTCCTATATAGTATGATGTCCACCAGAGCCCCCCCATATATTGTATGATATCCACCACAGCCCCCCATAAATAGTATGATGTCCACCACAGCCCCCCCATATATTTATAGAATAGAAATTTATATATAGAAAATGGACCCCAAAATTTGTGCAATTTCTCCTGAGTACGCCGATACCCAATATGTGGGGGAAATCTACTGTTTTGGCACACGGCAGTGCTCGGAAGGGAAGGATCAGCGTTTGACTTTTTGAACGCAAAAATGGCTGGAATCGAGAGGTGACAGCATTTTGTGTTTGGAGAGCCACTGATGTGCCTAAACAGTGAAAACTTCCCACGAGTAACCTCATTTTGGAAACTAAACTCCTCAAGGAATGTATCTAGATGTGTGGTGAGCACCTTGAACCCGCAGGTGCTTCACAAAAGTTTATAACGTAGAGCCGTGAAAATAAAAAATCATATTTTTCCTACAAAAATGCACTTTTAGCCCCAATTTTTTTTATTTTTACAAGGGTAACAGAAGAAAATGGACCCCAAAATTTGTTGTGCAATTTCTCCTGAGTACACCGATACCCCATATGTGGAGAAAAACTACTGTTTGGGCACACAGCAGGGCTTGGAAACAAAGAAGTAAAGTTTTGGAGCACAGATTCTGATGGACTGGTCTGTGGTCGTCATGTCGCGTTTGGAGAGCCCCTGATGTGCCTAAACAGTGGAAATTCCCCACAAGTTACCCCATTTTGGAAACTACACCCCTCAAGGATTTTATCCAGGGTTACAGTGAGCATTTTGAACCCACAGGTACTACACAGAATTTGATAACATTAGGTCGTCATATTGAAAATTTTCATTTTTTTCCCAAAAATGTTTTAGCCCCAAATTTGTAAGTTTCACAATGGATAATACTAGAAAATGGACCCCATAATTTGTTATGCAATTTCTCCCGATTGCAATGATACCCCATATGTGGTCAAAAACTTCTGTTTGGGCACGGCACATGGAAGGGCAAGGAAAGAAAAAAGCGCGATTTGTCTGGAATAGATTGTGAATGCCATTTCACGTTTGGAGATCTTCTGACATGCAAAAAAACGCAGAAAACCTCCACAAGTGACCCCATTTTGGAAACTAGACCCCTCAACGAATTCAACTAGAGGTGTGAGCATTTTTAACCTATAGGTGATTCACGAAATTGTTTAACTTTTAGATGTGAGAACAAAAAATTTATATTTTTCCACTAAAATACTGTTTTAGCACCAAATTTATCATTTACATGAGGGGTAATGGAAGAAATTGGTCAATTTGTTATGCAATTTCTACCAAATGTGGCAGTACCCCATATGTGGTTGTACTGTTTGAGCACACGGCAGGGATCGGATGGGAAGGAGCGCTACTTGGCTTTTATCACGCAGATTTCGTTTGAATAGATTGTGGGCTCCATTAGATAAGCCCCTGAGGTGCCAAACCAGCATAAACCCCCCAGGTGACCCTATATTGGAAATTCCACTGCCTAAGGAATTCATCTAGGGGTGTAGTGAGTACGGTATATTGAACACATCCGTGCCTCACAGAATTTTATAACATTGAGACGTGGTAAAAAATTATTTTTTGTATTTGCTGCAAGTTTGTAAGATACACAAGGTTAATAGATGGAACTGGCTCAATAATTTATTGTGCAATTTCTCTCGAACACAATGATGCCCCATATGTCGTCAGAAATTACTGTTAGGTCACACATCAGGGCTGAAAAGGAAGGAGCACTATTTGGCTTTTGGAGCACAGATTTTGCTAGAATAGTTTGCGGGCGACATTTGCAGAGCCCCAAAGGTTCCAGAACAGCAGAAAAACACCAAAAGTGACCCCATTGTAGAAATTGCACCACTCAATGAATTAATCTACGACTGCAGTGACTATTTTGTAACATCCACATCATGCTTTTTTCTGGAGAATTGCAAATATGTCAGTTTAGTGGCAATACATTGTGCCCCCATAAAGTGTAGAGCTCCCATATATTATAGCGCCCTTATACATTGTACCCAGCTTGTGCTTCTGGTGACACCCCATAAATTGTTAAGTGCTCTCTCCCCACTACAATAATGCCAAACATGGCCGTTTACTGTGGGGCCTCAGAAGAAGTGGAGTGTTTGGATTTGGGAGCGCAAAATCCACTGGATTTTATTTGGGGGGATGAGATCCTTCGCTTTTCCAGAGTCTTTGTTCTACCAGTAACGTGGGAACCCCGTATAGTTCCAGTGACAGATGACGGACCTGAGTAGGGGCTGATTTTGTGCGGGATAAATTAGGTGGTTTTTGGTAACATTTTGGGGTACATAATATTTTTCGATGTTTCCAGAATAAGGCTGGAACACCTTCTTGTGTTCTATGCTGAGCACTTATGTCGGGGGTTTCAGTATAAATCCCACAAAAATACAATTCGCACGAAATCCCCAATGGAACCACCCACCATAATGAGGCAGATGGAGACACTTTGGAGTCCTTTTGACGTCTGCTCTGGTGGTATCCATCTTTTTAGGCATGTACAGAACTTTGGTCGTCCACACTTGTGAACTAAAAAGACACCTAAAATGATGAGACACCGCCGGAGCACAGACAAGTCCAAAGTGACTCCATCTGCCTCATATGTGAGTGGTTCTGTCAGAGGTTTTGTCTGAATCGCGGTTTTGGGGAATTTACAGGGAAACCCCAATGTTAGCGCTCGGTGGAGCGTGCAGGATAAATGTGAGCTTAGCCTGATTTTGATTTTTGGGAGGTAGAATGAACAAATTAGCAGTACAAGAATATTCCTTGTTTTTATTTTTGCGCGGTTCACCATGCGGTATAAGTGATGAGGCGGATTTATTCTTCGGGTCGGTAAGATTACAGCGATATCATGTTTTTTTTAGAGTTTGCTCCTATCACACATTAAAAAGGTTTTTTTTTTTAAATAAAAATAGTTTTTTTTCGGCTCCATATTCTGAGAGATGTAACTTTTTTACTTTTTGGCGAACAGAGCTGTATTAGGGCTTATGTTTTGCGTGACGAGTTGCAGATTTGTTTTATACCATTTAGGGGGACATAATAATTTTTGATCGCTTTTTATTCAGATTTTTTAAAACACAGAATGAACAAAAATCAGCAATTCAGTTATTGTTTTTATTTTTTGTTTTTGTGCCATTCATTGTGCGGTAAAAGTGATAAGACCAATTTGTTTGTTTCATTGGTACGATTACAGTGATAAAAGATTTATATAATTTTTTTATGCTTTGCTATTTTTACAGACTGCAAACAATATTTTCCAAAAATTAATTTGTTTTTTGCAGAGCTGTAACTTTTATTTTTTTGCCGAATGAGCCATATTAGGGCTTGTTTTTTCTGAGATGGTTTGGTGTTTTCATTTGTACAATATTTTTTTTACATACAGTGGTGTGAAAAAGTGTTTGCCCCTTCTTGATTTCTCATTCTTTTACATGTCTGTCACACGTAAAGGTTTCAGATCATAAAACAAATATAAATATTAGACAAAGATAACACAAGTAAACACAAAAGGCAGCTTTTAAATGAAGGTCTTTATTATTAAGGGAAAAAGAAATCCAAACCTACAGGGCCCTGTGTGAAAAAGTGATTGCCCCCCCCCCCCCAAAACATAAATTGACTGTGGTTTATCACGTCTTTGGGAAGCTGAGTTCAATTTCCCTAGCCACACACAGGCCTGATAACTGCCACACCTGTTCTCAATCAAGAAATCATTTAAATAGAACCTGCCTGACCAGGTGAAGTAGACCAAAAGATCCTCAAAAGCTAGACATCATGTTGCGATCCAAAGAAATTCAGGAACAAATGAGAAGCAAAGTAATTGAGATCAATCAGTCTGGAAAAGGTTATAAAGCCATTTCTAAAGCTTTGAGACTCCAGCGAACCACAGTGAAAGGCATTATCCACAAATGGCGAAACCAAGGAGCAGTGGTGAACCTTCCCAGGAGTGACCAGTCGACCAAAATTGCACCAAGAGCACAGTGACGACTCATCCAAGAGGTCAGACAAGACCTCACAACAACATCCAAAGAACTGCGGGCCTCACTTGCCTCTGTTAAGGTCAGTGTTCATGACTCCACCAGAAGAAAGAGACTATACAAAAATGGCATGCATGACAGAGTTCCAAGAGGAAAACCACTGCTGAGCAAAAATAACATAAAGGCTCAACTCAGTTTTGCAATAAAACATCATGATGATCGCCAAGACTTTTTAAAGAATACTCTGTGGACTGACGAGACAAAAGTTGAACTTTTTGGAAGGTGTATGTCCCATTACATTTGGCTGAGTTCACACGATGCGTATTTAATGCGTTTCCGCGGCGTTTTTGCAGTTGCGTAAACGCCGCGGAAACGCATTAAAAACGCATGGTAGAAGGGCAGCAATGTTCCCCAATTGAAATCCGCATGTGCTGTGCCCATGATGCGGAGTTTTCCGCAGCGTAAACGCTGCGCTCAAAAATCCGCAGCATGTCAATTAATTTTGCGTAAACGCGGCGTTTTCGCCGCCATTGACTTGCATTAGAACGCGCCAATTCCGCAAGACAGCATTTGTACTTGCGTTATTGGCGCGTTCTAATGTGTGGATGGTACCCGGGTGTGGAGGAGAGGAGACTCTCACCCACACCCAGGTACCATTAAAAAAAGCTGTAAAACAAGAATAAAATAAAAAATATATATATACTTACCATCTGTCGGCCCGCGCAACGCTCCTGCTTGGTTCCCGGCACTTGCAGGGAGTTGAAGGACCTGCGCTGACGTCAGAGTCATGTGACGGGTCACGTGACGCTGACGTCGGCAGGTCTTTCAATTCAAAGTTGCCGGCAGCCGGGAGAACGGAGTGAGCAGGACAGCGGAGGTAAGTATATACACTCTCTCGGGTCACACTATATAAATCCATGCTGTTTGCATGGATTTATATAGTGTGACCTAGTTGTCAAGCACTTTCCAGGTGATGCTAAAATCGCCTGGAAAGCGCTTGTCAATCCACATGCGGAAACGCATGTGGAAACGCATGTGAATCCGCATGTATTCCGCAGGAAAAACGCATGCACAATCTGCATGCGTTTTTTCTGCCAGGGAGATGCAGAAATGATGCAGAAATTTTCTGCATCGTGTGCACATACCCTAACACAGCATTTCAGAAAAAGAAAGGAAGTCCTGGAAGATTTGCTGTGGTAAATGGAACCATGAATTCTGCTATCTACCTAAAAATCCTGAAGGAGAATGTCTGGCCATCTGTTTGTGACCCCAAACTAAAGTGCACTTGGGTTATGCAGCAGGACAATGATCCAAAACACACCAAAGTTCACCTTTGAATGGATTAAGAAAAACAAAATTAAGACTTTGGAGTGGCCTAGTCAAAGTCGTGACCTTAATCCGATTGAGAGGCTGTGGCGTGACCTTAAAAAGGCGGTTCATGCTTGGAAACCCACCAATGATGCAGAATTACAACAATTGCAGAGATGAGTGGGCCAAAATTCCTCCAGAGCGTTGTAAAAGACTCATTGACAGTTATTACAAACGCTTGATTGCAGTTCTTGCTGCTGAGGGTGGCCCAACCAGTTATTGGGTTTAGGGGGCAATCATTTTTTCACACAGTGCCCTGCATGTTTGAATTTCTTTTTCCCTTAATAATAAAGACCTTCATTTATAAACTGCATTTTGTGTTTACTTGTGTTATCTTTGTCAAATGTTTCAATTTGTTTTGTGATCTTAAACATTTAAGTGTGACAAACATGCAAAAGAATAAAAAATCAGGAAGGGGGCAAACACTTTTTCCCACTACTGTATGACTTTTTGATTGCTTTTTATTCACTTTTTTGTGAGTCAGTATGATAAAAAAGCGACATTTTTGGCGTTTTTTAAATATATATTTTTTTTATGGCATTCGCCATATGGAATAAATAACGTGCCAGTCTTATAGAGCGGGTCGTTCCAGACGCGGTGATACCAATTGTGTGTACTTTTTTGTTTATTTTTATTTTATCACAAACGCTGAGTTTTATGTGGCGAGACTGCTTTTAGTGATGTGTGCACTTTTCTTTGTTCTTTTTTTTTTTTTTACTCTTTTACATATTTTACTTTTTCACTTAGTTCCACTGTGGGACATGTATAATTTTTATTTTAATCACTGATCTCATGCACTGCAGTACTAGCCTGCTAATTCTTCTGTTTTCCATTATGTCTATGACATCGCATGATTAAATACTGACTAGCTGAATCCTTCTAAGCTCTATATAGAAACAAGAGGTCAATTTTCCCTATATGAATGACCAGTCTCTGCAAAAGTCCCTGGCAGGGGAGAGGTGTGGAGCAGCTAGGTCAGGAGTTAAAGAGTAATAATAAATAATAATGAATAATAAATGCTTGAACAATGCATGGACAAGAGACTTGTCTTGTTCGTACATAGAGAAAAAGTGAAGAATTAGATGGGTAGAAAGGCATAATGAGCAATTGTAAGTACACAGTGCTAGTATAATTTGATGACTGTGTAAAGTGAGGCCGAGCTGTAGTTGTGACCGAGCTGCTGTCCGGCTTTGATTGGGCATTTTACAGACAAGGGGTGTCCCAGTCCTAGGATGTGGGGTGCATCACACTTGCTTGTAAGTCGCAGGCCTCCGCTGTCTCCTGGCTTCTGTCCCCAGGAGCCGGCGCACACAATGTATGGAACACCAAGTTCTTTGTAACAGTCAAACTTCTACTAAACAGTCCAAGTTCATCAGATGGGGATAGGGAACAGCAATTCTCATTTTCCTCCTTCTTAGCACAACTCCTCTTCAGTCCTGTCGCTATCTCATCCTGGACTACCCTCAAGCCCACTGATGCTGTCAGTCTCAGGGATTTCTCATCTATGTCGGCAGTGCACCAGGGACCGGTCATCACATTCCGTCTATGCAAGTCCCTGTCCATCTTCCACTGTGCTTCAGAGTACACAATGTGTTCGGCAGCCCCTATTCCAGACCTTAGGCGTGACAGGAGCAACCGCTCAGGATCCCAGTAATGCCTCCCACTGCCTGGAACAAGTGACACATGCTGCCCCTAGTGACGCGCCCCCTGGGCCGTGGGGTTACTCGGCAGCCGGGCCTCTTATGGATACCGGTATGGGTAATATCACGGTGGCTGGCCCGGTCCGTAACCCAGGGCGGTCAGTAAAAAGGGAAAATATTTATAGGGGATTTGTCGTGACGCCACCTGTGGAATGCGGCTAAAGGGAGCCGCCGCTGCGGAGCAGTCCTCTGGAGCGGGTGTTACGGCAGCAGGGATGGTGTGGCTCTCCACAGGGATGGTGTGGCTCTCCACAGGTAGGGCTAGCTCCAGGGCAGCGTGGGGTGTAATGGAGGATGCTGGGGAGAGACGGCAGGACAGTCCCGGAGGAAAGACGGACACTCACACGTGGGTAAGCTTCAGTACCTTTACTGGTGATGCTGCAGGCACGGTCCAGGGTACTCCGGGCAAAGGGTGCATGTTTGGACTCTCCCCAGTGAGCGGGTATAGGGCCTCCTGATCCGTGGCTTTACTCTTTAAGCTTCTGGCCTGCCTGGAACTAGGCCTAGCATGGTTACTGTCTCTCTGCTGACCTGGTGGTAGGGCCTTCTCTTTGGAGATCACTCTCCCTGGACACTGGGGCCTCCGTGACTAGCCTGGTACTGTAGTCAGCGTTTGGTGAACCTGGGACCTGTAGTCCTCCATGGGTTCCGGTAGTCCCTACTGGGTGTAAAGGGTCCCTGTAGGCGCGGACCCGGTGTCCGGTATATATCTCGGAGTGAGCCTGGTATGCTCCTCTGCCCCCTTGTTACTTCTTCCTTCTCCTCTCACCTTCGGCCACACTCAAGGCACTCACTAGGCTTTCACTTGTGCTGTAGGCCTTGGCTCGCCTAAGCACGGCAGCCAGCGTGCTGCCTCTTCGCTGCTCTCTGAGCGTCAGCATGCTCTCAGCTCACTCTGAACTAACTTCTGATTAACTGCACTGCCTGGCTCCACCCTCCCTATATATATCCCTAACGGGCTCCCTCTGGTGGTCTGAGGTGGTAGGGTGGAGGTGTGTGAATGTGTGGGGGCCTCTTGTGGAGAAGTCCATCCATGCACCCTTCTGGGTTCTGTGGCGCCAATGCGCAGCAGGGCGCCACACTAGCAACCCACTGCACCTGAACTTGGCCTTCACTAGGCACTTTACTATTGACACTGAACTCTCCCTAACCAGGAAGTGCCCCCATTTTATCAGCATTAGTGCCCACCCACTGGGCTGGTTCTATCCTTAACTATTTCCTATCTTCTATGCTAAACCTATCCTTACTCCATGTTTTATGCCACCCTAAGCTTATCCTATTCTATACTCACATTATGCATTAACACTTTACATATTGTACATTACCATAATACATTACATAAGACGCACATTACTTTTGCATACAAAACTGCACGACAATATTCACATGACACGTCTGTTGTCTTCAGGGACAGGAACAAGGTAAGACAGTCCACATCCTTACAACTGCACTATATTAAGAAGATAAAAACTTTGATGGCCGTGCTTCTTTAATCTGTCAGTGAAGCATTTTTGTGTTTGGGGTCACACAGAATGGCATCGCAAGCCGCATGTGGTCCCCTTTTTCATAGGAGCGCCTCATCAAAAGAGTTATTGTCTTGATTGACTTTCACTATCTATTTTCCTTAAGCACTACTCATTAAGGCAGGTGCAGACGCCCGTATTTTCGATCCGACAAAACATCGGATCGCACTTGGTCCAATGTTATTCTATAGGGCCATCACATGTCCTAATTTTTCCTCGGACTGAGTCTGAGAGAGAAATCGCAGCATGCGCACAATTTGCATCCGTAAATCGGATCGCACTCGGCCACACAGGTTAATGAGTCCATGGAAAACATTGGACTGCACTTGGATGACATCTGAGTGCGGTCCGATTTTCACAGGCTAACAGAATGGAGAAGATGAACACTTTTTTTTCTCCGTCTTCTCCTCATCCGAGGAAATTGGATGACACTGTGAGCACTCACTGGACAAGCTGTGAGTCTGATCAAGTGTGATTAACATCATCGGACCAGTTTCCTCGGATGAGAGAAAATGCAGTCATGTGACCCTAGCCGTAGACTGGGTTATTGTTAGGATGTTTCCTTCAGGTGTAAGATCTTTCAACTGGTGTTCCCTCCCTACCGGAATGTGTTCCGGTGTAATCCTCTCAGAGGTGATGGTAAGAATTATAATTACTTACCGGTAATCTGGTTTTTACTGAAACCTATGGCATCACCTCTACTTACCATCTGCCTCTGGCTTGGTTGGTTGAGGTTTTCTGTTTGTTTTTTTTACTAGTGAGTAATTTTTCTTTTTTGGACCTTATTGCCCAGTGGCATAATCATGCTAGCATTGGAAATGACATTTACCAAACTGTTCCCACAAAGTCAGCAGAATACTATTGTCGATTCTTCTTGTTGCTGTATCATTTGATCACTAGTAATAAAGGATCTACCACAAAGAAGAACACCATCACGTTATCTTTTCTATCCCACATTGTATGGTAAGCATACTGGTAGGTGCGGCACGGGTAGATAGAATTATTTGGATTATGCCGGCCAAACCGTGAGCAGCATACATCTGAGGTGGGCTCCTGCATTACAACCATCTGTGTGTTTATTCTGAAATGCTGTAGTGTGTCAGATAAAAATATAGCTGAAAGCGCAGTTGTGGATCAGACAAAGAGGCCGGTACCCGCCAGTCGCTCCCTATGTGTGTATAGAATGACAACCCCTGCTGTGAGGACCATTGCTGTTGTCTGCCAATAATGACAAAGAAGGGAAAAGCTGGCTATCGGACCGCTCTTTGACTTTCCTGTCTCACCTGTGGCCATGAGATCTATGTCCATTATGTCACCATTTGGGCCATGATAACTCCCTTTGTGTACAATAGCTAAGGCTGTGTGCACACCTTGCGTTTTTGCCTTGCGGATTTGTCACAAAATCTGAAGGCAGCAAAGTGAATGAGGATCCTGAAGTCTCATGCACACCTTGCTTATTTGTGACTTGTAGATTTGGTGCAGATGTAAATCTGCAGGATGTCAATTCTTTCAGTGTTTTTTCCACGTTTTTTTCACCCATTTACCTCAATGAAGTCAGTCAAAAACGCTGATCATACCACAGCTCCTGGGCATGGGAACAAGAGTATGCAGATATTACTGCACCGTGTCACAGCTGATTCTTTTTGTGAGGTAAAACATTTCCCTGCCTGTTTAAAAACTTGTTTTACCTCACAGAAAGAATCAGCTGTGATCCCATACTGTAATGTCAGTATAGTCTTCTGCGTCTTCCCCTGCCCAGGAGCTGTGGTATGATCAGACCATGTCCCTGCACGGTCACAGACAGCCATTACACAGTACACAGCAGGGGCACATTTATAAGATTATCTCAGCACAGGAACATGTTATTTAAACACATCCAATTGTGGAAATTATTATTATTCCAAGATCTATTAATTAAAATGTACTTTGTTTGTGGTGAAACCCCTTCAGTTGGGGAAACAAATGTCAGAAATTTGAAAGAAACTTTTTTTAAAGGGGATATCTGGAAAACAAAAAAATGTGCCTAAGCACTAACAGGTAAGTAGTTGCTATCTACCTGCCTGTTGTGCACGGCGCCGTTCTTCACCAGCACAGAATGGTCACAGACTGCTCCTGCCAGCGATTCAGCTGCTTCTGCTGATGTCACGTCAACAGAGCACCGGCTTCTTTTCTGCTCTGCTGTATTGACAGGGGATGACAGCCAACGTCATGCTGATTGACAGCCGGCTCACCACTGCCTAACTGGGGACTTAGGGGACTTGCACCTGAAATGTTCTGATCGCTTATACTACAGTCATGGCCGAAAGTGTTGGCACCCTTGAAATTGATCCAGAAAACGAAGTATTTCTCCCAGAAAATTATTGCAATTACACGTTTTGTTGTACACATGTTTATTTCCTTTTTGTGTATTGGAACAACATAAAAAACTGTGGAAGAAAAGGCAAATTGGACATAATTTCACACAAAACCCCAAAAATGGGCCAGACAAAATTGTTGGCACCCTCAACTTAATATTTGATTGCACACCCTTTGGAATAAATAACTGCAATCAATCACTTTCTATAACCATCAGCAATTCTTTTCAAATTGCTCCAGGTCTCTCATATTTGAAGGGTACCTTCTCCCAACAGTAATTTTAAGATCTCTCTACAGGTGTTCAATGGGATTTAGATCCGGACTAATTGCTGATCACTTCAGAACTCTACAGTGCTTTGTTTCCATCCATTTCTGGGTGCTTTTTGAAGTATGTTTGGGGTCATTGTCCTGTGGAAGACGCATGACCTAGGACACAAACCCAGCTTTCTGAAACTGGGCACTACATTGCGACCTAAAATCCTTTGGAAATCTTCAGATTTCATGATGCATTGCACACACTCAGGGCACCTAGAACATCTTTGAACCTCCACCATGTTTGACTGTAGGTTTTCTTTTCTTTGTGGGCCTCATTCCATTTTTCGGTAAACAACAGAATGATGTGCTTTACCTAAAAGCTCTATGTAGTTCTCATCTGTCCACAAAACGCTTTCCTAGAAGGATTTTGGCTTACTCACATATATTTTAGCAAACTGCAGTCTACCTTTTTTCTGTATCTGTGTCAGCAGTGGGGTCCTTCCTGGGTCTCCTGCCATAGCGTTTCATTTCATTCAAATGTCAACGGATAGTTCACGCTGACACTGATGCTCCCTGAGCCTGCAGGACAGCTTGGATTTCTTTGAAACTTGATTGGGGCTACTTATCCACCATCCGTACTATCCTGCGTTGCAATCTTTCATCAACTTTTCTCTGCTGTCCACGTCCAGGGAGATTAGCTATAGTGCCATGGGTTGTAAACTTCTTGATTATGTTGCCCACCGTTGACAAAGGAACATCAAGGTCTCTGGAGATGGACTTGTAATTTTGAGATTGTTGATATTTTTCAACAATTTTGGTTCTCAAGTCCTCAGACAGTTCTCTTCTCTTCTTTCTGTTCTCCATGCTTAGTGTGGCACACAAGTTGTTTACCTACAATTTTGGAAAGGTACCAACAATTTTGTCCCATTTTTGGAGTTTTGTGTGAAATTATATCCAATTTGCCATTTTTTTCTCAGTTTGTTTGTGTTGCTCAAATACACAGAAAGGAAATAAACATGTGTATAACAAAGCATGTGTAATTTAATAATTTTCTGGGAGAAATACTTAAATTTCTGGAACAATTTCAAGGGTGCCAACACTTTCGGCCATGTCTGTATATATTGCATTACCACCTTACTGCAGGATACAATGCAAATTCCGGTCTCCTTCTGAACTTCAGAGGAATATACAGACGGCAGTGACAGAGACTTTCAGTAAGCACCCGGCTGCCATAGTAGCCCATCAGTTCCCTGCGACTGCGTCAAAGGGTGCCAACGCGAGCATGTAAGCGTGAGCCAAAAATGCAAATTCCATTTAAATGCCGCTGTAAGAGATTGACAGCGGCGTCAAAATGATTAACAGCCACTGCTGAAGATCCTCTATTTAATATAGCCAGTATCTGCCACGTGTAGAGAGTGTACAGCTTATCAGCTCCTTCCACACGTGATGACTCCCACAATTGCTTACATGTATTTTGTTAATGGGTTAAAATGGCTGTCCACCTTTTGGGAGGGCAATCTTTTTTTTTTTTTCAATTCTGTGAGAAAAAACATAAAACTCTGTGTACCCGCAAGAGATAGAGCTATGCTGCAGATTTCAAAAAGGCATCGCAGGTAAAAAAAATAGAAAGCACAGTGGGCCTGAGATTTCTATGAATCACATCCACTTTGCTGGAACTGTAAGACAATGCCTTTTTGTTCAGCGAAAATGTGCAGCGTCAGAAAACTCACTAAAAACCCATCGTGGGAACGTGACCTAAAAGAGTTACAAACTATTCCATCATTCAATCTGAATGAGCTCACTGGTGGATTCTCAGTGAACTCAATCTGCAGCCAGCAATAGACAGTACTGCATAAAGGATATAGAAGGCAAAAGGTGCAAAACTTTTAATGAAAGCCAATTGTAAAACTGATTTTTTAGCCACAAATACATGCATTTGAGTTAAACAACAAATTGTTTCCAAAGGTGGATAACCCTTTTACGTTCTCAGCAGCTGATCTTGATATGTTTATGTTTCATAACCTTAGTGCTATTATTGTGAAGTGTGAGCACCTTATTGTTAAAGGGGTTGTCGTCCAAGTTTGGAACAAAAGTCCGTGTGAAAACTGCCAAATCAAGACGATGTGCGGTGGGCATGCTGGCAGGATTCCCAGCTATTCCCGGTGTGAGCGTGGGGAATCGCATGCTGTCACTGCAGACATTTATCCCAAGTCCAGACAATCCCTTTAACAGGGCAGATCTGACAGATCAGAAATATCATGAAGTGACCCGTGGCAATGGTGGCATCCTATGACGGTGCCACATTTCTGGCTCTTCAGTATGACCTATACCGCCACCAGTATTTGCCTGTGGAGAATACATGACTGTGTGCCTGATTGACGCATCTGTCTACAATGGGTGCTGAACCACCTAAACTCAGTAGATTTGGATGGGTGTCTACATACTTTCACCCATTTAGTTTATTTCTATCAAACAAAAGGATATTTCAAGAACTGCGAAAAATGTGGAAAATAAGGCATTTTCATCCCACTTGTAAGTATGACGAGTAGTCTGAAGATTGTAAGAGAATTCTCTTTCTCTTTTGCAGTCAGCACCGGCTATAGCACTGTATGAAAATGACATCCACAAGGCTCCTATTTCTCCATGATTGCTTGTCATTTTACACCGGCTGAGATTTGCACCTGTCTCTGTATATTTAGCCGTCCGCTGGGTGCCAGTGGGGTGTGGACATGTAGTGTGGATCTGAAATCTTAAGGTAAGAGACACCTTTTTCTTTCTATTCTTCTCAAATATCGAAATGTAAAATGAACATATGAAATCAATGTTGAGAACCTTTTAAGGTAGCAGAAAAGGAGCTGGGAATCATTCAAGGAGCCCGGTAACGCTGTGCGAGACAGATATTGGATCTATATTTAGGAAGGTAGCTGGCTGAAGCTGCCAGGCACTCCACTTAACAAGCTCCTTAAAATGCAGGGGACTCTTCCCAGACCAGAAAAGGAGTCCATTTCTACAAATATCAGGTTTTCAAGGAAGGGGCTGTTACTCAAATGTCATAAACTCAATAGTCAACATCTCATTAAAAACCCATATATACAGCAACATATAGTTTCTCTTGGGTAGGTTTCCATTAGATATTGGTATTTCTGTATAGTCCAGTATGTCAGCCAGACCTTTACTCATTTTCAAAGGCAAAAAATGTTTTTCTTCTGTCTTGTTCCTATTTTGACCTTTAAGGGGGATGGTGGATTCTTGAAGTGTGCACAATAAAACGGACAAAGTGCCATAGTTAGGGTATATTCACACAGTGAGATCTTGTTATGATTGTTTGTTTTTCCCAATTTTCAGAAAGCTGCTTCATGACCACACAGTGTTGTTATATCTTTAGCAATCGGATCTATCCAACTAAACTTTAGTTTGTTTTTTTAAAACCACTTCTGTTTCCATACTGTTGTTATCAACATTGTTATACATTAAATGGACAAAGGTATTTATAGATTTAATGACCTCCTATTATAAATATGGAGTTGGTCCCTTTACATCTATAGTGGCCTCTACTCTTCTGAGAAGGCTTTCTACAAGATTTTTGAGTGTCTATAAGAATTTTTCCCAATCATCCAGAAGTGTATTTGTGAGGTCAAATACTGATGTTAGATGAGAGGACCTGCAGCAGAATTTCTTTTCTAGCTCATCCCAAAGGTGTTTGATGGGTTGAGGTCAGGGCTCTGGGCAGACCAGACTTGTTCTTTCACACCAAACTCACCCAACAATGGACTAATGGACCCTGCATTGTACACTGGGGCACTGTCATGCTGTACCTGGAAAACTCCCCAAACTGTTCCCGTAAAGTTGGAAGCATATGATTGTCCAATATGTCTTGGGATGCTGAAGTATTAAACTTTCCCCTCATTGAAACTGCACGGCATATGCCAACCCCTGAAAAACAACCCAAAGCATTATCCCTCTTCCACTGTGTCTTAACTAGAGTCTGATGTGCCCTGGTGCAAGATTTGGACCGGGGTCCCCCCCAATCCTGAATAAATTATACTTGCTCCATCCTGGTATATATATCCCTCATCCTGACCCCATCCTGGTATATATATCGCCCATTCTGCTACAGTGGGTACGGAAAGTATTCAGACCCCTTTAAATTTTTCACTCTTTGTTTCATTGCAGCCATTGGGTAAATTCTAAAGTTTTTTTTTTCTCATTAAAGTATACTCTGCACCCCATCTTGACTGAAAAAAATAACCAGAAATGTAGAAATTTTTGCAAATTTATTAAAAAAGAAAAACTGAAATATCACATGGTCATAAGTATTCAGACCCTTTGCTCAGACACTCATATTTAAGTCACATGCTGTCCATTTCCTTGGACATTTCTGTTTTTTTTCAGTCAAGATGGGGTGCAGAGTGTACTTTAATGAGAAAAAAAATGAACTTTTTAGAATTTACTAAATGGCTGCAATGAAACAAAAAGTGAAAAATTTAAAAGGGTCTGAATACTTTCCGTACCCACTGTATATGTCCATTATCCTGGGCCCCATCTGGTATATAACCCCCATCTTGGTATATGTCCCCTCTGCTGCTGTTCTTTAATGCATAGAAGAAAATAAACCATTATACTCACCAGGGGCGTACATAGAAGTCATGGGGCTCCAGAGAAAAAGTGTAATGCACCCCCATTGTCCTCCATATAGTATAATGCATTCCATAGTCCTCCATATAATATACTGCACAGCTCATCGTCATCCATGTAGTATAATGCACATCCCATAGTCATCCATAAAGTATAATGCACCCCATAGTCATCAATAAAGTATAAGGCATGTCATTGTCAGCCATAGAGTATATTGCACCCCATAGTCATCCATAAAGTATAATGCACCCCATAGTTGTCCATAAAGTATAATGCATCCCCATAGTAATCCATAAAGTATAATGCATCCCCATAATAATCCATAAAGTATAATGCATCCCCATAGTCATCCATAAAGTATAATGCACCCCCATAGTTGTCCATAAAGTATAATGCATCCCCATAGTAATCCATAAAGTATAATGCATCCCCATAATAATCCATAAAGTATAATGCATCCCCATAGTCATCCATAAAGTATAATGCACCCCCATAGTTGTCCATAAAGTATAATGCATCCCCATAGTAATCCATAAAGTAATGCATCCCCATAATAATCCATAAAGTATAATGCATCCCCATAGTCATCCATAAAGTATAATGCGCCCCCATAGTTATCAATATAGTATAATGCACAGCCCACAGTCATCCATAAAGTATAATGCACCCCATAATCATCCATGCCGTACAATGCACCCCATAGTCATCCATAAAGCATAATGCACCCCCATAGTCATCTAGTCATTTATAAAGTATAATGCACCCCCATAGTTATCCATGTACAAGTATGGCCACTGATCTTTTTACAAAAAATAAACAACTCCACCGACACGTGCATCTGTAAAGCCGGCAGCTGACTTCGGCGTGCAACGGGAGCGTTTAACGTCACTTCCATGCTCCCTGTCACGTGCACGCCGACGTCAGCTGCTGGCCTCTGATTGGTCTGGCGGCGTGTATTGTGGCACCCGGACCCAATGTGTTTGTGCGCCACAGTTGAAGTTTCTGCTGGCGTCCGCGAGCCCTTGACTCGCCGGGCCTGGCCGCGGCAGCAACCGCTGCAACCGCGGTTGTTATGCCACTGCTCTTCCACCAAACCTCACAGTTGGCATAGTGCAGTCAGGCAATAACTTTCTCCTGGCATTCACCAAATCCAGACTTCTCTATCAGACTGCTAGATAGTGATTCTTCCCTTCCTAGAAAACATTTTCACTGTTCCAGAGTCCAGTAGCAGCATGCTTTACACCACTCCATCTGATGCTTGGTTTTGTGCTTGGTGATGTAAGGCTTGCATGCAGCTGTTAGGCCATGGAAAGCCATGCCATGCAGATTCCAGTCCTAGTTTTGTGCTGATGATGCCAGAGGAGGTTTGTAATTTTGCAGTTATGGAGTCCTCACTCTGCAACCACGCTTTGAACTTTACATAGTGTGCCACGTGAGTTTTAAACAGTTCCGCTTTTCAGTAACACCACTGATAGTGTGTAGTGGATCATTTTGGAGGAAATACATTTCATTCAATGACTTGATATGATGGTGGCAGCTGATTACAGTACTAAGGCCAAATTCAGTGAGCTCTTTAGAACGAACCATTCTTTCACATATGTTTGTGTCACAAACCTGTAGTTAAATAACCTGTAGTTAACCCCTTCGCGACCTTGGTTTTTTTCCATTTTTGCATTTTCGTTTTTTGCTCCGTCTTCCCAGAGCCATAACTTTTTCTGTCAATATAGCTGGAAAACAGAAAAAAAATTCAAAGTGCGGTAAAAGTGCAAAAAAAAAAAATTATTTTTTTTAACCTTGTTCACTATATGGTAAAACTGACCTGCCATTATTATTCTCCAGGTCATTACGAGGTTGTCGATACCAAACATGTATAAATTCTTTTTTATTTAAGTGGTGAAAAAAAATCTAAATTTTCCCAAAAAAAATGACACCATTTTCCGAGACCTGTAGCGTCTCCATTTTTCGGGATCTGGAGTCGGGTGAGAACTTGTTTTTGCGCTCCGAGCTGACGTTTTTATTGATTTTTTTTGATCGCCTGTTATTGCATTTTACATTGCAATGTTGGGGCGACCAAAAAAAATAATTCTGGCGTTTTGATTTTTTTTCCCATTACGCTGTTTACCGATCCGATTAATTATTTTTATATATTGAGAGATCGGGCGATTCTGAACGCGGTGATACCAAATATATATGTTTTTTTATTGTTTTGTTTTGGGGTGAAATTGGGCGAAAAGGGCGGGGGTGATTTGAACTTTTATATTTTTCAATTTTTTTTTATATATTTTTGAAAACATTTTTTTTTTACTTTTTACCTGCTACCAGATATATCTGTTGATGCATTTTGCCATGCTGATGTTAACTGCCTTTACGGGTAAGCCACATATAATATAATATACACTGCTCAAAAAAATAAAGGGAACACTCAAATAACACATTCTAGATCTGAATGAATGAAATATTCTCATTGAATACTTTGTTCTGTACAAAGTTGAATGTGCTGACAACAAAATCACACAAAAATCATCAATGGAAATCAAATTTATTAACCAATGGAGGCCTGGATTTGGAGTCACCCCCAAAATTAAAGTGGAAAAACACACTACAGGCTGATCCAACTTTGATGTAATGTCCTTAAAACAAGTCAAATGAGGTTCAGTATTGTGTGTGGCCTCCACGTGCCTGTATGACCTCCCTACAACGCCTGGGCATGCTCCTGATGAGGTTGTGGATGGTCTCCTGTGTGATCTCCTCCCAGACCTGGACTAAAGCATCCGCCAACTCCTGGACAGTCTGTGGTGCAACGTGACGTTGGTGGATGGAGCGAGACATGATGTCCCAGATGTGCTCAATCGAATTCAGTTCTGGGGAACTGACGGGCCAGTCCATAGCTTCAATGCCTTCATCTTGCAGGAACTGCTGACACACTCCAGCCACATGAGGTCTGGAATTGTCCTGCATTAGGAGGAACCCAGGGCCAACCACACCAGTATATGGTCTCACAAGGGGTCTGAGGATCTCATCTCAGTACCTAATGGCAGTCAGGCTACCTCTGGCAAGCACATGGAGGGCTGTGCGGCCCTCCAAAGAAATGCCATCCCATACGATTACTGACCCACTGCCAAACCGGTCATGCTGAAAGATGTTGCAGGCAGCAGATCGCTCTCCACGTCGTCTCCAGACTCTGTCACGTCTGTCACATGTGCTCAGTGTGAACCTGCTTTCATCTGTGAAGAGCACAGGGCGCCAGTGGCAACTTTGCTAATCCTGGTATTCTGTGGCAAATGCCAAGCGTCCTGCACGGTGTCGGGCTGTGAGCACAACCCCCATCTGTGGACGTCGGGCCCTCATACCACCCTCATGGAGTCAGTTTCTAACCATCTGTGCAGACACATGCACATTTGTGGCCTGCTGGAGGTCTTTTTGCAGGGCTCTGGCAGTGCTCCCCCTGCTCCTCCTTGCACAAAGGTGGAGGTAACGGTCCTGCTGCTGGGTTGTTGCCCTCCTACCGCCCCCTCCACATCTCCTGGTGTATTGGCCTGTCTCCTGGTAGCGCCTCCAGCCTCTGGACACTACGCTGACAGACACAGCAAACCTTCTTGCCACAGCTCGCATTGATGTGCCATCCTGGATGAACTGCACTACCTGAGCAACTTCTGTGGGTTGTAGAGTCCGTCTCATGCCACCACGAGTGTGAAAGCACAACCAACATTCAAAAGTGACCAAAACATCAGCCAGAAAGCATTGGTACTGAGATGTGGTCTGTGGTCCCCACCTGCAGAACCACTCCTTTACTGAGGGTGTCTTGATAATTGCCAGTAATTTCCATCTATTGTCTATTCCATTTGCACAACAGCATGTGAAATTGATTGTCAATCAGTGTTGCTTCCTAAGTGGACAGTTTGATTTCACAGAAGTTTGATTTACTTGGAGTTATATTCTGTTGTTTAAGTGTTCCCTTTATTTTTTTGAGCAGTGTATTAGTAATATTGCAAATGTAACATATTGATTTTGAGTCCTGGCTTGTCTTACAGAGTTCTGCATGCTGCAGAGGACAGTTCATCATCATTCTTTGCATCTTTAATGTCGGAACTTGCCCTTCCTTTCACTCATTCATCTGTCTTCTGGGAAGAATAGTCGTTATATTATAATCTCATGTAGAGAAAAAAAATCTCCCCCTAGTTGTCACGTGACTGTAAGTACGAAAATCACATATGAGTGAAGTGGCCATGTGATGACTGCTGAAACCAGCAGGCAGAGATGAATCCTGACAGTGAGTATATTACACACTGTTAGGATTGACATGCTACAGGGCTTCATGTTATAATTATAGAGCTTGTCCAGGTTTGAGATGAAAGTCTGCATATAGGTTTCCGAATTCTCACAGCACATGCACTGCTCACTTTTAGGATTCTCCCTTGCTGGTGGCACGATTTGACGGTCATGTCAGCACAAGTATGCGACCTGTATACTTGTGGCCACATTCCTACTACACGTGTCTGGCCTCACTCAATTCATTGTCATTGAGAGAGGCCACGCATGTCTAGTCTGCACGTGAACCGCGTGTATGCTAATCGCTGGCACCAGAGAATCCTGACAGCGTGCAGTGCGCACTGTGAGAATTTGAGTCTGCAGTCACATAGAATGATAGCAGACTCATCACAAACTTGGACAACCCCTTTAATGCTCCTAACATAAATAAAAATATGAAAATTAGTCAGTATCACAAAAACATTTACATCTATGTACCTTATAGATGACATTGTCTCTGATTGGAGTCGTTCTCTTTATTTTCTTCATCTTATAAAGACACCATGATGACTTTTTAGAGCCACAGCCCATCTCTTCCGACTTCCATTTTCTCCGGTCTTCTGCAGCACATCCCAACACGATACCCTTAAAAATAGC
The DNA here is from genome assembly GCF_046119375.1 of Phyllobates terribilis. Classification (NCBI taxonomy): domain Eukaryota; kingdom Metazoa; phylum Chordata; class Amphibia; order Anura; family Dendrobatidae; genus Phyllobates; species Phyllobates terribilis. The sequence goes on along the minus strand of NW_027362761.1, from coordinate 740,726,604 downwards.
GGTGTCATTATAATGCTCCTGAATAAAAATATCTTCCCTACGCTGTGACCCTGAATAAATAATTGCCCCTCACTATTTTCTCTGCACAAAATATGACTCACACACTGTCCCTCTTATGGTACATGCTCTCCACTCTGCCCTCTCCTTTCCATACTGGGCTCCCTCTTTACACTGTCCTCTCACACTGGCCCCTTCATCACACTTCCCCTCGTTGGCTTATTGTCCCCTCCTGGCTGTGCTCTTACACTGTCCCCCCATGCTATCCCCCACACTACTCTCTATTCTGTGCCCACTCACACTTTTCTCCCCCCATACTGTCTTCTCACACTATTCCCCTCTATAGTTTCCTTACACGTTTCCCATTCCCTCCTCATACTGTCTCCTTTCACATCCCCCCTGCTAACCATACCGTCTCCTTATATATTTACCCCTTCGCTCTCCATACTGCCTCCTCACACATCCCCCGACTCCCCATGCAGTGTCAGCACCCATCCTATCACCCTCGCTGCCCATACTGTGTCTGCATACTTTCCCCCCATCACTACTCATAATGGGTCAGCACCCATCCCCCCACTCACCATACTGTGTCTGCACCCATCCTCTCCCTCGCTCCCCCTACTGTGTCCACATACATTCACCCTCTTCACTCCCCTTACTGCGTCCGCACCCATCCTCCCCATTCTGTGTCTGCACCAATCCCCCCTCTCACTATACTGTGTCTGCACCCATTCCCCTCATACTATTTCCTCATACATTCCCCCCCTCGCTCCTCATACTGTGTCCGCACCTATCCCCCCACTCACCATGCTGTGTCTGCACCCATTCCCACATACTGTTTCCTCATACATGACCCAATCATCCCCCTTGCTCCTCATACTGTGTCTTTAAATTTCTCCCACTCTCCATATTGTGTTTGCACCTGTCCCTTCCATTCTTCCCAAACTGTGTCCTCAAATCTTCCTAACCCTCCCCTTCCCCGTTGCACTAAATCTTTCCCCACCCCCTTCCCGTTACACTAAATCTCTTTCCCAGTTACACTAAATCTTTGTTGTCTACAGCTCCACTGGAGAACTTACTACCAACGTTGTTCGCGCCTCTGCAGCCCCAGCAAGTGACGTCAGCTGCGCGATCACGTGACCTGATCACGCTACTGACGTCGTCCTGACCTAGCGATCAGAGCTTCATTTGCGAGTACAGTTGATCAGTGTGAGACGGCGTTCTGGCACCTTCTCTGAGCTGACTGTCAGCTTGACAGCCGGCTCAGAGAACGGCAGACTCCCAGCCCAGGGGGTGGCAGAATGCAGCCGCCGGGGAGTCACCTCGCATCAGACAGCCCGACGGCACCCCCCTGCCGGCTGCTTCCGGGGAAGATGCCCCGCTTGCCCCCCCTCCCAGGTACACCGATGCCATCCGTATGCTGTACGTGTTTTTCACGGACTCATAGACTTATTTTGACCCTTTTCATCTGTGCTGCCAGAAAAAAAAGGACATGTCTCCATGTGTTTTGCATGGACATACGGTCCATATAATAACACGGACATGTGCATAGCACCATAGATATTGTAAAGGATACACGTGGTATCAGTGAAAAAAAATGGATACAACATGTACTGGAAACATGGATGTGTGAAGGAGGCCTAACAAACTGACAGACTGTGGGGGCTGGTTTTGTGCGGGATAATTTAGGGTTTTCATTGATAACATTTTGGGGTACATAATATTTTTCGATTGCTTCCAGAATAAGACTGGGACCACAATATTGTGTGCGGAGCACTTACATCAGGGTTTCCGTGTAAATTCCACAAAAATGCGATACAGACGAAACCCACAACGGAGCCACCCACCATAATAAGGCAGATGGAGACACTTTGGATCTTTTTAGGCGTGCACAGATTTGTGGTCGTTCACACTTGTGCGCTAAAAAGACGCCTAAAATGATGGGACGCCGCCGGAACACAGGCCAGTCCAAAGTGACTCCATCTGTCTCATAAGTGAGTAGTTCCGTCCAGGGTTTTGTCTGAATTGCGGTTTTGGGGAATTTACACGTAAACCCTGACGTAAGCGCTCAGCAGAGAGGGCAGGATAAATGTCAGCCGAGCCTTGTTCCGATTGTTGGGAAGTAGAATGAACAAATAAACAGCAGTATAAGAATAGTTCTTTTTTTTTTTTTGCGCGGGTTCACTGTGCGGTATAAGTGATAAGGCGGATTTATTCTTCGGGTCGGTGAGATTACAGCGATACCGGATTTATATTGTTTTTTTTTAGGTTTTGCTGCTATCGCACAGTATGCAGGCTTGTTTATAAAAAGTGGGTTTTTTCGTCACCATATTCTGAGAGCTTTAACTTTTTTATTTTTTTTTCTGAATGAGCCATCTTAGGGTTGTCTTTTGCAGGACTGTTTGGCATTTTCCTTTTATACATTTTTTTTTTTACATCTGACTTTTTGAGCGCTTTTTATTCACTTTATTGTGAGTCCGTATGATGAAAAAGCGTACTTTTTTTTTGTTCATTTTGTTTTACCACAAATGCTATGTTTTGGATGGCGAAACGGCTTTTAGTGATTTGTGTGCACTTTTTTGTGTGTCTTTTTTATATATTTTATTTCACTTTTTTTTTTACTTTTTCACTTAGTCCCACTGTGGGACATGTATATTTTTTCCTTTGATTGCTGGTCTCATACACTGCAGTGCCTAATAATAGTGCACACAGTGTAAAGAAGCACTGGAACAAAAAAATAATGCTAGACCAGCAGTTATATCAGGTAGCAAGAATGACTTATTTTGGCACCTGACTGGCCCTCCTTAAATCATACACATTGGACACAGAAAATAGTCACTTTCTGAGTTGTACATTAACATTTGTTTTAACTTTGAAGTGACTGAGACTTTTGTGCCAAGTCTTTGTAAGGTACATGATAGAATTTTGTTTTCAATAAAGCCTAGTACTATGTATACTAAAACTAATTCAAATATGTCACCATAACACCAATTTATAACGAAAGATCAAAGTACAGGGTGCACAGCACAAGGACCCCTAACCATGCCGTTCTCACACACACAGAATATAAAGACTCCGATATACAGAGAAGTGTTCATCTGTTGTGAAAATAAATGAATAAAGGAATGCTATTTTCTAGTTCTGTTTTATCCCTACTTTTGTGTTAATATGAGGTTTGGGGGATAGCTATGATCCTTTACACAAAGAGAATGAGAGCATATCTCGCCTCTTCTAGCTCGCAGTTCTGCATTTGGACCTTTATTTTCACAACCGGTTTTATTTCAAAATCTAAACCCAATGACTATTGCTACGTGCAGTATTTCCCCATAACCTTGTGGTTAGAGAAAAAAACTGATTTCCAGCCAAACAACTTGAGTCAACAGAATGTCCGCCCACATTAAAAATAACTTCTCTTTTTTTATTTTTTTTTAACTTCACCATCTTTTTTTAAGTTGATTTTTGTTATATCTCCTATCACTATTGCAGTTTGTTGACTCTTCCCTTCGTGCACAATATTCATCACAATAGAGGCAAATTCAGTGTTGTGTATGCAAATTATATGGTGTCTGAATATATTCCATTGGATAATTTGCTTCCATCCTTATTCCATTGAGAAACATCTATATGAATTTTAAGCAGCATTTTCAAATTCACTTCTTTTGCTATTTTTGTTTAGAAACTTCCTCTGAGCGCTAACTCGTCACCTGTGTTTTTGCCCTTAAAAAGGTTGTTTGGTCTCAGAAGAAAAGTCTCCAGTCAGTCTCTGAGACTGCACAGTGCTGAATTGTTACAGGGTGTGATGTGCATCCTGGCACGATTTCCCTGTATTCTCTGTGTGGGCAGCCATGTGACCGCATGTATATGATTTGCACAAACCGTCTAACCTCTTTTCTGGAACATAGGCACATGACCACAAGTATGCATACAACCCCTGGCAAAAATTATGGAATCACCAGGCTCGGAGGATGTTCATTCAGTTGTTTAATGTTGTTGAAACAAAGCAGATCACAGACATGGCACAAAACTAAAGTAATTTCAAATGGCAACTTTAGGGATTTAAGAAACACTAAAATAAATCAAGATAAAAAATGTGGTACTCAGTAAGGTAATTTTTTTTAGACCAAGCAGAGGGAAAAAATTATGGAATCACTCAATTATGAGGAAAAAATTATGGAATCATGAAAAACAAACACACAAAAGAACACTCCAATACATCACTAGTATTTTGTTGCACCACCTCTGGTTTAATAACAGCTTGCAGTCTCTGAGGCATGGACTTAATGAGTGACAAACAGTACTCTTCATCAATCTGGCTCCAACTTTCTGTGATTGCTGTTGCCAGATCAGCTTTGCAGGTTGGAGCCTTGTCATGGACCATTTTCTTCAACTTCCACCAAAGATTTTCAATTGGATTTAGATCCGGACTATTTGCAGGCCATGACATTGACCTTATGTGTCTTCTTTCAAGGAATGTTTTACAGTTTTTGCTCTATGGCAGGATGCATTATCATCTTGAAAAATGATGTCATCATCCCCAAACATCCTTTCAATTGATGGGATAAGAAAACTGTCCAAAATATCAATGTAAACATGGGCATTTATTGAAGATGTAATGACAGCCATCTCCCGAGTGCCTTTACCTGACATGCAGCCCCATATCATCAATGACTGTGGAAATTTGCATGTTCTCTTCATGCAGTCATCTTTATAAATCTCATTGGAATGGCACCAAATAAAGGTTCCAGCATCATCACCTTGCCCAATGCAGATTCGCGATTCATCACTGAATATGACTTTCATCCAGTCATCCACAGTCCACGATTGCTTTTCCTTAGCCCATTGTAACCTTGTTTTTTTCTGTTTAAGTGTTAATGATGGCTTTTGTTTAGCTTTTCTGTATGTAAATCCCATTTCCTTTAGGCTATTTCTTATAGTTCGATCACAGATATTGACTCCAGTTTCCTCCCATTTGTTCCTCATTTGTTTTGTTGTGTATTTCCTGTTTTGGAGACCTATTGCTTTAAGTTTCCGGTCTTGACTCTTTGATGACTTCCTTGGTCTACCAGTATGTTTGCCTTTAACAACCTTCCCATGTTGTTTGTATTTGGTCCAGATTTTAGACACAGCTGACTATGAACAACCAACATCTTTTGCAACATTGCGTGATGAATTACCTTCTTTTAAGAGTTTGATAATCCTCTCCTTTGTTTCAATTGACATATCTCGTGTTGGAGCCATGATTCATGTCAGTCCACTTGATGCAACAGCTCTCCAAGGTGTGATCACTCCTTTTTAGATGCAGACTAACAAGCAGATCTAATCTGATGCAGGTGTTAGTTTTGGAAATGAAAATTTACAGGGTGATTCCATAATTTTTTCCTCAGAATTGAGTGATTCCATATTTTTTTCCCTCTGCTTGGTCTGAAAAAAATTACCACATTTTTAATCTTGATTTCTTTTAGTGTTTCTTAAAGCCCTAAAGTTGCCATTTGAAATGACTTTAGTAATTTTGTAATTACCTTTCGTTGTCTTTATTGCCTGTGAGCGGCGCTATCACTGGTCGCTCACAGGCATCATATAACCCTCGGCTGCAGCCGGCGCTGACATCTGCTGATGTCACGTCAAGTCAGGCGCGACTCAGTGATGCGCTCCCCGCTTTGGATGCTGGGCTATGGGCGGGGTTTCTCTGCGCATCACACCCGGCATCCACCGCGCGCTTTCCCTCTCCTGCATTCATTGGGAAAGCGCACTGAGTCGCGCCTGACTTGACGTGACATCAGCGGATGTCAGAGCCGACTGCAGCCGGGGGTCACGTGATGCCTGTGAGCGGCCAGTGATAGCGCCGCTCACAGGCAATAAAGACAACGAAAGGTAATTACAAAACGCTTATCTACACAGTTTAAATACATTGGGGGCATTATTAAAAGTAGTGGGCAACTTCTTTAAGTGGATAAAAACATCTATGGGAGTGCTTCTTTAAACTAGTTGCAGGAAATGGTATTAAACAAAAACATTACTTGCCTATTCTTGAACAATCTCCAAAACCCTTTTTATGGCATCTGTTAAGGGCGCTTTTATTTTACAGTGTAGTGTTTTTGTAGATTGGTATGATAAGCCCTGCCCAGGTGTCCAGTGGAGGGTGGTGCAGGTGCTCCTGCTCTTAAGACTGGTATTGGAGAAACCTTTGTTCCTGACAGGGCCTAATAGGTTGCCTTTTGGTGTAACACTAACAAGCATTATATACTCTGTGACATGGAAGTACAGGCAGTCCCCCACTTACGAACATTCGATTTACGTACGAATCATAGTTACAAGCGTTAGATGTAAAAGAAAACTAACACTAACCTAATTGCTCACCCCATCGGTCGCCCCGCTTTCAGCTGTTCAGTCTTCTTCCTTCCAGACTCTGTAATTTGCACCATCTTCTCTATTTTCTGGGACTGTTCTACTTGTTATTGTCTGTTGGTGGTTCAATAAAGTATTGCCGCACTGTTTTACCCTCACCCTGTGTTGTCTGAGTAGTTTTATGCCCATGGGGAAGGAGTGTGGGCATTCAGTGGGATGAGCCCTGGTCCATGCGGTCTTTGTAAAGACTGCCAGGCCAGTGGACGAGAGCACCTACTGACCCTTGTGTCTTCACGGTAATGTTTCTTTTTTTACAATTTCTTTAGCTAGTTTAATTGATTTGGACAAACCCTTTCAGTGTAGCAGAAATATCCCAGTGCTTTTAAGAGTTAAATGTACAGTACCTTTCTAAAGTCTTTCCTGCCAAATCTCAGACTTTTGTGATGAATAACTCGCCTGTTAGCATTATCTGTTACGGTACCTGTTTGTCTACAATCTGTAAATTGGCTTTCTTAAGCATCAAAAAAACATTAAATTGGTTGTCCAAGACTGACAAATTGATGATCTGTCCATGAGATGGGTGGGGTACTGACACCCAGCACCCCCAGTGATCAGCTGCAAACCACTCTGGTTATAATCAATGTACTTGACAGAACACAGCAGCCCTGTACATAGCTTAGTGACCACTGTTGAGTACTGAAGATTATCTCCAGTGCACTATGCCATCATTGTTTTAGTCCTAGATAGTCCCTTTAAAGACTTCGCACAATATTCAAATCTGCGATATTCTTGTTCTGTTTCTGGTATGTAGAGAATTTTCACCATGGATTTCACCTTTTGCATGTAACTCGTGGATTTTGTTGTGGATGTGCTGCAACATCTGCATCAGAAAAACTATTGCTTATCCAAATAATTCCAAATTTGCTTATCCCAATTTTTATTCCCATCTTAATTAAAAGCCAGCTAGAGTAAGATGTGCCTAATTTATTCTCTTGGTGTGTAAACTGCCACAAAACCAAATCTATACCAGATTTTGATGTAAATTATAGTAAATTTGTCTTTCCACTATGCTCTATTTTTTTATTTTTGACAACCGTGTTATATCCTCCCAATTCAGATCCTAATTCTAATGTTATACCATTACTATATACTAATTGCACAACTTCAAAATTTTTCTTGGTTTTCATGCTTGATCCTAAAGTCACATGAGGTTTTTATGTTCTCTTTTTTTTCAACAACAAGCTGCTATTTTTCATTTTACACCACAGGAAATTAAAAGCTCTTATGTTTGCAAAATAACTGATTTTAACCACTTAAGGACATAGCCTTGTTTTGTCCCTAAGTACACATTTTTTCTGTTATTTTATTTCCACTTACATGACAGCACATACATTGCATAACACGGAAAACACTATCTTGATTCCAGTCCATGCAATACATAGATAGATATATGCAAATGTTCAAGGTGTGAAAAAATATTTCAGGCAAAATTGCCATTTATATTCACCAATGACGCAATTGTGTAACCTATTAATAAACAGGGCTATGGAGTCGGAATCGTGGAGTCAGAGTCATTGTTCATTTTGGTGGAGTCGGAGTCGGTATAAAATGGACCGACTCCGACTCGTAAAATATATAATAAATTGAGTACAGTAGTTCAATGCGGTTTGTGGGGAATATTTTTTCATAAGAATTTGGGAAAGCTATGAAATGTCCTATAAATGTCTGTTCTGTTCCTGATCTAAGGATCTAGGCTTTTATGTCCATTATCAGTAGTGAGGCAGTGATGTGGAGTCGGAATTGGAGTTGGAGTCGGTGGTTTGGCTTATCAACTCCACAGCCCTGTTAATAAAGCCCAATAATTTATCAAAACTGGTCTATGCAGTTCTTCCCTGCTAGTGCTCATGGCTTCCTGTTCTGTCAGAGGCATCATGTGACTGTTGCAGCTCCGTTAGATGAGTCTCCAGATTACATGAATCACTTTTCTAATATCAAAATATATACTCTGTTAATTATATTGCAGAGTTTAGTATAATCTGCAAATATTAGAATGTTACTATGTATGTCCTCTACATGGTCAATAACAAATATGCTATGAAGAAGAGGGCCCAATACTGACCCGTCTTGTAAACCACTGTTTTCTGTGACCCAATCAGTGTGAGTTCCATTAATAACTACCTCCATTTTCTGTCACTGAGCCAATTTTTAACATTGTTACACATATTTTCTCTCAGTCCCATGGTTCTCATTTTATGTACCAACTTTTTATGTGGCATTGTATCTAATGCCTTTGAAAAGATCCGATAGACAAAATCGACATCCTAACCCTGCTCTAGTCTGGAACTTTAACGCTCATAGAAGGTGATCACTCACAACCTCATGTTGATGCTGGGGTTATGAAGTTATTTTTAGTGAGATACTCCAGGATAGCATCTCTTCGAAAACCCTCAAATATTTTGTCCACTATAAGCCTATAGTTTCCAGACTCAATTGTTGACCCTATTTTGAATATTGGCACCACATTTTATATGTGGTACAGACCTTGTTATTATGGAATCATTAACCCCTTCACGACATATGATGTACATTTACATCATACTGTATGTTGTGTCCTCTGAGCCCGCATCTTTACCTGCTGAAGATGACTGAATTATTCAGCCATCATCTGCCTCAGTCTCTGACAGTGACATTTCATATGCGCTGGCAGGGAGGCGCATCATTCCATGCTTCTATCAGAGCTTCCATGAGGTGATCGCGGGATGCCGACGAGTTATCATGTCAGCCATGCCTGTTATGACAATTCTCCGTTGAAAGCCATTGTTTAGCTGACGCACTATGTATAACACAAGCCATCAGATGATCACAGCTTCAAGTCCCCTAATTGCACTAATAAATACAGTAAAACGTGAAAAATTTGTTTTAAAAATATGAAGAAAATACCAAAGCTCAAATCACCCCACATTTGCCCCATTAAAAATAAAGCAATTAAAAAAAAAAACACTTATTTGTTATCACTGCGTTCGGAAAAGTCTCATCTATCAAAATATAAAATAACTTAATCCGATCGATAAGCGATGTAACGAGAGAAAAAAATCGAAACGACTGAATTACATTTATTTAGGCCGCTGCAACATTGCAATAAAATGCAATAAGGCTGCGTGCCCACGTTGCGGATTACAAGCGTTTTTGATGCGGAAACGCTTGTAAAACGCATGGTAATCCGCACCCCATGGTCCCCAATGAGAATCCGCAAGTTCTATGCCCATGCTGCGGATCTTTCCGCAGAGTTTATGCTGCGTTCAAAAATCCGCAGCATGTTCATTAATTTTGCGTTTCCGCAAGCGGAATTGCCTTATTCAATGCATGAAAAAACGCAAGGCAATTCCGCATGTCGAAAACGCGCGAAAAAGCGTGCGGTATTCCGCATGCGTTTTTCCGGGAGAGGACATGCAGAAATGATGCAGAAATTTTCTGCTTCATTTCTGCAACGTGGGCACATAGCCTAAGAGACAATCAAAACATTGTACCTACCCGTGCATCATATGAGTAAAAAAGTTGGCTCTTAGGGTGTCAAAAAAAAAAGCTTCAGGCTGCGTGCACACGATGCGTTTTTCATGCGTTTCCGCTGCTGAATTTCCGCAGCAGAAATGCATAAAAAACGCATGGTAATCCGCACCCCATGGTCCCCAATGGCATTCCGCAATGTCAATGCACATGCTGCGGATTTTTCCGCAGCGTTTCTGCAGCGCTCCTAAATCCGCAGCATGTTCATTAATTTTGCGGAAGCGCAGCGGAAGCGCCGCCATTGACTTGCATTGAGACGCATAGAATCCACATCTGTACATTTGTACAAGCGGCTTCTATGCGTCTCTATGTGCGGATGGTACCCAGTTCTGGAGGATAGGAGACTCATCCAGACCTGGGTACCATTGTACCTGTAAAAAAAAGAATAAAATAACAAATAAAGTTTATATTCACCTGTCCGGCGGCCCCTGCAGCGCTTCTCCTTCCAGGACCTGAGATGACGTCGCGGAAGAAGCCAGGACGAGCGCTGCAGCACACGCCGGGGAATCGGGGGTGAGTATAGCTTTATTTTTTTTATTTTTACGGTCACACTATATAAATCCATACTGTTTGCAGGATTTATACAGTGTGACCTAGTTGTCAAGCACTTTCCAAGTGATGCTATCGCCTGGAAAGTGCTTGTCAGTCCGCATGCGGAAACACATGCGTTAACGCATGTGAATCCGCATGTATTCTGCAGGAAAAACGCATGCACAATCTGCCAGGGAGATGCAGAAATGCTGCAGAAATTTTCCGCTTCATTTCTGCATCGTGGGCACATAGCCTCACACAGTTTTCTGAAAACTGAAAATGTTGCGGGTCTTGGCAGCACAAGTTAATTTTTTTTTCTAAATTTATGTATTTTTTTTCACTACTTAAATAAACAAAAAAAAACTATGCATGTTTAGTATCTGTGCAATATTAGTGACCTGGAGCGTCTGTGCGCTCGCGATCACCGAGACAATGGTCAATAAGTACCAGGTCACAGGGACGTATGGATGCCTCTCACAACAGAAAGGGGCTAAAAGGTATCCTGAAATAGAGCTTGGGACGCCCTTTCAGAATATGTAATTTTATTTCTGTAGCTTCTCCGATTTTCCAGCTGTAAGGATCAGAGGATTCACAGCCGTGCAGCTGCTAGTCAAGCATATGTAAATCCAAACTGAATATGAACTGCTCCCCACACCTATAGTCCTGCCCAGCCCTCTGTACCAACGTTGCTGATAATAAATCGAAACTGAATATGCACTGCTCCCCACACCTATAGTCCTGCCCAGCCCTCTGTACCAACGTTGCTGATAGTAAATCCAAACTGAATATGCACTGCTCTCTATGCTCATAATCCCGCCCACACCTCTGCGCCGAAGTTAGTGATGGTAAATGCAAACTAAAAATGCGCTGCTCCCCACACCCTTAATCCCGCCCACCCCTCTGTGCTGACGTCAGTGATAATAAATGAAAATTGAATATGCACTGTTTCCTACGCCCATATGCCCATAATCTCGCCCACTTCTCTGAGCCGACGTCCCTGAAAGTAAATCCAAACTGAATATGCACTGTTCCCCATGCCCATAATCCAGCCCACCCCTCTACGCCGACGTCTCTAATAGTAAATCCATACGGAATATGCACTTGTCCCCATAATCCTGCCCATCCTCTGTGCTGGCGTCAGTGATAGCAAATTCAAATTGAGTATGTACTGCTCCCACGCCCATAATCCTGCCAACCCTCTGTGCTGGCGTCAGTGATAGTAAATTCAAATTGAGTATGTACTGCTCCCACGCCCATAATCCTTCCTACCCCTCTACGCCGATGTCTCTGATAGTAAATCCTTAAAGAATATGAACTGCACCCCATGCCCATAATTCTGCCCACCTTTTTGCACTGACATTGCTTATAGTAAATCCAGGCTGAATGTGCACTGCTCCCCACATCCATAATCCCGCCCACCTCTCTGCGCTGACATTGCTTATAGTAAATCCAGGCTGAATGTGCACTGCTCCCCACATCCATAATCCCGCCCACCTCTCTGCGCTGACGTTGCTTATAGTAAATCCAGGCTGAATATGCACTGCTCCCCACATCCATAATCCCGCCCACCTCTCTGCGCTGACGTTGCTTATAGTAAATCCAGGCTGAATGTGCACTGCTCCCCACATCCATAATCCCGTCCACCTCTCTGCGTTGACGTTGCTTATAGTAAATCCAGGCTGAATATGCACTGCTCCCCACATCCATAATCCCGCCCACCTCTCTGCGCTGACGTTGCTTATAGTAAATCCAGGCTGAATATGCACTGCTCCCCACATCCATAATCCCGCCCACCTCTCTGCGCTGACGTTGCTTATAGTAAATCCAGGCTGAATATGCACTGCTCCCCATGCCCATAATCCCGCCCACCTCCCTGCGTTGACGTTGCTTATAGTAAATCCAGGCTGAATATGCTCTGCTCCCCATGCCCATAATCCCGCCCACCTCTCTGCGCTGACATTGCTTATAGTAAATCCAGGCTGAATGTGCACTGCTCCCCACATCCATAATCCCGTCCACCTCTCTGCGTTGACGTTGCTTATAGTAAATCCAGGCTGAATATGCACTGCTCCCCACATCCATAATCCCGCCCACCTCTCTGCGCTGACGTTGCTTATAGTAAATCCAGGCTGAATATGCACTGCTCCCCACATCCATAATCCCGCCCACCTCTCTGCGCTGACCTTGCTTATAGTAAATCCAGGCTGAATATGCACTGCTCCCCATGCCCATAATCCCGCCCACCTCCCTGCATTGACGTTGCTTATAGTAAATCCAGGCTGAATATGCACTGCTCCCCATGCCCATAATCCAGCCCACCTCTCTGCGCTGACGTTGCTTATAGTAAATCCAGGCTGAATATGCACTGCTCCCCATGCCCATAATCCCGCCCACCTCCCTGCGTTGACGTTGCTTATAGTAAATCCAGGCTGAATATGCACTGCTCCCCATGCCCATAATCCCGCCCACCTCCCTGCTCTGACATTGCTTATAGTAAATCCAGGCTGAATATGAACTGCACCCCATGCCCATAATCCAGCCCACCTCCCTGCGCTGACGTTGCTTATAGTAAATCCAGGCTGAATATGCACTACTCCCCATGCTCATAATCCCGCCCACCTCCCTGCGTTGACGTTGCTTATAGTAAATCCAGGCTGAATATGCACTGCTCCCCATGCTCATAATCCCGCCCACCTCCCTGCGCTGACGTTGCTTATAGTAAATCCAGGCTGAATGTGCACTGCTCCCCATGCCCATAATCCAGCCCACCTCTCTGCGCTGACGTTGCTTATAGTAAATCCAGGCTGAATATGCACTGCTCCCCATGCCCATAATCCCGCCCACCTCCCTGCGTTGACGTTGCTTATAGTAAATCCAGGCTGAATATGCACTGCTCCCCATGCCCATAATCCAGCCCACCTCTCTGCGCTGACGTTGCTTATAGTAAATCCAGGCTGAATATGCACTGCTCCCCATGCCCATAATCCAGCCCACCTCTCTGCGCTGACGTTGCTTATAGTAAATCCAGGCTGAATGTGCACTGCTCCCCATGCTCATAATCCCGCCCACCTCCCTGCGCTGACGTTGCTTATAGTAAATCCAGGCTGAATATGCACTGCTCCCCATGCCCATAATCCAGCCCACCTCCCTGCGCTGACGTTGCTTATAGTAAATCCAGGCTGAATGTGCACTGCTCCCCATGCCCATAATCCAGCCCACCTCTCTGCGCTGACGTTGCTTATAGTAAATCCTGGCTGAATGTGCACTGCTCCCCATGCTCATAATCCCGCCCACCTCCCTGCGCTGACGTTGCTTATAGTAAATCCAGGCTGAATGTGCACTGCTCCCCATGCTCATAATCCCGCCCACCTCCCTGCGCTGACGTTGCTTATAGTAAATCCAGGCTGAATGTGCACTGCTCCCCATGCCCATAATCCAGCCCACCTCTCTGCGCTGACGTTGCTTATAGTAAATCCTGGCTGAATGTGCACTGCTCCCCATGCTCATAATCCCGCCCACCTCCCTGTGCTGACGTTGCTTGTAGTAAATCCAGGCTGAATATGCACTACTCCCCATGCCCATAATCCCGCCCACCTCCCTGCGTTGACGTTGCTTATAGTAAATCCAGGCTGAATATGCACTGCTCCCCATGCCCATAATCCCGCCCACCTCTCTGCGCTGACGTTGCTTATAGTAAATCCAGGCTGAATATGCACTGCTCCCCATGCCCATAATCCCACCCACCTCCCTGCGTTGACGTTGCTTATAGTAAATCCAGGCTGAATATGCACTGCTCCCCATGCCCATAATCCCACCCACCTCCCTGCGTTGACGTTGCTTGTAGTAAATCCAGGCTGAATATGCACTACTCCCAATGCCCATAATCCCGCCCACCTCCCTGCGCTGACGTTGCTTATAGTAAATCCAGGCTGAATGTGCACTGCTCCCCATGCCCATAATCCAGCCCACCTCTCTGCGCTGACGTTGCTTATAGTAAATCCTGGCTGAATGTGCACTGCTCCCCATGCTCATAATCCCGCCCACCTCCCTGTGCTGACGTTGCTTGTAGTAAATCCAGGCTGAATATGCACTACTCCCCATGCCCATAATCCCGCCCACCTCCCTGCGTTGACGTTGCTTATAGTAAATCCAGGCTGAATATGCACTGCTCCCCATGCCCATAATCCCGCCCACCTCTCTGCGCTGACGTTGCTTATAGTAAATCCAGGCTGAATATGCACTGCTCCCCATGCCCATAATCCCACCCACCTCCCTGCGTTGACGTTGCTTATAGTAAATCCAGGCTGAATATGCACTGCTCCCCATGCCCATAATCCCACCCACCTCCCTGCGTTGACGTTGCTTGTAGTAAATCCAGGCTGAATATGCACTACTCCCCATGCCCATAATCCCACCCACCTCCCTGCGTTGACGTTGCTTATAGTAAATCCAGGCTGAATATGCACTACTCCCCATGCTCATAATCCCGCCCACCTCCCTGCGCTGACGTTGCTTATAGTAAATCCAGGCTGAATATGCACTACTCCCCATGCCCATAATCCCGCCCACCTCCCTGCGTTGACGTTGCTTATAGTAAATCCAGGCTGAATATGCACTGCTCCCCATGCCCATAATCCCGAGCCACCTCCCTGCGTTGACGTTGCTTATAGTAAATCCAGGCTGAATATGCACTGCTCCCCATGCCCATAATCCCACCCACCTCCCTGCGTTGACGTTGCTTATAGTAAATCCAGGCTGAATATGCACTGCTCCCCATGCCCATAATCCCGCCCACCTCCCTGCGTTGACGTTGCTTATAGTAAATCCAGGCTGAATATGCACTGCTCCCCATGCCCATAATCCCGAGCCACCTCCCTGCGTTGACGTTGCTTATAGTAAATCCAGGCTGAATATGCACTGCTCCCCATGCCCATAATCCCACCCACCTCCCTG
Source organism: Phyllobates terribilis (assembly GCF_046119375.1). Lineage (NCBI taxonomy): Eukaryota > Metazoa > Chordata > Amphibia > Anura > Dendrobatidae > Phyllobates > Phyllobates terribilis. The sequence continues at coordinate 740,711,214 of NW_027362761.1, read as the reverse complement.
CGTTGACGTTGCTTATAGTAAATCCAGGCTGAATATGCACTACTCCCCATGCCCATAATCCCGCCCACCTCCCTGCGTTGACGTTGCTTATAGTAAATCCAGGCTGAATATGCACTGCTCCCCACATCCATAATCCCGCCCACCTCTCTGCGCTGACGTTGCTTATAGTAAATCCAGGCTGAATGTGCACTGCTCCCCACATCCATAATCCCGTCCACCTCTCTGCGTTGACGTTGCTTATAGTAAATCCAGGCTGAATATGCACTGCTCCCCACATCCATAATCCCGCCCACCTCTCTGCGCTGACGTTGCTTATAGTAAATCCAGGCTGAATATGCACTGCTCCCCACATCCATAATCCCGCCCACCTCTCTGCGCTGACGTTGCTTATAGTAAATCCAGGCTGAATATGCACTGCTCCCCATGCCCATAATCCCGCCCACCTCCCTGCGTTGACGTTGCTTATAGTAAATCCAGGCTGAATATGCTCTGCTCCCCATGCCCATAATCCCGCCCACCTCTCTGCGCTGACATTGCTTATAGTAAATCCAGGCTGAATGTGCACTGCTCCCCACATCCATAATCCCGTCCACCTCTCTGCGTTGACGTTGCTTATAGTAAATCCAGGCTGAATATGCACTGCTCCCCACATCCATAATCCCGCCCACCTCTCTGCGCTGACGTTGCTTATAGTAAATCCAGGCTGAATATGCACTGCTCCCCACATCCATAATCCCGCCCACCTCTCTGCGCTGACCTTGCTTATAGTAAATCCAGGCTGAATATGCACTGCTCCCCATGCCCATAATCCCGCCCACCTCCCTGCGTTGACGTTGCTTATAGTAAATCCAGGCTGAATATGCACTGCTCCCCATGCCCATAATCCAGCCCACCTCTCTGCGCTGACGTTGCTTATAGTAAATCCAGGCTGAATATGCACTGCTCCCCATGCCCATAATCCCGCCCACCTCCCTGCGTTGACGTTGCTTATAGTAAATCCAGGCTGAATATGCACTGCTCCCCATGCCCATAATCCCGCCCACCTCCCTGCTCTGACATTGCTTATAGTAAATCCAGGCTGAATATGAACTGCACCCCATGCCCATAATCCAGCCCACCTCCCTGCGCTGACGTTGCTTATAGTAAATCCAGGCTGAATATGCACTACTCCCCATGCTCATAATCCCGCCCACCTCCCTGCGTTGACGTTGCTTATAGTAAATCCAGGCTGAATATGCACTGCTCCCCATACTCATAATCCCGCCCACCTCCCTGCGCTGACGTTGCTTATAGTAAATCCAGGCTGAATGTGCACTGCTCCCCATGCCCATAATCCAGCCCACCTCTCTGCGCTGACGTTGCTTATAGTAAATCCAGGCTGAATGTGCACTGCTCCCCATGCCCATAATCCAGCCCACCTCTCTGCGCTGACGTTGCTTATAGTAAATCCAGGCTGAATATGCACTGCTCCCCACATCCATAATCCCGCCCACCTCTCTGCGCTGACGTTGCTTATAGTAAATCCAGGCTGAATGTGCACTGCTCCCCATGCCCATAATCCAGCCCACCTCTCTGCGCTGACGTTGCTTATAGTAAATCCAGGCTGAATGTGCACTGCTCCCCATGCCCATAATCCCGCCCACCTCTCTGCGCTGACGTTGCTTATAGTAAATCCAGGCTGAATATGCACTGCTCCCCATGCCCATAATCCCGCCCACCTCCCTGCGTTGACGTTGCTTATAGTAAATCCAGGCTGAATATGCACTGCTCCCCATGCCCATAATCCAGCCCACCTCTCTGCGCTGACGTTGCTTATAGTAAATCCAGGCTGAATATGCACTGCTCCCCATGCCCATAATCCAGCCCACCTCTCTGCGCTGACGTTGCTTATAGTAAATCCAGGCTGAATGTGCACTGCTCCCCATGCTCATAATCCCGCCCACCTCCCTGCGCTGACGTTGCTTATAGTAAATCCAGGCTGAATATGCACTGCTCCCCATGCCCATAATCCAGCCCACCTCCCTGCGCTGACGTTGCTTATAGTAAATCCAGGCTGAATGTGCACTGCTCCCCATGCCCATAATCCAGCCCACCTCTCTGCGCTGACGTTGCTTATAGTAAATCCTGGCTGAATGTGCACTGCTCCCCATGCTCATAATCCCGCCCACCTCCCTGCGCTGACGTTGCTTATAGTAAATCCAGGCTGAATGTGCACTACTCCCCATGCTCATAATCCCGCCCACCTCCCTGCGCTGACGTTGCTTATAGTAAATCCAGGCTGAATATGCACTACTCCCCATGCCCATAATCCCGCCCACCTCCCTGCGTTGACGTTGCTTATAGTAAATCCAGGCTGAATATGCACTGCTCCCCATGCCCATAATCCCGAGCCACCTCCCTGCGTTGACGTTGCTTATAGTAAATCCAGGCTGAATATGCACTGCTCCCCATGCCCATAATCCCACCCACCTCCCTGCGTTGACGTTGCTTATAGTAAATCCAGGCTGAATATGCACTGCTCCCCATGCCCATAATCCCGCCCACCTCCCTGCGTTGACGTTGCTTATAGTAAATCCAGGCTGAATATGCACTGCTCCCCATGCCCATAATCCCGAGCCACCTCCCTGCGTTGACGTTGCTTATAGTAAATCCAGGCTGAATATGCACTGCTCCCCATGCCCATAATCCCACCCACCTCCCTGCGTTGACGTTGCTTATAGTAAATCCAGGCTGAATATGCACTACTCCCCATGCCCATAATCCCGCCCACCTCCCTGTGTTGACGTTGCTTATAGTAAATCCAGGCTGAATATGCACTGCTCCCCACATCCATAATCCCGCCCACCTCTCTGCGCTGACGTTGCTTATAGTAAATCCAGGCTGAATGTGCACTGCTCCCCACATCCATAATCCCGTCCACCTCTCTGCGTTGACGTTGCTTATAGTAAATCCAGGCTGAATATGCACTGCTCCCCACATCCATAATCCTGCCCACCTCTCTGCGCTGACGTTGCTTATAGTAAATCCAGGCTGAATATGCACTGCTCCCCACATCCATAATCCCGCCCACCTCTCTGCGCTGACGTTGCTTATAGTAAATCCAGGCTGAATATGCACTGCTCCCCATGCCCATAATCCCGCCCACCTCCCTGCGTTGACGTTGCTTATAGTAAATCCAGGCTGAATATGCTCTGCTCCCCATGCCCATAATCCCGCCCACCTCTCTGCGCTGACATTGCTTATAGTAAATCCAGGCTGAATGTGCACTGCTCCCCACATCCATAATCCCGTCCACCTCTCTGCGTTGACGTTGCTTATAGTAAATCCAGGCTGAATATGCACTGCTCCCCACATCCATAATCCCGCCCACCTCTCTGCGCTGACGTTGCTTATAGTAAATCCAGGCTGAATATGCACTGCTCCCCACATCCATAATCCCGCCCACCTCTCTGCGCTGACCTTGCTTATAGTAAATCCAGGCTGAATATGCACTGCTCCCCATGCCCATAATCCCGCCCACCTCCCTGCGTTGACGTTGCTTATAGTAAATCCAGGCTGAATATGCACTGCTCCCCATGCCCATAATCCAGCCCACCTCTCTGCGCTGACGTTGCTTATAGTAAATCCAGGCTGAATATGCACTGCTCCCCATGCCCATAATCCCGCCCACCTCCCTGCGTTGACGTTGCTTATAGTAAATCCAGGCTGAATATGCACTGCTCCCCATGCCCATAATCCCGCCCACCTCCCTGCTCTGACATTGCTTATAGTAAATCCAGGCTGAATATGAACTGCACCCCATGCCCATAATCCAGCCCACCTCCCTGCGCTGACGTTGCTTATAGTAAATCCAGGCTGAATATGCACTACTCCCCATGCTCATAATCCCGCCCACCTCCCTGCGTTGACGTTGCTTATAGTAAATCCAGGCTGAATATGCACTGCTCCCCATGCTCATAATCCCGCCCACCTCCCTGCGCTGACGTTGCTTATAGTAAATCCAGGCTGAATGTGCACTGCTCCCCATGCCCATAATCCAGCCCACCTCTCTGCGCTGACGTTGCTTATAGTAAATCCAGGCTGAATGTGCACTGCTCCCCATGCCCATAATCCAGCCCACCTCTCTGCGCTGACGTTGCTTATAGTAAATCCAGGCTGAATATGCACTGCTCCCCACATCCATAATCCCGCCCACCTCTCTGCGCTGACGTTGCTTATAGTAAATCCAGGCTGAATGTGCACTGCTCCCCATGCCCATAATCCAGCCCACCTCTCTGCGCTGACGTTGCTTATAGTAAATCCAGGCTGAATGTGCACTGCTCCCCATGCCCATAATCCCGCCCACCTCTCTGCGCTGACGTTGCTTATAGTAAATCCAGGCTGAATATGCACTGCTCCCCATGCCCATAATCCCGCCCACCTCCCTGCGTTGACGTTGCTTATAGTAAATCCAGGCTGAATATGCACTGCTCCCCATGCCCATAATCCAGCCCACCTCTCTGCGCTGACGTTGCTTATAGTAAATCCAGGCTGAATATGCACTGCTCCCCATGCCCATAATCCAGCCCACCTCTCTGCGCTGACGTTGCTTATAGTAAATCCAGGCTGAATGTGCACTGCTCCCCATGCTCATAATCCCGCCCACCTCCCTGCGCTGACGTTGCTTATAGTAAATCCAGGCTGAATATGCACTGCTCCCCATGCCCATAATCCAGCCCACCTCCCTGCGCTGACGTTGCTTATAGTAAATCCAGGCTGAATGTGCACTGCTCCCCATGCCCATAATCCAGCCCACCTCTCTGCGCTGACGTTGCTTATAGTAAATCCTGGCTGAATGTGCACTGCTCCCCATGCTCATAATCCCGCCCACCTCCCTGCGCTGACGTTGCTTATAGTAAATCCAGGCTGAATGTGCACTGCTCCCCATGCCCATAATCCAGCCCACCTCTCTGCGCTGACGTTGCTTATAGTAAATCCTGGCTGAATGTGCACTGCTCCCCATGCTCATAATCCCGCCCACCTCCCTGTGCTGACGTTGCTTGTAGTAAATCCAGGCTGAATATGCACTACTCCCCATGCCCATAATCCCGCCCACCTCCCTGCGTTGACGTTGCTTATAGTAAATCCAGGCTGAATATGCACTGCTCCCCATGCCCATAATCCCGCCCACCTCTCTGCGCTGACGTTGCTTATAGTAAATCCAGGCTGAATATGCACTGCTCCCCATGCCCATAATCCCACCCACCTCCCTGCGTTGACGTTGCTTATAGTAAATCCAGGCTGAATATGCACTGCTCCCCATGCCCATAATCCCACCCACCTCCCTGCGTTGACGTTGCTTGTAGTAAATCCAGGCTGAATATGCACTACTCCCCATGCCCATAATCCCACCCACCTCCCTGCGTTGACGTTGCTTATAGTAAATCCAGGCTGAATATGCACTGCTCCCCATGCTCATAATCCCGCCCACCTCCCTGCGCTGACGTTGCTTATAGTAAATCCAGGCTGAATGTGCACTGCTCCCCATGCCCATAATCCAGCCCACCTCTCTGCGCTGACGTTGCTTATAGTAAATCCTGGCTGAATGTGCACTACTCCCCATGCTCATAATCCCGCCCACCTCCCTGTGCTGACGTTGCTTGTAGTAAATCCAGGCTGAATATGCACTACTCCCCATGCCCATAATCCCGCCCACCTCCCTGCGTTGACGTTGCTTATAGTAAATCCAGGCTGAATATGCACTGCTCCCCATGCCCATAATCCCGCCCACCTCTCTGCGCTGACGTTGCTTATAGTAAATCCAGGCTGAATATGCACTGCTCCCCATGCCCATAATCCCACCCACCTCCCTGCGTTGACGTTGCTTATAGTAAATCCAGGCTGAATATGCACTGCTCCCCATGCCCATAATCCAGCCCACCTCTCTGCGCTGACGTTGCTTATAGTAAATCCAGGCTGAATATGCACTGCTCCCCATGCCCATAATCCCGCCCACCTCCCTGCGTTGACGTTGCTTATAGTAAATCCAGGCTGAATATGCACTGCTCCCCATGCCCATAATCCCGCCCACCTCCCTGCTCTGACATTGCTTATAGTAAATCCAGGCTGAATATGAACTGCACCCCATGCCCATAATCCAGCCCACCTCCCTGCGCTGACGTTGCTTATAGTAAATCCAGGCTGAATATGCACTACTCCCCATGCTCATAATCCCGCCCACCTCCCTGCGTTGACGTTGCTTATAGTAAATCCAGGCTGAATATGCACTGCTCCCCATACTCATAATCCCGCCCACCTCCCTGCGCTGACGTTGCTTATAGTAAATCCAGGCTGAATGTGCACTGCTCCCCATGCCCATAATCCAGCCCACCTCTCTGCGCTGACGTTGCTTATAGTAAATCCAGGCTGAATGTGCACTGCTCCCCATGCCCATAATCCAGCCCACCTCTCTGCGCTGACGTTGCTTATAGTAAATCCAGGCTGAATATGCACTGCTCCCCACATCCATAATCCCGCCCACCTCTCTGCGCTGACGTTGCTTATAGTAAATCCAGGCTGAATGTGCACTGCTCCCCATGCCCATAATCCAGCCCACCTCTCTGCGCTGACGTTGCTTATAGTAAATCCAGGCTGAATGTGCACTGCTCCCCATGCCCATAATCCCGCCCACCTCTCTGCGCTGACGTTGCTTATAGTAAATCCAGGCTGAATATGCACTGCTCCCCATGCCCATAATCCCGCCCACCTCCCTGCGTTGACGTTGCTTATAGTAAATCCAGGCTGAATATGCACTGCTCCCCATGCCCATAATCCAGCCCACCTCTCTGCGCTGACGTTGCTTATAGTAAATCCAGGCTGAATATGCACTGCTCCCCATGCCCATAATCCAGCCCACCTCTCTGCGCTGACGTTGCTTATAGTAAATCCAGGCTGAATGTGCACTGCTCCCCATGCTCATAATCCCGCCCACCTCCCTGCGCTGACGTTGCTTATAGTAAATCCAGGCTGAATATGCACTGCTCCCCATGCCCATAATCCAGCCCACCTCCCTGCGCTGACGTTGCTTATAGTAAATCCAGGCTGAATGTGCACTGCTCCCCATGCCCATAATCCAGCCCACCTCTCTGCGCTGACGTTGCTTATAGTAAATCCTGGCTGAATGTGCACTGCTCCCCATGCTCATAATCCCGCCCACCTCCCTGCGCTGACGTTGCTTATAGTAAATCCAGGCTGAATGTGCACTACTCCCCATGCTCATAATCCCGCCCACCTCCCTGCGCTGACGTTGCTTATAGTAAATCCAGGCTGAATATGCACTACTCCCCATGCCCATAATCCCGCCCACCTCCCTGCGTTGACGTTGCTTATAGTAAATCCAGGCTGAATATGCACTGCTCCCCATGCCCATAATCCCGAGCCACCTCCCTGCGTTGACGTTGCTTATAGTAAATCCAGGCTGAATATGCACTGCTCCCCATGCCCATAATCCCACCCACCTCCCTGCGTTGACGTTGCTTATAGTAAATCCAGGCTGAATATGCACTGCTCCCCATGCCCATAATCCCGCCCACCTCCCTGCGTTGACGTTGCTTATAGTAAATCCAGGCTGAATATGCACTGCTCCCCATGCCCATAATCCCGAGCCACCTCCCTGCGTTGACGTTGCTTATAGTAAATCCAGGCTGAATATGCACTGCTCCCCATGCCCATAATCCCACCCACCTCCCTGCGTTGACGTTGCTTATAGTAAATCCAGGCTGAATATGCACTACTCCCCATGCCCATAATCCCGCCCACCTCCCTGTGTTGACGTTGCTTATAGTAAATCCAGGCTGAATATGCACTGCTCCCCACATCCATAATCCCGCCCACCTCTCTGCGCTGACGTTGCTTATAGTAAATCCAGGCTGAATGTGCACTGCTCCCCACATCCATAATCCCGTCCACCTCTCTGCGTTGACGTTGCTTATAGTAAATCCAGGCTGAATATGCACTGCTCCCCACATCCATAATCCCGCCCACCTCTCTGCGCTGACGTTGCTTATAGTAAATCCAGGCTGAATATGCACTGCTCCCCACATCCATAATCCCGCCCACCTCTCTGCGCTGACGTTGCTTATAGTAAATCCAGGCTGAATATGCACTGCTCCCCATGCCCATAATCCCGCCCACCTCCCTGCGTTGACGTTGCTTATAGTAAATCCAGGCTGAATATGCTCTGCTCCCCATGCCCATAATCCCGCCCACCTCTCTGCGCTGACATTGCTTATAGTAAATCCAGGCTGAATGTGCACTGCTCCCCACATCCATAATCCCGTCCACCTCTCTGCGTTGACGTTGCTTATAGTAAATCCAGGCTGAATATGCACTGCTCCCCACATCCATAATCCCGCCCACCTCTCTGCGCTGACGTTGCTTATAGTAAATCCAGGCTGAATATGCACTGCTCCCCACATCCATAATCCCGCCCACCTCTCTGCGCTGACCTTGCTTATAGTAAATCCAGGCTGAATATGCACTGCTCCCCATGCCCATAATCCCGCCCACCTCCCTGCGTTGACGTTGCTTATAGTAAATCCAGGCTGAATATGCACTGCTCCCCATGCCCATAATCCAGCCCACCTCTCTGCGCTGACGTTGCTTATAGTAAATCCAGGCTGAATATGCACTGCTCCCCATGCCCATAATCCCGCCCACCTCCCTGCGTTGACGTTGCTTATAGTAAATCCAGGCTGAATATGCACTGCTCCCCATGCCCATAATCCCGCCCACCTCCCTGCTCTGACATTGCTTATAGTAAATCCAGGCTGAATATGAACTGCACCCCATGCCCATAATCCAGCCCACCTCCCTGCGCTGACGTTGCTTATAGTAAATCCAGGCTGAATATGCACTACTCCCCATGCTCATAATCCCGCCCACCTCCCTGCGTTGACGTTGCTTATAGTAAATCCAGGCTGAATATGCACTGCTCCCCATGCTCATAATCCCGCCCACCTCCCTGCGCTGACGTTGCTTATAGTAAATCCAGGCTGAATGTGCACTGCTCCCCATGCCCATAATCCAGCCCACCTCTCTGCGCTGACGTTGCTTATAGTAAATCCAGGCTGAATGTGCACTGCTCCCCATGCCCATAATCCAGCCCACCTCTCTGCGCTGACGTTGCTTATAGTAAATCCAGGCTGAATATGCACTGCTCCCCACATCCATAATCCCGCCCACCTCTCTGCGCTGACGTTGCTTATAGTAAATCCAGGCTGAATGTGCACTGCTCCCCATGCCCATAATCCAGCCCACCTCTCTGCGCTGACGTTGCTTATAGTAAATCCAGGCTGAATGTGCACTGCTCCCCATGCCCATAATCCCGCCCACCTCTCTGCGCTGACGTTGCTTATAGTAAATCCAGGCTGAATATGCACTGCTCCCCATGCCCATAATCCCGCCCACCTCCCTGCGTTGACGTTGCTTATAGTAAATCCAGGCTGAATATGCACTGCTCCCCATGCCCATAATCCAGCCCACCTCTCTGCGCGGACGTTGCTTATAGTAAATCCAGGCTGAATATGCACTGCTCCCCATGCCCATAATCCAGCCCACCTCTCTGCGCTGACGTTGCTTATAGTAAATCCAGGCTGAATGTGCACTGCTCCCCATGCTCATAATCCCGCCCACCTCCCTGCGCTGACGTTGCTTATAGTAAATCCAGGCTGAATATGCACTGCTCCCCATGCCCATAATCCAGCCCACCTCCCTGCGCTGACGTTGCTTATAGTAAATCCAGGCTGAATGTGCACTGCTCCCCATGCCCATAATCCAGCCCACCTCTCTGCGCTGACGTTGCTTATAGTAAATCCTGGCTGAATGTGCACTGCTCCCCATGCTCATAATCCCGCCCACCTCCCTGCGCTGACGTTGCTTATAGTAAATCCAGGCTGAATGTGCACTGCTCCCCATGCTCATAATCCCGCCCACCTCCCTGCGCTGACGTTGCTTATAGTAAATCCAGGCTGAATGTGCACTGCTCCCCATGCCCATAATCCAGCCCACCTCTCTGCGCTGACGTTGCTTATAGTAAATCCTGGCTGAATGTGCACTGCTCCCCATGCTCATAATCCCGCCCACCTCCCTGTGCTGACGTTGCTTGTAGTAAATCCAGGCTGAATATGCACTACTCCCCATGCCCATAATCCCGCCCACCTCCCTGCGTTGACGTTGCTTATAGTAAATCCAGGCTGAATATGCACTGCTCCCCATGCCCATAATCCCGCCCACCTCTCTGCGCTGACGTTGCTTATAGTAAATCCAGGCTGAATATGCACTGCTCCCCATGCCCATAATCCCACCCACCTCCCTGCGTTGACGTTGCTTATAGTAAATCCAGGCTGAATATGCACTGCTCCCCATGCCCATAATCCCACCCACCTCCCTGCGTTGACGTTGCTTGTAGTAAATCCAGGCTGAATATGCACTACTCCCCATGCCCATAATCCCACCCACCTCCCTGCGTTGACGTTGCTTATAGTAAATCCAGGCTGAATATGCACTGCTCCCCATGCTCATAATCCCGCCCACCTCCCTGCGCTGACGTTGCTTATAGTAAATCCAGGCTGAATGTGCACTGCTCCCCATGCCCATAATCCAGCCCACCTCTCTGCGCTGACGTTGCTTATAGTAAATCCTGGCTGAATGTGCACTACTCCCCATGCTCATAATCCCGCCCACCTCCCTGTGCTGACGTTGCTTGTAGTAAATCCAGGCTGAATATGCACTACTCCCCATGCCCATAATCCCGCCCACCTCCCTGCGTTGACGTTGCTTATAGTAAATCCAGGCTGAATATGCACTGCTCCCCATGCCCATAATCCCGCCCACCTCTCTGCGCTGACGTTGCTTATAGTAAATCCAGGCTGAATATGCACTGCTCCCCATGCCCATAATCCCACCCACCTCCCTGCGTTGACGTTGCTTATAGTAAATCCAGGCTGAATATGCACTGCTCCCCATGCCCATAATCCCACCCACCTCCCTGCGTTGACGTTGCTTGTAGTAAATCCAGGCTGAATATGCACTACTCCCCATGCCCATAATCCCACCCACCTCCCTGCGTTGACGTTGCTTATAGTAAATCCAGGCTGAATATGCACTACTCCCCATGCTCATAATCCCGCCCACCTCCCTGCGCTGACGTTGCTTATAGTAAATCCAGGCTGAATATGCACTACTCCCCATGCCCATAATCCCGCCCACCTCCCTGCGTTGACGTTGCTTATAGTAAATCCAGGCTGAATATGCACTGCTCCCCATGCCCATAATCCCGAGCCACCTCCCTGCGTTGACGTTGCTTATAGTAAATCCAGGCTGAATATGCACTGCTCCCCATGCCCATAATCCCACCCACCTCCCTGCGTTGACGTTGCTTATAGTAAATCCAGGCTGAATATGCACTGCTCCCCATGCCCATAATCCCGCCCACCTCCCTGCGTTGACGTTGCTTATAGTAAATCCAGGCTGAATATGCACTGCTCCCCATGCCCATAATCCCGAGCCACCTCCCTGCGTTGACGTTGCTTATAGTAAATCCAGGCTGAATATGCACTGCTCCCCATGCCCATAATCCCACCCACCTCCCTGCGTTGACGTTGCTTATAGTAAATCCAGGCTGAATATGCACTACTCCCCATGCCCATAATCCCGCCCACCTCCCTGCGTTGACGTTGCTTATAGTAAATCCAGGCTGAATATGCACTGCTCCCCATGCCCATAATCCCGAGCCACCTCCCTGCGTTGACGTTGCTTATAGTAAATCCAGGCTGAATATGCACTGCTCCCCATGCTCATAATCCCGCCCACCTCCCTGCGTTGACGTTGCTTATAGTAAATCCAGGCTGAATATGCACTACTCCCCATGCCCATAATCCCACTCACCTCCCTGCGTTGACGTTGCTTATAGTAAATCCAGGCTGAATATGCACTACTCCCCATGCTCATAATCCCGCCCACCTCCCTGCGCTGACGTTGCTTATAGTAAATCCAGGCTGAATGTGCACTGCTCCCCATGCCCATAATCCAGCCCACCTCTCTGCGCTGACGTTGCTTATAGTAAATCCAGGCTGAATATGCACTGCTCCCCACATCCATAATCCCGCCCACCTCTCTGCGCTGACGTTGCTTATAGTAAATCCAGGCTGAATGTGCACTGCTCCCCATGCCCATAATCCAGCCCACCTCTCTGCGCTGACGTTGCTTATAGTAAATCCAGGCTGAATGTGCACTGCTCCCCATGCCCATAATCCCGCCCACCTCTCTGCGCTGACGTTGCTTATAGTAAATCCAGGCTGAATATGCACTGCTCCCCATGCCCATAATCCCGCCCACCTCCCTGCGTTGACGTTGCTTATAGTAAATCCAGGCTGAATATGCACTGCTCCCCATGCCCATAATCCAGCCCACCTCTCTGCGCTGACGTTGCTTATAGTAAATCCAGGCTGAATATGCACTGCTCCCCATGCCCATAATCCAGCCCACCTCTCTGCGCTGACGTTGCTTATAGTAAATCCAGGCTGAATGTGCACTGCTCCCCATGCTCATAATCCCGCCCACCTCCCTGCGCTGACGTTGCTTATAGTAAATCCAGGCTGAATATGCACTGCTCCCCATGCCCATAATCCAGCCCACCTCCCTGCGCTGACGTTGCTTATAGTAAATCCAGGCTGAATGTGCACTGCTCCCCATGCCCATAATCCAGCCCACCTCTCTGCGCTGACGTTGCTTATAGTAAATCCTGGCTGAATGTGCACTGCTCCCCATGCTCATAATCCCGCCCACCTCCCTGCGCTGACGTTGCTTATAGTAAATCCAGGCTGAATGTGCACTGCTCCCCATGCTCATAATCCCGCCCACCTCCCTGCGCTGACGTTGCTTATAGTAAATCCAGGCTGAATGTGCACTGCTCCCCATGCCCATAATCCAGCCCACCTCTCTGCGCTGACGTTGCTTATAGTAAATCCTGGCTGAATGTGCACTGCTCCCCATGCTCATAATCCCGCCCACCTCCCTGTGCTGACGTTGCTTGTAGTAAATCCAGGCTGAATATGCACTACTCCCCATGCCCATAATCCCGCCCACCTCCCTGCGTTGACGTTGCTTATAGTAAATCCAGGCTGAATATGCACTGCTCCCCATGCCCATAATCCCGCCCACCTCTCTGCGCTGACGTTGCTTATAGTAAATCCAGGCTGAATATGCACTGCTCCCCATGCCCATAATCCCACCCACCTCCCTGCGTTGACGTTGCTTATAGTAAATCCAGGCTGAATATGCACTGCTCCCCATGCCCATAATCCCACCCACCTCCCTGCGTTGACGTTGCTTGTAGTAAATCCAGGCTGAATATGCACTACTCCCCATGCCCATAATCCCACCCACCTCCCTGCGTTGACGTTGCTTATAGTAAATCCAGGCTGAATATGCACTGCTCCCCATGCTCATAATCCCGCCCACCTCCCTGCGCTGACGTTGCTTATAGTAAATCCAGGCTGAATGTGCACTGCTCCCCATGCCCATAATCCAGCCCACCTCTCTGCGCTGACGTTGCTTATAGTAAATCCTGGCTGAATGTGCACTGCTCCCCATGCTCATAATCCCGCCCACCTCCCTGTGCTGACGTTGCTTGTAGTAAATCCAGGCTGAATATGCACTACTCCCCATGCCCATAATCCCGCCCACCTCCCTGCGTTGACGTTGCTTATAGTAAATCCAGGCTGAATATGCACTGCTCCCCATGCCCATAATCCCGCCCACCTCTCTGCGCTGACGTTGCTTATAGTAAATCCAGGCTGAATATGCACTGCTCCCCATGCCCATAATCCCACCCACCTCCCTGCGTTGACGTTGCTTATAGTAAATCCAGGCTGAATATGCACTGCTCCCCATGCCCATAATCCCACCCACCTCCCTGCGTTGACGTTGCTTGTAGTAAATCCAGGCTGAATATGCACTACTCCCCATGCCCATAATCCCACCCACCTCCCTGCGTTGACGTTGCTTATAGTAAATCCAGGCTGAATATGCACTACTCCCCATGCTCATAATCCCGCCCACCTTCCTGCGCTGACGTTGCTTATAGTAAATCCAGGCTGAATATGCACTACTCCCCATGCCCATAATCCCGCCCACCTCCCTGCGTTGACGTTGCTTATAGTAAATCCAGGCTGAATATGCACTGCTCCCCATGCCCATAATCCCGAGCCACCTCCCTGCGTTGACGTTGCTTATAGTAAATCCAGGCTGAATATGCACTGCTCCCCATGCCCATAATCCCACCCACCTCCCTGCGTTGACGTTGCTTATAGTAAATCCAGGCTGAATATGCACTGCTCCCCATGCCCATAATCCCGCCCACCTCCCTGCGTTGACGTTGCTTATAGTAAATCCAGGCTGAATATGCACTGCTCCCCATGCCCATAATCCCGAGCCACCTCCCTGCGTTGACGTTGCTTATAGTAAATCCAGGCTGAATATGCACTGCTCCCCATGCCCATAATCCCACCCACCTCCCTGCGTTGACGTTGCTTATAGTAAATCCAGGCTGAATATGCACTACTCCCCATGCCCATAATCCCGCCCACCTCCCTGCGTTGACGTTGCTTATAGTAAATCCAGGCTGAATATGCACTGCTCCCCATGCCCATAATCCCACCCACCTCCCTGCGTTGACGTTGCTTATAGTAAATCCAGGCTGAATATGCACTACTCCCCATGCCCATAATCCCGCCCACCTCCCTGCGTTGACGTTGCTTATAGTAAATCCAGGCTGAATATGCACTGCTCCCCATGCTCATAATCCCGCCCACCTCCCTGCGTTGACGTTGCTTATAGTAAATCCAGGCTGAATATGCACTACTCCCCATGCCCATAATCCCGCCCACCTCCCTGCGCTGACGTTGCTTATAGTAAATCCAGGCTGAATATGCACTACTCCCCATGCCCATAATCCCGCCCACCTCCCTGCGTTGACGTTGCTTATAGTAAATCCAGGCTGAATATGCACTGCTCCCCATGCCCATAATCCCGAGCCACCTCCCTGCGTTGACGTTGCTTATAGTAAATACAGGCTGAATATGCACTGCTCCCCATGCTCATAATCCCGCCCACCTCCCTGCGCTGACGTTGCTTATAGTAAATCCAGGCTGAATATGCACTACTCCCCATGCCTATAATCCCGCCCACCTCCCTGCGCTGACGTTGCTTATAGTAAATCCAGGCTGAATATGAACTGCACCCCATGCTCATAATCCAGCCCACCTCTCGGCACCGACATCTCTGATAATAAAAATTTTCACTGTCATTTGCTATCACTGACGTCGACACCAAGGGGTGGTAATCTATCTAAGTAATATGTTGACCTCAAACTTCAGGATCCCTATCTTTGTGAAAGATTGCCCTATCTGTTCCCCTAATAGTTGAATCCTCACTACTAGCACCTGTCGGACCTGCCCCGCACTCCTATTTCCCTACTTACTGCAGCAGACACTCCCCTGGCTTTCATCATGCGTGACACGGTCCGCTGAGCCATGCATCTTATCCCTTCATTTGTGACGCAGTCTGTTTAGCTGTGCATCTAATCCCATCATGTGTCACATGGCTCGCCATCCTGTGTGATACACTTCTCTGAGACCTATATTTAATCCCATCATGTGATATACTGCTCTAAATCCTGTATCTAATCCCATCCACTGTAATACACTCTGTATATCTAACCCCATCCTATGTGATACGCTACACTTCCTGTATCTAATCCCATCCTGTGTAATACACTCTGTGTATCTAATCCCAGCACATGATACCGTCTACATTTCAAATTCCATTCGGTGTGATACACTTCACTGAGCCCTGTATCAAATTCCATCCGGTGTGATACACTGCACTGAGCCCTGTATCAAATTCCATCCGGTGTGATACACTGCACTGAGCCCTGTATCAAATTCCATCCGGTGTGATACACTGCACTGAGCCCTGTATCAAATTCCATCCGGTGTGATACACTGCACTGAGCCCTGTATCTAATCCCATAATGTGATATACTACACTAAATCCTGTATCTAATCCTATCCTTTGTTATACACTCTGTGTATCTAATCCCATCCTATGTGGTACACACTGTTCATCTAAACCCATTTTATATCGTACACTGCACTCCTTCTATCTAATCACATCCTGTGTGATACACTTTGTGTATCTAATCCCAACACATGATACCGTCCACATATCTGCTGAGCTCTGTATCTAATCCCATCATGTGTTACTCTCCTGAGACCTGTATAAAATCCTATCATGTGTGAAACACTCCTTGTATCTAATCCCATCTCATGATACAGTCCACATATCTAATCCCAGTGCATAATACAGTCTGTGTATCCATTCCTAGCGCATGATATAGTCCACGTATCTAATTCCAGTTCATGATACAATCCCCGTATCTAATTGCGGCAGGTGATACACACTGCATTTATAACCCCAGTTTATGATACAGCGAGCAGCACCAACTAACAGAATCGGTGCTGTCGGCTGTCCTCGGTGACACTGTACTTCTCAGTATCACTGGAAGTCACCAACAAAATGTCTCCGCACTCTGATCCTAAACGTCATCCTTTTTTATCCTTGTGCAAACACCCAGACGGGGAGGAGAGGAGTGATGTCACACACATGTGAGCAGACCCCGCCCACATTTACTGCAGTCGTAATGTGAGCTAGATGTACACTAGGTTTTCATAGCAAATTTCAGCAGCTGCTTCCCCTAGTGTTTGAAAGAGAAAGATATCACACATTTTATAAATTGTTTTCAATATTTTATACCATTAAAAAATGTTAAGATTTTTTTTTTAAAAAAAAATTAAATCATTAATACTTTTACATTTGTTCAATTCTTGAAAAAAAAAATATTTTTATGACACATTCCCTTTAAGGTTTTTTTTAGCACACCAAAATGTAGCCAACCTTCGTTCTGTGCTTGCTTAAAAAGATTGATATCACCAGAAGAGACGCCGGAGTCCAAAGTGTCTCCATGTCTCTTATTATAGTGAGTGGTTTCGTCGGGAGTTTCTTCTCAGTCATGTTTTATAAATGTGAACCCAGCTTTACACCAAAAGTGATTAAAAAATGTTATGTTACCATAAATGTTATGTTACCATTAAAAACCCTAACTTCTAACACAAAAAAAATCCCCCACTCAGGTCCGTCATCTGTCACTGGATATATAGGGGGTTCCCACGTTACTGCTCGAACAAATACTCTGGAAAGGCAACACGGTTCTTGACCCCGCAAATAGAATCCAGTGAAATCTGCGCTCCCAAATCCAAATTGCTCCCTCCTTCTGAGTCCCTCTGTTCCTAAACCTCAGTAAGCAGCCACATGTTTGGCATTATTGTAGCAGTAAAAACCCAATTTACAGGGTGCGTGTCTCCAGATACAAAAGCTGTGCACAGTGTATGGGCTCTAAGCTGGCATATTTGCAATTCTCCTAATAGTTTCCAGCAGCATATGGGGGTATTGCCACGTTCTGAGGAAATTGCGCACCAAATTGCGGGGTCCAGTTTCACCAATTTCCCCATTGTGTAAATGAAAAATTTGCAGCTAATAACAAAATTACCAGTAAAATGTTATACAGTATTTCCATGGCCTAATGTTATAAAATTCTGTGAGGGACCTGTGGGTTAAAAATATTCACTACACCCCTAGATCAATTCCACATTCCTTAAGCAGTGATGTTTCCAAAACTGAGTCAGTTGTGGCCAATGGTGGACAACAATCTATTCAATCAAAGTCTGTGTTCCAAAAGGCAAGTAGCGCTCCTTCCCATCCTATCCCCTTGGTGTGCTGTAACAGTAGTGTATAACCACATATGGGTTATTTCCGCTTAAAAATTGCAAATTGGACCATCCATTTTCTTCTATTACCCCTTGTGTGTATTAAAAGTTTGAGATTAAAGTAAAATTTAGCGGTAAAAATCTTAAATTCTTAATTTTCACAACACAAGTCTTATAAAATTTTCTGATGTAGTTTATGGGATAAAAATGCTTAACACAGCCGTAGATGGATTCTTTATGGGGTTTAGCTTCCAAAAAGGGGGTCAATTGTGGGAGGTTTCTGTTACTTTGGCACCTCACAGGCACTGCAAATGTAACATGGCGTCCACAATCTGTTCCAGACAAATTTGCACTCCACAAATCAATTGCCGCTTTTTCCGAGCCCTGCCATGTGCCCAAGCATTAATTTTTCACCACATATTGGGTATCATACGTTCAGGAGAAATTGTGTAAGAAATTAACATTGTCTCCCATTACCCCATGTGAAAATTACAAGCTTGGGTATTGTAAAGATCTGAGGTTGTGGGTTGTAAGTAATCACCTAGGCAGGTTAACGATGCAACAATATTTTTACTAATCACATCCATGGTAATAAAGCAATTCCAGGTAAATGGCTAAAATACAGTTCTCTCAGTCTTTAAGTTCTCAACCTGGGATCAGGAGTTCCATTGGCTTTGTATCAGGCCATACTCACTGTCTCCCAACTTTTGGTTGGCCCACAGATTTTGTATCTCCAGCCAGTATAGTCTGTTGCCACAGTCCACGATCCTCCAGATGACGGATAAAACAATGGAAGCACAGATATCCAGTAGCAGCAGTCCTTTTAACAAAGTGTAAATCCAAACGACATGATCCATAATGGTAACCTGTTTATCCATTCATCCTTCCAAGTCCACGGTCTCCATCCTCTTCCTTCCATCCTTCCACACAACTCCCTCTAAAACATGTCTCTCCTTTCTTCCACTGGGATCCCCTCCCAGGTCAGAAGTGATCACACCCTCCCCCTTAAACATTCACTGTTCGCTAAAACAATGAAGAATATTCTAGAAGCCTTCATCTGAGACTGCCTGTAAGACCCCCTGTGGTGACGGCTCCACTGTGTCTCAGTCTACACTCACCTAATGAGATTATTGGCTGTTGAAACATTGGACTCCTGAAATAAAGATGAGATTAGTGGAATACTGGACATTTTACAAGTGAATCTTACATACTGACAAGTAAGCAGAACTATATAAAACATAACAAGTAAATCACTAATAAAACACAATAATAATATTGACAAAATGGTGGTCCGTTGCTGGAAAAGTATCAGTCTTTAGTAAGTGGGCAGCTCCTCACAGGTATATACAACATTTTACTGGAAAATTACCCCTATTGGAAATAAATAAAAATTGCAGATATTTTGCAATTTGCAATATTTTAGTAGAAAAAATTTAATTTTTCATTTTTTCATTCCACTTTGACTTAATTCCTGTAGGGTTAAATTTCCTAACAGTAGTTTATAATGAATAATAATAATTTGAGAGGTGCACTTTTTAAAATGGCTTTACTTCTTTGGGTATAGGCACTTCAAAGTCTTGCTGACACTGATGAGTAGCATCCAATGATTCTCTCATGCGGACTATAGCCTAATGTAAATTTTAAGGGTCTCTACTCTGATTAACAAATGATGAAGATTCTGTTTAATTCATAACTCATTAAAAGTGTAAGTCAAAATGTTTTTTTTTCGGACTATAAGACGCACCTAGGTTTAGAGGAGGAAAATAGAAAAAAAAATTGAAGCAAAATATGTGGTCATGATGCACTGTTATGGGGGAGGGTATCTGCTGCTGACACTGTTATAGGGGAAATGTCCCCCAATTCTGTTAATATCCTCCATACTGGTATATATGCCACCCCCCTTCCTGTTATATGTGGACCCCATCTCCATCCTGGTATGCATGGCACCCCTCATCCCCATCCTGGTATGCATGGCACCCCTCATCCCCATCCTGGTATGCATGGCACCCCTAATCCCTATCCTGCTATGCATGGCAACCCTATCCCCCATCCTGCTATGCATGGCAACCCAATCCCCATCCTGGAATGCATGGTACCCCAATCCTCATCCTGGTATGCATGGCACCCCAATCCCCCATCCTGGTATCTATGGCACCCCTCATCCCCATCCTCATCATCATCCCCATCCTCATCATCATCCCCATCCTGGTATGCATGGCACCCCCCCATCCTGGTATGTATGGCACCCCTCATCCTGGTATGCATGGAAATCCCATCCTGGTATGCATGGAAATCCCATCCTGGTATGCACTGCATCTCCATCCCCATCACGCTGCACACAAAAAATAAAGGATTCTACTCACCATCCTCCCTTCTGCTCCAGCGCTGCATCCTGTCCTGCTGCCAGCAGCTGATCTCACCAAGTGAGCCGCACATGACGTCACTGCCATGCGCCCTCACACGGTGAGATGAGGTGCCGGAAGATTCACTACTCTCCACGCCGGGACTATGGGCATGTAGAGTAGTGACTTCATTCTCCTTAATAGCGCGCACACTGTGGCCGCAGCCGCGTTTACTGTAGCGGCTCTTGTGTGACCGCTATTAAAGAACATGAATATGCACTACTCTCCACGCCTCTGGGAGTGGGGAGTAGTGAATATTCATGCTCTTTAATAGCGGGTACACGTGACCGCCGAGCCGCTGAGGAGCCGGCGGCTGCTGCTGACAATATGTGCTTTATTAAGGAGAATGAATATTCAGTGCGGCACATTTTCTTTAGCAGCGGGCACAGTGTTGGCTTCAGCAGGCGGCTCCTGCCTCCTGTGCTCCTCTCCTCCGCTGCTGCCGCTTCCCCCACCATCCACAGAAACAGTATAATATAGTACATTCGGACTATAAGATGCACCACCCCCCACTTGCCTCCAAAATTTTGGAGGAAAAAAGTGCGTCTTACAGTCCGAAAAATACGGTAGTCAACTTCTCTAAAGTGCATTAGTCTTCTGGTTTAGTAATAATTTTGCAGTGTCTAATCTTAGAACTTTGTGTTGTGTCTTTCCCCTGTCATGCCGATGAGGAACAGCTTGATCAATAATATTTCACAGTAATATATCAATAGCTGTTTATGACTGAACTAAATAATTAGTAATAAATAACTAAAGTGTTTATAGTTGAAGCGCAAGTGAAGGGTTTTCATTCTAGGCAGAGTCATCTTTGTCAGGCACTACACAGTAACCTAATACAAGACAATCATACTTTGCCACTGTACTATAGGAGCACAGCATGGGATCTGTGAGGCAGTGACCGGGATCGTATACAAGGGACATTATATATCCCCCAGAATGTGTACAGAGTCCTATTAAAGCCATTGGAGTGCATTGCACTCACAAACTCACCTGCGGCTGCAATGCAGGAATGAAGGTGAGCATTGACCTGGTCAGGCTATCTGGCTAAGGCAGATTAGTAAAACCCGGCAGGGCCTTCATTTCTTGGAGGAGGTTATAGGAAGGCAGTGGGGCGGCCTCCTCCCTCCAACCCGGGTTTTCCAGTGGCTCTTGCCACAGGTCCTTTAAGAACCCTGCAGTAAAGATTAGTCTTGTTCAGTGTTGAGACCTGATAGGAGGATAGCAGGAAAACTCGGCAGGACTGTGCATAGCTGAACCCATGCCTGGGAAGGCTCTGCACCCGTCAGGCTCTGAGCGGCCCGGCGCGGCCGTTGCCCACAGCAACCATTGTGTATGGACTTCTGTTAACCCGGTTGCTAACTGGAGGACTTTCTGTTAACCCGTGAGTTGCTGAAATAAAAGTTGTTTACTGTATGTTGGACTTGCTTCGGTCACTGCCTCAGTTACTGCACGATGTGAACACCGCTGCCTTACAGATCTGTAAAAAAAAAAATAAGCCCTTTTCATTAACAACTAGTTGAATTGAAAATGCAACACTTGCTATAATTGTAAGATGCATGTGGATAGGCGACTATGACACTGAGGCTGGATTACATTTCAACAGCGCTTTACTTAGTTGAGATCAGGAAAATTGCAGTAAACATCTACTATATAATCGGCTTATCCCATCTGTCTGTCCGTTCAGGAAATCCCGCGTCGTTGATTGGTCTGGCCGCGGCCAATCAGCGATGCAAGATTTCAGAACAAGATGGCGGACGTTAGCGGCTCATCTGCCGCACGGAGGTCAGCGGCGATGCAGCCAGGAGATGACCGGCGCTAGGATCTTCAGGATTTTATGAGATCCTCAACTTACAAGATATCTCCTCCTCCGAAGGTCCCAGGCGTTAGATATTGAAGTAATATTTTCTATCGTGATTTTACCTTTACATGGAGACCAAATATTACCTCGTTCACATCATCTATCATACCAATATCAAATTGGAGGCGTTCCAGTGGCCCCACGGCGATGTGAGTGAATGCGTCACTTTTGTCCCTTTGCTACGACTGCGAAAATCTATATCCCATAAATATCGGATCAATACAAAACCCAATATTCCTATCTGTACCCCGGAGATGACCATCTAGTTGCACTCTCATACAAATGCTTTGAACTCAGTATGTTTCTTGGCTTGGACAAAGGCAGCCTCTCCACTTCTCCTTCCCTGTGTACACGAGTCTCAGTCTGACTGTCTTTTCCCCAGCAGATATCCTGTTTCCCACAATAGACCTCTGTGGTAATTACCTGTCCACGGCTGGAGGTCTTCTGCTTCAAAAGAGGTTAAAGCATCATCTCTCTCCCTAGTTCTATTGTTTTAATTACTTTCTACTTTCCAAGGTCCGGCGTGACCAAAACGTTGACTACCTTGAACATGACATGCTGACCCATCAATAAATATAATCTTCTTCATTGCAACAAAGGAGTGCTAAATATCATTATAAAAGTATTGTGGAAACTGTTTGAGTTTCTTATATATTTAATTAGTAAAAGATGACAGCTGAGTTTTGTAACTGCAGTTAAAAGAGTAGTCAGTTTGGTACAGTGCATTGTGAAAGTATTTGGCCCCCTTAAACTTGTCTACCTTTTGCCACATTTCTGGCTTCAAACATAAAGATATAATATTCAAATTTTTATATATAAAATTTTTATATATTTTTTATTTATTATATTATATTATATATTTTATTATTTTATTTTTATTTATTTTTTTATTTTAATTTTATATATACATTTTTTTATATATAAAATTTAAGTTGGGTAGGTTCATAAAAAAGGCATGGCAGTAATGCATCCAGTATGGCTATGTATATAACCTTTTATATTTTTAAAGGAACGCAACAAAAAGGGCCTAAAATTCACAGTACATCACAGAAAAAGGCAGGTGTATTAACCAACACCAGGTCACAATACTAATACACTGCAGGATGCAGTAGACCCCCAGGATAAACTTAGTGGCAGCACAGATGCCAAATACTGATGGAACAACACATCTACCACTGATGGAGGGATAATTGCCCAGTATTATGAATGCACATGGATAAGGCTTGTGTAAGGTGCTAGTCACAAAGATGTAATGCAGTGTCTGGCTTACAGCCTATTAGTGACCCACATACTGTTGGGTGAGGCTGCCCTGCACTATATAAGTGCACCACACAAGGACAGACACCCCAATTCCCTAAGCTAACACTAAAGGGTCTGACTGCACCCTGCAAAAGATGAAAAATGTGCAACAAAATATATACACGAGGTATTGATTGATATTTTGGCCAAAATACACAAGCTCGCAACCTGCGTCAAGTGTCCTCATTGTCTTGCGAGTCCCTACACTTGAACTGCTTTGATTTTAGTGAAGAGACTAACAAGACAATGGGGACCCTTGAAGTGGGTTGTGAACATGCGTATTTTGGCCAAAATATCGACCAAAACATCATTTATTTTATACATCTTTTCATCTTTTTATTATACATGTTTTATCTTTTACAGGGTGCAGTCAGGCCCTTTAATGTTGGCTTGGGGAATCTGTCTTTGGGGGGGGGGGGCACTTATATAGTGCTGGCCAGCCTGATCTAAAAGTATGAAGGTCACTAATAGGCTATAAGTGTTATGATCTGCAACATGTACTAAGGAAAGATAAGGGAAAACTGTCCCTACAGTAAGACTAAGCTGAATCCCTACGATGTAGCGGGCTGCCTGTTCCTAGAGAACAGACCCGCCTTAGTCCTTGGCTAGTCTGAACGAAGACCTATAGCATAAGGGGAGGGGTCCCTAAAAGACCTAAGGACTGGGACAAAAATGGGACACCTCCTAAACAGAGAAGTTGTGGCAGAACACAAAAAGACAAATAGACAAAAAAAGTACTAGAGGTCCCAGAAGGACCAAATGAACTGACAGAGAAAGGCACAGAAGCACCTGGCTAGAGAAACAGTAAAACACTGAAGTCCAGCACAGCCAAAAGGGCGGAGCTGGAATATAAAGGCAGATGGTCATGTGACCGCAAAACACAAGATGGAAAACAAACAAACAGGAGGGTTCTAACAGTACCCCCTCTTTTATGAGGATCCTCCAGATCCTCCAGGCCCAGGCCTATCCGGAAACCTCTTATGGAAAGCTTTAACAAGCCTAGAAGCAGAGACATCATCCATCCTTACCCAGGAGTTGTGTCCGGGACCGAAACCCTTCCAGGAGACAAGATACTGTAATCTCCCTCTATGCCATCTAGAATTCAAGATACGCGAAATTTCATATTCGCCGTCTGAGACAGTGGCATCCCTATCTGATACATCAGCCTTTTTCAACAAGGAAACATGAAACACAGGATTAATCTTCCAGGAAGTAGGGACATCAAACCTAACAGACGGGTTAACAACCTGAAGCACTTTAAATGGACCCACAAACTTAGGACCCAGTTTTTTAGAGGGAATCCTTAACCGCAGGTTCTTTGAGGACAACTAAACCATGTCACCCATAGTAAACAAAACCTCCTTACATTTCCTGTCAAAATACTTCTTGGACTTCTTGTTAGCCTCTTGAAGGTTGCAACGTACATTAGTCCAAACTCTCTCCAAATCACCGGAAAAATTCTCCTCCGCCGGCACCGCCGACCCCAATTTGGAGAACGAACCAAAAGACGGATGTCTCCCAGTACAACAAAAAAAAAGAGAACACCCAGCAGAGGAGGATGTATGATTGTTAAGAGCAAATTCTGCGAGAGGCAGAAACTCAGACCACACCTCTTGATTGTCCGCCACAAAACAACGCAAAAACTGTTCAACATCCTGGTTCTTTCTTTCAGTCTGTCCATTAGACTCAGGATGATACCCATACGAAAATGACAAATGGACTCCCAACCTGTCACGAAAAGCACGCCAAAAGCGAGCTACAAACTGAGGTCCTCTATAAGAAACAATATCCGTGGGAACGCCATGGAGCTTGACAATCTCTTTAACAAACGCCTTAGCGAGTGTCTTGGCGCAGGGCAACTTAATGAATGGAACCAAATGACACATCTTACTAAAACGGTCCACGACCACCGAGATGACAATAAAACCCTCGGACACAGGAAGATCAGTAATAAAATCCATTGTGAGATGCGTCCAAGGTGCACTAGGAACCTCCAGAGGGCAAAGCAACCCCGCAGCAGAAGTATGTAAAGCCTTTGACCTAGCACACACAGTACATTGATGCACCCACTTGATGACTTCCTTCTGCCATCCAGGCCACCAAAAACTGCGACTGATAAGTCTCTTAGTCTCAGAAATTCCTGGATGACCTGCCAACCGAGACTCATGACACTCCACAAACAAATCTCTCCTAAAGGCTCAAGGCACGAACAACCTCCCATGGGGAGTGTTAGATGGAGCATCATCTTGAGCTTTCAGAATCCCATTCTCCAAAACGGAGTCCAATGCCGCCACCACAACTCCTTTCTGTAAAATGCTCTCCTCCTCCTCGGCACCGACCGTAGGAGAGAAGCTGCGAGATAAAGCATCGGCTTTAACATTCTTAGTACCAGGGATATAGGTAACAGAAAAATGAAACGGAGAAAAAAAAGTGCCCACCTAGCTTGACGGGCATTCAAGCGCTTGGCAGCATCCAGATAGATCAAATTCTTATGATCTGTGAAAACCTGAATAGGAAATCTAGCGCCTTCCAAAAAATGACGCCAATGTTCAAATGCGAGTTTAATAGCCAGCAACTCCCGATTTCGAACATCATAATTCAGTTCGGTTTCCGAATTTTTTTTCGAAAATAAGGCACAAGGATGTACTCCATCCTTGTTCTCCTGAGACAAAACTGCTCCGACCCCCACCGATGAAGCATTGACCTCGACCAAAAAAGGCTTGGTCTCATCAGGCTGCATAAGGATAGGGGCAGAACTGAACCTCTCTTTGAGATACTCAAACGCTTCAATGGCCTCAGTAGTCCACTGGGCCGTATTCTCACCTTTCCTGGTGAGATCGGTTAGAGGCTGAACAATTATAGAAAAATTCTTAATGAATTTCCTGTAATAATTGGCAAAACCCAAAAATCTCTGTATAGATTTCAAACCAATAGGCCTAGGCCATTCCTGCACAGCCTGAACCTTCACCGGGTCCATCTCAAAGCCCTCGCTGGAGACAATGTAGCCCAAAAAACTAATTTTCTGCACAGCGAACTCACATTTCTCCAGCTTAGCAAAGAGTGAATTATCACTCAATAACTGCAAAACTTTGCGTACACTCTGCCAATGGGACTCGACATTAATAAGGTTCTGAAAAAATGCAGGTGCATTGGTAAGACCAAAAGGCATCACCAGATTCTCAAAATGCCTACCGGAGTGTTAAAAGCAGTTTTCCATTCATCACCCTCCTTCACTCGTAACAAATTGTATGCCCCCCGGAGATCAATTTTAGAGAACCACTTGGCCCCCACCAACTGGTTAAACAAGTCAGGAATTAACGGCAATGGGTAGGAATTGTGTACGGTAATCTTATTAATTTCAAGTAAATCCAGACATGGACGTAAACCCCCGTCCTTTTTTTTTTTAACAAAGAAAAATCCAACTGCCACAGGCGACTTAGAAGGTCTAATGTGACCAGCAGCCAGGCTAGTCTGTATGTACTCCTCCAAGGCCTTTCTTTCAGGGATAGATTAAACAAGCGACTCTTGGGAAGAGTAGCACCCGGAACAAACTCAATGGCGCAATCATAATCCCTATGAGGAGGTAAAACTTGCGACTCCTCCTCTGAAAAAAACCTCCAAAAATCTAGAATAGGTACAGGTAATTCCCCTTTTTCCACAGCCGCAATGCAACCATTACAACATTTATCATAGCACTTCGGACTCCAAGACTTAATCACATTAGTAGACCAGTCCAGCAAAGGATTGTGCAGTTTTAACCAAGGCAATCCTAGAACGACCGGAGAGGGTAAATTTTCTAATTCAACCAAGTCCAAAATTTCTTTGTGAACTCCATTGATAGTGAGGGGAAATGCAGCAACCTTGTGAGTAATACATTTCAAGGGAGTGTTATCAATTGCAAACACAGAAATAGGTGATGACTAAGGTTTGGATTTCAATTTAAGGTTTTCCAAAATCCCTTTATCAATCACATTAAGTGTTGAACCACAATCCACAAATACCTGAAATTCAATCAAATTTTCCTGCAAAGTAGTATTCCCAGAAAGAAATGCTCCTGCAGAGCGTAAGCAAGCTATACTGGTGTAACTGACCTCTTTTTTTTTTTTTCTTTACTTAAACGAAGCTCACAATACTTAATCAAATGGTCAGCTTTACCACAATAAAAGACACAATCCCTCGGCAAACCTCCGGTCTCTTTCCTGAGAGGGGAGCAACTTCGCCCCAACCTCCATCGTTTCTCCGCCATCAGAGCAGATTTTCTGGGGACTAGGACCTGGCATTACAGGAGTCTTTACCTCATTCTGTCTAAATCTCAGTCTCCTATCCACACAAACAGCTAATTGCATGGCATCCTGCAGAGTCTCAGGTGCGGGGAATGCAATTAGCAAATCGTTAACCCTTTCACTCAGACCAGCAAGAAATAGACATTTCAGAGCTGGATCATTCCATTTAACTTCTGAGGCCCATCTTCTGAAGTGTGTGCAATAATTTTCAACATCACCTGACCCCTGATTCAAACGCCTGAGTTCTGCCTCAGCAGATGAGATTCGATCAGGATCGTCATATAATAGCCCCATAGCAGAAAAAAATTCTTCTACAGACCTTAAACATGGATCATTAGGTTGGAGAGAAAAGGCCCACCCCTGTGGTTCTTTGCGCAAAAGTGACATAATAAAACCAGTGCGCTGTGATTCATTCCCAGAGGTCCTTGGTCTCAAACGAAAATATAACAAACAAGCATTTTTAAAGGAAAAAAAATCTTACTGTTTACCATAAAAAACATTTTTTTTCATGGGGCTGCTGCATCCTGGAGTGCATTAATATTGTGACCTGGTGTTGGTAAGTACAACTGCTTTTTTCTGTGATTTTGTTTCATTTCATTAAAGGGAACCTGTACGCAGGATTGTGCTCAGTAAACTACAGGCATTGTCAGGTTGGCGCCGTTACACTGATTAAAATGATACCTGGGTTGATGAAATCCGTCCTGTGCCACAATGATGAATATGAGAACAGAGCACCAACGAAAGACTCACCCACATGCTGCCCCGGAGCAGGGGCATTTCATTATCTCCAAACTGAAAGTAAAGATTACACAAGAACCACAGGACATATTTTATAAACCAAGGTATCATTTCAATCAGTCTAATGTCGCCCACCTGACAGTGTATGTAGTTTACTGAGCACAATCCTGCTGACAAGTTTGCTTTAATGTAAATGACTTTCAGACCAGCAAACCATAGTCTACCTATTGTAGAGCACTGCATCACCCGTTGATGGGGTTTTGCCATTGAGATTTTCATCATTTTCATATATCGTAACATATCCATATTTCAATATGCTCAAGGACACTTAGACATGTTTAAATTCACTTAGCAGGAATATCCAATTGCCAGTATTGACCACTGTTCTGGAAATAATTTCTCTAAAATTATACCTTAATCCACATAATGGATTAATACTCTATAAATTAAATAGAACAACCCTTTATCAAGAACTATTACTCTGTTTAATAAATAAATGTAGTCTTGATAAGAAATATTATCTTCTATGTTTTAGCATCAGGTACAACAATGAAAAAGAAGCCAGAGCCCAAAAGTATCGGACCTGTGAGGGATGAGGAATTTTCCCCCTGGAATGGCATTACCCTGAATAGATGTCTAGTTGTTGCTGCTGTTGCCGCCCTCCTGAGTATGGGCTTTCAGGTGCTTCAAGGTAGGATGAACCAGTGCTTGTGAGTAGTGATTCCCTGCAACTACTGGAGTATTGCAGCTATATGTGTGTAAAACTTTAAAAAAGAACATCATGATGCAGAAAATAGATGTAATAATGTTGCTTAGTATTAAAGGTATTTGTCTAATTTTCTTTGCCTGCTTTTGTTTCCAGAAAAAAAGAACAAATTTATGAATTGCTGGAAGTTAAATCAGTAACAGGGTGGTCTCTTTTTGTGGGTCCATATAGTAATTCCCCCTAAGTTTGTAAAATATGTGGAATTAAAATTGTTCCTATCCCCACACCCTTTGAGCATGTGTTTGTGATCTTCAGCAACTCCCTATTGAAACGTATGGATTTTGTCAGTATTTTGCATCAATATTTGTAACATAAAACCAGGAGTGGGTCCAATACATGAAGCAGGTACAGATCTTGTGGTTTACAAATTCTGATGAAGAAATACTGACCAAAATACTCAAGCATGATAGTGGAATAAGGTGAATCTTTGGCAATCATAAGGGCTTTATTAACTCCTTCCCGACATTGGAAGTACTGGTACGTCCTATGTTGGGTCCCCATGTGTGATGTAGACTCAGGAGCTGAACCCGCATCATACCTGGTAGTGATCAGAGCTGAGCTCCGGTTGCTAATGTTGACCACTTACATGCCATTGTCAATCTCTGACAGTGGAATGTAAGTCGCGAGGTCCGGGGTGTGTTAGGGGGGGCATTCCATGCTCTCATCGCACCCACAACCCTACAAGGTGTGACCATAGGGCATTGGTGCATTGCCATGACAGCCTGGGGCCCGCCATCATAAAAAAGCATAAATCATAAAAAGGAGAACAGTGCACATCCAAGTATTTTACAAAGTATAAAAAGTTTTAATTATTGCCATTTTACAGACCAAACAAGAAAAACATCTAAAAACAAACATGAATACAATGGACAATAGACAAAAATAGTCCTGACAAGGCAACCCCCCAGCAATATGAGCAATTAAAAACGAGTAAGGGAAACTGCAAAATCTGCAGTAGGATACCTGCAAAAGGAGCCTAACAGTGCCGGACTAATGTGAATACATGAAACATGTATCTGAGTGCACGTGTCAGAGAAAAGGCATAGATTTAAAGGGAATTTGTCAGAAGGATGAACCCTCCTAAGCCGTCTATATGGGCATGTAAGTCATAGGAAGTGAAATAAAATGATACCTTGATGTCTGCGATCCAATTACTTATTCCAGAGAAACCCAACTGAAATAAGCTCTAGGAAATAATCTCTGGAGGCGGAAGATTTTCATGATGATCTATGTCCGGCCCATAGTCCTGAACAGCTCATTTACATATAAGAAAAACGTGGATATCTCTGGAATGAGATATCGGATCGCAGATATCCATATACCATTTTATTCAGCTTCCTATGACCTGCAAGCCCATATAGACGGCTTAGGAAGGTTCATCCTGCTCACAGATTCCCTTTAATACAGTAAATACAAATACCTAGCAGCCAGCATATGGATAGTTGGGGGTACGTCATAGGACTGGAATTACAGGAATCCCATGCATATCATCGTCTACACAATTCACCATTCTTGTATTCATAGGAGACCATGATTTCAGCTGTATAATACAATACAGTGGGATTGCAGTACATAGAGGAAGCGGACTAGTCCAAGGAGACTAAAAAATAAAAAAACATTTTATACAAAAAATAAAAAAAAATCAAATCACCCCTTGTTCCTCCATAAAAAAAGACATTAAAAATTAAACTTATTTGGTATCACTGCATCCATAAAGTTCAGTCCAACAAAATTTTTTAATTAACACATACAGTAAAAGCGGTAAAGAAAAAAAACTTCTAGAATTGAAGTTTTTCAATCCCCATATCTTCACCAAATATACAAAAGAATGCAATTTAAAACATCATATGTACCCCATAATGGTATCAGTAAAAATGTCACCTCGCCACACTAAAAAACAAGCCCTCGCACAATTCCATCAACTGAGCAATTGAAATATTACGGGTCTAAGAAAATGGTAACACAAATAATTTTTTACATAAGTACAACACAGATCGGGTGCCTGAGTATGGAATGAGCAGAGGAGCACTCCGATCGATGTTGTTTAATTATTAAAATGCTTCTCTGACAGGAGCATTTAAATCATACAAGTCAAACTCTTGCCCGCAGGCTGGTTTTATTTGGCCCGTGGCACCAGTACCACCACCCCTATGTGGGGCCATTATTCTATATGGAGAACTATGTGGGGACCATTATTCTGTACGGAGGACTATGGGGGGCCCATATTACTGTATTGAGGACTATGGGGGGCCCATTATACTGTATGGAGGGCTATGTGGGGCCTTTATACTGTATGGAGGACTATGGGGGGTCCATATTACTGTATTGAGGACTATGGGGAGCCCATTATACTGTATGGAGGGCTATGTGGGGCCCATTATTCTGTATGGAGGGCTATGTGGGGCCATTATACTGTATGGAGGGCTATGTGGGGCCATTATACTGTATGGAGGACTATGTGGGGCCATTATACTGTATGGAGGACTATGGGGGGCCCATATTACTGTATTGATGACTATGGGGGGCGCATTATACTGTATGGAGGACTATGGGGGGCCCACTATACTGTATGGAGGGCTATGGGGGGCCCATTATTCTGTATGGAGCAATATTTTTCATCACTTAAATGAAAATAAAATATATAAAATTTGATATCTCATTAATTGCACTGATTTGGAGAATCAAATTGATAGGTTATCTTTACAGCAAAATGAAAGCCATTAAAACAGAACCTAGAAAACAATTGCGGAATTGAGGGTTTTTTTTCGCAATTTTACCACACTTGGAATTTTTTCCCCTTTTTACAGTATGATGAATGGTAAAATGAATGGCGTCATTCAAAACTACAACCCGTGGCCCAAAAAACAAGACCTCATACGGCTATCTCGACAGAAAAATAAAAAAGTTTCGGCTCTTGGAAGAGGGGGAGGAAAAAAACGAAAGAATAAAAATGGAAAATTGCCTAATCAGGAAGAGGTTAAATTAAAAAAAATATTTTTAAGTTTGGTATCACTGTAATCCTACTGTCCTGAAGAATCACGTGGAAGAAGGATAGGAAAAATGAAAGTGGAAAAACAAAAATTGGCTTCTGCTTAAAGGAGATAACATATTAGATATGTCCAATTCATGTTAATAACCAAATTGTGCCTAACCTAAAAAAGCTACTTTAAAGCAATATTCCATTTATGTTTTGTGAATATTTTACAATGAAGTGCATTGATAAATATATTTCAACAGCAACACAAGTTTAAATACATCTACCATCTCTATGTGTTCAGTAGCATTAAACTAATGACCACATCATTAGCTTTGTAAGGTGTGGGTCTGCTGGAAGAAGCCAATACAAAAGCAAGAGACAGCTGGGTTATAATTCTGTCTCCCATACAGCAGAATTAATTAAGACTTATTTACTCTTCAGATGCTGTTGATGATGACTTAGCAGATGTAGAAGCTGAAGCCTGGATTCCAGCGGACCAAACTGATGAACTGGTAAGAACCTAGCTAGGTAGCAGCAGAAGTACTGACTAATCCATCCAGGATGGTTCAATCCATACAGGATTTTAAAGGGAACCTGTCATGTACATGCTGTCCGGTCTATGGACAGCATGGTATAGAGAAAGAAAAGCTGAGTAGAATGATATTGAGTTTTGTTTGAAAAGTTTCAGTATAACTTGTATTTTATTCACTGAAATCCCTGGTGCTGGTATACATATGAGTATAGTGAGCGGTCCTTTTAAGTGATTGACAGCTATAAGCATGCACAGTCATACAGGGAAGACTTTCAATCTCTGAATAAGACCGGCCACTGGACATATATATATATTATGTATACATTTATTTTATGTGATATACCAACACAAAGTAGCAAGTATTGGTGTAGTGTAAAGGAAGTGATACATGGTTTTCTAAATATCTGAAAGATATACAACTGAAAATTGTGAAGTTTATTTGTATTCAGCCCCCTGTAGTCTCATACCCCAAAAAAAAATACTGAGTGACCAGTTGTCTCTAGAAGTCACATAATTCAATTATGTGTGTGCAATTTATTCTCAGTATAACTACGGCTGTTCTGTGAAGGCCTCAGAGGTTTGTTTGAGAACATTAGGGATCAAATAGCATCATGAAAACCAAGGAACACACCAGACAGGTCAGGCATAAAGTTGTGGAGAAGAGCAAAGCAGGGTTAGGTTATAAAAAAATAGCCCAAGCTTTAAACATCTCAGAACTGTTCAATCCATCATCCAAAAATGAAAGACGTATGGCACAATTGCAAACCTACCAAGACATGGTTATTCTCCCAAACCGATATCCCAAGCAAGGAGATCACTAATTAGAGAAGCAGCCAAGAGGCCCGTGGTCACTCTGGAGGAGCTGCAAAGATCCACAGCTCAGGTAGGAGAATCTGTCCACAGGACAACTATTAGTCTTATACATCACAAATCTGGCCTTTATGGAAGAGTGGCGAGAAGAAAGCCATTTTTTAAAGCAAGCCATAAGAAGTCCTATTTGTAGTTAGCAAAAAGCAATTTAGGGGACACAGCTAGCATGTGGAAGAAGGTGCTCTGATGAGATGATACGAAAGTAGGACTTTTTGGGCTAAACTCAAAACGCTATGTGTTGCGGAAAAGTAACACTGCACATCACCCTGAAAACATGATACCCACCATCAAACATGGTGGAGGCAGCATAATGCTGTAGGGATACGTTAATTCAGCAGGGACAGAGAAGCTGATCAGAGTTGATGGGAAGATGGATGGAGTTAAATACAGGACAGTCCTGGAGGAAAACCTGTTAGAGGCTGCAAAAGACTTGAAACTTAGCCATAGATTAATCTTTCAGCAGCACAATGACCCTAAATATACTGCCAAAGGTACAATGGAATGGTTTAAATCAAAGTATATTCATGTGTTTGAATGGCCAATTCTCCGTCCAGACCTAAATCCCATTAAAGGGACTCTGTCAGCACAGAATGACTGTTCAAACCAAGTACAGGCGCTCGGTTCTGCATAGTAGGGTTAATCATTTAAATACACCTTACTACCTGTTTGTTTTCCATCCGTCTCCACCCTTCTCTGGCTCTATGAAGCCAGAGCTGTCAATCAAAGAAAAGGGAGTGGAGATTGAAGGAAAAAGCAGGTGGGAAGGTGTATTTAAATGATTGGCCACGCCGTGAAGCAGCAAGCAGCAGGACTTAGTTTGAAAAGTCATTCTGTGCTCACATAGTCCCTTTAAGAATTTATGGCAAGACTTGAAAATTTCTGTTCACAGACTCTCACCATCCAATTTCACTGAGCTAGAGCTAGGTTGCAAAGAAGAATGGGCAAAAAATTCAGCCTGTAGATGAGCAAAACTGGTAGAAACATACCCCAGAAGACTCGCAGCAGTAATTGCAGTGAAAGGTGGTCCTACAAAGTATTGATTCAGGGGGGGCTGAATACAAATACATGTCACAATTTTCCGATTTATATTTTTTAAATATTTAGAAAACCATGTATCGTTTCTTTGCCATTTCACAGATACATACTTGCTACTTTGTGTTGGTACCTCACATAAAATCCCAATAAATAAATACATTTACTTTTGTTGGTGTAAAGTGAAAAAATGTGGGAAAGTTCAAAAGTTCATGAGGTATTAATATATTAATATCTGTCTAAGAGCAGTTACCGTGTGGTATTTGGTCCATGGAGGATGTGGAGACAG
Organism: Phyllobates terribilis; assembly: GCF_046119375.1. Lineage (NCBI taxonomy): Eukaryota > Metazoa > Chordata > Amphibia > Anura > Dendrobatidae > Phyllobates > Phyllobates terribilis. The sequence goes on along the minus strand of NW_027362761.1, from coordinate 740,676,304 downwards.
ATGAATAGGCAGGAGCAGATTAAGATTAACATTTAGGAGGGAACAGGGGAGAGTTAGGTTGGTGAATTGAGGCGATAGGCTTGTCTAAACAGATGTGTTTTTAAAGCACGTTTGAAGACATGGGGGCTAGATATTAGTCGGATCATTTGGGGCAGTGCATTCCAGAAAACTGGTGCGGCACGAGAGAAGTCTTGGAGACGGAGGTGTGAGGTTCGGATTAAGCAGGATGTTAGTCTTAGATCAGCTGCAGAACAGAGGGCATGGGAAGGGTGATAGACAGAAATGAGGGATGCCTTATAGGCTGGTGCAGAACTGTGGAGAGCTTTGTGGGTGAGAGAGATGAGTTTGCATTGTATTCTGCTGCTGCATTCAGAATGGATTGGAGAGGAGAGAGTTTGTTTAGAGAGAGACCGATTTACAAGAGAGTGGCAGTAGTCCAGACGCGAGTGAATAAGAGCGACAATAAGAGTTTTTGCTGTATCAAAGGTGAGAAAAGGTCAGATTCTGGAGATGTTTTTAAGGTGCAGGTGACATGAGCGATTGAGTGATTGTATATGGGGAATGAGGGAAAGTTGTTTGTCAAATATGACTCCAAGACAGCAAGCTTGCTGCTTGGGGGTTATGGTGGCACCACCCAAGGAAATTGCAAAGTCAGGTATAAGTAGGTTAGTAGAGGGAGGAAAAACAAGGAGTTCAGTTTTGGAGATATTTCATTTCAGATAGAGGGAGGACATGATGTTAGAAACAGCGGACAGACAATCACTGGTATTTGTATTAGAGTGGGGGTGATGTCAAGTGAAGAGGTGTATAGTTGGGTGTCATCAGCATAGAGATGATACTGGAAACCAAATCTGCTGATAGTTTGTCCAATAGGGCAGTATCCAAGGAGAAGAGAAGGGGACCTAGGACTGATCCTTGTGGAAACCCGATAGTAAGGGGAAGATTAGAGGAAGAAGAGCCGGCAAAAGATACCATAAAGGAGCAGTCAGAGAGATAGGAGGAGAACCAGAAGAGAGCGATGTCCTTGAGGCCTATAGAGCGGAGCATAGTGAGGAGGAGCTGGTGATCCACAGTGTCAAAAGCGGCAGAGAGATCCAGGAGAAACAACAGGGCGTAGTGACCATTAGATTTAGCTGTTAGTAGATCATTAGAGACTTTAGTGAGGGCAGTTTCAGTAGAGAGTGAGGAGCGGAAACCAGATTGTAAAGGGTCGAGAAGAGAGTTACAGTTGTGCTCAAAAGTTTACATACCCCGGCAGAATTTTTGCTTTCTTGGCCTTGTTTCAGAGAATATGAATGATAACAAAAAACTTTTTCTCCATTTATGGTTATTGGTTGGGTGAAGCCATTTATTCTCAAACTACTGTGTTTTCTCTTTTTAAATCTTATTGACAACCAAAAACATCCAAATGACCCTGATCAAAAGTTCACATACCCCAGTTCTTAATACTGTGTATTGCCCCCTCTAACATCAATGACAGCTTGAAGTCTTTTGTGGTAGTTATGGATGAGGTTCTTTATTTTCTCAGATGTTAAAGCCGCCCATTCTTCTTGGCAAAAAGCCTCCAGTTCCTGTAAATTCCTGGGCTGTCTAGCATGATCTGCACGCTTGAGATCTCCCCAGAGTGGCTCAGTGATATTGAGGTCAGGAGACTGAGATGGCCAATCCAGAATCTTCACGTTGTTCTGCTGTAGCCAATGACAGGTCAGCTTGGCCTTGTGTTTTGAATCGTTGTCATGTTGGAACGTTCAACTATGTCCCATGCACACCTTCCTGATGAGTGCAAATTTGCCTCCCGTATTTGCTGATAACGTGCTGCATTCATCTTTCCTTCAACTTTTACCAAGTTTCCTGTGCTTTTGCAGCTAACACATCCTCAAAACATCAGCGATCCACCTCCGTGCTTTACAGTAGGAATGGTGTTCCTTTCATCATAGGCCTTGTTGACCTCTCTCCAAATGTAACGTTTATGGTTGTGGCCAAGAAGTTCAACTTTGGTCTCATCATTCCAAATTACCTTGTTCCAGAAGTTTTGAGGCGCGGTAATGGCTTTCTTCTGGCTACTCGACCATGCAGCCCATTTTTCTTCAAATGCCTCCTTATTGTGCATCTTGAAACAGCCACACCACTAGTTTTCAGAGAGTCCTGAATTTCAGCTGATGTTTTTAATGGGTTTTTCTTTGCATCACGAACAATTTTCATGGCAGTTGTGGCCATAATTTTTGTTGGTATACCTGACCATGGTTTGGTTTTTACAGAGCCCCTGATTTTCCATTTGTTAATCACAGCTTCTGACTGGCATTATCAATTCCTTGGATATCTTTTTGTATTCCTTTCATGTGTTATACAGTTCAACTACCTTTACCCATAGATCCTTTGACAATTCTTTTGCTTTCCCCATGACTCACAATCCAGAAACGTCAGTGGCTGGATGAAAGATGCAAAAGTCTGTGTGGATCCTAGAAACTCACTCAGCTTTTATACACACACACTGATTACAAGCAAACAGGTCACAGGTGAGGATGTTACCTTTAGTAGCCATTCAAACCCATTTGTGTCAAATTCTGTGCATGTTATCACGCCAAAATTACCAAGGTATGTGAACTTTTGATCAGGGTCATTTGGATGTTTTTGGTTGTCATTAAGATTTAAAAAGAGAAGACACAGTAGTTTGACAATAAATGGCTTCACCCAACCAATAACCATGAGTGGAGAAAAAGTTTTTTTGTTATCATTAATATTCTCTGAAACAAGGCCAAGAAAGGAAAAATTCTGCCGGGGTATGTAAACTTTTGAGCACAACTGTATCTGAGAGATATCAGATTAGAGGGGAGAGGACCAAGTGTTCCAGGAGTTTAGAGATGAAGGGAAGATTAGAGACAGGTCTACTGGTCGAGGGATGGTTTTTAAGTAATGGGTGTATGCTGGCATGTTTAAATGAGGAGGGAAAGGTACCAAATGAGAGAAAGAGATTAAATATTTTAGTTACATGAGTGGTGACAGCTGAGAAAAGGGACTGAAGGAGATGTGAGGGAATAGGGTCTCGGTGCAGGTAGTAGGGCAAGAAGATGTAAGGAGCCTGTTAACTTCTTCTTCTGTGACTGCTGCTTCAAAGACAGAAAGTGAGCTTGATTCAGTGTCGGAGGGAGGACAATACATGATATTAGGGGATTGGGAGAAAATTTCCTGTGGTATATGGTCAATTTTTTTTTTTTAATAACTTGGATTGATTGCATTGAGGAGAGAATGAAAAGTGTCAGGAGTCGTTTAGGATTGTTGGATAGTGCAATGGTGAGGGTATTGAATAAGGTCTGTTTGGAGAGGGGAGGGGCAGAGTTGTATGTCTTAAGCATAAACTTATAATGGATGAAATCTTTGGCCAGATTTAATTTTCTCCACAGACGTTCGGTGCACCTGCAGCACCACTGGAGAAAACGTGTTGCAGCGTGTGTCAGGGTGGTTGCCATCTGTGCCGAGTTGTTCTAAATGTGGGAGGTGCAGCTTCATCCAGGGCACTTTGCAATGTTTCATTATAATGTTTCAGTGCAGAATCAGGACAGGAGGGGGAGGAGATTGGGGCCAATGAAAAGAAAAAGAGGACCTTAGATATAATACCTCATACCTCATATCAACTTAGTAGACCTCTTGTCACACACTGCCCACTACCCTGCCACATGTTTCACGTATGTCAGGGGCCATATGTTTATGGTGATATAAATCTTTAGGAGGCCTCAATGTTTCTAAAATCCTTATCTAAATGTATGTAAAAGTATTCTGTTACGTCTTTGACTGGATGAGGCAACATTCACATTTTGCCAATGTAGTTTTAGAATCTTTATCAACCTTCCATATTGTGCTAAATGCAATGTTGCATACACTACTAAATTTGCCTTCTTTATATAAGATTAACCCCTTTAAAATCAACCATACTGGCATGTAAGCATGGGCCCTTTTTAATCTGAATTCTGATTTTGAACTTTCTTTACTGATTGATATTTAACAATTTCTTTCTATCAGTCAGAACCATGGTTTTTTGAAGCTTGGTTTGGTTCATCTGAACCAGAGTTACCTGAAGACGAGCAACCAGATTCTCCTGATATTGAAGAACCAGATGTTCCAATGTTAGAAGAATCCGAAACACCTGCAGTTGAAGAACAGGAGCTAACAAGTGAAGAAGAGGATGAAACAATAAGCATTGAAGAAGATTTGGTAACTGAAGAACCACCAACTTATGAGAAAACAGAGTCAAGAAAAGACAGTCAAAAACCAACTGGACAATGGGGGTTAAAGACTAAAAGCAAATACATGGAAGCCAAAATTGGCAAGATACGAATAGCATCTGAGGATGGTTCTCAGAAAAGGGATATATTTCCATTTCATAAGAAACCCAAAGAACCAAACAAGTCCTTTGCAGATACTGAAGGAAAGTCATACAAAGAAAAAAGTTATCTGAAAAAACATGATGAAAAGAAACATGACTACTCAAAGAAACAGGATTTTATTGGGAAGTCATACAGAAAAGAAAATGAAGAACAACATAAATACTTCAAACAAGACAAGGGAAGAAAAGAGAATAAGGAGAGTAAGGGTTATAAGCAGTATCACCAGGAAAAGGACTACAAGAGGAGGCATGATTCACGGCATTATGGTTAATGTTTCTTGACATCTTTCTTCTGTGGCTGAGTGACAGTACTTTGGGTACATGTGTGTAGATTTACCCATATACAAGAATGCAGTAATGTCAAGTGAAGAACATAGTCTGCATGGTATATCAATATAACCAGTGACTGAAACTCCATCCTGGTCATTCGGTTGAGTAGATTCAGAATCTACATAACACTTAAAGGCCGGGTTCAGACGGACATATTTCATGGTCCATATATGGACCATAAGACGCAGACTGACTGCAAGTCTCTTCATCCAAACTTACAGTTCCATAGACACATATGAGGCTGAAAATTCTGGATGCAGTCCAGAAAAATATTAAAGTTTGAGAGTCCCCAGTGTTTGATACCTTTTAATGGCTAACTAAAAAGGTGGTGAGAACTAGCAGCTTTCGAGACTACTCAGGTCCCTTCATCAGACATTGCAGTCTGTTTATGGGAAGTGAAATATGCCTATCTGAACTCGGACAGATAGTAAAAGTATTATTGTAGTAGTTTATATATATTTATGGGTCTGGACATAACACTAAGTTAGACTTTCTAAAAAATATTATCAAATTCCCTAAAAAAAATGTAATCCATTTGCTGGTGTTTCATTTAAATAAAACCTGTGTACTGCTTATTAGAAAAAAAATTCAAGCAGTTGTTTGTTATTTTGTAAAAAATAGCCTAAAAGCAGGACATGTGATGAAATTAAGAATAAGCATTACCTGATAAAATGACTGCTGCTTCAGCTCCTGTGCTCTTGTGATCTCCCTATGTGCTTGGCTGCAGCGCTGATGTGCTGTATACACATGTGACTGCTGCAGACCACTAGCGTCAGTGGTCGTTTTGTGTAGAAGCAAGCATCACCGCTGAGGTCACTGATTGGGTTCACCACAGTCATGTGCATGTTGTGCACATCATTACTGCAGCAAAGCACATGAAGAGTGTGGGGACCCCCGGAGTGTCGACACTAAACCAACAGAGGATTTAACAGTCCAGAAATGCCTATTTTTATGTTAACACAGTTCCGCTATTAGGTTGTTTTGAATTTACAAAAAAAGCTACCTAAGGCTGTGTGCCCACTATGCGTTTTTTAAGCGTTTCCACAGTGGCAATTCCGCTGCAGAAACGCTTAAAAGACGCTTGGTAGAAGGCCTGCCATGTTCCCCAATGATAATCCGCATGTGCTGTGCACATGCTGCGGAAATTTCCGCTGCGGATTATCATTGCGGAAAAATCTGCAGCACTACCAATTATTTTGTGGAATCGCGGTGTTTTCGCCGCCATTGACTTGCATTGGACCGCATGACATCTGCATCACTATATGTGCACATGCGGATATCATGCGGTTCAATGTGCGGATGGTACCCGGGTTTGGAGAAGAGGAGACTCTCCTCCAGACCCAGGTACCATAGTACCTGTAAAAAAAAGGATAAAATAAAAAATATACATTATGCTCACCTTCTGATGGCCCCCGGTGTCCTTATCCGATCTGTCCTGGCTTGCCGGGAGCTCGCGATGGTCTAAAAGGACCTGCCATGAAGTCATTTAGTCATGTGACAGGTCACGCGACCGCTAACGTCGGCAGTCGCGTGACCCGTCACATGACTAAATGACGTCATGGCAGATCCTTTTAGACCATCGCGAGCTGCCGGCAAGCCAGGACGGATCTGATAAGGACACCAGGGGCCATCAGAAGGTAAGTATAATGTTTATTTTTTACCATTCTTTACGGTCACACTATATAAATCCATGCCGGTTGCATGGATTTTTATAGTGTGACCAAGTTGTCAAGCACTTTCCAAGTAATGCTAAAATCGCTTGGAAAAGCGCTTGATAACCCGCATGCAGAAATGCAAGTGAAGAACGCGTCACAGCCGCATGTCCCTGGCAGGAAAAACGCATGTACAATCCGCATGTACAATCCGCATGTACAATCCGCATGCGTTTTTTTCTGCCAGGGAGATGCAGAAACGCTCAGGAAAAAATCTGGAGCATTTCTGCATCGTGGGCACATAGCCTAATACTTGTTTTCATTTATTTAATTTTTTTTATTTTATTGTTATATTGATTTATAGCTGCCTTATAGGAAACTAGATAGATCAAGAAATGGCAGGAATGGTCATGTTACTATTAGAATTTGCACTTACCTGGCCCATTGTTACATGAAGCCACATATAAAATACAGTGACTTAGGTCCTATACTTTTTGTACTGCTCTCTACCTATGCTACATGAATTGGCTGTACCTGTGCTAAATGTACCGTTCTATGTTCTTCACCTGTACCACATGTACTGTACTCCTATCCACCTGTGCTACATTCGAAGCAGAAATGAACAGTAACTGCAGAATATTAGTTTAATTTGCACGTTCATTTTAGATGTGCTACATCTGTATACTGTAACGATTTCTATCCACAGTACATGTTATGTATTGTGCTCCTCCTGAACTTCATGTACTCGGCTGAGATCTACCATGTAGTTGATATTACTGGTTTTCATAGTTAGGGCATTTCCATGATGACATAATTTCCATGTATTTGAAGTGCAAATTTTTTGGGAAAATTACTACAATTTACATTACAAGTTACTCTACCTTTTCCAATACAAAAAATTACAAATCCACAGCAAAATCCACATGTATATTTTTTACCTGGAGCTATTGCCACACACATTCTCCATGTCTTGATTTAGCCTTATTTTCTCAAGCAAATGATGAACAGAAGAAATAAAAAAATAAATCATCTTGATTTTTTCAGTACTGAGTATGAGCAACACATGACACGATGAATGCACTTAATCTGATGCTAGCAGTCCCATTGCAATTCCCGATCAATGACGTCCCAGATGTTCTCGATCGGAGACAAGTCCAGAGATGCTGCAGGCCATGGGAGTATTTGTAAGCCTCACAGGCTCCTCACAGTATCACCAGCACTATGCAGCCTAGCGTTGTCATGTTGAAAAGTCGCATCTGGGACACTTTGGAGAAATGGCCGTACCACTCATTATGGTACCACTCTCCAGTCCTGCCATACATTTCAAATTTTGACTCATCAGCCCAGAGCACCTGCTGCCATTTTATACACCACAGTTCCTATGTGTTTGTGCATATTTGAGTCGCTTGACCTTATTTCCATGTCAATGACATGCCACACTTATTCCATGAAGACCACTTCTGGACATACTTCTGTGAACAGAAGATGGGTGTAGCAGCATCCCACTGGTTCCTACCTGTTTTGAGCTGATGGTACTGCTGGATACCTTCCAATTTTAAAGGGAAGCATGATGTTCTTCATCTGTTATACTAAGTTTCCTTGTCCGAACACTAGGTCTACAGTCCTTAATCTCAGACCTTGAAACATCTTGAACATTGCACATCTTGAAATTCCAGTGTTCTCCGAGATCTTTGACTGGGAGAGATATAGCTGATACAATATAACTACCATGCGTCTTATTGCTGTGCTCAGTCTTGCCATGGTGTATTGACCTGTGATGTGAAATTGTTTTCCACAACCTCTCCTTGTTGCAGAGTTTCGCTGTTCCTCACCCAATTTTAAGCCTACTACACAGTTGTCTCAGTTAATGGCTGTATTTCAACCTATATATGAAAATGATGATTATTATCACCTGTTGGGTATAACTGGGTTACTCATACACCCATACACTCATAATCCTAAAATGTCACTGACTTAGTGTTCCTAGAAGAATTGATGCTGTTTTGAAGTCAAATTTTGATTTCATTGCATTTTTGTTTATTCACTTAGTTGTTTTTTTTCTCAATTAACAAAATGCAATTGAACCCTTCTGTTTCTGAAAGCATTCTTACTTTGCACCTGCCTAAAACTATTGTTCAGTGCTGTAGATATAAACCTGATTTGCAGGATAACTGTTCTGTGAAAAAATGGATAACCTCAAAAAAAAGTATAAAGTATGTAAAATAAGATAACATTTCTTATAATAATAATATTGTAAGCTATTTATTTATTTTAAATATTTTAGTTTCTGTCCTGCACAACTCCCAGTTTTACAGCCGTACACATCTAAACAGTAAGCAGCGGTATCTGAGTTTTTACCCTTGGTTATTCGCCAGCTCAAATTGGTATGATAAAAAGGAAAGAAAAATGTGTTTGCACAAATGAAATAACTCATAATACCCCTAAGAATTTAGTTTACAAAGAACTATTTTCCAAACATTACAGTAACATAGTTCATATTCATGTTTTGCCCATGGTTTTAATGCTGAGTTTATCCAGGGTAAGGCTGAAATACCTCTGTACTCCAAATACAGCAATAGGAATATATTACTGGATCATTTATGAACAACAGAGCAAATTAATGATCTCCGTTATTGCCCCACATCAGCCAAACTCCTTCTAAAGTAAAGGACAAACTATGCTATTTTTGTAGTCAGTTTGGAGAAAAAAATATGTATTTCATTAGTATTTTTAAGCGAAAACCGAGAGTGAAGCCAAAAGAAGAGACTGAAGTGTTGTGAATCAAGTTTTTTTTCTCTCTGTAGGATCCATTCTTCATTTTTGGCTTAAAACACTGATGCAAAGTACTGACCAAATGATGTTTTCAAGCTGAAAACAGTAGAAAAGAGTAACAATTTTTGCCTTGCAAGCATATTTGAAGCTAGTTTAACACTTAAAGGGGTATTCCCATCTCCAAGATTATATCCCAGTATGTAGTATGTGTAATAATAATAATATTAGCAAATACCTCCAATCAGAAATGTAGTATAGTTTTTCTCATTCGCTATGTCTCTTACCTCATGTGCAGGCATTGCAGGACCTGTCTCCAACTCTCCAACATGATCTGATAGCCTGAGGAATATGGCAGACACACAGGCCATTGTTAGTTTGCTATGGGATTTCAAGGTCTCAGCACCCTGTGATCGCTCTGCGGGGGTGCCTGTGGACTGACAGAGCGAGCACATTACTTCTGTCAAAATCCTTGTATGCGCGGTCAGTAACAATCCCAGCATGGAAAGAGTTAAATGGCTAGGCTCGCGTATTGCTACGATACTTCCCAAACCTTACCGCAGTCTTCATCCCAACCCTAGCCCACCTCTTCAACCTGTCACAACTTGTGTCTTCCCCTCATGCTTCAAACATGCCTCAATCACACCCATCCTCAAAGAGCTATCCTTTGATCCATCCTCTCTGTCTAGCTATCACCCCATATTACTTCTCCCCTATGCCTCAAAACTACTGAACAACACGTTCATCTTGAGCTGTCCTCCCACATCTCCTCCTGCTCCCTCTTTGACCGCCTCCAATCTGGCTTCCGACCGCACCATTCTACTGAAACTGCCCTGACTAAAGTCACCAACGACCTACTGACCGCCAAATCCAAGCGACACTATTCTGTTCTTCTCCTTCTGGACCTGTTACTACAGACTCTCATCTCTCGGCATCACAGACTTGGCCCTATCTTGGATCTCCTCATACCTAACAGACCAGGCACTCCCACTCACATACCACCTCCTCATCTCGCCCCCTATCTGTTGGCGTTCCCCAAGGCTCAGTTCTAGGACCCCTGCTCTTCTTCATCTACACCTTCGGCCTGGGACAGCTCATAGAGTCTCACGGCTTTCATTATCACCTCTATGATGACGACACACAGATCTACCTCTCTGGACCTGATATCACCTCCTTACTAACCAGAATTCTACACTGCCTGACCTCTATTTCATCTTTCTTCTCTGCTAGATTCCTAAAACTTAATATGGATAAAACTGAATTCATCATCTTTCCACCATCTCACTCAACCCCCCCATCTGACCTATCTGTCAAAGTCAATGGCTGTCCATGCTCCCAGTCCCTCAAGCTCGCTGCCTCGGTGTAAACCTTGACTCTGATCTCTATTTGAAACCTCATATCCAAGCCCTTTCCACTTCATGCCGACTGCAGCTCAAAAATATTTCCCGGATCCGCACATTCCTGAACCATGAATCTGCAAAAACCCTAGGGCATGCCCTCATCATCTCTCGCCTCGACCACTGCAACCTCCTGGTCTGTGGCCTCCCTTCTAACACTCTCGCACCCCTCCAATCTATCCTAAACTCTGCTGCCCGACTAATCCACCTGTCCCCCCGCTATTCCTCGGTCTCTCCTCTCTGGCAATCCCTTCACTGGCTCCCCATTGCACAGAGACTCCAGTTCAAAACCCTAACCATGGCATATAAATCCACCCACAACCTGTCTCCTCCATACATCTGTGACCTAGTCTCCCGGTACTTACCTGCACGCAACCTCCAATCCTCATAAGATCTTCTTCTCTACTCCCCTCTTATCTCCTCTTCCCACAATCGCAATCACAATCCTTTCCTGGGGCGGTGCTCGTGAGCCAGTTTCTTTGTAGCGCTTGATGGTTTTTGCAACTGCACTTGGGGACACTTTCAAAGTTTGCCCAATTTTTAAGGCAAGAAATCCCACTTATCAAACCTGACAGGGCACACCTGTGAAGTGAAAACCATTTCCGGTGACTACCTCTTGAAGCTCATCAAGAGAATACCAAGAGTGTGCAAAGCAGTCATCAAAGCAAAAGGTGGCTACTTTGACGAACCTAGAATATAAGACATATTTTCAGTTATTTCACACTTTTTTGTTAAGTATATAATTCCACATGTGTTAATTCATAGTTTTGATGCCTTCAGTGTGAATCTACAATTTTCATAGTAATGAAAATACAGAAAAATCTTTAAATGAGAAGGTGTGTCCAAACTTTTGGTCTGTACTGTACATCAAGGTGTATGAAGGGGTTAAAGGAAATTAGTCACTTTGTACATACAGTATGATATGGAGACTATAGAGCGTAAGGAACTGAGCTGATATATAGTTTTGTGGGGAAATATTTTGTATAATTTGCTATTAATGTAAATTCATGCGCAGTCTAGCATTAGGAGTCACATACTTAGTGAGTACCTATCTTTGTATGTACATGGTCATACAGGGATGACCCATTATCATTAATAGGGTATTCACATCTTAGACATACATCCGCTAAACATGCTATAAATGTTTTGATAGATGTGGATTCCACTCTCACCAATCTCAAGAACAGTGACTGCGCAATAATTTTTCAGAACTCCTATAGAAGTGAATAGAGGAAGCAATTCATGCTCAGTCAGCTCTCTTCTGACAATGGTCACGAGATGTGGGGTTGCCGGTCACGAGATGTGGGGTTGCCGATCCCGGGATAAGTGTAGATCTCAATGGTGGGACCCACATCTATGGGGATATGCAATGAGTGTCTCAGATTCGAGCGTATATGCCGACGGGGCCATTGACCATAATGAAGCAGAGTCACAGTATGCTCTATCATACATAATTGCTGAGCTTACACATCTAGTTGAGGTTGGTAGCGAGGCGTAGTTTACTACATCTTGGTGCCCGCCTCTAATAGGCATATGCGGCTGAAAATGATGTATGATAGAGCACACCGTGATTCAGTTTTGCAGGGGTTCGTATGTAAGCCCCAGCGGAGCCATGGAAGGTAGGGTAAAATGCTATATGAACATAACCAAAGATGTAATAATAATCCCGATCAAAAAAATACAAGCATCTTTTGTAAATAATGAGACACTAATGACATTAGTCTTCTCAGAAAATTTATTTAATGAAGTTATACGACAATTCTTATGTAAAATTTGGATAGAAACATGCTGTGATTTTCTGTAACACCAGTTACAAAGGATGGGAACCAGACTATAATCATTTTCATGTACATACTTTAAACAAGTTACTCTTATAATAGTAAGTTATTAGTGACTACACTGCAGGTAAGCTTATACAAATACATGTTTTTCCTTTCATATATGCATTCTTAAGCTAGTGTAAACTAAACTACCTATACACATAAAGAAGATTAAGCCTTGCCGCTACGCTCATCCATAGTTGCTTTGCCTTTTTACTGCGCTCCCCAGTCTTTGTTGACAGGCTGCAGAGGTGATGGCACAAACACAACTCGTGACTGCTGACGTCAGTTGCTGGTTCAGCGGTCTTGTGCCAACTTCCATGGCCTGTCAACACTGCCCAGAGACAGCAGCAGTACTTGAGCAGCTGTGGGTATGTAAATCTCATTTTATTTTTTACCTCAACAAGTCAATGGACTAACAAAAAAAAGATTGGAAAACCTTTTAAAATTTTCACATCATACTAAATGTGCCCAGTACTTTGTATGTCTTGTATTGTTAAACTAGCACTCCAGGCTTTTTTTGTGGAGGGGAGGGGGTTCTAATTTATCTTGTCAATTGAATTCATCTTGTCACTGGCTGAATTACATATATATATTATATATGTGTGAGTACATATATATAAATATATATTCACAGTACTGTGCAAACGTTTTAGGCAGCTGTGAACAATATGATCCAAATTAAGAATGCGTTCAAAAACTGAAGGGTTAATAGTTCATTTTTATTAATTAACAAAATACAAAGTGAATGAACAAAAAAGCAATCTAAATGAAAACAACATTTCATGTGATCACCCTTTTCTTTCAAAACCGCATCAAAGCCTCAATTCTTCTGAGTACACTTGTTCCAAACATCTTGGAGAACTAGCCACAGATATTCTGTGGATTTAGGCTTAAGCAAATCTTTATGTCTCTACATCCCAAATAGTCACGATTATGTTGAGACCAACGCATTGTAGGAGCCATATGATGACTTCCCGGACTCCTTGTTTTTTTTTTATACTGAAGATAGTTTTTTATGACATTGGCTCAAAACTTATTCTGCAGCAGTACGACGACCCTAAACATGCAGCCAATCAGATGCCTCCCCTACATAAAGACGCAGAATGTGAAAGCCTACATCCACAGAAGTTCTGTGGTTAGTTTTCCAGTATGTTTGGAACAACCTCCATGCTGGGTTCCTTCAAAAACTGTGTGCAAGTCTGCCCAGATGCTTTGATGCTGTTTTGAAGGTAAAGGGCGGTCACACCAAATATTGGTTTGATTTAGATTTCTCTCTTTTGTGCTCTCTTTGCATAAAAATAAACTATTAACACCTATTTTTTTAAAGTAGTTTTTCCACACTATACTAAATCCTTTTTCACAGTTTGTAAGCGCATGTATATATATATAGTTCAATGTATGTGTGTGTATATATATATATATATATCTCTATATCTATCTCGATATACACTGCTCAAAAAAATAAAGGGAACACTCAAGCAACACATCCTACATCTGAATAAATGAAATATTCTCATTGAATACTTTGTTCTGTACAAAGTTGAATGTGCTGACAACAAAATCACACAAAAATCATCAATGGAAATCAAATTTATTAACCAATGGAGGCCTGGATTTGGAGTCACCCCCAAAATTAAAGTGGAAAAACACACTACAGGCTGATCCAACTTTGATGTAATGTCCTTAAAACAAGTCAAAATGAGGCTCAGTATTGTGTGTGGCCTCCACGTGCCTGTATGACCTCCCTACAATGCCTGGGCATGCTCCAGATGAGGTTGCGGATGGTCTCCTGAGGGCTCTCCTCCCAGACCTGGACTAAAGCATCCGCCAACTCCTGGACAGTCTGTGGTGCAACATGACGTTGGTGGATGGAGCGAGACATGATGTCCCAGATGTGCTCAATCGGATTCAGGTCTGGGGAACGGGCAGGCCAGTCCATAGCTTCAATGCCTTCATCTTGCAGGAACTGCTGACACACTCCAGTCCCATGAGGTCTGGCATTGTCCTGCATTAGGAGGAACCCAGGGCCATCCGCACCATCATATGGTCTCACAAGGGGTCTGAAGATCTCATCTCGGTACCTAATGGCAGTCAGGCTACCTCTGGCGAGCACATGGAGGGCTGTGCGGCCCTCCAAAGAAATGCCACCCCACACCATTACTGACCCACTGCCAAACCGGTCATGCTAAAGGATGTTGCAGGCAGCAGATGGCTCTCCATGGCGTCTCCAGACTCTGTCACACGTGCTCAGTGTGAACCTGCTTTCATCTGTGAAGAGCACAGGGCTCCAGTGGAGACTTTGCCAATCCTGGTGTTCTGTGGCAAATGCCAAGCGTCCTGCACGGTGTTGCGCTGTGAGCACAACCCCCATCTGTGGACGTCTGGCCCTTATACCACCCTCATGGAGTCTGTTTCTAACCGTTTGTGCACACACATGCACATTTGTGGCCTGCTGGAGGTCATTTTGCAGGGCTCTGGCAGTGCTCCTCCTGTTCCTCCTTGCACAAAGGTGGAGGTAGCGGTCCTGCTGCTGGGTTGTTGCCCCCATACGGCCCCCTCCACGTCTCCTGGTGTACTGGCCTGTCTCCTGGTAGCGCCTCCAGCCTCTGGACACTACGCTGGCAGACGCAGCAAACCTTCTTGCCACAGCTTGCATTGATGTGCCATCTTGGATGAGCTGCACTACCTGAGCAACTTCTGTGGGTTGTAGAGTCCGTCTCATGCTACCACGAGTGTGAAAGCACAACCAACATTGAAAAGTGACCAAAACATTAGCCAGAAAGCAATGGTACTGAGATGTGGTCTGTGGTCCCCACCTGCAGAACCACTCCTTTATTGAGGGTGTCTTGATAATTGCCAATAATTTCCATCTATTGTGTATTCTGTTTGCACAACAGCATGTGAAATTGATTGTCAATCAGTGTTGCTTCCTAAGTGGACAGTTTGATTTCACAGAAGATTGATTTACTTGGAGTTATATTCTGTTGTTTAAGTGTTCCCTTTATTTTTTTGAGCAGTGTATATTGATTAAAAAGTATATATACATACACACACATATATGCATATATATACTTAGACTAGTATTACCTTACTTAACTGAGTTAATTTTAAGGTGGAAAGGAAAAGCTAAGTCATGTGATCTCTGAAAATTACATACCTTTTTGTTCTCTGAAAGGGGGCACCAGAATTTCTTATATGAGGAAATTACATAGATTCTACCTCCTACATGTGGAAATAAACTTCTATCACAATTACTGATTATGATTACGCTGCTCCTGGCACACCCAGTTGTAATGAAGATCACAATGCAGCCTTATTAATTGTAATCTTGTAATATATTAGTTTTTTTAGGGCAATATAGTAGGAAGGATAATCAGGTACTGTGCTGATGCTTCATTGGATTGATAGCAGAGTATTCCAAAATAAACTGTAGAAGGAAATCTGTGAATCAAAATGGAGACTGATTCCAATGAAGATTAAAAGAGGAAAAGTACAGCTGCAAGAATTAAAATCGAGGAACTCTCCGTATTATATATAATTCCCTGGAGACAGGATTGCCAACCACATGTAAATTTATGTGCAGTTTGTAAAAAATAGATTACTTTTTATCGTTTTTGTGATTATAGTGTTTTTTTTAAGTTGGAAGAATTCAATAGCATTTACTGTGAAAATGTAATAGACATTATAACCGTAATTATCGTTGTTTTACATTTCATAGTAAATGCTACCAATATGTTTGAATCAGTATTCTAAGGTTGTATTATATTATTTGTTATTCACTATGGTTTTCCAATGTGTCCCTAAAAATGTTGGCTATGTTTTTTTTTTTTTTAAAATAAATTGTGCAGAAAAAAAAAGAACAAAAATCAGGTTGACAACCCTTTTGGGAGTGTAGACCACAGGGTGTATCTAACATTATTGTAGTATGTAGGCTTTAACTGAGGTGCACAAGTTGAGAATGTTCTCATTAAAGAAGCTCTCCCAACAAATTTATCTTCCATTTATTTTTAAATATATATGTTGTGTAGTCTGTCTATTAAAATATTACCAGTCACTGTATTCTTGGTCCTCTTCTGGACCACATGACATCAAATCAAACTAGCCGGCTCATACAGGAGTTTGTGTGGGGACCACAAGTCGCTTTCTTTTTCTGAGTCTCATAGACTTACACAGGGAAAGTAGCATCGCTCCACACAGTAGACGCTGTATGAGCCGACAAAGCTGCAGAGCAGTCACGTGATTCTGAAGTGCACCAGAGTGGAGCTGGAAACCAGAGAAGACAGCAATCAGTAAGTATTTTAATGTACTTATACTGCACTACATATACTGAAAGAGTTTCTTTAAATTTGCCATAAAATTTATGATGATGGTCCTACATATTGTACTTATCTGCAACCACACTCTTTAGCAACCATATTGGGGTACAGGTGAAGTTTAATGCCATTTTCATGTGCCACCATCAGCCACAGTTCTTGGTATTCAACAGGTACGCAGCAAGGTGGCCGATCAAGGCCAGATTGTCTTCTGTCCTGGAGCTGGATGAGCAGAATAACATGGGCTTTGTAATCACTTTTGGTGGTCTGTGGGAAGCGGCACGGCCCTACACAATTATTGATGTTTATTTCTTCTGGGTAATAGATGTCCTTATACTCTTCATATGGTTTTAAGTTAATGGTCAGCTCTTGCAAGCGGCAATGAGGTTTGAGGCCTGCTCCACGGTTCTGTCGTGATAATTTTTTGCGGTCTTGCCAGTAAACACGAATTGTCTGTAAAGTTTTAAGGAGCATCAGCGAATGCAGTTTCCTATGCTGTTCATTAACGACCTGTGGTGACTGCTCCTCATCTACAGATACATAGCTAACGTTCATGTGGTTATGGCAAGCTCTAATGAGTTTTTGAAGGATTTGGACATGGTCACTAGTTGAAAAAATGTCTTTCATGTCTTCTAGCACCTCTTGTGTCTTTTCTGTGATTCTCTCAAGCAGTGTCTCATTCAGTTTTTCTTGTATTCTTTTAGCCAAGCGATGTTTGCTTCCAGGTAAAAAGAGAAACACAAGGGGTTCTTGAGAGTCCACCAACCACTCCAATGCCTCTATCTCTGTAACATTCAGGAGTTGAGGATGAAGATTACCAACGCTTTCATCGTTAGGATCAAGGGACACATGGATAGTAGAAGATGGTTTAGCGTGAGAGATCATTAGAAGTGTTGAGAAATGGGATAAGCTTTCCAGAAACTCATCCTTAGTATTAAGTATTTGATTATGAACACTGTAGACATAGACATAGAAACCTGATGTAAAATGTTTGCAAAGTAAGCAAGGCAATATTCATATCGGGAAAATAGCACAATTGTCCGTCTATGATTATTACACAAAGTAAAAATCGCCGCCACCAAAACATTGAAGCTTCAACAGTATGGTAAAGGGGCTATCCTTTTCACATTAGGCCATATGTGAATTTGAGTTAGCTGTTTGATTTAATTATTGCCATTTATAGACCTTGAAAAGATGCACTGTATTTTTCTCTGATGTCAAACTTTTTAGGATGTCTCTTTATAAATATTCACAATTAAAACCTAGAAGACATCCCCTTTTATTAATAGCACAAATACTGCAGCCATTTTCCCATGCGATCATTATCACATCACTTGTGTTAGATTAAATTAATTAAGTTTGATTACAATTAAGATTGCCTACTGATATGTCGGTAAGCATACAGCAGCATGCATTAGCATTACATATTAAACCGATAACTACGGGCACTCAAACAAGCCCAACAGCCAGAGTACATTTGACCCCCAAAAAATATTTATTATTTATATAAAAAATTCCAATAATAAAAGCGCACACAGTACGGCTAAAAAGGAACGGGGATGCACACTCCTTATATCATGTTGACCACATATGCATTTAGTTAGATATAAACATGATTTATGAGGCAACAAGTGCAATTAATTACTGCCAACTCCTATTGCTGCATTATTATGCCCAAATAAATCCAAAATCTGCATAGTATAAAGTGACAAGTGCACACAGACTAAAGTAGATAACAAAAAATAAATATCAGTCACATTCATTAAAGAAAGTGCATAGTAAATTTGCAGTTTATAAATTAGTAAAGTGACAAGTGTCACTAGGTGTAATGGTAGATGGGGTTTGATCATTAATTCAATATAAATAAGTAAAGCAGATAAATAAAGTTGTAATAAAGTGGGAGGAAGATCTATGAAAACTTTCATAGAAACCCCTATTAGCTCATGTTGTATTTGGATGTTATATAGATACATACATTTGTGTATGCTGCTTGGAGGGAGATCCCTGGCACCCCAATGCACGTTTCACCCTTTCTTCGTCACGGGGCGTGGGGGATCTGACAAAGAAAGAGTGAAACGTACGTCTAACCTCCAGATACATGAGCTAATAGTGGTTTCTGTGAATGTTTGCATATGTCTTCCTCCCCTGTTTTATTTATTTATTACAACTCTATTTATCTGCTTTACTTATTTATATTGATTTAATGATCAAACCCCATCTACCATTGCACCTAGTGACACTTGTCACTTTACTAATTTATAAACTGCAAATTTACTATGCACTTTCTGTAATGAATGTGACGGATATTTATTTTTTGTTATCTACTTTACTCTGTGTGCACTTGTCACTTTATACTATGCAGATTTTGGATTTATTGGGGCATTATAATGCAGTAATAGGAGTTGGCAGTAATTAATTGCACTTGTTGTTTCATAAATCATGTTTATATCTAACTAAATGCATATGTAGTCATAATCATAGATAACATGATATAAGGGAGTGTACATCCCCGTTCCTTTTTTTATTTTTGGAATTTTTTATATAAATAATAAAGATTTTTTGGTCAAATATACTCTGGCTGTTGGGCTTGCTTGAGTGCCCGTAGTTATGTTTTGACATTAATGTTGAGTTATGGCCGGTTATATAAAGGTGTAGATCCTTAAATAAGCTAATTTTGGATATAATAAACAGATGTAGAACAGTTTGCCTTCTTAGAAGGGTTGTCCCACAGGGCAACTGAAATAAAGTGTGTTGCAATACACATTGATTCCAAATAGTGTGCAGTTTTATATATAGATTGCAGTTTTGTTTGGGGGTAACACTACTGTGGCCAGAATGTTGGTCCTCCTTTTTCTGTGTTCAGGAGTGAACCAACATTCCCAGTAGCTTCCCTGCTTTGTTCTGTTCCTTCTTGCTGCAAATTGATCTTACAACAAAGAGGCCAATGCTAAGTGGTAATGTCAGGAGTAGAGATTTACCAGCATGCTCGGATGTTTTCCGAGTATCTTCAGCATGCTTGGGTGTTATGTTTTAGTCACTCAGTGCTCATGATTTGCGACTGTTTGACAGCTTTAATACATGTGAAGAATGCCTGTTTCTTAGGCATTCCTCACATGTATTCAAGCTGTCAAACAGTCACAAATCATGAGCACGGAGTGACTGAAACATAACACCCAAGCACGCTGAATATACTCGGCGAGCACCCGAGCATGCTCGCCTAAAGGGTTAACAGAACATACTCGCTCATCACTAGTCAGGAGAAATAGAGCATGAATGAGAAGGAGGGGATAAAAAAAATATAGATAGAGAAGCAGAGGCAAATTTTAGGTTTCCTAGCACCTGGGGCAAAAATTCAATTTGGTGCCACCTCCTATACACAACTTTAAGGGGTTTTCCGAGAAATGTGCTAAAATAAATAAAATAATACACATTTAAATATTTCTCTAAATACCTTCTCTGTCAGGATTCAAAGATGGCAGCTCCCATCAATCACACCCCGTCCTAGATTTCAGGACCGGCTGTGTGAAGCACTAGACAGAGGTCATGTCAGAGCAGTGTCCTGTCAGGCATCATGAACGTGAATTCCTCTGTTCACCGAGCATGACAGGACATGAAGGAGTGGAGCTGGACTGATTGATGGCAGCTCCCATCAATCACACCCCATCCTAGATTTCAGGACCGGCTGTGTGAAGAACGAGACAGAGGTCATGTCAAAGCAGCGTCCTGTCAGGCATCATGAACGTGAATTCCTCTGTTCACCGAGCATGACAGGACATGAAGGAGTGGAGCTGGACTGATTGATGGGAGCTGCCGTCTTTGAATCGTGACAGAGTGCAGTAGATAAAGCATACTTCATTACTAAATTCATGTATTTAGAGAAATGTTTAATATTTAAATGTGTATCATTTATTTATTTATTTTAGCACAATTCTTGGAGAACCGCTTTAAGCAGTTTGAGTAGTCGTCATGTGGCCTCTCATATGCGATTTGCATACTTAGTCATGTGCAGACTAGCTGCTCTTCCTAATTCCGTCAATGTTCAGTGAAAAACTACAGCCCCTTCTTTGTTAAGAGAAGCAGGAAACAAACTAGTCAGCATGTGACCGAAAGTTTGAGTGGTCATGAGGTGACCGCTGGAACCTGCAAGCAGTGCCGAATCCTGACAGTGAGAATATTACACGCTGTTAGGATCAGGCATGCTATAGGGCTAAATTTTATAATTATAATATTAAATAATTAAATAATAATTTTATAAAATTTCTCCAATTATTTTTTCTACTTCGGGGGATAATTCCCTTTAACTAAAATCAACATTAAAACTGTAACATTGATCACTTACATATGCTTGTACTATTAGATACTATATTGCTACTGTACATCAGGAGGATATTACCATACTATTAACGTTTTCCAACTAAAATAAAGAAAAATTGGTCATATGCTTACCTGGTGACTGAGAGAGTGTGATCAGACCTACTAATGGGAACACTTTGGCTTAACACCATAAATATGACAGGTGTAATCTTGGTAAAGCACCTTTTATCCATGCCAAACAAGTGTGATGCAGCTTCTGTAGTTGAAAGAGCAGATCCTAATAATCAAAAGAAACCAGAAACCATTTTTATCATACTCTGATATCAATCTATCTTCAGTTTTAAGCTGAAAGTCCCCACATACACAATACATATCTGTTGGTCAAAAGATAGTTCAGTTATCCTGCCCCCTCTCCCATAGACAGGAGCTATTGCCCTGCCGAATGCTACTGTGTTCTCTATGAGAAAGCCATTGTCCGATATCTCATGGGGGAAGCTTATCTCTTGAGAATGAAAGAAGCCGGATTTTTAACTTCCCGGACTGATGTCGGTGGCCCTTATACATATTAGATGACTGGAGCCCGTCGATATCGGTGGGTTTGGCCAACATTGGTCTATTGTGTATTGGGGACTTAAGTGAAGCATTTGACATTATCTGGATTTCTGCATTGATTGCTATTAAAATGTCTGATTTGTTATCTATCTAAATCACAATTATAGACAACCACAATGTAACTAAACTAATAACACAAACAGTAATACTATTCATAACTTTTATTGAGCACAACAATTTATGAAGCATCCACAGTGTAGGGAGAAAACAATAACTAAATCTCTGACTGGTTGATGTGAACCATATCTCGATGCAAACAACTTTCAGAAGACTTGTTATAGACACACATGAAACTTGAACAGGCAAGAAAAGCATTGCTAGACCTGGGTATACATTAATCCACACCTAGATACATTTTCTACAAACAGATAAACTTCAGAACTCGTCTTCCTAAGTGTCACTACAGGTCCACAATGGTCAATCCTATAAGAGGTGCGAAATAACCAGATAGGACTACTGAAGACTCTAGAAACCTCAGGTCATGTGTCTATTATTAGAAAAACACTGAACAAGTATGGTGTTCATGGAAGGACACCCGTAAAGAAGTCTTTGCTGTCCAAAAAAGCCATTGCACCCATCTAAAATTTCTCTGAGGCTTGGATACACTTCAGTGCTTTTAAGAAAGGGAAAGATGGGATAAAAGCTTTTAGAAGCAAGTTTTAGCACAAATGCATAATCCTGTATGCAGGAACACTTCACACCATCACCAAAACTTATCCCAATTGTGAAGGTGGAAGAAGCATTAGGCCCCGTTCACACTATCAGTATGTGGTCAGTATTTTACATCAGTAAAGTATTTGTAAGCCAAAACCAGGAGTGGGTGATAAATACAGAAGTGGTGACGTGTTTCTATTATACTTTTCCTCTGATCCTTTTCCCACTCCTGGTTTGGCTTAGAAATACTGATGTAAAATACTGACCAAATACTGAACGTGTGACCGTAGGCTTAGAACCTGGAAGCATTGCGATCACTGAGGGAACAATAATGGAAAAAGTACATCAAAACATTTTAGAAGAGAATGTTAGGGGAGCAGTTCTTGATCCCAAGCTGGAAAATCATTTTAAAAATACAATGAACCAGAGCACATTAGTAAATCATCTAAAGAATAGATTAAAAAGAAGAGTTGTATTTTGGAATCGCCATGCCCTGAACCTACCTGTATCAAGATGCTGTGGCATGCAAGGCATCCCAGAAATATTTAGGAACTGAAACAAATTTGCAGGGAGGAATAATCCAAAATTCCTCCTTAAATTTATGCATATCTTATTTATCTTATCTTAGCTACAGAAAATTGAAGTGATTGCTGCTACAGAGGGATGTAGAGATTAATTAAAATTTCCCACTTACACTTACTATTTACTCAATGTGCTTAATAAGATATTAGCAGTGCAAAGTAATGTGTTATTAGTGTAGTTAGATGTGCTAGATATTAGTTCGGCACTGCCGCTTGATCCTGTGCTGCTACAGTTGATTGACTGGTCTCAACCTATGTGCACACATGTACATCAACTAGAGAGGCACTGGGAGAAGTAAGCCAGGGGACACCACCAGACTAGACTTGTCTTTGCATATGGTCCCAGGCCAGATCTTTAAGTTATACTTTCGCTGAAATTTCAGAGAAAAATAAGACTGGATGCAGTCATGCAGCCAGGATCCGATTCATGCTGCCTGTGGTTTGGGCAGCATAGATCAGTTGACAGATTCCCTTTAAGTCCTCTACAGACATTAGACTAACATCAAATGAACATGCTGATATCAGTGTGCTCGGCTGACCATATGTATGGGGGCCTTCCGACTCTCATCATCTGTTGGTGGAGATAAGGACCTGGCATGTTCATTTTCGTATTTCCAATCCTTTTGTTCTTGGCGAGATAAGCAACCTTTAGAGGAGTCTTGTAGTCACTCTTTCATAGAGAACACAGGAGCACTTGGCAGAGTGAATGCTCCTGTGTATGAAGGAGTGACAGCTGCTGGTTGAACAATTAGCCGAGCCATTGTTTGGCCAACAACAATCTGTTGCCTATGGAGACCCTTAGGCTATGTGCACACGAAGCGATTTTAATGCGTTTTTGCGGTGTATTTTTGCCGTGAAAACGCATTAAAATCGCTTGTAATAGGTCTGCCATTTACTGCAATGCAAATCCGCATGTGCTGTGCACATCATGCGGAAATTTCCGCTGCGAATTCGCATTGCGGTAAAACCCGCAGCAAGACCAATTCTAGCGTGATTTCGCTGCAAAATCGCCGCCATTGACATGCATTGGATCGCATAAGATCCGCATGACTACATGTAGTCATGTGGATCTTATGTGATTAATGCGCGGATGGTACCCGGGTCTGGAGAAGAGGAGACTCTCCTCCGGACCCGGGTACCATAGTACCTGTAAGTAAAAAAAGAATTAAAATAAAAAATAACCTTATACTCACCTTCTGATGGCCCCTGATCTGCTCCCGGCATCGCTGCTGGCTCCGTGGTGGGTACCGGTAATGTAAAAGGACCTTCCATGATGTCAGCGGTCATGTGACAGGTCACGCGACTACTGACGTTGGTGGTCCCGTATTTTTTACGTTCTAATTCTTTTTTTTTTTTAACATTATGTTGGTCACACAATATAAATCCATGCCGTTGCATGGATTTATATTGTGTGACCAACTTTCAAGCACTTTTCCAAGTGATGGTAAAATCGCTTGGTAAAGCGCTTGACAAAAGCATGCTAAAAACGCTTGACAAACGCTTGTCCCTGGCAGAAAAAATGCATGTACAATCCGCATGTACAATCCGCATGTACAATCCGCATGTGTTTTTTTCTGCCAGGGAGATGCAGAAACGCTCAGGAAAAATCCGGAGCATTTCTGCATCGTGGGCACATAGCCTCAGAATAAGACTAAACATTATTAGCGATACAGAAGTATAGGTAACTCAAGGTAATTCTTTTATTGTTATCAGTATATACAGTTGAACTGGCCAAAAGACCACCTTGATCTAGACCAGACTGTCCTGTGATTTTCAATGTTCATATATCATATATATATATGACCGCAAACCACCCTTCTAGAAGACCAGATTTCACTGCATTTTTGGGTGACCATCTGAAAAAAGTAAGTGTATTTAAATGGAACCTGCCACTACAAATATGCAGACACCATGTTATAGAGCAGGGGGAGGTGAGCAGATTCGTATACAGTTTTATGGGGAAATAATCAGTACAACCTGTGATTTAATCATCTAAACCTCTGCTCTTTCTGGGCTTTTCAGTCCAGATGGTGGTCCTATCAGTGACTGACAGCTATCTCTATATACACACTTATACAAATAAAGCTGTCAGTCACTGATCGAGCTGCCCAATAGACCGAAAATCCCAGAGGAGAGGTTTAGATGATGAAAACACAAGGTTATACTGAATTTTTTCCCACAAAACTATATATCAACATGCTCAGCTCCCCCTGCTCTATAACAGATTGGACTGCATTTTCATGGTGACAGGTTCCCTTTAAAAATAAATGTTATACAGATGTTTAAAACTATATCGGTACAATCTATGTAACAAACTAGAAAACATGAGTATGCAAAAATACATACACATCTTACCATCTGAATATGTTTTTACTTGAAAGGATGTGTTGAGTCTTAGGTCTTCTGGATCAATGCTCATAACCTCTTCCCTCAGCCTAACAACAAGGTAGCGAGTTTCCGATGACAAGCAAACAACCTAAATGAACAAATAATCATTAGTGACTAGAGGAACAGAATTTTTCAGGTATGTGAGATAAATAACCCAGAAATGATATCCAGCTTACAAATGTATTATTTTATACTCGAGACAGCTTTCTACTTTTACTTTCATTGTATTTTATTATTTTTGGACCGGAAAAAAAATTAATGAATTTACAAGTTAACTTAAAAAAAGAAAAAGGAAACTCTCTACCAGATTGAACACAAATTGATGTAGTAGTACATCCCAATGATTTGATTTATACGAGGCCCCAAGTGATTGGATTTCCAAATGAGAAAGCAAAAAAGCTTTCTACTCCTTTGTACTCCACAAACAATTGTTCTTACCTGTTTTTTTGGGACAGCTTCACCTGTTATTATGACTTTTGATGCCATTGTGAGGTTGTGTGTATCAGGATAAAAGACAGCTATGAGTGAGTGCAAGTGCTGAAGAAGAGGGGTAACCTGTTGCTTTACTGTTCCTTGAAATTGGAAGCTGGCCGCAGTATCCCAGTCCACTGTTGGTTAGACAAAAAAAAAGTTTGTGTTACTATTAACAAATGGTTAATGAAACATATGGCCCGTATTCATTACTTGTGTTTTTTGAAGTCACTTTTCATTTTTTTGTCTTGGGGCATTCCTTGCTGTTTTTGTGCAAATTTTTCAATATGGCAAATGTGGTTTATGAATTTTGCAACTTTGGTGAATCAGGTGAAAACATCTGAAAGCACTTTGTACACAATAGCAAACATAAAAAGGTAGACACATATAGGCTTCAAAAAAGGCACAAATGGAAAGATGAAAATGGCTCAAAACACTAAAAAATTTAACAAAAACAGGTGCAAATACAATAATAATGACTGATTAATGACATCTCTATAGACCTAATTAGTAAAGACAATTACAGACCCACTATTGAATTTCACAAAAAAATCTAGAACTGTTCTTTGAACTAGGTAGGTATTATCAATCAACTGGGGGAGCTTATATGTTTCCTGAAGTGTACCTACTTTTTGTGAACCCACCTTTTTGAAGATGAAGGACAACAAGCTGTTTCTCTTCTGGTTCTGTAATGATTTCTGCAAGTTCTTTCATAGCTTCTTTATCTGTAGCCTGTGCCTCATCTGCGCACATCCCGAATAATGCAAGATCTTCCCATTGCTTCTGTTTCACTTTGTCCAGAAAATTAATTTCATACTCTCTAAGAATCCCATGGGTTGGTAGGTTTCCCCATCCAGTACCTATGTTTCCTCCACATCCTGATCCAGGAAATGATGCATCCTTAGGGCTAACATGATCACCTTGTGACAGGTCTTCCATCAAGGCTAGGCGCCTCTCCACATCTGTCTGTGTTACATCTCTTCCCCTCTCATTAACATTACTAGGCAGCGTCTTCCCCAAAAATGGAAACAAAAAACACAAACAAATGTGAAAAATCCCCATCACTGTTTGTAAATACAACAAGGTGGAAATGTCCAGAGTAGCTCCACTGTTGAGAGCCTGTTTCTTTAAATATGTCCTAGGTCAGAGGCATCTTTAAAAAGACCACTTTCCAATTAGGCAGCTTAGTTGGTACTGTCACACCCCTAATGCTTTTGTTGCGAAAGAGTATGCTGGCAGGAACGATACAAAAGGGAGGCATGTTCTCTTGTTTTGGATAAAGCCTAAACCTTGAACAAACTGTGGGATGTATATTCCCAACCGGACTTCTCCCATGTGTATGTTTTTTTTTTATTGCAGATGGGATAGGATCTCTAGCAGTGTATTTTTAGACTGCTGCTTCTGTGAAAGAATCTCCTGTACCTCGGCCTTGAACATGGTCAGGACAACAAAACCTTTATTGAAGGCGCTTCATCTATCAGTGTGCTGGCTTTGTGTTTGAATGCCAAAAAGAGGTCAATCAGACAATAAACAGTGGGGAAAAGAAGTATTTGATACACTGACGATTTTGCAAGTTTTCCCACCTACAAAGAATGGAGAGGTCTGTCATTTTTATCGTAGGTACACTTCAACTGTGAGAGACAGAATTTAAAAATAAATAATTAAATTGCATTTTATTGCATCTAAATACTTTTATGCCCAAAAATTACAAAAGTATTCTCGGAGTGATACCTTTATTAGATTTATAATTTGTATTGTACATCATTTTATTGCATGAATAAGTATTTGATCACCTACCAACCAGCAAGAATTCTGTCTCTCACAGACTTGTTAGTTTTCTTTAAGAAGCCCTCCTATTCTGCACTCATTACCTGTATTAATTGCACTTGTTTGAACTCATTACCTGTAGAAAAGACACCTGTCCATGCACTCAATCAATCACACTCCATCCTCTCCACCATGGCCAAGACCAAAGAGCTGTATAAGGACACCAGGGGAAAAATTGAAGACCTTTCTCAAGGCTGAGATGGGCTGCAGGACAGTAGGCAAGCAGCTTGGTGAGAAGGCAGGAACTGTTGACACAATTATTAGAAAATGGAAGAAACACAAGATGACTGTCAATCTTCCTCGGTCTGGGGCTCCATGCAAGATCTCTCCTAGTGGGGTAAGGATGTGTGGCACCCCAGGGTTCTGGTTACCACAGTAATAGCAATATTACGTCTGTGAGCAGGTGGGAGGTCTCCTGGTCAGGAATCCTAAGCATGCCACACCTCCTGCCCAGTCCTGGGAGGGGAAGAACTTCCCCTATATAAACTGGGGCTGAGGTGGGGTTAGAAAGGAGGAACACAGACAGAGACAGAGACACAGTCTGGTCTGGTGTGGAGCAGTTGCAGGGAAAGTGACAACAGGAGCCCTGTAGGAGCAGGAGTGAGTGCCAGAGGCTGGAAGCTAGATAGCTCGCCTTGGCTGAAGAGATCTCACCGGACACGGAGTCCGAGGCTGTGGGGACTGTTCCATACCCAGCAGCAGAAACCGACCGGCAGGGGATTTCAGGTCCTCTGGCCAAGAAACCCGAAGGCACGGTCACACGCAAGGGACCAGCACCGCCGTCGTGGAGCGGAGGCTACCAGAAGGCCCCGAGTCACCGGCCATACGGGTGAGCACCACACGGTACACTCAGGGACGTGGGCTACTTTTACCCGCTTCTAGCAAGGTAGCCAAGAAGAGTACAGTTAGTTGGGGAGGCCTACAACTCCGCCTGGCCAGGGGAGATCCTGTCTGCTCACAGACTGACCAGACCCCGACCGCTAGCCAGTACTCCCGGGAGGGTCTATCTTTGTCACCAGTAAAGACCCTGAACTACACCGCACCGTCTTTGAGTGGTTCCTGGTGCCTGCGTGCAATTCTACCATCCCCATCATCCACGTCCGCTGCCCTGAGGCCATACCCCTCCCGTTGGAGGTTATACTACCCACGCTGCACAACTGTACCACCGGCCTCAGCGGTCTGCCCTGCAGCGGCGGTTTCATAACCGCATTCAACGGGTGGCGTAGTCGAACAATATCACATCTGCCACTAAAAACATCGCCACTTAGTTTGACACCCTGGGCACGGACCGGGTCACCGCCACGAGGACTACCACCCCCCAACGGATCCGGCTCCGGGTATTCCCCAAACATGGCCCAGGGGGCGCGTCAACTTTTGGCGTAGTCGGCAGGATCTCGTGCCCGCAACCACCGGGTACTGCGTGCCTGAAAAAGACTGTTAAACTTACCTGTGGTGAAGATTCCCGCCATCTGACGCCATCTTTTGCCTTCTTCCCGCCATCCGTGGAGTTTTCCCGCCATCCGACGCCATCTTTTGCCTTCTTCCCGCCATCCGTGGAGTCTTCCCGCCATTGGACGCCATCTTGAGGACGCCGCGCGGGAAGAAGAGGGGCGTGGACTCCGAAAGCGCGCGAGAACTGAAGCCCCGCCTCACGTCCGGACGTTGCGTAAGGTCCTGGAAGGAGCCCAGCAGACGCCGACGTCACAAGAGCGCGACGGAAGGTCCTCAACCCTGACGATCCACTGCGGAGCCGCGGCCTACGGAAGAGGATCATCGCAAGGTAGGCCACGGTCCACTAGGGGGGAGGAGGATGTCGGATACGGAGGAGAGCTTCACTGCCACAGCCACCGCCAGCACCACCGCTGCTGCGGTCATGCCTTTCACCATGCCCTACATCCCGGGGGCAGCCTGGCTACCCCAGTACTCAGGGGAGTCACATACCCTAAATGACTTCAGAGAAAGGCTGGATAGCCTCTTCCAGGTGTACCCCCTCACAGAAGAGCAAAAAGTGAGCATCCTGGTGGCTCAATTAACAGGGGCAGCCCAAAGGGAGGTAAAGTCCTGGCCACTTGGGAGGAGGAGGACTGTCGCAGAGATACTAGCCCGGCTGAAGGACACCTTTGATACCCGTACCTCAGCCGAGATCAAGCTTAGATTGTACGGGTGCAAGCAGCGAGCACATGAGAATATAAGGGACTATGCGCTAAACCTACAAGAGGCCCTGAGAGCCATTAAGCAGGCCGACCCTGACGGCGTGGGAAACGAAGACAAACTGTTGACTGAACAATTTATAGAGGGTCTACATTGTAATGCCCACCGAACCCAGTTGCGGGCCATGGCCTTACAGGACCCTCATCTGGACTTTGCACAGTTCAAGGACAGAGCCATCCGGGTGCTCCGAGAACCGGCACCAGGTGGCGCTGTGACCCACAAACGCCCTGCTACCACTTACCACCAGGAGACGGCGCCCTTGTCGGCAGGGCCTGTGGGAGCTGATGCGCAGGCTTTAAACAATGACCCGGCTACAGACCTGCACCATCAGGTCCAAGAGCTAACTAAAAGCGTTGCCGCGCTAACCCGAACTGTGCAGTCTTTACAGGTTTCTACTCCAGGGAAGATCCAGCTGGCATCCGGACCGGAGGATATCCCGTGGCGCCGACCAAGGAGGACCCCACCGGCCAGAGGAAGACCCAGCGACCGATACAACGAGGACGGACAACCCATCTGCCGCCGCTGCAATCAACCCGGACATATGGCAAGGTACTGTCCTTTTAAACTGGCACAACCTGGGGTAGAGGGCCAACCCCTAGGAATAAGATCACCAGGCCCATCGAACTGGCGTGACAAATACGTGGGAGGACGTCCAATCTTACCTGTAGTACTGGATGGCATTCCTATGAGTGCCCTACTTGACACCGGGTCACAGGTCACCACCATCCCGTACGTGCTCTTCAAGCAGTACTGGAATGACTCGGATATAACCCACTACCCAGACGACGACTTGAGTATCATCGCCAGCAATGGTCAGCCCGTGCCACAGATCGGATTTAAAGAGATGACCATTAAAATCGGTAAAGTCGAACTGGCAGCACAGGGACTGATCATTGTAGACATTGACAAGCGCGAGAGTCACCCAAAGATAACTCTAGGAACTAATGTGATTGAAAATTGTCTTGCAGAGGTGATTCTCATTTTACAGCAGGTTGCCAAGAACGCCAGCTCCGGCCAGCAGCGAGTGCTCCAAAAAGAGATCCGGGCACTGATGCGACGGCAACAGGTGGAACTCTCCGGTGGTGAGATTGGTAGCGTGAGAATGTGTGACCCTTTCCCTATTGCCATGCCCCCGAAAAGTGAAATGATGATTTGGTGCCGGGCAGCTATTGGTCTCAGAGGTAGAGACTACCAAGCAATGGTAGAACCCGTCTACTCAGACAGTAGGCCCACCATTTTGACAGCACGGGGGGTGGTTGATGTACGCCATGGGAGGGTGCCCGTTCGCATAATAAATATCGGGAAGAGGGAAGTGTACCTGCCCCGGTATGCTACGCTAGCCAAATTGTATACCATCAACCAAAATTCTGTACAGTCCGTGGAACCCTTGCCTCCATCTCATCCAGAGGAAGGTAACGGCTCTAAGCAACAAATGGAGGACTGGTGTCAGCAACTGCATTTGGGTACTGACTCCACTCCCTCACACCAGAAACAGGGAGTCTATCGGGTGGTTCGAGAGTACGAGAGAGTGTTTAGTAAACACCCGCTAGACTTCGGGCGAGTAAAGGGGGTAGAACACCACATCCCCACGGGAGACCATCCTCCCATAAAGGAGAGATACCGACCCGTACCCCCTGCACACTACCAACACGCCAAGGGGATGCTTAGAGACATGAAGGAGGCTGGGGTAATCAGGGATAGCTGTAGCCCCTGGGCAGCTCCACTAGTCTTGGTTGAAAAGAAAGACAACACTATGAGAATGTGTGTAGATTACCGGAAAATCAACCGTATCACACACAAAGATGCGTACCCCTTACCAAGGATAGAGGAGTCTTTGGCTGCTTTAAAATCTGCTAACTTCTTCTCCACTTTGGATCTCACTAGCGGGTACTGGCAGGTTCCTGTAGCAGAGGCGGACCGGGAGAAGACTGCATTCACCACCCCGATGGGACTTAGCGAGTTTACCTGCATGCCGTTCGGACTCTGCAACGCACCAGGAACCTTCCAACGATTGATGGAATGCTGTCTGGGACACCGGAACTTTGAGACGGTCCTGCTGTACCTGGACGATGTTATAGTTTATTCCAAAACCTACGAGGACCACCTGAAACACCTGGCGGAAGTGTTTGAAGCCCTGGCAAACTACGGTCTGAAGGTGAAACCGTCGAAGTGTCACCTGCTAAAACCAAAAGTGCAGTACCTGGGACACGTGGTGAGTGCTGACGGAGTGGCTCCCGACCCTGATAAGATCACCGCGATTAAGGAATGGCCAAGACCCTCCAGCATAAAGGAAGTGCGGCATTTCCTCGGGTTGGTAGGCTACTACCGAAGGTTCATTCCCGGTTTCACCAAAAAGGCAGCTCCTATGCAGGACCTCCTGATAGGCCAGTCCAGGAAGGCCAAGAACCAGAAGCCGCCCTTCAGATGGGAGAAGCTGGAAGAAGAGTCCTTCCGCCAGCTGAAGATGGCCCTCACGGGGGATGAAATCCTGGCGTACCCTGATTACAGCCAGCCCTTTATCCTCTACACCGACGCAAGTAACATCGGGCTGGGAGCCGTACTGTCCCAGATCCAGCAGGGGAGAGAACGGGTAATTGCTTACGCCAGCCGAAAACTGCGACCCACCGAAAGAAACCCTGAGAATTACAGCTCATTTAAGCTAGAGTTCCTGGCAGTGGTGTGGGCAGTCACCGAACGCTTTAAGCACTACCTCGCCTCTTCGCGGTTCACCGTGTACACGGATAACAACCCGTTGACGCACCTGGACACTGCAAGACTCGGTGCCCTGGAGCAGAGATGGATGGCCCGCCTGTCCAACTATGAGTTCACGATTAAATACCGGGCAGGACGCTCCAATACCAACGCGGATGCCTTGTCCAGAATGCCAAACCTACCGGACATAGGGGAAGATCCAGGGGAACTGGAAGAAGTTGAACTCCCCGCGTTTCACCGTCATGGGACTACCCAGTATTCCCACCGTGTAAGGGGTAAGCAATCCGCTACGTTCAACCCCTTACCTCATTACAACTGGGCAGAAACGCAAGACAGTGACCCCGCCGTCCGACTAGTGAAGGAGATGCTGACTCAGCCAGATGCCCGCCTTGACCCAGACGCTCCGGAGGAGACCAAGCAACTGTGGGCTGAGAAGAGTCGACTGTTCCTTTACAAGAGGAAGTTGTGCCGCAGAATGGTTAACTCCCGGACGCATGAACTGATCTGGCAAGTAGTGGTGCCAAGAAGAGACGCGGCTATGGTCCTGGAGGCATACCACGACGGAGCTGGGCACTTCGGATGGAAGAAGCTGGAGTTCCTGCTGCGCGGGCGGTTCCACTGGGTAGGCATGAGAGGAACCATCGAGAGGTGGTGCAGAGACTGTGGTCCATGCAACCTAAGAAGGAAGGACCGTGCCAGCCAGAAGACCCCCCTGCAGTCCATCGTCACCAGGCAGCCGTTGGAACTGGTAGCCTTGGACCATGTAAAACTGACCCCCAGCAGAAGTGGCTACGTCTATGCGTTAACCATCGTGGATCACTACTCCCGGTTCTTGGTTGTAGTCCCCGTCAAGGACTTAACGGCTCAAACAGCAGCTAGAGCCTTCCAGCAGCACTTCTGCCGTCCACACAGATACCCAGAGCAGGTGCTGACGGACCAAGGACCTGCCTTTGAAGCGGAAGTCTTCCAGGAGTTCTGCACTCTGTATGGCTGCCGGAAGATAAGAACAACACCCTATCATCCGCAAACCAATGGACTCTGCGAGAAGATGAACCAGGTGGTGATAGACCTTCTGAAAACATTGCCCCTGGAAGAACGCAGTCTGTGGCCTGAGAAACTGCCTGATCTGGTGGACCTATACAACCACATCCCTGTAGGTTCTACCAACTGTACCCCGGCTTACCTAATGAGAGCAAGACCTGGTAAGCTGCCTGTTGATCTGGATATGGGAGTCCTGACACCAGAGGACACTTCACCAGAAGCAGACTGGGACACAGAGAGGCAGCAGCAGTACCGGAAAGTACAGGAGAGCGTTGAGCGAAGTCTCTGTCAAGCAAGAGAAAGACAGGAGAAGACTTACAACCAGCATGCTCCCGCTGTTCCCCTGGTACCTGGAGAGCAGGTCTTGAAGAGGAAAAGACGGCTCCACAAGTTGGACGACCAGTGGGAGAAGGACCCGTACACCGTACTGCCATCAAGCCATGAAAACCCAAAAATCTGCACAATCAGTAAGGATGGAGGAGAAACCACAGCCATTGTCTCCCGAGATCACCTGAAGAAGTGTCCCGAGCAACTACGAAACCCTGAAAAAGATCAAGAAAACCCTCGACCCGCAGAGAAAAGGGAAGAGATGGTCAGTACTGTACTCGGAGACTTCCCTCGGTCTTGGACACAAGTAAATGGCGCTGTTGTGGTACCCGTCCTCACCTTCCTCCAGCCAGCATCCCAAGTGCCTACGGAAAAACAGGTAGAGCTGGAAGAGCAGCCGGTCCAGGAGGCAGAAGACCCCACACAAGCAGACCAGGAGAATCGACCCTCTGCTTATAGTGAGCCTGCCGTGCCCCTAGTGAGCCAAAGAGTCCGTAGACAGCTGCCCAGCTTACCTTTGACAGCTCCTACACCCTGTAGCTCAGGACCGGTCAGTAAGCTCCGTAGGTCTACTAGGGCCACTAGAGGCCAGTTGCCCGTACGTTGGAGGATCTAAAGTGTTTAGACTGTTTTATTAATATTTACCTGTTTACTGTTGCTTGTAAATAATTATGTTTTTCCAGTTATGTTATAGGTGTCTTTTGTGGATTTACTAGAACTCTGTTGTATATATGTTTGGAGCGTAACCCAGGAACAGACTAAAGACTGTTAAAGATTCGGGGCAGAACAGACCCCTACCTGGTTACGGCTCCCTGTTCTTTGGTGAAATGGACACCCTTTTTGCTTCAAAAATTGCACCCGGTTGCGGACACTCCGTAACCACCCTAACGTGTTTTTCCTTATTGTATTGTTCCTGTTTATACCCTGTTATGTTTTCAAAAATATGTTTAGTCCCGGAGTACTAAATTTTACTAGGGGGGAATGTGGCACCCCAGTTCTGGTTACCACAGTAATAGCAATATTACGTCTGTGAGCAGGTGGGAGGTCTCCTGGTCAGGAATCCTAAGCATGCCACACCTCCTGCCCAGTCCTGGGAGGGGAAGAACTTCCCCTATATAAACTGGGGCTGAGGTGGGGTTAGAAAGGAGGAACACAGACAGAGACAGAGACACAGTCTGGTCTGGTGTGGAGCAGTTGCAGGGAAAGTGACAACAGGAGCCCTGTAGGAGCAGGAGTGAGTGCCAGAGGCTGGAAGCTAGATAGCTCACCTTGGCTGAAGAGATCTCACCGGACACGGAGTCCGAGGCTGTGGGGACTGTTCCATACCCAGCAGCAGAAACCGACTGGCAGGGGATTTCAGGTCCTCTGGCCAAGAAACCCGAAGGCACGGTCACACGCAAGGGACCAGCACCGCCGTCATGGAGCGGAGGCTACCAGAAGGCCCCGAGTCACCGGCCATACGGGTGAGCACCACACGGTACACTCAGGGACGTGGGCTACTTTTGCCCGCTTCTAGCAAGGTAGCCAAGAAGAGTACAGTTAGTTGGGGAGGCCTACAACTCCGCCTGGCCAGGGGAGATCCTGTCTGCTCACGGACTGACCAGACCCCGACCGCTAGCCAGTACTCCCGGGAGGGTCTATCTTTGTCACCAGTAAAGACCCTGAACTACACCGCACCGTCTCTGAGTGGTTCCTGGTGCCTGCGTGCAATTCTACCATCCCCATCATCCACGTCCGCTGCCCTGAGGCCATACCCCTCCCGTTGGGGGTTATACTATCCACGCTGCACAACCGTACCACCGGCCTCAGCGGTCTGCCCTGCAGCGGCGGTTTCATAACCGCATTCAACGGGTGGCGTAGTCGAACAATATCACATCTGCCACTAAAAACATCGCCACTTAGTTTGACACCCTGGGCACGGACCGGGTCACCGCCACGAGGACTACCACCCCCAACAGATCCGGCTCCGGGTATTCCCCAAACATGGCCCAGGGGGCGCGTCAGATGATTCTGAGAAAGGTCAGGAATCAGTCCAGAAGTACACGGGAGGACCTGCTCAATGACCTGAAGAGAGCTGGGACCACAGTATCAAACATTACTATTAGTAACACACTACGCCATCATGGATTAAAATCCAGCAGGGCACGCAAGGTCCCCCTGCTCAAGCTAGCACATGCCCAGGCCTGTTTGAAGTTTGCTAATGATGATCAGCATGATCCAGAGGAGGCATGAGAGAAGGTCATGTGGTCAGATGGGACCAAAATAGAACTTTTTGATATCAACTCCACTCGCCGTGTTTGCAGGAAGGAAGTACAACCCCAAGAACACTGTCCCAACTGTGAAGCATGGTGGGGAGGAAACATCATTCTTTGGGGGTGCTTTTCTGCAAAGAGGACAGGACGACTGCACCGTATTGAAGGGAGGATAGATGGGGTCATGTATCGCGAGATTTTGGCCAAAAACCTCCTTCCCTCAGTAAGAGCATTGAAGATGGGTCGTGGCTGGGTCTTCCAGCATGACATTGACCCGAAACACACAGCTAAGACAAATAAGGAGTGGCTCCGTAAGAAGCATTTCAAGGTCCTGATGTGGCCTAGCCAGCCTCCAGACCTGAACCCAATAGAAAATCTTTGGAAGGAGCTGAAACTTTATGTTGCCCAGCGACAGCCCCGAAACCTGAAAGATCTGAAGAAGATCTGTATGGAGCAGTGGACAAAAATCCCGGTTGCAGTGTGTGCAAACTTGGTCAAGAACTACAGGAAACATCTGACCTCTGTAATAGTAAACAAAGGTTTCTGTTCCAAATATTAAGTTTGGATTTTCTATTGTATCAAATACTTATTTCATGCAATAAAATGCTAATTAATTATGTAAAAATCATACAATGTGATTTTCTGGATTTTTTTTTTTTTAAGATTCTGTCTCTCACAGGTGAAATGTACCTACAACACAAATTACAGACCTCTCCATTCTTTGTAGGTGGGAAAACTTGCAAAATCGGCAGTGTATCAAATACTTATTTTCCCCACTGTATGTTTAATGCAGAAGGCTAAATATGTGACAACCATCTGCAATCAGATACTAATTGTAGCCTATAATATAACTGGTGTCCTGATAAGACTTTAGACAAATGTTTAGAATAAAATACATTTTCTTATATAATAATTCAAAAGATTTTGCTGGCCACAAAGTAAACATGTAAACTTTTAAAGTTAACGGGGGTAAATTTACCAATTGTTCATTAAATTATATGAGCAACATTGCAGCATGTCTTTCTGATACCACCCTTACAGCTTATACTCAAGCCAATGAGTCAATACGACGTATGGAAATCTCTTATAGAATAGGAGTCTGTGAGCTCCATACTAAAGAAACTAAATTCTGGTGCCTTATAACAAATATTAGGAAAATACTCAGAATCAGTTATGCTAGTCCCCTCCAATTTGATTGTTTTTCATTGGAAAGGACTTTGGTAGAAAGCAGACTTTTAGAAGTGATAGTTCTCATCATAAAATGATCTGTATAAATCGAGTTTTTTGTTACATGTTTTGATATAAAATTTTGGCAGTGGGTTTTTTCATATTATGATCTTTATTAAAAAACATCAACAAACATTTTTTTGCGCTTTTCTCACAATGGACTTGAGGCACATTTGGGCACTAAGTTAGTCCATTTGGTATTCTTATCAATGTAGGGGGTGAGTGTGGGACTTGTGTTCAAACACCAAACTGAACAGGTGGGTCTTCAGTCGAGATTTAAATGCCAGGGATGATATCTCCTTGATTGATGTAGGTAGTCAGCTCCAGAGAGTGGGGGATGTGTAACAAAAGTCCTTGTCTCTAAATGTTTGAAGCTGGATCCTAGGTGTGGACGGGTTATTCGTGCCTGCTGATCTGAGTGATTGGCAGAGTAAAGTGCTTCAGTAGATCCCTCACATACAGTGGGTACGGAAAGTATTCAGACCCCCTTTAAATTTTTCAATCTTTGTTTCATTGCAGCCATTTGGTAAATTCTAAAAAGTTAATTTTTTTTTCTCATTAAAGTACACTCTGCACCCCATCTTGACTGAAAAAAACAAATATAGAAATTTTTGCAAATGTATTAAAAAAGAAAAACTGAAATATCACATGGTCATAAGTAGTCAGAAAAAAAGTTGAAGAAACCAGCTT
Organism: Phyllobates terribilis; assembly: GCF_046119375.1. Taxonomy (NCBI): domain Eukaryota; kingdom Metazoa; phylum Chordata; class Amphibia; order Anura; family Dendrobatidae; genus Phyllobates; species Phyllobates terribilis. Next base: position 740,638,332 of record NW_027362761.1, on the reverse strand, counting down.
CCAAAAGTGCAAATATTTATTGAAGCAAATCCACGCAGTTTAAAAATTTCCAAATTACATCGGGGAATCTCACATGGAAAAAACTCAACGCGTTTCAAACACAGAGCTGTGTTCTTTGTCAAAGCTTTGACCATCCAACCTGACCAAACTGGAGAGGATCTGCAAGGAAGAATGGCAGAGGATCCCCAAATCCAGGTGTGAAAAACTTGTTGCATCATTCCCAAGAAGACTCATGGCGTACTAGCTCAAACGGGTGCTTCTACTCAATACTGAGCAAAGGGTCTGAATACTTATGACCATGTGATATTTCAGTTTTTCTTTTTTAATACATTTGCAAACATTTCTACATTTCTGTTTTTTTCAGTCAAGATGGGGTGCAGAGTGTGCTTTAATGAGAAAAAAAACGAACTTTAGAATTTACCAAATGGCTGCAATGAAACAAAGAGTGAAAAATTTAAAGGGGTCTGAATACTTTCCGTACCCACTGTAGCTGAGGCCCAAGTTGTTCATGGCTTTAAAAGACATAAGGCAAATTTTGGGTCATTCTCCATTTTGCCATCAGTCAGTGCAATGTACTGAGGATTGGTATTATTGGAGAATGTCGAGGTCGATTGGTTATTAACCTAGAGAGGCGTTTTGGACTAACTAAACGCGATGTATCAGGCATTACAGTAGTCGAGCCAGGGTTTTAAATGCATGTACCAGTCTTTAAAAGTCTTCTTTTTTTTTTTTATTTAGGAACGAAACATAAAACATAGCAAGTATATAGATAAAGCCATACACTAAACATTTTTGGCAGAGTAATACAGTGTAATACAAAAGTATCATAGAACAGTCAATATACTGTATACATAAATCTAATATAATAAACATCTGTAATGTAATCAAGAATCCACATTGTAACTTAAGTTTCGTCCAAATTTTTCATATTAAGAGAGAAAGGAGAAGAAGAGCAGAGAGAAAAGAAGAACTTCAGGCAAAAAAGGAAGCGACTAAAAAAGGAAAGTAGACTGGGGGAGGGGGATTGGGAAGAGGAGTGGGGGGGAGAGGTGAAATAATCCCACCCCAGTCCAGACAACCGTTCAAACAAAAATCCCCCAATGGCAATCAAGTCTGAGAGTCGAGCTGCACAAGGCCTTTAAAAGTCTTCTGGTGGAATAAGATTTTTAATTTTGGCAGCGTTCCTCAGATGGAAAAATGAAGACTTAATGGTGCCTGACATTCAGCTACTGAGTGACAGTTCTCTGGCAATACCTACACCCCAGAGGCGTAGCTAGGGTTTTGGTTCGGAGGGGCGAAACTTCTGAGTGGGCCCCTAGCCAGGTAACCCTGATTACAACTATGGTGGCGCACCAAGATAGTGGATGTAGGAGAACCTTAGCAGATGACCGCGCTGTTACTGAAAATAATCTCTATACATAGACCAGCACTGATACTACCGCCATATGGTGACATATATTGAGATATATGTTCTGCAGGACTGGTATCTAAGAGATCACAGCACAGTTATATATAGTACCTTACCGCTGACATTCTTTCTGAATAAATTGTTCACTTTTCTCGTCTTTTCCATCTGGCCCAGACTGACACAACAACTCCTCCATCCAGGACTCAGAGTCTCCGGTCTGCAGAGATCACAACAAAGACACATTTGACTCCTTACATTTCAGGCACTGACCATATCTACACTGTGTGCAGAATTATTAGGCAAATTAGTATTTTGCTCACATGATACTTTTTATACATGTCGTCCTACTCCAAGCTGCATAGGCTTGAGAGCCAACTACCAATTAAGTAAATCTGGTGATGTGCATCTCTGTAATGAGGAGGGGTGTTGACTAATGACATCAACACCCTATATAAGGTGTGCTTAATTATTAGGCAACTTCCTTTCCTTTGGCAAAATGGGTCAGAAGAGAGATTTGACGGGCTCTGAAAAGTCCAAAATTGTGAGATGTCTTGCAGAGGGATGCAGCAGTCTTGAAATTTCCAAACTTTTGAAGCGTGATCACCAAACAATCAAGCGTTTCATGGCAAATAGCCAACAGGGTTGCAAGAAGCGTGTTGGCCAAAAAAGGCGCAAAATAACTGCCCATGAACTGAGAAAAATCAAGCGTGAAGCTGCCAAGATGCCATTCACCACCAGTTTTGACATATTTCAGAGCTGCAACGTTACTGGAGTATCAAAAAGCACAAGGTGTGCAATACTCAGGGACATGGCCAAGGTAATGAAGACTGAAAAACGACCACCTTTGAACAAGAAACATAAGAAAAAACATCAAGAATGGGCCAAGAAATATCTTAAGACTGATTTTTCAAAGGTTTTATGGACTGATGAAATGAGAGTGACTCTTGATGCGCCAGATGGATGGGCCAGAGGCTGGATCAGTAAAGGGCAGAGAGCTCCACTCCGACTCAGACGCCAGCAAGGTGGAGGTGGGGTACTGGTATGGGCTGGTAACATCAAAGATGAACTTGTAGGACCTTTTCGGGTTGAGGATGGAGTGAAGCTCAACTTCCAGACCTACTGCCAGTTTCTGGAAGACAACTTCTTCAAGCAGTGGTACAGGAAGAAGTCGGTATCGTTCAAGAAAAACATGATTTTCATGCAGGACAATGCTCCATCACATACATCCAACTACTCCACAACGTGGCTGGCCAGTAAAGGTCTAAAAGAAGAAAAAATAATGACATGGGCCCCTTGTTCACCTGATCTGAACCCCCTAGAGAACCTGTGGTCCATCATAAAATGTGAGATCTACAGGGAGGGAAAACAGTACACCTCTCGGAACAGTGTCTGGGAGGCTGTGGTGGCTGCTGCACGTAATGTTGATCGAAAACAGATCAAGCAACTGACAGAATCTATGGATGGAAGGCTCTTGAGTGTCATCATAAAGAAAGGTGGCTATATTGATCACTCATTTTTTTTGTTTTCTATTTTTGCATGTCAGAAATGTTTATTTCTAAATTTTGTGCACTGATATTGGTTTATCTGGTGAAAATAAACAAGTGAGATGGGATTATATTTGGTTTTTATTAAGTTGCCTAATAATTCTGCACAGTAATAGTTACCTGCACAAACAGATATCCTCCTAAGATAGCCAAAGCTAAAAAAAAAAACACTCCAACTTCCAAAAATATTAAGCATGGATATTTATGAGTCTTTTGGGTTGATTGAGAACATAGTTGTTGATCAATAATAAAAATGATCCTCTAAAATACAACTTGCCTAATAATTCTGCACACAGTGTACTCCCAACCTGCACTCATCCTGCTGATACCCCAATACGGAGCCTCTGCTTCCGTATGTGTCACTATTACTGCATTTGCTATGTGGTACTGTGCGCCCTCTAGATGGTAAAACAACCCTCTAGAATATAGTAAAGACGTGTGCAAGAAAACAGTGCCCACATTTTGCCCCCTAGAAAGTAATAATGCCCTCTGTGTGCCCCTCTGACAGTCACAATAACCTGAGTTCCTCTATAACGATAAGTGCCCACATATCATTTAATAATGTCCTGAGTCTCCCCCCATGTACAGCCCCCCTCTACACAGTATGATGCTCTCCTATACATAGTATAATTCTCCCTCACTGTATAGTACTCCACACGCAGTATACTGACCCCTTAGTAGCTTCCAAACTGATGTCTCCCACACTGTATGATGGCCCCCACACTGCGCAAAGACCCCACATTATCTCCCACACTGTATGATGGCCCCCACACTGTGCAAAGACCCCACATTATCTCCCACACTGTATGACCCAAACTGTAATTCCCACACTGTATAAATAACCTACATATAGTATAATGCACTCCCCATAGTCCTTCATATACACTGTGTTCCAAATTATTATGCAAATAATATTTTCTCAGATTTTCCCAAATTACCTATATGAATTGCAGTCATTGTAATTTTCCAGTCAAATAACTATTAGAGTACAATTGAAAGGTTTTTGTACAAACTGCCTATGATAACAGTATATTTTTAAAAAAAATAAAAAAACTCAAACTGCACTCAAAATGCATGTTCCAAATTATTATGCACAGCAGAGTTTTCAACCTTTTCATTTTAATAAAGAACAAAAAACTGGTCATTTTTGAAATTCTAAGCATTAGCAGGTTATTACACACTGAAATCAAACAGTTTTCAACTCAAAACTTTATTCTAGGTGATGTTACATTTTCACATAGGACCCCTTGTTCGAAAGGAGCTTCTGAACTCTCTCGTCCATTGAATTTGTCAGGTTTTGGATGGTTTCTGCTGCAATTGTTTTGCATGAGGACAGAATACCCTCCCAGAGCTGTTGCTTAGATGTGAACTGCCTCCCGCCATCATAGACACTCCTTTTGATGATGCTCCAGAGGTTCTCAATGGGGTTGAGGTCAGGGGAGCATGGGGGCCACACCATAAGTTTGTCCCCTTTTATGCCCATAGCAGCCAGAGATGCAGATGTGTTATGTGCAGCATAACATATTGTACTCTAATAGTTATTTGACTGGAAAATTACAATGACTGCAATTCATATAGGTAATTTGGGAAAATCTGAGAAAATATTATTTGCATAATAATTTGGAACACAGTGTAGTATAATGCACTCCCATAGGCAGAGTTTGCAGTATAATCCCCCCATAGGCAGAGTCTGTACCATAATCCCCCCATAGGCAGAGTCTGTAGCATAATCCCCGACATAGGCAGAGTCTGTAGTATAACCCCCCCCCATAGGCAGAGTCTGTAGTATAATCCCCCCATAGGCAGAGTCTGTAGTATAATCCCCCCCATAGGCAGAGTCTGTAGTATAATCCCCCCATAGGCAGAGTCTGTAGTATAATCCCCCCATAGGCAGAGTCTGTAGTATAATCCCCCCATAGGCAGAGTCTGTAATATAATCCCCCCCATAGGCAGAGTCTGTAGTATAATCCCCCATAGGCAGAGTCAGTAGTATATTCCTCCCCCCATAGGCAGAGTCTGTAATATAATCCCCCCCCCATAGGCAGAGTCTGTAGTATAGTCCCCCCATAGGCAGAGTCTGTAGTATAATCCCCCCCATTGGCAGAGTCTGTAGTTTAATCCCCCCCCATAGGCAGAGTCTGTAGCATAATCCCCCCCATAGGCAGAGTCTGTCGTACATTCCTCCCCCCATAGGCAGAGTATGTAGTATAATCCTTCCATAGGCAGAGTCTGTAGTATATTCCCCCCTATAAGTAGAGTCTGTAGCATAATCGCCTCCCTCATAGGCAAAGTCTGTAGCATAACCACCCCCCCCATAGGCAGAGTCTGTAGTATAATCCTCCCCCCACAGGCAGAGTCTGTAGTATAATCCCCCCCATGAGCCATAAACAGAGTCTGTAGCATAATCCCCCCTTCATAGGCAAAGTCTGTAGCATAACCACACCACCATAGGCAGAGTATGTAGTATAATCCCCCCATAGGCAGAGTCTGTAGCATAATCCCCCCATAGGCGGAGTCTGTAGTATAATCCCCCCCATAGGCAAAGTTTGTAGTATAATCCCCCATAGGTAAAGTCTGTAGCTTAATCCCCCTCCATAAGCAGAGTCTGTAGGTTAATCCCCCCCTCATAGGCAAAGTCTGTAGCATAACCACCGCCCCCATAGGCAGAGTCTGTAGCATACTCCCCCCCCCCATAGGAAAAATAAACACAAACACAATACTCACCTCTCTTCTCCTCGTTCCCTCACTGCTCCGAGCGCCCAGCCCGCACACATCTTCAGAACATTGGGCCGGGTGCCAAGTGTTGACGTCAGTGATGTCAGACGTAGAGGGGGGACTAATGCGAGAGGGAACGTCGTGCTCCGTCTCTCATCACTGAGCTTGCGGGGATGGGCGGGGGGCCCCGATGCTGATACCGTGGTCCCCCTCCTCCGCCGGGCAGTGCAGGGACATTGAGTCTGTTTGCACTGCCCCAGGGTGTAACTGTATCGACGCGCTAAGCACGCCGATACAGTTACAATACCATGGCTCCGGGTGGGCCCCCTCGGAGCGCGGGGCCCGGGCCACCGCCCCTTCTGCCCCCCCCGGTAGCTATGCTACTGCTACACCCAAATTGCTTACCTGGCCTGAGATTTGAAGGATTGTGTTTCCCAGAGATAGAGGTGTTTGAGTTATAGGTTGCCATTTTGCAGACCTCAAACCAATGGGACTTCAGTTTTGTCTGGGTCCAGTTTCAGCCAGCTGGCATTCATCTACTCTTTCAGTCCATCTAATCAGGAATTTATAGCTGAGAATAAGTCAATGACTCCTGGCTTGAATGTCAGGTATAATTTGGTATGTGTCTCTGGATTATTTTAACTAATGGTAGCATGTAAATGGCAAACAGCATTCAGGCTAGAGCTGTGCCCTGTGGAATTCCATATTTCAAGGCAACTGGTATTGAGGATGAGGAGCCAATAAATATTATTTGTGGCCTTCCAGTCAGGAAGGAACTGAACTGTTGAAGAACTTTGCCAGTAGTTCCGTAGAATTCCTGTGAAAGTCTGTGAATTAGGATATGGTCAACTGAGTCAAATACTGCAAAAAGATCTAAAACTATTAACCCTCCGTCACATGCAATATCGGTTCTAACGAGTTCACATACAATGTGACTGTCAGGCGCAGGCTAGAAAAATACCTATAATATCTAATGTTTGCAATTTCAGTGCTCTAAAAGTGATCAGTGACCTTCATAGGGATGTAATAAAAGAGACTACACATAATCAGGTGCAAAAAAAACCCCATTTACTTAACATAAAACTAATAACTCTGAAATACAAACATTTCAAAACTCCCGCCAAATAGTCCCCAGTTCGACTCTGTCAAAAAACTCTACAAAGAAAATTTATGGAAACAAATTTAATTTTAAGGTACCTTAAGTACTATTAAACACATATTCAATCAGAATTAGATCCTGAAGTTCCCCAGAAAAATTACACTTGCAGAGCAAAGAGCAAGAATTACACATCATTTTTGCATGTGTCAGGCAGATTGCATTATGACATTTGTGACATTAATAATTAGAAAGCCTTCTGATTCCGCTTTCCGTGGTGCAGGTGGTGCATCTCCTTCTTTTGGGAGGTGGTGCAGGTGGTGAATTTTCACTATCATCTTCTGGGCGGAATCTTTTGAGCTGAACTTGAAGGCGAGAGGGGATACCGATTGTTTTCATACTTCTCCTGCGTAGCTCTCCAAGCACTAGTTCATGGGCCAATTTTTTCAGATAGAATCGTCTACGGAGTGGTTCAAGCTTGTTTTCAAGGTAAATGACTTGTGAATTTATACCACCCAAATTCAACATAGCAAAAAATATGACCATTGGCCAGCGTTTGGTGTTTCTGCTGACGTTGAAAGTTGAGCACATCTGATCAGCTGTATCAACACCCCCTTTGGTTGCATTATAAAATGTAATTATCTCCGGGTTTTTTTGTGCCTCAGTCCCAGGATCGATGGCATCATCATCATGAAGTGTTGATAGAAGAAGTACAATTTTTTTTGCTTGTGGTACATAGGAAACCAAAACCTTTCCATTATGGAATGCAAACATACTGCTGTACTATTGTCTCCCTTTCACACTTACAAACTGTGTAGGCAATTCTTTTTTATTTTTTCTTACAGTTCCAACATATGAAAGCTTCTGCATTTTCAGATAATCAATCAGATCACAATTTGAAAACCAATTGTCAGCTGTTATATTGCGACCCGATCCAAATAAGGGCTCAGACAGTCTTTTTACAACATCACTGGGTTTGTTGCTGACACAGTAAGGACCTTCTGGTTGTTTTCCTGCATAAACTTCCAGGTTGTAAGTGTAGGTCTTACTGGCATCAACAAGGGCATACATTTTTATTCCATATTTGTTAGGCTTTGATGGAATATATTGACTAAAGACACATTTACCATGAAAACCAGTGAGCATTTCGTCAATAGTGAGATTCTCCCCAGGGCAATAGCTTTTTTTACAGTTTTCAACAAATTTTTGGAATATATCACGAATTGGAGCAAGTCGGTCATGTGTTTTACGTTCGGTTCGGGTAGTTCTGTCGTCAAACCGAAGGCAACGAATTAGAAGCTTGAATCTGTTTATGGACATAACAAGGCCAAATTTTTCAAATCCATCCCCATCTTTACTCCAAAGTTCCTCCAAACTTTGTCTATTTGCCGTATAAGCTCCTGCAAGGTATAATAATCCAAAAAAAGCACGCAGTTCCATTTCATCAGTGGCCTTGATGGTTCTGTTGCAGATGAACTTGTCCTTTATAATGTCTATATATTGGTTGGTATGTGTGACAATAGAGTCCAGAATGTCATCTGTGAATAAACTATTCCAGCATTCAACTGCAGTTTCTGCATTACTTGCAGTTCCTATAACTGCAGGAAGGTGAGTAATAATGTTTTGAGGTTCCCTACATTTTTTCTGGAGTGGCTTCTTGTTCCATTGTTTTTTTTTATCTTTTCCCATATAATAAGATTCTACATCTTCATCCTCATCACTGTCACCATCTTGCTCTGTTTCAGAATCCACTTCACATACTTCCAACTCATCATGAGAATCAATCTCACTTTCCTCTCCTAAATCCTCATTCAGTGTGGGGTCTGCATCATCTAACAGCATGTTTGCTACTTCCTCAACATCAAGGATTTTTGATAAATTGTACATTTTCCTCTCCATTTCAGCAGATAATCTGAAGCAAGAGAAGGAATATGTGTTAGGGAACTACTGTATATGCCTGAGCAGCACACTTTCTTTTTCAATCTGCCTTATTTCTATGAAATATCCTCACACTTTGTGCTATACATTCATAAAACAAGCTAAATAAACAATTGTGATGAATAAAAACATAAAATACCAACCTTATTGAGTGTGACGTGTTCACATACAATGAGCCTGAGAGATTAGCGCAGTTATATCTGTCCTCCTGAAGCTTTGCAATCCAACTGTGGTATGAGGTTTCACAGAGCTGCTAGAGACAGGAGACTACCTGGAGGGAGGGGATTTCCTCACAATCTGGTGAGGAAGGAGAAATGAAAGTAAAAGAGATGTGCCTGTCAGGCCTATTGTATGTGACGGAGGGTTAATAAAAGACATGAAAGAGGTGCATAATGGCGATCCCAATCTGTTATGGTTTGCGGGTATTAAAAGTAAAATTCCAAAAAGAGGTAGTGATCACAACTTACTGCTGTTGAGAGAAGAAGCCAAATTGATTTTGAATACAAATGCTCAGGGTCCTTTGGGCTTAAATGGTAAATTAGACATGTCTGTGTTTCTGTAATATATTGTTTTTAATGTCACTTTGTTAGTGTTGAATATTGTATTGTTTTCTGTTCATACTAATGACTATTACTGTTCAGGTGTGTTAGGGTGGATACCACTTACCTATTCTTATATAGGAAAAGAGTCTCCAGCCACTCGCCTTGTTGGACCCATGGAAGAGCAGGTCAGTGCACGAAACTGCCATCGTCCTCTCCTCACCCCTGCATCCCCTCGCCCACCGCAGTATCTGAATGACCGATATGAACTAAAGGACATAAACATGTAGTTCAAGCAAAGGTAATAGGTTTTTGACAACTATGAGAGACAATTACCTTTCACAACTGGTTCAGGACCCAACAAGAAGGGGGGCACTGCTAGACCTAATATTAACCAATAGGCCAGACCGCATATCAAATATACGAGTTGGGGTCACTTAGGTAATAGTGATCACAAAATAATACGTTTTCATGTAACCTTTAATAAGATGTGTAGTAGAGGGGTTACAAGGACACTAAACTTCAGGAAGGCAAATTTCCAACGGTTGAGAGATGATCTTAGTGCAATAAACTGGGACGATATCCTGAGACATAAAACTACACAAAGCAAATGGGAGACATTTATTAACATCCTGAATAGGACCTGTGCACAATATATACCCTTTGGCAATAAACATGCTAGAAATAGGAGGAAACCACTATGGCTAAATAGAGCTGTAAGGGGCGCAATAAGCGACAAAAAGAAAGCATTTAGAGAACTAAAGCAAGTAGGTAATGATGAGGCATTAAATAAATAGCGAAAATTAAATAAATTATGTAAAAACCAAATCAAGACAGCAAAGATTGAGGCAGAGAGAATCATTGCCAGAGAAAGTAAAAATAACCCCAAAATATTCTTTAACTACATAAATAGTAAAAAACTAAAAAATGATAGTGTTGGCCCCCTTCAAAATAGTCTGGGTGAAATGGTGGATGAGGATGAGGAAAAAGCCAATATGCTAAATGATTTTTTTTCAACCGTATTTACACAAGAAAATCGCATGACAGAAAACATGATTAGTGATAACAAAAATTCTCCATTAAATGTTACTTGCTTAACTCAGCAGGAAGTACGGCGGCGTCTAAAAATCACTAAAGTTGACAAATTCCCGGGCCCGGATGGGATACACCCGCGAGTACTGCAGGAATTAAGTAATGTCATAGATAGACCATTATTTTTAATCTTTAAAGATTCCATAATAACAGGGTCTGTACCACACGACTGGCGTATAGCAAATGTGGTGCCAATATTCAAAAAGGGGACAAAAACCGAACTTGGAAATTATAGGCCAGTAAGCTTAACCTCTATTGTGGGTAAAATCCTGGAGGGTTTCCTAAGAGATGCTATAATAGAGTATCTGAAGAAGAATAACCTCATGACCCAATATCAACATGGGTTTACGAGGGACCATTCCTGTCAAACTAATCTGATCAGTTTTTATGAGGAGGCAAGTTCTGGACTGGACCAAGGAAATGCAGTGGATGTTGTGTATATGGACTTTTCAAAAGCTTTTGATACGGTTCCACACAAAAGGTTGATACATAAAATGAGAACAATGGGGATAGGGGAAAATATATGTATGTGGGTTAAGAATTGGCTCAGTGATAGGAAACAAAGGGTGGTTATTAATGGAAAACACTCAGACTGGGTCTCAGTTAACAGTGGGGTACCACATGGGTCAGTATTGGGCCCCCTTCTTTTTAACATATTTATTAATGACCTTGTAGGGGGCATACAGAGTAATATTTCAATATTTGCAGATGACACTAAACTCTGCAGGGTAATCAATACAGAGGAGGACAATTTTATATTACAGAAGGATCTATGTAAACTAGAAGCTTGGACTGATAAATGGCAAATGAGCTTTAATGGGGATAAATGTAAGGTAATGCACTTGGGCAGAGGAAATAAAATGTATAATTACATGCTTAATTGTAAAACACTGGGCAAAACTGTAACTGAAAAAGACCTGGGTGTATTGGTGGACGACAAGCTCACGTTTAGTGGCCAGTGTCAGGCAGCTGCTGCAAAGGCAAATAAAATAATGGGATGCATTAAAAGAGGCATAGATGCTCATGAGGAGAACATAATTTTACCTCTATACAAGTCATTAGTGCGACCACACTTAGAATACTGTGTACAGTTCTGGTCTCCGGTGTATAAGAAAGACATAGCTGAACTAGAGCGGGTGCAGAGAAGAGCGACCAAGGTTATTAGAGGACTGGGGGGGTCTGCAATACCAAGACAGGTTATTACACTTGGGGTTATTTACTGTGGAAAAAAGAAGGCTTAGGGGTGATCTTATTACTATGTACAAGTATATGAGAGGACAGTACAAAGACCTTTCTACTGATCTTTTTACTCTGAGGCCCGAGACGGGGACAAGGGGGCATCTTCTACGTCTGGAGGAAAGAAGGTTTAATCATAATCACAGACGCGGATTCTTTACTGTAAGAGCAGTGAGACTATGGAACTCTCTGCCGCATGATGTTGTAATGAGTGATTCACTATTAAAATTTAAGAAGGGCATGGATGCCTTTCTTGAAAAGTATAATATTACAGGTTATATATACTAGATTCCTTGATAGGGCGTTGATCCAGGGAACTAGTCTGATTGTCGTATGAAGTCGGGAAGGAATTTTTTACCCCAATGTGGAGCTTAGTGTTTGCCACATGGGGCTTTTTGCCTTCCTCTGGATCAACATGTTAGGCTATGGGTTGAACTAGATGGACTTAGTCTTCCTTCAACCTTAAAAACTATGTTACTATGTTACACCGGCGTCTACTGGTGAGTGCTGTCTTTCTGCTTTTTCTCCGTGCAAGGATACATTTCACTGGACTGTTTAACCCCTTTCCAACCCATGACGTCTTAGTACGCACATTTGCGTACCCCCGGTTCAGTGAGGGCTGCTGCGCTGAGCCCTCACTGAACCGAGCACATGTCAGCTAATTCTTACAGCTGACATGTGCCCGCAACAGCCGCAGGTGGAATCGCGATCCACCCGCGGCTGTTAACATATTAAATACCGCTGTCAATCTCCGACAGCGGCATTTAACGCGCGGTTCCGGGTTGCGCGTCATAAGCCCCGCCCATCGGCGACCCCGTCACGTGATCGTGGGTCGCCGGTGGGCGTGCATGACAACTCAGGGTCTGCAGCAGACGCCTGTGGTTGTCATGATCTGGTCGCTATGAGCGCCACCTAGTGGTCGGCGCTCATAGCACAGGACCATTTCTGCTGCATGCAGGGGATCTGCTCGTCCCCTGTATGTAGCAGAGACGATCAGACAACTGCTGCTTCTAGTCTCCTATGGAGACTATTGAATCATGCAGTAAGTGAAAAAAAAATGTTTTTAAAAATATAAAAAAAAATATATATATATAAAAGATTAAATCACCCCCCTTTCGCCCCATTCAAAATAAAATATATAAAAAAAAAACCCACATACACATATTTGGTATCGCCGCGTTCAGAATCGCCCGATCTATAAATATAAAAAAAGAATTAATCCAATCGGTAAACGGTGTAACGAGAAAAAAATTCTAAACGCCAGAATTACGTTTTTTGGTCGCCGCAAAGTTGCAATAAAATGCAATAACGGGCGATCAAAACATCGGATCTACCCCAAAATGTTATCACTAAAAACGTCAGCCCGGCGCACAAAAAATAAGTCCTCACCCAGCCTCAGATCACGAAAAATGGAGACGCTACAGGTCTCGGAAAATGGCGCTATTTTTTTTTCATTTTTTTTACCAAATTTTGGAATTTTTTTTCACCACTTAAATATAAAATAACCTATACATGTTTGGTGTCTACGAACTCGTAATGACCTGGAGAATAAGAATAACAGGTCAGTTTTAGCATTCAGTGAACGTGGTAAAAAAAATAAATAAAAAACAACTGTGGTATTGCACTTTTTTTGCAATTTTACCGCACTTGGAATTTTTTTCCCATTTTCCCGTACACGATATGGTAAAACTAGTAATGGCGTTGAAAAGTACAACTTGTCCCGCAAAAAATAAGCCCTCACATAGCCATATTGTCCAAAAAATAAAAACGCTATGGCTTTGGGAACAAGGGGAGCAAAAAACGAAAAAGCAAAAACGACAAAACCCAAGGTTGCAAAGGGGTTAAAGCACCACCATAAAGAGATTGCCGACAGGAACAGGCTCCGGTAATAAGGCTATTAGACGCTTAGGTTTGCAGGATCTGGTGCCGTTCAGCTATTCTGCTAGGACTCCTTCCCTTCTGAGCCTGAGAAATTGCACAACAATTTTTGGGGTCCATTTCCTTCTGTTACCTTTGTGAAAATAAAACATTTTGGGATTAAAGAACATTTTTGTGGAAAAAATGTGAATTTTTATTTTCCCGGCTCAATGTTATAAATTTCTGAGAAGCACCTGGGGGTTTAAGGTACTCACCACACATCTAGATAAGTTCCTTGAGGGGTCTAATTTCCAAAGTGGGGTCACTTGGGGGGGTTTCTACTGTTTAGGGTATCAGGGGCTCTCCAAACGCGACATAGCGTCCACTCTCGATTCCATCCAATTTTGCGTTCAAAAGTCAAGCGGTGCTCCTTCCCTTTCCAGCCTTGTCGTGCGCCTAAACTGTAGATTTCTCCCACATATTGGTGGTATCGGCGTACTCAGGAGAAATTGCACAACAATAAAAATAAAAAATAAATTAAAAAAATTTGGGTCTAAAGTAAAATTTTGGTGAAAAAAAGTAAAATGTTCATTTTTTCCTTCCAAATGGCTTCAGTTCCTGTGAAGCATCTGAAGGGTTAATAAGCTTCTTGAATGTGGTTTTGAGCACCATGAGGGGTTCAGTTTTTAGAATGGTGTCACTTTTGGATATTTTCTGTCATATAGACACTTCAAAATCATTTCAAATGTGATGTGGTCCCAAAAAAATGGTTTTGTAAATTGTGTTGGAAAAATTAGAAATTGCTGGTCAACTTAACCCTTCTAACTTCCTAACAAAAAAAAATGTTTAAAAAATTGTGCTGATGTAAAGTAGACATGTGGGTAATGTTATTTATTAACTATTTTGTGTGACATAACCCTCTGGTTTAAGGGCATAAAAATTCAAAGTTTTAAAATTGCTACATTTTCCACATTTTTGCCAAATTTCCATTTGTTCACAAATAAACGGCAGTCATATCAAAGAAATTTTATCACTATAATGAAGTACAATATGTCACGAAAAAGCATTCTCAGAATCAGTGGGATCCGTTGAAGCGTTCCAGAGTTATTACCTCATGAAGTGACACTGGTCAGAATTGTAAAATTTGGCCTGGTCATGAAGGTGAAAACAGCCTTGGGGGATAAAGGGGTTAAAGAAACCATCCCTTGATCGAAATTCTGCAAGTAGCTAGAGATCTGTCTCTAACCTGGGAAAAATCATACAAAAGACCATTGCTATCTAACTAGATATCAGATTATCAGGTGAATGCATCTATGACTCTTTAACTCTTTACCCTCTGTCTTCTGAAAAAAACATAGCACTAAATCAGCACTCACATGAGCACTAAATGATCTGCTCATGGCAAGAATCAGTGGTGAATGGACCATCTTAACCCTCCGTCACATACAATAGGCCTGACAGGCACATCTCTTTTACTTTCATTTCTCCTTCCTCACCAGATTGTGAGGAAATCCCCTCCCTCCAGGTAGTCTCCTGTCTCTAGCAGCTCTGTGAAACCTCATACCACAGTTGGATTGCAGAGCTTCAGGAGGACAGATATAACTGCGCTAATCTCTCAGGCTCATTGTATGTGAACACGTCACACTCAATAAGGTTGGTATTTTATGTTTTTATTCATCACAATTGTTTATTTAGCTTGTTTTATGAATGTATAGCACAAAGTGTGAGGATATTTCATAGAAATAAGGCAGATTGAAAAAGAAAGTGTGCTGCTCAGGCATATACAGTAGTTCCCTAACACATATTCCTTCTCTTGCTTCAGATTATCTGCTGAAATGGAGAGGAAAATGTACAATTTATCAAAAAACCTTGATGTTGAGGAAGTAACAAACATGCTGTTAGATGATGCAGACCCCACACTGAATGAGGATTTAGGAGAGGAAAGTGAGATTGATTCTCATGATGAGGTGGAAGTATGTGAAGTGGATTCTGAAACAGAGCAAGATGGTGACAGTGATGAGGATGAAGATGTAGAATCTTATTATATGGGAAAAGATAAAAAAAAACCAATGGAACAAGAAGCCACTCCAGAAAAAACGTAGGGAACCTCAAAACATTATTACTCACCTTCCTGCAGTTATAGGAACTGCAAGTAATGCAAAAACTGCAGTTGAATGCTGGAATAGTTTATTCACAGATGACATTCTGGACTCTATTGTCACATGTACCAACCAATATATAGACATTATAAAGACAAGTTCATCTTCAACAGAACCATCAAGGCCACAGATGAAATAGAACTGCGTGCTTTTTTTGGATTATTATACCTTGCAGGAGTTTATAGGACAAATAGACAAAGTTTGGAGGAACTTTGGAGTAAAGATGGGGATGGATTTGAAAAATTTGGCCTTGTTATGTCCATAAACAGATTCAAGCTTCTAATTAGTTGCCTTCGGTTTGACGACAGAACTACCCGAACCGAACGTAAAACACATGACTGACTTGCTCCAATTTGTGATATATTCCAAAAATTTGTTGAAAACTGTAAAAAAAAAAGCTATTGCCCTGGGGAGAATCTCACTATTGACGAAATGCTCCCTGGTTTTCATGGTAAATGTGCCTTTCGTCAATATATTCCATCAAAGCCTAACAAATATGAAATAAAAATGTATGCCCTTGTTGATGCCAGTAAGACCTACACTTACAACCTGGAAGTTTATGCAGGAAAACAACCAGAAGGTCCTTACTGTGTCAGCAACAAACCCAGTGATGTTGTAAAAAGACTGGCTGAGCCCTTATTTGGATCGGGTCGCAATATAACAGCTGACAATTGGTTTTCAAATTGTGATCTGATTGATTATCTGAAAATGCAGAAGCTTTCATATGTCGGAACTGTAAGAAAAAATAAAAAAGAATTGCCTACACAGTTTGTAAGTGTGAAAGGGAGACAACAGTACAGCAGTATGTTTGCATTCCATAATGGAAAGGTTTTGGTTTCCTATGTACCACAAGCAAAAAAAATTGTACTTCTTCTATCAACACTTCATGATGATGATGCCATCGATCCTGGGACTGAGGCACAAAAAAAAACGGAGATAATTACATTTTATAATGCAACCAAAGGGGGTGTTGATACAGCTGATCAGATGTGCTCAACTTTCAACGTCAGCAGAAACACCAAACGCTGGCCAATGGTCATATTTTTTGCTATGTTGAATTTGGGTGGTATAAATTCACAAGTCATTTACCTTGAAAACAAGCTTGAACCACTCCGTAGACGATTCTATCTGAAAAAATTGGCCCATGAACTAGTGCTTGGAGAGCTACGCAGAAGTATGAAAACAATCGGTATCCCCTCTCGCCTTCAAGTTCAGCTCAAAAGATTCCGCCCAGAAGATGATAGTGAAAATTCACCACCTGCACCACCTCCCAAAAGAAGGAGATGCACCACCTGCACTACGGAAAGCGGAATCAGAAGGCTTTCTAATTATGAATGTCACAAATGTCATAATGCAATCTGCCTGACACATGCAAAAATGATGTGTAATTCTTGCTCTTTGCTCTGCAAGTGTAATTTTTCTGGGGAAACTTCAGGATCTAATTCTGATTGAATATGTGTTTAATAGTACTTAAGGTACCTTAAAATTAAGTTTGTTTCCATAAATTTTCTTTGTAGAGTTTTTTGACAGAGTCGAACTGGGGACTATTTGGCGGGAGTTTTGAAATGTTTGTATTTCAGAGTTATTAGTTTTATGTTAAGTAAATGTTTTTTTTTTGCACCTGATTATGTATAGTCTCTTTTATTACATCCCTATGAAGGTCACTGATCACTTTTAGAGCACTGAAATTGCAAACATTAGATATTATAGGTATTTTTCTAGCCTGCGCCTGACAGTCACATTGTATGTGAACTCGTTAGAACCGATATTGTATGTGATGGAGGGTTAAGCGGGGGGGGCACCTTTTCCCATTGTGATTGAATGATAGTGTTCCCTAAATCTCACAAAAAGTTGTCTTAGGCTGTGTGCCCACGATGCGTTTTTCAAGCGTTTACGCTGCGGAATTTCCGCAGCGTAAACGCTTGGGAAACGCTTGGTAAACCTTCCCCCATGGTCTCCAATGCAATTCCGCACTTTCAATGCCCATACTGCGTATTTTTCCGCAGCGTTTATGCTGCGCTCAAAAATCCGCAGCATGTCCATTAATTTTGCGGACACGCAGCGTAATCGCCGCCATTGACTTGCATTAGATCGCGCCAATTCCGCAAGACTGCATCTGTACTTGCGTAATTGGCGCGTTCTAATGTGCGGATGCTACCCTAGTCTGGAGGAGAGGAGAGTCTCATCCAGACCTGAGTACCATAGAATCTGTTAAAAAAAGAATTTAAAACAAAAAATAAAGTTTATACTCACCTTCCGATGTCCTCCCGGTGTTTAGTCCACGCCGTCTGGTCTCTTGCAATGCTCGCGCTGTTGTGAAGGACCTGCCATGACGTCACTGAGACATGTGACCCATCACATGACTCAATGACGTCACCGCAGGTCCTTCACACCACCGCGAGCATTGCAAGAGACCGGACGCAACAGAGATGACACCGGGAAGACACCGGAAGGTGAGTATAATCTTTTTTTTTTATTTTTTACCATTCTTATTCTGTTTTTTAACTATTACTTGGTCACACTATATAAATCTATGCCGGTTGCATGGATTTATATAGTGTGAACAAATTGTCAAGCACTTTTCCAAGTGATGCTAAAATCGCTTGGAAAAGCGCTTGATAACCCGCATGCAGAAATGCATGTGAAGAACGCTTCACTTCCGCATGTCCCTGGCAGGAAAAACGCATGTAAAAAACGCATGCGTTTTTCCTGCCAAGGAGAAGCGTAAAAAATATGCAGCATTTCTGCATCGTGGGCAAATAGCCTTACTCTTTTCCCTATATAAAAGAACCTGCAAGGGCAAAGCAGCACATAAACTACGAATCTAGTTCTACATGAGATAAAATCATTTACACAGCACCTAATTGGGCCCAGATGAAAAAAGGCACCAGTAAGATGCTGCTGGCAGAAAGAACATTGACCACATTAAGGCTATGTGCCCACGATGCAGAAATGCTGCATATTTTTTACGCTTCTCCCTGGCAGGAAAAATGCATGCGTTTTTTACATGTGTTTTTCCCGCCAGGTAGAAGCGTTTGTCAAGCGTCTTTGCATGCATTTCTGCATGCGGGTTATCAAGCGCTTTTCCAAGCGATTTTAGCATCACTTGGAAAAGTGCTTGACAACTTGTTCACACTATATAAATCCATGCAACCAACATGGATTTATATAGTGTGACCAAGTAATAGTTAAAAAAAAGAATAAGAATGGTAAAAAATAAAAAAAAAAGATTATACTCACCTTCCGGTGTCTTCCCGGTGTCATCTCTGCTGCGTCCGGTCTCTTGTAATGCTCGCGGTGATGTGAAGGACCTGGGGTGACGTCATTGAGTCATGTGATGGGTCACATGACTCAGTGACGTCATGGCTGGTCCTTCACAACAGCGCGAGCATTGCAAGAGACCGGACGGCGTGGACAAAACACCGGGAGGACATCGGAAGGTGAGTATAAACTTTATTTTTTATTTTAAATTCGTTTTTTTACAGATTCTATGGTACCCAGGTCTGGAAGAGACTCTCCTCTCCTCCAGACTTGGGTACCATCCACACATTAGAACGTGCCAATTACGCAAGTACAGATGCAGTCTTGCGGAATTGGCGCGATCTAATGCAAGTCGATGGCGGCGATTACGATGCGTGTCCGCAAAATTAATGGACATGAGCGCAGCATAAACGGTGTGGAAAAATACGCAGCATGGGCATTGAAAGTGCGGAATTGCATTGGAGACCATGGGGGAAGGTTTACCAAGCGTTTCCCAAGCGTTTACGCTGCGGAAATTCCGCAGTGTAAACACTTGAAAAACGCATCGTGGGCACACAGCCTAATAGTTCCCTTTTCAGACACTCTTCTCCAACCAGTTCAAATTATCCCTTTCTATCCTATTTTTTACTAATAGATCTTTAATAGTGATGAGCGAGCACTAAAATGCTGGGTTGCTCGATGCTCGGGTCGAGCAAATTGGAATGCTCGGGTGCTCAACCCGAGCAACGAGCCCAATGTAAGTCTATGGGAAACTCGAGCATTTTTCAGGCGGCTCCACCCGGCGGTCTGCAAGGACCTAAAAATTGCCCAAATTGATGGGAACAGTGCTCAAATGACATGGGAACAGCATGGGGAAGACCCATGGAAGAATTTCTGACTCCCAGGTCACTGCTGTCAACAATATTGTCAGAGGTATTATGCCACTTTTACGGACTCACAATAAAACAAACAAAAACTAAACCAAAATGGATGTTCCAGGGAAATATGTTTAGGAACATCCTTTCCAGGGTAATGACTTGTATATAAGGCAAAATAAATAACCAAAACCAAAAATGCTCCTCCACACCTTGGGCTATGTTCACGCTTCGCGTTTTTGATGCATTTTTGCATTGCTTTCAACCGTTACAAATTGGACCTAGGAAGAGACGTGGAGGTCAGAGGGCCTCCTGAAAACAATGTTCCCATTATTAGGAAGTGGGTCTCCCATAGTGTTGGCCTATGCAGTGAATGCAAGGGCTGCCAAAAATTGGGAGGCACTCCAATGCCCCTTGGAAGAGACGTAGAGGGCCTCATGAAAAAATGTTCCCATTATTAGGAATGGGTCTCCCATAGTGCTGGCCTATGCAGTGAATGCAAGGGCTGCCAAAAATTGGGAGGCACTCCAATGCACCTTGGAAAAGACGTGGAGGAGGGCCTCATAAAAAATTGTTCCCATTAGAAAGGAGTGGGTCTCCTATACTTGTAATGCCCATGCACTAACTCTATGGACTGACAAACATTTACCCCTGGGGGGTATACATGAACATACTGTATAAAAATTTTTTTTTACAGGCATCATAAACACCCTATAAAAAAATTATGTGGGTGTTGCATCACGGACCACTGTCACCCTGGTGATATGAGGATGAGGAAAAGGAGGAGGACAAGAGCAAATAGCCAAAATCAGGAAGAGTATACCCATGTGTGGGTGTGAAAAGGTGCATGGGAATACACCTCCCAAAATAAGACACTGAATTTGAGTTTATTTTACGCTGCTATCATTCGGTGGTGTTGAGAAGTCTGGCCCAATCCAGCCCTTGTTCATTTTTATAAGAGTCAGCCTGTCAGCATTTTCAGTTGACAGGCGGATGCGCTTATCAGTTATAATTCCACCAGCGGCACTAAAAACCCGCTCTGATAAAACGCTAGCGGCAGGGCAGGCCAGGACCTCCAAGGCGTAGAGAGCCAGTTCATTCCACGTATCCACCTTGGATACCCAATAATTATAAGGCACAGAGGAATCACGGAGGATGTTGGTACGGTCGGAAAGGTACTCCCTCAGCATCTTCCCAAACTTTGCACTCCTTGTGAGAGTACCCCACGTCTCGGGGCCTATGCGATGGGAGGGGCTGAGAAAACTCTCCCAGAACTTTGACAGTGTTCCCCTGCCTCTGCTGGATTGGAGTTGTGTCTCTTTCGGCTGTACTCCTTGGTTGTCCAACGAACTGTGACCTCTGCCGCCAGCGTTTTTAGATGGGAATTTTTTTAAAAGTTCCGCAACAAAGGCCTTCTTGTACTGCCCCATTTTTGTAGACCTGTCTGCCTCAGGAATAAGAAATATAAAGTTCTCCTTGTAGCGTGGGTCTAGAAGTGTCACCAACCAGTAATGACTGTCACCCAAAATTTTGAGAACGCGAGGGTCACGGGAAAGGCAGCGTAACATAAACTGAGCCATGCATGCCAGACTGCTAACAGGCAAGACTTCCGTGTCCTCACCAAGAGGACAACTGTCCATGCTCTCCTCCTCCTCCTCCCTGTCCTCAGGCCATCCACGCTGAACAGACGGTATGACATTTGTGCAGGTGGTACCGTCTATAGTGCATGAAACTAGCTCCTGTTCTTCCTCCTCCTCCTCTTCCTCATTGTCACCCTTTACACGTTAGGATGAGATGAGGCTGGGCTGTGTGTAATCACCCTGTATGGTTCCTTGCTCCATCACATCGTGCTCCGCCTGCACTGCATCCTCTTTGATTGTGAGCAGAGACTGTTTCAGAAGACAGAGAAGCGGGATGGTGACACTAATTATGGTGTCATTGCCGCTCACCATCTTGGTGGAGTCCTCAAAGTTTTGGAGGATGGTACAGATGTCTGACATCCATGTCCACTCCTGAGGTCTTATGTGTGAAGCCTGAACTGAATACCGACGGCCTTGTTGATGCTGGTAGGTAACAACTGCCCTCTTCTGCTCACAAATCCTTCCCAACATCTGCAGTGTAGAATTCCAGTCGGTGAGCCGTAAGCTGCAAATGCTGCTGAAGCACGGCAAGGGCGGCGGAAGCTGTAGCTGACTTTCTAAAATGGGACACAGGCGGCGTACTTTGACAAGCAGATCCGGCATCTCCGGGTAGCTTTCGAGAAACCGCTGAACCACGAGGTTAAGCACATGGGCGGCCAGGCAAGGTACATGTGTGAGCTCGCCTCACCTCAAAGCCGCCACCAGGTTCTGGCCATTGTCACACACGACAATGCCTGGCTGTAGGTTCACTGGTGTCAGCCACAGATCTGCCTGCTCTTTCAGAGCTGTCCAAAACTCTTCCGCATTGTGCGGTTTGTCACCTAAGCATATTAGCTTCAGCACAGCCTGTTGCCGCTTGACCGAGGCAGTGCTGCAGTGCTTCCAGCTTGTGACTGATGTGGTCATTTCGGAGATGGAGGCTGAAGAGGAGGAGTAGGCTGAGGAGGATGGGGTGCAGGAGCTGTAGACTGTGGGGGCAACCCTGATTGACCTAGGGCCCGCAATCCTCGGCGTCGGGAGGATGTGCTCCATCCCAAGGTCCGACTGGGTCCCGGATTCCACTATGTTAACCCAGTGTGCCGTCAGCGAGATGTACCGCCCTTCCCACAAGCACTTGTCCACCTGTCTGTGGTTAGGTGGACTTTCCCTGTAACTGCATTGTTGAGGGCACGTCTAATGTTGTGGGACACGTGCTTGTGTAATGTGGGGACGGCACACCGAGAGAAATAGTGGTAGCTGGGGACCGAGTACCGAGGGATGACCGTCGCCATTAAGTTGCAGAAAGCTTCTGTCTCCACGATCCTAAAAGTCAACATTTCGAGCGCAAGGAGTCGCGAAATGTGGGAATTTAGTAGTATGGCCTGTGGGGAGTTGGCTGCGCATTTGCGCTTGCGTTACAAGGACTGGGGTATGGACAACTGAACACTGTGCTGGGACAAGGACGTGCTTGCTGATGGTTCTAGTTGAGAGTGCGCAACGACAGGTGCAGGGCAGGAGGCATCCTCGTATACACTATGAACAGCGGATTGGCTTGCACACACAACAGCGGAAGAAGCAGTGGTGTCACCCGCAGAAAGTGTTCCTGGACCCTGGGGTTCGGCCCACAAAGGGGGTTCTTTACTGCCATGTGCCTGATCATGCTGGTGGTGGTCAGACTGGTAGTTTTGCTACTCCTGCTGATGATGGCCTGGAAGGTGGTACAAATGGCCTTTCTGGGGTTATCGGCACAGTCTTTAAAAAACAACCAGACTCCGGAAGACCTAACAGTTGTACTGGCAACTTAAGTCGTGTTGGTGTTATGGGGAACGAGTACCTGCCTTCTGTCTGCGGCCACCACACTGCTTCTTCCTGCCAGTTGGGGTGCTCTACTTCCCCCCCTTGTGTGCTGCTGTCCTCACTCTGTCCTCCTGCCAGGTTGGGTCAGTTACTATATCATCCACCACCTCATCTTCCACTTCCACACCCTGGTCCTCCTGACTTTCTGGCATCTGTGTCTCATCATCGTTCACCTCTTGTGACACTTTCCCACTATCGCCTTTGTATGACCGTGGCTGCTCAAATATTTGGGCATCGCTAAATGCGATCTCCTCTTGCCCTGCTTCAAGTGGATTGGTCGAGAGGCCCGAATCTATAAATGGAAAAGTGAACAGCTCTTCGGAGTGTCCAAGTGTGGGATCAGTTGTCTCTGAGCACTCTGCATGGTGGGAGGAAGGAGGATCAGGGTGAGAACTATGCGGTCCAGACTCATGGCTACTGAGACTTGACCATGTGGAAGACAGGGTGGTGGTGGCAAAGTGACTGGAAGCATTATCTGCTATCCAACCAATAACCTTTTCACACTGCTCTGTGTTCAACAGTGGTGTTCTGTGGTCCCCTATTAATTGGGACAGGAAGGTTCAGCGAGAAGATGTGGGTGTTTGTTGTGGCACAATTTCAGCTTGTCCACGGCCTCGGCCTCTGCATGCACCATCACCATCACATCCAGTTCCCCAAACCTTGCCACATGCCTTGCCCAATTTAAATGGAGGACAAAATCTTCCACGCTCACTACAAATGGCTGAATTTGGAGCGAACTTATATGTGATCCGTGTGACAGACAAACCACAGTTTTAAATAGCTGGCCTGTAGGTAATTATTTTTAACAGCTCCGACGTTGTGACAATAACTTCACTGACACACTGAAACAAAATTTTAATGGAGGCCAGAAATGGCAGAATTTTCAGCGCAATTAGTGTATATGTGATCCGTGTGACGGACAAACCACAATTTTAAATAGCTGGCCTGTACGTAACTATTTTTAACAGCGCCGACCTCGTGTCAATAAGTTCACTGACACACTGCAACAAAATTTCAATGGAGGCCAGAAATGGCAATATTTTCAGCGCAATTATATATGATCCGTGTGACATACAAACCACAGTTTTATATAGCTGGCCTGTAGGTAACTATTTTTAACAGCGCCAACCTCGTGTCAATAAGTTCACTGACACACTGCAACAAAATTTCAATGGAGGCCAGAAATGGCAATATTTTCAGCACAATTATATGTGATCCGTGTGACGGACAAACCACAGTATTAAATACCTGGATTTTTAGCGCTGTAATATGGAAAGGACCTGGCTGTATTCCGCAGTGCCAGCAAGCAAAACACAGAAAAACTGTGTTCTCTGGATTGCTTTTTAAGCAAATAATCAGGATTAAGATACAAAAAAATAGAATTTGAATGGACCCTCTTGATATGTGCACTGCAGTCTGCTATATACCCTGACTGCCTGCCTGCCTAGCACTGGTATCTCTGCAGCTGGATAAGTCCTCAGAAGGACTGTTAGTTGAGATGGATATGTGTCTCTAATATAGTCTAGTATACCTACAGTAACTAGAAACAAGCAAATCTCTCCCTAGCCCAGCAGCAGCTATCCCTACACTGCCTGATTCCGGAGTGACTGTGACGAGAATGGCAGCGTCAGGTCTGATATAGACTTGATGACGCTGTGCGGCCAGCCAATCACTGTAATGCCACAAACAACATGGCTGCAGCTTTACAGTGTGTGGCAGACAATCCCTGCATGCTCTAAAGAGCGCCAAACATGCAGGGCAGGAACCTGAGCTCCCGTCGAGCAACCCTGGAAATACTCGGCAAGCGCCGAGCATCTCGAGCAGTGAGATGCTCGGATGAGCACCGAGCAGTAGCGAGCATGCTCGCTCATCACTAATCTTTAAGGTTACTACATCTTTATTGAATTCTTTATCTTCATTATTTAAAATACTAAAGCCCAAGGGGTCAATCGTAACCGTAATTTCACCCACTGGTAAATTATCACTTTTTTCCATTTCCTTTTGCTTAAAATCTTTCATAAGGTGCAATTTTCTAGTAGCTGTGAATAGTTCTATCTTGAACTCTTTAAACATACCCACATGGATAGAGTAATCCAGACTGCAATTAGAAGAAACTGGCACTTGCTAGAGTCAGATAAGGACCTTCAAGAAAAAGCAATGAGAAAACCGCTGTTTTCTTATAGAAGGTGTAGTAACCTTAAAGATATATTAGTAAAAAATAGGATAGATGTTAGAACCCTCCTGTTTGTTTTTTCCATTTTGTGTTTTGTGGTCACGTGACCATCTGCCTTTATATTCCAGCTCCGCCCTTTTGGCTGTGCTGGACTTCAGTGTTGTTTGACTCTTTTGCTAGCCAGGTGCTTCTGTGCCTATCTCTGTCAGTTCGCTTGGTCCTTCTGGGACCTCTAGTACCTTTTTGTCAGTTTGTCTTTTTGTGTTCTGCAACAACTTTCTCTGTTCAGGAGGTGTCCCATTTTTGTTCCAGTCCTTAGTTCTTTTAGGGACCCCTCCCCTTAGGCTATAAGTCTTCGTTCAGACTAGCCGAGGACTAAGGCGGGTCTGTTCGCAAGGAACAGGCAGCCCGCTACATCGTAGGGATTCAGCTTAGTCTTACTGTAGGGACAGCTTTCCCCTTTCTTTCCGTAGTACATGTTGCAGATCATAACAATAGAAAGGGATAATTTGAACTGGTTGGAGAAGAGTGCCTGAAAAGGGAACTATAAATGTGGTCAATGTTCTTTCTGCCAGCAGCATCTTACTGGTGCCTTTTTCATCTGGGCCCAATTAGGTGCTGTGTAAATTATTTTATCACATGTAGAACTAGATTCGTAGTTTATGTGCTGCTTTGCCCTTGCAGGTTCTTTTATATTGGGAAAACAGTAAGAGAGATGAGATTTAGGGAACAATATCATTCAATCACAACGGGAAAAGGTGCCCACCCCCTTAATAAAACACATGAAAGGTGCATAATGGCGATCACAATCTGTTGTGGTTTGCGGGTATTAAAAAAGTAATAATCCCAAAAAGAGGTGGTGATCACAACTTACTGCTGTTCAGAGAAGAAGCTAAATTGATTATGAATACAAATGCTCAGGGTCCTTTGGGCTTAAATGGTAAGTTAGACATGTCCGTGTTTCTGTAATATATTGTTTTTAATGTCACTTTGTTAGTGTTGAATATTGTATTGTTTTCTGTTCACACTAATAACGATTACTGTTCAGGTGTGTTAGGGTGGATACCACTTACCTATCCCTATATAGGAAAAGAGTGTAAAGCCACTCGCCTTGTTGGACCCGTAGAAGCGCAGGTCAGTGCACGAAATGGCCGTCGTTCTCTCCTCACCCTGCATCCCCTCGCCCACCGCAGTATCTGAATGTCCGATCTGAATTAAAGGACTTCACACCAGCATCTAATGGTGAGTGCTGTCTTTCAGAAGGGAAGGAGCACCGTTTGACTTTTTGAACGCAAAATTGTCTGGAATCGAGAGGGGACACAATGTCGCATTGGGAGAACCCCTGATGTGCCTAAACAGTGGAAATCTACTGTTTGGGCACACGGCAGGGCTTGGAAAGGAAGGAGAGATGGTTTGAAACACAGACTTTGATGGAATGGTCTGCGGACATCATGTCGCGTTTGGCTTGCTCAAAACCACATTCTAGAAATTTATTAACCCTTCAGGTGCTTCACAGGAATTTTTGGAATGTGGAAGAAAACAATGAACATTTAACTTTTTCACAAAAATGTTACTTTAGACCCAATTTTTTTTTATTTTTGCAAGGGTAATAGGAAAAAATGGACCCCAAAATTTGTTGTGCAATTTCTCCTGAGCACGCAGATACCCCATATGTGGGGAAAAACCACTGTTTGGGCACACGGCATGGCTCGGAAGGGAAGTAGCGCCATTTGACTTTTTGAATGTAAAATTTGCTTGAATAATTAGCGGACACCATGTCGTGTTTGGAGAGTCCCTGATGTGCCTAAACAGTGGAAACCCACCCACAAGTGAGCCCATTTTGGAAACTAGACCCCTCAAGTAATTTATCTAGATGTGTGGTGGGCACCTTGAACTCACAGGTGCTTCTGAGAATTTTACAATGTTAAATTATGAAAATGAATTTTTTTTCAAAAATTTTTTTGTTAGGAAGTTGTAAAGGTTTAACCACTTCGCGCCAGAGCCTGTTTTTGCCTTCGTGACCGGGCCAATTTTTTCAATTCTGACCACTGTCACTTTATGAGGTAATTACTCTGGAACGCTTCAACGGATTCCCCTGATTCTGAGAATGTTTTTTTGTGACATATTGTACTTCATGATAGTGGTAAAATTTCTTCGATATCACTTGCGTTTATTTGTGAAAAAATCGGAAATTTGGCGAAAATTTAGAAAATTTTGCAATTTTCAAACTTTGAATTTTCATGCCCTTTAAT
Organism: Phyllobates terribilis; assembly: GCF_046119375.1. Taxonomy (NCBI): domain Eukaryota; kingdom Metazoa; phylum Chordata; class Amphibia; order Anura; family Dendrobatidae; genus Phyllobates; species Phyllobates terribilis. The sequence continues at coordinate 740,610,732 of NW_027362761.1, read as the reverse complement.
CAGAGAGATATGTCACACAAAATAGTTAATAAATAACATTTCCCACATGTCTACTTCACATCAGCACAATTTTGGAACCAAAATTTTTTTTTGTTAGGAAGCTATAAGGGTTAAAAGTTGACCAGCGATTTCTCATTTTTACAACAAAATTTACAAAAACATTTTTTTAGGGACCACATCTTATTTGAAGTGACTTTGAGGAGCCTTTATGACAGAAAATACCCAAAAGTGATACCATTCTAAAAACTGCACCCCTCAAGGTGCTCAAAACCACATTCAAGAAGTTTATTAACCCTTCAGGTGCTTCACAGGAATTTTTGGAATGTGGAAGAAAACAATGAACATTTAACTTTTTTTCACAAAACTGCTACTTTAGCCTCAAATTTTTAATTTTCACAAGGGCAGCCAGAAAAAATGGACCCTAAAATGTGTTGTGCAATTTCTCCTGAGCACGGTGATACCCCATATGTGGAGCAAAGCCACTGTTTGGGCGCATGGCATGGCTTGGAAGGTAAGGAGCGCCATTTGACTTTTGGAATGGAAATTTGACTGTAATCGATAGCGGACGCCATGTTGCATTTGGAGAGCCCCTGAGGTGCCTAAACAGAGGAAACCCCCAACAAGTGACCCCATTTTGGAAACTAGACCCCTCAAGGAACTTATCTAGATGTGTGGTGAGCACCTTGAACCCCCAGGGGCTTCACAGAATTTTATAATGTTGAAGTGTGAAAATAAAAAAACACATTTTTAACACAAAACTGCTACTTTAGCCTCAAATTTTTAATTTTCACAAGGGCAGTCAGAAAAAATGGACGCCAAAATGTGTTGTGCAATTTCTCCTGAGCACGCTGATACCCAATATGTGGTGCAAAGCCACTGTTTGGGCGCACGGCATGGCTCGGAAGGTAAGGAGCGCCATTTGACTTTTGGAATGGAAATTTGACTGGAATGGATAGCGGACGCCATGTTGCATTTGGAGAGCCCCTGAGGTGCCTAAACAGAGGAAACCCACAACAAGTGACCGAATTTTACAATCTACTCCTCTGTATAAATTAATCTAGTGGTGGGAAAATAAGTAGGTAAATGGTCACTAAACCCATAGATTAATTCCCACAGAGGTGTCATTTCCATAATGGGGTCACTTCAGGGGGGATTATGCTGTTCTGGCACTTTTCAGAGTACCAGAGCTAAAGAATCCCCCCTGAAGTGACCCCATTTTGGAAATGACACCCCTCTGGGAATTCATCTATGGGTTTAGTGACCATTTTAACTCAATGGATGATTTCCAGAAACAAGCACGCAATGGAAGGTTTAGATTCTGGAGAACCCCCCCATGGAAATTAAGTGAGCTCTACTCGAATGTGTCATTCACTAAATGAACCAAATGTTTGAATGACAAATTGGGATACATTTTTACAGTTTAAAAACGTGGTTCTGTGTGGAAGATTTTAAAGCAGTCAGTGACGCATAAGGCTGGCAATGATGGGCATTGTGGGCAATAGTAGCGGATATCACGCCTCATTCCTCTCTTAGTACATACACAACATCTTTTCTGGGGGTTCCTTCTTGTTTCCGTTGCTGGAATAAGTGCAATAAAATGTCGCTCAGTGAGTCTTTTCACATCCTCAGATTCTAATGGATGAGCGGGGCTAACACTTTGAAAGACAAGATTTTCAATTACCTTTTCTTGATAATCAAGAAAAGGATCTGAATTTCCTGCTTTTTTGTACAACACAAAAGAATTGTATGTGGCCACCTGAAACAAATAAATAACCAACTTTTTATACCAGGTATAGGACTTTCTTGATACCTGGTATGGCTGTAGAACCTGGTCTGCAAGGTCCACACCCCCCATGTGTTTGTTGTAGTCAATGACTGACACAGGTTTTTGCTTCGGAGTGGTGGATCCTAGTTCTACAGTGGCCCTTGTGGCATCTGTGTGGATCAAGCTGAGGACAAAAATATCCCGCTTATCCCTATATTTCAGGGCAAGCAGCTCTCCGTTGCGTACAGCCCCTGACTGCCCCTTTTGCAACTTTTGGTTGACCAATGGTTGTGGAAACCCCTGACGGTTTTTACGGATGGTCCCACAAGCCCCGATGTTGTGTTCAACCAGACTTTTAAATAGGGGTATGCTGGTGTAATAATTGTCCACATATAGATTGTAGCCTTTTTGAAAAAATGGACTTATCCGCTCCCAAACAATTTTTCCAGATGTCCCCAGATAAGTAGGGCATCCTGGTGGGTTTAGCTGGCTATCTTTCCCCTCATATATGCGGAAAGCGGATGTGTATCCAGTTGAACTTTCGCACATTTTATAGATCTTTATTCCAAACCTTGCCCTTTTAGATGGGATAAATTGCTTGAGGTGCAGTCTTCCTTTGAATTTTACAAGGGACTCATCTATAGAAATATTTTGTGCTGGGGTGTAGAGGCTTAAGAATTTTTCTGACAAATTTTCAATGATGGGTCTAATTTTATATAACCTGTCATGTTCTGGGGCATTTCTGGGCAGGTATTGGCTATTGTCGTTAAAATGCCAAAACCGCATGAGCATTTCATAACGGGTCCTAGGCAGAACGACTGAAAACATAGGGGTGGCTTGAACAGGGTGGTTGGACCAGTAGGATCGAATGCTCGGTTTTTTAACAAGCCCCATGGCAAATGTAAGTCCTAAAAATTTTTTAATTTCCGGGACATTAGTTGGTGTCTATACATTTGCCCTAGCATAGTAAGATCGGGGATTCTGGCTTATGAATTGGGATGCATATAAATTTGTTTGCACGACAATATGCTCTAGCAAGCTGTCTGTAAAAAAACAAATTAAAAAAATGAATTGGTCCAAAATCTTCCACCTCCACATTTATACCAGGAATGGCGTTGAAATCAGGGCTGAATGGAGCAGCTGAATCCGAAGCCTCCCATCTGGGAAATGCTAGATCATGTGGCACCGCCCCTTGTACACTGGCGTGCGCCAATTCACTAGTAGCAGGGACAGCGCTTGTACTGGGCAGTGTTCCCTGATTTGGAGACGTTTCTCCAGTAGCGCTATTTGCCCCTATTGCTGTACTGGTCCTTGGGCTTGAGGATGGAACAGAATCACTGCTCATTTCTGAGCTCTCAGTGTCGCCGCTACTAAAGCCCTCAAAATCCATATCTCCATCTGAGATTGCACTGTCATCAGTGTCAGAACATAGCAGGGCATACACCTCTTCTGCGGTATAAGTCTGACGGGCCATTTTATTTTTATATTTTTTGACCGGACTGAACGGACCGGACTAAACGGACCGGACTGAAAGGACGGAACCGGACTGGACAGAACCGGACTGACCGGACTGGACTGACCGGACTGGACTGACCGGACTGGACTGACAGGACTGACTGACCTGACAGGACTGACTGATCTGACAGGACTGACTGGACTGATCTGACAGGACTGACTGACTGACAGGACTGACTGATCTGACAGGACTGACTGACTGACAGATCTGACAGGACTGACTGACTGACTGACAGATCTGACAGGACTGACTGACTGACTGGACTGACAGATCTGACAGGACTGACTGACTGACTGGACTGACAGATCTGACAGGACTGACTGATCTGACAGGACTGACTGACTGACTGGACTGACAGATCTGACAGGACTGACTGACTGACAGATCTGACCGGACTGACTGACTGATCTGACAGGACTGACTGACAGATCTGACAGGACTGACTGACTGACAGATCTGACAGGACTGACAGATCTGACAGGACTGACTGACTGGACTGACTGACTGATCTGACAGGACTGACTGACTGATCTGACAGGACTGACTGACTGATCTGACAGGACTGACTAACCCTAACTCTTACTTTCTTTTTTATTTTATTTTTTTCACTTTTACTGTGGCAAGGCTGACAGCTCTTGTCACAGTGTTTCTCCTCTGCTCTCTCACTGAGATTGGAAGAGAAACAGTGTATTTATCAGGCAGATCGCCCGGGAAAGTTTGTTGCTAAAACAAACTTCCCTGGTGATCTCTCTGATTGGCTGGTGTGACGCTGACATCATCGAGACCTGAGCCAATCAGGTCTCGATGATGTCAGAGGTCACAGCACCGGGATCCCCGCCGCTGGCAGGTATGTGGGGGGTCCTGATCGCCGACCACCGGCTGTCACTATCTTTTAAATGCCGCGATCGCTATGGATCGCGGCATCTAGAAGATAGGAACAGGTTAACATCATGGGGACCTGATCCAATCAGGTCCCCATGATGCCACATGTCAGAGCTATCGCTCTGAACCGGTACCGCAGCGCTAGCAGGACCCTGGGGGTCCTGAGCGCTGCGGGACCACCCACCGTTTTTAAACGTCGGCGCTGCACAGAGCCCAGGCAGCGCCGACGTTTATGTACAGTGGGCGGTCGGGAACCGGCGGTTAAAGTTGACCAGCGATTTCTCATTTTTCCAACTAAATTTTTTTAGGGACCACATCACATTAGAAGTGACTTTGAGGGGGTCTATATGATAGAAAATACCAAAAAGTGACACCATTCTAAAAACTGCACCCCTCAAAGTGCTCAAAACCACATTCAAGAAGTTTATTAACCATTCAGGTGCTTCACGGGAACCGAAGCAACGTGGAAGGAAAAAATGAACATTTAACTTTTTTTCACAAAAATTTTACTTTAGACCCCAATTTTTTTTTTTCACAAGGGTAGCAAGAGAAAATGGACCACAAAATTTGTTGTGCAATTTCTCATGAGCATGCCAGTACCCCATATGTGGGGGAACACCACTGTTTGGGCGACGGCAGGGCTCGGAAGGGAAGGAGCATCGTTTGACTTTTTGAATGCAAAATTGGCTGGAATCTAGAGCGGACACCATGTCTCCTTTGGAGAGCCCCTGATGTGCCTAAACAGTTGTGGAAACCCCCCACAAGTGCCCCCATTTTTGAAACTACACCCCTCAAGGATTTTACCAAGGGGTATAGTGAGCATTTGGAACCCAGAGGTACGACACAGAATTTTATAACATTAGGTCATCATATTGAATATGTTGTCATTAGTGTTGAGCGGAAGTGCTCGTTACTTGAGTTTGCATTCGTTGCTTGGGTATGCACCGAGTATCGCGGGTGTTCTAGTGACATGCTTGAGTCCCCGCTTCTCATGTTTTGCAACTGTTAGACACCCCAAAAAAGCATGCAGGGATTGCCTGCGTATGGCAGGCAATCCCTGCATGTTTTTTTTGGCTGAAACATGTGGGGCAGGGACTCGAGCATGTCATTCGAGCACCTGCGATACTAAGTGCATACCCAAGCAACCAATGCAAACTCTAACCATAACACAACCCTAATCCTGACACAACCCTAACCCTAATACAATCCTAACCCTAACACAACGCTAACCCTAATCCTAACCCTAACACAACCCTAACCCTTACACAATCCTAATCCTAACACAACCCTAACCCTAACAGCAAAGAATGGAAAAAAACTATATATTTTTTATTTTACAATTTTTATTTAATTAAGGGGTGACAAAGGGGGATTTGAGTTACTTATTTTTTGCTTTTGATCACTAGAACAAATAAGAAAAATTCCCTATTGTTTCTGGGTACTACGCATGAAACCCCAGAGAATTTCTGACTCTGGGGGGCTCTACAGCCTTATTCCCGATCGCCTTTTTAAAACGGCAATGAGGGAATAACAGCAGCCGTTTTAATGCGTATTGGTGGTCGTTAAGGGCTTAAGCAAGAATAAAAGTGCGATGTACCATGCTTTTGAGCCTACCTAAAAAGATGGACACTGACAGAATGGAGGCCAGATGGAGTTCAAAGTCATTTCTGTCTGCCTTCTTATAGTGAATGACTCTGTCAGGGGTTTCGTCCGAATTCCATTTCTCGGGGCTTTACACGGTAGCCAGGCCGGAGTCGCAAACATATGGCAGAAACAAAGGGCCCCATTGATCACTGCATTTCAGTTTTTTGCTGTGAATACCTCTCAAATAGTAACTTTTTTGATTTGAGATAAGTTCATCAAACCATTTGCGCTTTTTTTCAAGTTGCCTTTTGCGGTTTAGTTTTCTGATTTTTTTTATGTCAATGTGGTTTTTCCAGATATTTTAGACAGATTCATGAAATACAACTTTTTTAAAAAGTCACATATTTTAGCAGAACTGTACTACAGTGTCCCCCTGGAGTGATTTTATGTACGTCAATCATTTTGTTGCATTTTATTTTGCAAGGCTTTACCTACTAAAAAGTTGTAAAACTAGTTAAAAACAGAAAGAAATGACAATTTTGAGCTTTGCGCAAAATTCATGAATTGAATGTGTAATTTTGATGATTTTGTCGCTAACACATTTCAGTGAAAACCACAAGTTGAAAAAGAACAGTGACTTAAAAAGAAATTCAAATAATTATTTTTACACAATAGGCTGGGTTCACATTATGGGTCCAATTGATTCATTATAATGAATTGGACCCATAATGTGAACCCTGCCTATTGTGTAAAATTACAAAGTGCTTGTAAAAACAAGCAACTTTGCAATTTACTTCTTATTAAAGATCACCTAGGTTTTCTAAAACAAAGGGATTTTTATTTCCATTGTTCACTGCTTTTTTTGGTTACTGGTCACCGCTGCAGTCTATTAGCAGTGGCTGATCTGCTAGGCAATGAGCACGGCTCTTACAAGCTCATTCCAATAGAACTTGTAAGCAGTACTGTGAAGCTGGCCAGATCTCTGGATTTGGCCTACTTCAGTGCCCCTGTGCTCCTCTGATCCTACAGATCACAGTGCAAAATTTGGACTGGAGCTCCTACCAGAATTTTTGTCAGATCTATGGAACCATGTAATAATGTCCTCCACTTTGGCCTCTATCCTGTAATAATGTTCCCCCTCCTGTAATAATGTCCCTGTCCCATAATAATGTCCTTCATCCTGGCCCCCATTGTCTAAGAATTGCCCCTGTCCTGTAATAATGTCCCCTCTGATAGGTCAGCGAGCATAATAGCTATTGCTGAGTAGGGAGCTAGTGAATCTCTGCCCTGCAATACAATTTTTTTTACAGCTTTACAGGTGGTGACCACAGACAATTACGCTCTCCTTATAGTTCCTAGCTGATTCTTCTCACTGGTAGTCCAGGACCTTCAGGATGGCACATCCATACATTCCATGCCAAGGAGGTTTGCTGTCTCTCGCAGCACAGTTTTAAGAGCATGGATCAGATACCAGGACACAGGTCATGGAAAGGCTTGAGTTCGGAAGCAGATTAGGCATTTGCTAATTTGTGGAAGGAGAAACCAAGAGAACACTGCGAGAGTCCCACAGGCATGTATGTTCCTGACCAAATTGTCAGAAATGCTAAATGGGGGGAGCATGAACGCCTCATGTACTGTAGTGGAACCTGTGCTCACCGTCCAATACCATGCAGCTCAAATGGCATTTGCCAAAGAACACCAGAATTGTCAGGTCTGCCATTGGCTACCTATTTTCTTCACTGATGATTATATGTAGCAGACTCAATAGAGTCTGGAGATGATATAATGAATGTTATGCGGCTTACATCCAGCATGAATGATTTGATAGCGGGTCAGTGATGGTCTGGGGAGACATATCCTTGGAGGCTCACACAAACCTCTACGTGATATCCAACAGTTCTCTGACTGTTGTTAGGTACCAGAATGAATCTATTGCTACAGCACAAAATCTGAATATAATAAAAATTAATCTTTATTAGTTATATTAAAAATATATGAAAACAGTGCCAAGTGCTAACAAGAAAAAGGGTGGTGCTGTATAATATACGGTCAAAACACAATGACCCTATGAGCCAAAATATATTGATCTCCAGAATCAGGGCTTTTAGGGAGGGGTATAGATATATAGGCATACAGTCAAGGAATATGTCATACTTTTATCCATCAATATGTCCTGCTCTTAGGACTAACCCCTTAGCACTTAAAAAGCATTTATAACAGAGGAAAGCACCATTATCCTCTTGAAGTTCAAACAGACAGTTTGGTTATATCAAATATGGATAATGTGGACCCAGAGTGCAGAGATCAATATTATATGTCCTCAGATAATATACCAATATACAGGAGAGAAACATTGGTAGATCTCCATGAAGAAGGAATCAAACATTTAATGCATATTAGAGCACATACTGACAGTCCACATATTAGAATTGATAAAATCTATCATATTGCAGCAAAAAAGTGTCTAAATCTTGACCTTGTCATGGTTATCAAAACCCAACACTAATCGACCACACATGTACATGTGCATCTCACAAAATTAGAATATCATCAAAAAGTTAATTTATTTCAGTTCTTCAATCCAAAAAGTGAAACTCGTATATTATATAGAGTCATTACAAACAGAGTGATCTATTTCAAGTGTTTATTTCTGTTAATGTTGATGATTATGGCTTACAGCCAGTGAAAACACAAAAGTCATTATCCTAAATGATTAACAAAAAACACCTGCAAAGGCTTTCTAAGCTTTTAAAAAAAGTCCCTTAGTCTATTTCAGTAGGCTCCACAATCATGGGGAAGACTGCTGACTTAATAGATGTCCAGAAGGCAGGTTTTGACACACTCCACAAGGTCCCAGAGTTCCAATTTTCATTTGGAAATCAAAGACCCAGAGTCTGGAGGAAGAGTGAAGGGGCACACAATCCAAGCTGCTTGAGGTCTAGTGTGAAGTTTCCACAATAATTGATGGTTTGGGGAGCCATATCATCTGCTGGTGTAGGTCCACTGTGTTTTATCAAGACCAAAGTCAGCGCAGCCGTCTACCAGGAAATTTTAGAGCACTTCATGCTTCCCTCTGCCGACAAGCTTTTTGGAGATGGAAATTTCATTCTCCAGCAGGACTTGGCACCTGTCCACACTGCCAAAAGTACCAATACCTGGTTTAAAAACAACAGTATCACTGTGCTTGATTGGCCAGCAAACTAGCCTGGCCTTAACCCCATAGAGAATCTATGGATTATTGTCAAAAAGAAGATGAGACACCAGACCCAACAATGCAGACGAGCTGAAGGCTGCTATCAAAGCAACCTGGGCTTCCATAACACCTCAGCTGTGCCACAGGCTGATCATCTCCATGCCACGTCGCATTGATGCAGTAATTGATGCAAAAGGAGCCCCGACCAAGTATTGAGTGCATTTACTGAACATACATTTCAGTAGGCCAACATTTTGGATTTTAAAAACACTTTTCAAGCTGTTGTTATAAAGTATTCTAATTTACTGAGATAATGATTTGTGTTTTCATTGGCTGTAAGCCATAATCATCAACATTAACAGAAATAAACACTTGAAATAGATCACTCTGTTTGTAATGACTCTATATAATTCTATATAATATATGAGTTTCACTTTTTCTATCGAAGAACTGAAATAAATTAACTTTTTGATGATATTCAATTTAGTGAGATGCACCTGTAGATGTATTGTCAAAGAATAGAACACTTAAAGATCGGATAGATCTCACCCGGGAATATTAGAACTCTCAAGATTCGTCGCTCAGGTAATATGATTTCAAAGAACCTCCCAACGCGTTTCCTCATGCCGATTCATCAGGGGATAATGGTTCCATAATAATAATCAGAATAAGTAGCTGCCTCAATGTGGGATAAATATAGAGAAATGATGCTGTGGTGTTCACCCACTATCCGTCCTTTAAATGTACCGCGCTGCACCCAGCTCATCTGTGGCGTCAGACGCTCATCTGGTCAGACTGCACGCACTTCCGTCTGCTGGAATGCTTCAACCTGGCATTGACATGCAAACATCACTTCCTGGGAGTATGTGACATTACATCCGGTATGCGCGGAGAAGATGGCGGACTTGTTGAAGTGCGGGTGTAGGGCTGTCATTGTGGGGATATGACGCTTCAAGCAGGGCCTGTCCATGCCCCAGCCACACTAAAGCACTCATTGTGCTATAAGAAAAAGAAATGGACCCACTTAATTATGCAGGCGGACCCATAAAAAATAGCGTGGTTGACACAAACAAATGCAACCACACTATCTACCTAAACATATGGAGGACTTGCTAAGTTTATCTCGTACCATACATTGACCAATGCACTGTCAAAAAGAGGCACCACGGACAAAACAACCTATGTATAAGTAATTACACTGCTCAAAAAAATAAAGGAAACACTGAAATAACACATCCTAGATCTGAATGAATGAAATATTCTCATTGAATACTTTGTTCTGTACAAAGTTGAATGTGCTGACAACAAAATCACACAAAAATCATCAATGGAAATCAAATTTATTAACCAACCTGGATTTGGAGTCACCCCCAAAATTAAAGTGGAAAAACACACTACAGGCTGATGCAACTTTGATGTAATGTCCTTAAAACAAGTCAAAATGAGGCTCAGTATTGTGTGTGGCCTTCACGTGCCTGTATGACCTCCCTACAATGCCTGGGCTTGCTCCTGATGAGGTTGCAGATGGTCTCCTGTGGGATCTCCTCCCAGACCTGGACTAAAGCATCCGCCAACTCCTGGACAGTCTGTGGTGCAACGTGACATTGGTGGATGGAGCGAGACATGATGTCCCAGATGTGCTCAATGGGATTCAGGTCTGGGGAACGGGCGGGCCAGTCCATAGCTTCAATGCCTTCATCTTGCAGGAACTGCTGACACACTCCAGCCACATGAGGTCTGGCATTGTCCTGCATTAGGAGGAACCCAGAGCCAACCACACCAGCATATGGTCTCACAAGGGGTCTGAGGATCTCATCTCGGTACCTAATGGCAGTCAGGCTACCTCTTGCGAGCACATGGAGGGCTATGTGGCCCTCCAAAGAAATGCCACCCCACACCATTACTGACCCACTGCCAAACCGGTCATGCTGAAGGAAGTTGCCGACAGCAGATCGCTCTCCATGGCGTCTCCAGACTCTGTTACGTCTGTCACATGTGCTCAGTGTGAACCTGCTTTCATCTGTGAAGAGCACAGGGTGCCAGAGGCAACTTTGCCAATCCTGGTGTTCTGTGGCAAATGCCAAGCGTCCTGCACGGTGTTGGGCTGTGAGCAGAACCCCCATCTGTGGACGTCGGGCCCTCATACCACCCTCATGGAGTCGGTTTCTAACCGTTTGTGCAGACACATGCACATTTGTGGCCTGCTGGAGGTCATTTTGCAAGGCTCTAGCAGTGCTCTTCCTGTTCCTACTTGCACAAAGGCGGAGGTAGCGGTCCTGCTGCTGGGTTGTTGCCCTCTTACAGCCCCCTCCACGTCTCCTGGTGTACTGGCCTGTCTCCTGGTAGCACCTCCAGCCTCTGGACACTATGCTGACAGACACAGCAAACCTTCTTACCACAGCTCGCATTGATGTGCCATCCTGGGTGAGCTGCACTACATGAGCAACTTCTGTGGGTTGTAGAGTCCGTCTCATGCTACCACAAGTGTGAAAGCAAAACCAACATTCAAAAGTGACCAAAACATCAGCCAGAAAGCATTGGTACTGAGATGTGGTCTGTGGTCCCCACCTGCAGAAACACTCCTTTATTGAGGGTGTCTTGATAATTGCCAATAATTTCCATCTATTGTCTATTCCATTTGCACAACAGCATGTGAAATTGATTGTCAATCAGTGTTGCTTCCTAAGTGGACAGTTTGATTTCACAGAAGTTTGATTTACTTGGAGTTATATTCTGTTAAGTGTTCCCTTTATTTTTTGAGCAGTGTATATACCTCTCCATTAGGCAATATTAGGTACAGTGGGGAAAAAAAGTATTTAGTCAGCCACCAATTGTGCAAGTTCTCCCACTTAAAAAGATGAGAGAGGCCTGTAATTGACATCAAGGTTGATGTAGACCTCAACTATGAGAGACAAAATGAGAAAACAAATCCTGAAAATCATATTGTCTGATTTGGAAAGAAATTTTTTTTCAAATTTTGATGGAAAATAAGTATTTGGTCAATTACAAACAAGCAAGATTTCTGGCTCTCACAGACCTCTGACTTCTTCTTTAAGAGGCTCCTCTGTCCTCTACTCATTACCTGTAGTACTGGCACCTGTTTGAACTTGTTATTAGTATAAAAGACACCTGTCCGCAACCTCAGTCACACTCCAAACTCCACTATGGTGAAGACCAAAGAGCTGTCGAAGGACACCAGAAACAAAATTGTAGCCCTGCACCTGGCTGGGAGGACTGAATCTGCAATAGGCAAGCAGCTTGGTGTGAAGAAATCAACTGTGGGAGCAATAATTAGAAAATGGAAGACATACAAGACCACTGATAATCTCCCTCGACCTGGGGCTCCACACAAGAGCACACCCCGTGGGGTCAAAATGATCTCAAGAATGGTGAGCAAAAATCCCAGAACCACACGGGGGAACCTAGTGAATGACCTGCAGAGAGCTGGGACCAACGTTAAACAGGCTACCATCAGTAACACACTACGCCACCAGGGACTCAGATCCTGCAGTGCCAGACGTGTCCCCCTGCTTAAGCCATTACACGTCCGGGCCCGTCTAAAGTTTGCTAGAGAGCATTTGGATGATCCAGAAGAGTACTGGGAGAATATCATATGGTCAGATGAAACCAAAGTAGAACTGTTTGATAGAAACACAACTTGTCGTGTTTGGAAGAGAAAGAATGCTGAGTTGCATCCAAAGAACACCATACCTACTGTGAAGCATGGGGGTGGCAACATCATGCTTTGGGGCTGTTTCTCTGCCAAGGGACCAGGACAATTGATCCGTGTACATGAAAGAATGAATGGGGCCATGTATCGTGAGATTTTGAGTGCAAACCTCCTTCCATCAGCAAGGGCATTGAAGATGAAACGTGGCTGGGTCTTTCAGCATGACAATGATCCCAAGGAAACCGGCAGGGCAACAAAGGAGTGGCTTCTTAAGAAGCATTTCAAGGTCCTGGAGTGGCCTAGCCAGTCTCCAGATCTAAACCCTATAGAAAACCTTTGGAGGGAGTTGAAAGTCCATGTTGCCCAGCGACAGCCCCCAAAAATCACTGTTCTAGAAGAGATCTGCATGGAGGAATGGGTCAACATACCAGCAACAGTGTGTGCCAACCTTGTGAAGACTTTCAGAAAACGTTTGACCTCTGTCATTGCCAACAAAGGATATACAGTGCTGGCCAAAAGTATTGGCACCCCTGCAATTCTGTCAGATAATACTCAGTTTCTTCCTGAAAATGATTGCAATCACAAATTCTTTGGTATTATTCTCTTCATTTAATTTGTTTGCAAGGAAAAAACACAAAAGAGAATGAAGCAAAAATCAAATCATTGATCATTTCACACAAAACTCCAAAAAAGGGCCGGACAAAAGTATTGGCACCCTCAGCCTAATACTTGGCTGCACAACCTTTAGCCAAAATAACTGCGAACAATCGCTTCTGGTAACCATCAATGAGTTTCTTACAATGCTTTGCTGGAATTGTAGACCATTCTTCTTTGGCAAACTGCTCCAGGTCCCTGATATTTGAAGGGTGCCTTCTCCAAACTGCCATTTTGAGATCTCTCCACAGGTGTTCTATGGGATTCAGGTCTGGACTCATTGCTGGCCACCTTAGAAGTCTCCAGTGCTTTCTCTAAAACCATTTTATAGTGCTTTTGGAAGTGTGTTTTGGGTCATTGTCCTGCTGGAAGACCCATTACCTCTGAGGGAGACCCAGCTTTCTCACACTGGGCCCTACATTATGCTGCAAAATTTGTTGGTAGTCTTCAGACTTCATAATGCCATGCACACGGTCAAGCAGTCCAGTGCCAGAGGCAGCAAAGCAACCCCAAAACATCAGGGAACCTCCGCCATGTTTGACTGTAGGGACCGTGTTCTTTTCTTTGAATGCCTCTTTTTTCTTCCTGTACACTCTATGTTGATGCTTTTTCCCCAAAAAGCTCTACTTTTGTCTCATCTGACCAGAGAACATTCTTCCAAAACATTTTAGGCTTTCTCAGGTAAGTTTTGGCAAACTCCAGCCTGGCTTTTTTATGTCTCGGGGTAAGAAGTGGGGTCTTCCTGGGTATCCTACCATACAGTCCCTTTTCATTCAGACGCCGACGGATAGTACGGGTTGACACTGTTGTACCCTCGGACTGCAGGGCAGCTTGAACTTGTTTGGATGTTAGTCGAGTTTCTTTATCCACCATCCGCACAATCTTGCGTTGAAATCTCTCATCAATTTTTCTTTTCCGTCCACATCTAGGGAGGTTAGCCACAGTGCCATGGGCTTTAAACTTCTTGATGACACTGCGCACGGAAGACACAGGAACATTCAGGTCTTTGGAGATGGACTTGTGGCCTTGAGATTGCTCATGCTTCCTCACAATTTGGTTTCTCAAGTCCTCAGACAGTTCTTTGGTCTTCTTTCTTTTCTCCATGCTCAATGTGGTACACACAAGGACACAGGACAGAGGTTGAGTCAACTTTAATCCATTTTAATTGGCTGCAAGTGTGATTTAGTTATTGCCAACACCTGTTAGGTGCCACAGGTAAGTTACAGGTGCTGTTAATTACACGAATTACAGAAGCATCACATGATTTTTCAAAGGGTGCCAATACTTTTGTCCACCCCCTTTTTTAGGTTTGGTGTGGAATTATATCCAATTTGGCTTTAGGACAATTCTTTTTGTGTTTTTTTCATTGAAGACAAATTAAATGAAGAGAATAATACCAAAGAATTTGTGATTGCAATCATTTTCAGGAAGAAACTGAGTATTATCTGACAGAATTACAGGGGTGCCAATACTTTTGGCCAGCACTGTATAACAAAGTATTGAGATTAACTTTTGTAATTGACCAAATACTTATTTTCCACCAAAATTTGAAAAAAATTTCTTTCCAAATCAGACAATATGATTTTCAGGATTTGTTTTCTCATTTTGTCTCTCATAGTTGAGGTCTACCTATGATGTCAATTACAGTCCTCTCATCTTTTTAAGTGGAAGAACTTGCACAATTGGTGGCTGACTAAATACTTTTTTTCCTCACTGTATGTTAATAATGGGCACATGACCCATTAGTAAGAAAGAAAAAAATAAGAGACTATTTGGGAAAGAATTTTTTGTTGAGAGATAGAAAATAAATACGTACATGATGGATCATCTCAAGCGCAAGGGAGTGGGGTTTAATATGCAGAATACTGCAGGTACTAGAATGAAATCTTTAGAGCCATTATTAGGCCCAGGGCTGGGACAAGGTGCAGGCAGGGTAGGCACCTGCCTAGGGTGCTATCTTTTGCTTTCCTGAGGGGGGCGCACTTTGAAAAAATTAAAAACCTAAACATTTTTTTTTTTCTTATGAAATTCTGAATAAGTTTGATGTGTCACATGACCCTTTTCCCATTGAAAAAAATAAAATTGGATCCAAAATATCCGACTTCAAAATGGCCACCATGGTCACCACCCATCTGGAAAAGTTTTCCCCCTCCCATATACTAATGTGCCACAAACAGGAAGTTGATATCACCAACCATTCCCATTTAATTTAGGTGTATCCATATAAATGGCCCACCCTGTACTATGGTCCCTGTATGGTCTGCAGTCAGATAATGACTGATAACATCAACTCCCCAGCATCTACTTACCAATGCTAAGGACAAACTGGGAGTTGTAGGTTCATGCGATACAAATGTATATGGGGCTGAGCTTGGTGATGCAGTCATATACTGATAGTGTTTCTGGTGATGTATTCATATACTGATGTTGGTTCTGGTGACGTATAAATATACTGATGATAGTACTGGTGGTTTATTTATTTACTGATGGTGGTTCTCGTGATGAATTCATATACTGACTATTTTTCTGGTGATGTATTCATATACTGATGATGGTTCTGATGATGCATTAATATACTAATGGTGTTTCTGGTAATGTATTAATGTACTGATGGTGGTTCTGGTGATGTATTCGTATACTGATGGTGGTTATAGTGACATATTTATTTACTGATGATGGTTCTGCTGCCATTTTTATGTACTATTGATGGCTCTGGTATTCTACTTATGTACTGATGATAATTTTGTTTCGTATTCAAGTACTGATGATGGTTCTGGTGATGAGTACAGAAACAGAACCATCTTCACTACATAAATACATCACCAGAACTACCATCAGTACATGAATAAGTCACCAGAACCACTATCCGTATAGGAATATGGCACCAGAACCACCATCAGTTTTGTTGCAAACTGTATTTGACGCATGACGGATTCAAAAATCATCATACATAGCCTTTTATCCATAATGGTGTCTGTTTAGTTTCCATCAGGGTATCCGCCAAACGCTGGACAGCTTAAATGAAACCAAATGGCCCCCATTATAGTTAAGCTATATTAGTTTCCATGGCTATCCTTGGGTCTGACATTGATAATGCAGGATATCAGTGATGAATATTGCTATTTCTTTCTTGTATTGTGTAAATAGCCCACAAACAATTAATTATTCTATATCTAACTTTGAAATTGCATTGCCTGTTGAGCCTCATCCCTAAAGTACACCACTTTTTTTTACTTTTGTTGGTATATTTTGTTGAAAAATTTTACAATTCTGGTAAAATTCAGTCCAAAGCCTATCACCTAGCCAAATCAGTTCTCATAATTTGCACCGACGAGGGCAAACAGCCCAAAACACCATGTCTGCAAATTGAGATTCTGATTTGGTTATTAAACTAAGTCATATTGCACGACTCGTTAACGGGTCGATTGTGACTTGTAGGATTGCTGCTTCCAATAGGTGGCGCTGTAGAGTTCAAGTCCTCTTTTTCTCTGAAGAGGCAATTTGCATACAATTCTGGTGAAAGTGGTCTTCAGAGCTTGTTACCTGACCCATCGAAGGAGAAAGTGGGGGTGTGTTAGTGGTCCTGTTACCTTAGTTTCTAACCCATTCCTTTGCTTGGTGGCTGAGGGGGTGTGAACCATCAGCTTCATCTGCCTAGGGCACCAAAATACCCTGTCCCACCCTGGTCAGACCTTACACTGGTGCAGTGGGCCCTGGGTTCTTTCTGGTGTAGGACAATGGCCCGTCTCATGTTGCCATAGTGAAGGCAGTTCCTGGATTATGAATGATATTATGCCAATTACTGGTGTTCACATTCCCCTGACCTAAGGCCAATTGAGAACCTCTGGGAAATTATGTATGATTGCATCTGACACTGCCAAGCAGTGCCACAGATTGTCCAGGAGCTCAGTGATGCCCAGATCCAGGTC
This sequence comes from Phyllobates terribilis, assembly GCF_046119375.1. Taxonomy (NCBI): domain Eukaryota; kingdom Metazoa; phylum Chordata; class Amphibia; order Anura; family Dendrobatidae; genus Phyllobates; species Phyllobates terribilis. The sequence continues at coordinate 740,593,539 of NW_027362761.1, read as the reverse complement.
TGGTAGGGGATCCCCAGGACACCATCTCATTAGACGTTTTTGAGAGTACATACAGATACATGGTGGTTATACACATTACTAAGTCACATTATGAATTACAATGATGAAAGTCACACAAATTCAGCCTGGGATTTAATTTTTGTTTTCTTTTTGATTTTCTGCCAAATTTGTAATTTGACCGTAAATTGATTTTTGATTTTGATTTTTGTTGAACTTGATACATCATTACAAATTACACAATTTATATCAGTAAAGATTTTCAACTTTAATCTTTTAAGCGAGATTCGATGTGTGAATTAGGTGTGTCCTTAATTTTTTATGTTTGACAGCTGTCACACACTAAAAGAAGCTTTTTTTTAAAAAAAAACAAAAAAAAAAAAACTAGTTTTTGCATTGCCATATTTTGAGAGCTATCATTTTTCCATATTTCGGCCGACGAGTTGACGTTTTTATTGGTACTATTTTCGGGAACATGACATTTTTTGATTACTTTCTATTCTGATTTTTGATAGGCAGAATGAACAAAAACCGAGAAATTCAGGAATTGTTTTTTTTTGTTTTTTGTTTTTTTTGTTTCTGCATGTGGTAAAATTGATAAGGCAGTGTTATTCTTCGGGTCAGTATGATTACAGTGACACCACATTTATATCTTTTTTTTTATGTTTTTTTGCGCTTTTACACAATAACTATTTTATAGAAAAAAATAATTATTTTTGCATCGCTTTATTCTGAGAGCTATAACTTTTTTGTTTTTCCGCTGATGGAGCTGTATGGTGGCGTGTTTTTTTGCGTGACAAGATGATATTTTCAGCGGTAACATTTTTATTTACATTCATCTTTTTGATCTCGTTTTTTTTCGGTAAATCAAGTTTATTGAAAGTTGAAAATGACACAGTAAAAAATTACAAATTTTACTTATTGAAAGAAATGTTAGTTATGATTAAGTAACAAATGACAATGTGTATAATTAAACTTTTTAAATGTTAATAACAGCTATCAGGATTGTTGAGATATGTGAATAAAATAATAAAAAAAAAAAACATGTAAGAGAGGTAGATAGAAAGAGAGGGGTGGGTTGAGTAGAGAGGGGAAAGCAAAAAGAGGAGGGGGGTGGAAGGGAAAGGGTTGGGTCCTCCGGAAGGGCCGAGTTGCAAAGCAACGGATGAGCAGGGTCAATAGTCTAGACCATAGTCAACTTGTGATTCTCAAAAAATCAGGGATAAAATATTGAACAATCTACCTTGGAGTGCAGATTGAGACCCATTCACCCAAGAATCCATGTTTGGTGTTTCCCTGAACGCGATCCAAGGGGCCCAGGTGTTATAAATCTTATCTATCTTTGACTTGACCTATCAATTTCTCCATTCTGTAAATATTATTAAGTTCTGATACAAATTCTGAACGTGATGGCGATTTTTCTTGTTTCCAATACCGAGGAATCAGGTTCCTAGCCACAGTGAGAAAGTGTCTAAGGAGACCCTTCTTGTATTTTGAGATCAAGATGTCACTTAGAGATAATAAAGCTAGTTCCATTGAGGGTTGGACCTTATATAAAGAGAGTTTGTTATACAATTCGAAAATTACCATCCACAATTTTTTGATGGGTGTGCATGCCCACCAGATGTGAGCATAAGAACCTTTTTCTTCTAGACATCTCCAGGAAGTGTCTGGAGTAGTTGGGAACATAGAGTGGATGGCGGAGGGGCATCTATACCATCTTGATAAGACCTTATAACTCCTCTCCTGTGATACCGAGCACAACGAGGACCTGAATGTAAACAGAAGAATCCTTGATCGGTCATCGGGTGATAAGGGTCTTCCCAAACTACTCTCCCATTTAGAGAAGAACAAAGGGAAATTATGAGGGACTACTTGCCCCTCTTGGTAGAGTTTATATAACTCTATGATGGTATGATCTGGAGGGTTTGTGGACAAACATAGAGTTTAGAAAGATGTGAGTGGTCTAAAAATTTTAGTTTGCTTGGCCATTGCGTTAATACAGCTTTTAAGTTGGTCATAAAAGAGCCAGGAACCTGCGGGAGGTTCCTCACCAAGAAAGATTTCTTGAAGTGTTCTTATTCCAGTTTGGTTTATGTAATCATATAGGATAGGTTGTGTATTTTTATGTTTGTTTAAAAAGTATGTTCTATTAATGCCTTTCCTTCCTCCGCTTTTGTAGACCATAGGACCGCCCGTGGGTCGGGACAGAAGAAATCTTTTTCGAAATTAACCCATTTTTTATTATTCCCATTGTGGAATAGATCTAGTATACATCTTCCTAATGATGCATAACTATATAAAGTGAAGTCTGGGAGGCCAATTCGCCGGCTTGTTTAGATATGCTTAATACAGTTATATGAAAAAGTTTGGGCACCCCTATTAATCTTAAGCTTAATGTTTTATAAAAATTGGTGTTTTTGCAACAGCTATTTCAGTTTGATATATGTAATAACTGTTGGACACAGTAATGTTTCTGCCTTGAAATGAGGTTTATTGTACTAACAGAAAATGTGCAATCTGCATTCAAACAAAATTTGACAGGTGCATAACCTCACCAGAAAAGTGACATTAATATTTAGTAGATCCTCCTTTTGCAAAAATAACAGCCTCTAGTCGCTTCCTGTAGCTTTTAATGAGTTCCTGGATCCTGGATGAAGGTATTTTTGACCATTCCTCTTTACAAAACAATTCCAGTTCAGTTAAGTTTGATGGTCGCTGAGCATGGACAGCCCTCTTCAAATGATCCCACAGATGTTCAATGATATTCAGGTCTGGGGACTGGGATGGCCAATCCAGAACATTGTAATTGTTCCTCTGCATGAATGCCTGAGTAGATTTGGAGCGGTGTTTTGGATCATTGTCTTGCTGAAAGATCCATCCCCTGCGTAACTTCAACTTTATCACTGATTCTTGAACATTATTGTCAAGAATCTGCTAATACTGAGTGGAATCCATGCATCCCTCAACTTTAACAAGATTCCCGGTGCCGGCATTGGCCACACAGCCCCAAAGCATGATGGAACCTCCACCAAATTTTACTGTGGGTAGCAAGTGTTTTTCTTGGAATGCTGTGTTTTTTTGCCGCCATGCATAACGCCTTTTTGTATGACCAAACAACTCAATCTTGGTTTCATCAGTCCACAGGACCTTCTTCCAAAAAGAAATTGGCTTCTCCAAATGTGCTTTTGCATACCTCAGCCGACTGTTTGTGGCGTGCTTGCAGAAACGGCTTCTTTCGCATCACTCTCCCATACAGCTTCTCCTTGTGCAAAGTGCGTTGTATAGTTGACCGATGCACGGTGACACCATCTGCAGCAAGTTGATGCTGCAGCTCTCTGGAGGTGGTCTGAGGATTGTCCTTGACTGATCTCACCATTCTTCTTCTCTGCCTTTCTGATGTTTATCTTGGCCTGCCACTTCTGGCCTTAACAAGAACTGTTCCTGTGTTCTTCCATTTCCTTACTATGTTCCTCACAGTGGAAACTGACAGGTTAAATCTCTGAGACAGCTTTTTGTATCCTTCCCCTGAACAACTATCTTGAATAATCTTTGTTTTCAGATCATTTGACAGTCGTTTTGAGGAGCCCATGATGCCACTCTTCAGAGGAGATTCAAACAGGAGAACAACTTGCAAGTGGCCACTTTAAGTAGCTTTTATCATGATTGCATACACCTGGCTATGAAGTTCAAAGCTCAATGAGGTTACAAAACCAAAAAAAGTGCTTTAGTAAGTCAGTAAAAAGTAGGTAGGAGTATTTAAAACAAGAAAATGATAAGGGTGCTCATACTTATGCACCTGTCAAATTTTGTTTGAATGCAGATTGCACATTTTCTGTTAGTACAATAAACCTCATTTCAAGGCAGAAACATTACTGTGTCCAACAGTTATTACATATATCAAACTGAAATAGCTGTTGCAAAAACACCAATTTTTATAAAGCATTAAACTTAAGATTAATAGGAGTGCCCAAACTTTTTCATATAACTGTAGTAAAAAAGATAGACATGATCGATTATGGGACCAAATGAATCTAATGCTCGCTTTCTTAAGTCTAGAGAAAAAGGAAGCAGGTAGAAATAATGGGATCGTTTAGAAGAAATATAAGAAGCGTGGTAGAAGGTCCATCTTTATTGCATTGACCCTACCAAACCAGGATAGCTGTAGTTTATGCCATTTCTCTAAGTCAAGTTCAGCTTTGTGTAGAGCCTTCTTAAAATTGGCTTTAAACAGCTGGGACGTTTTGGCAGTCAATTTGATTACTAAGTAGGTAATTGAATCAGAGCGCCACTTGAAAGGAAAGGAGGCTGCTAGTTGGGTCGCCAATGATGGTTGTAATGTTATGTTCATTAGCTAGGATTTGTGAGAATTTATTTTGAAGTTATTTAAGGATTCAAATTTAAGTAATTCCGAAATGATGTTTGGTATACTTGTTATAGGGGACGTCATATATAAGAGAATGTCGTCCGCGAATAAGGCTAGTTTATGTTCCTCTGATTGGAGCTTCACTCCTGTAATTGAGGGGTTGTTACGTATTGCGGCTGCAAGGTGTTCCATGGTTAGTATATATAGGAGGGACGAAAGGGGGTAACCCTGCCTTTGTTCCGTTTTGTATTGGAAACGAGTTTGATAGGAAGCCATTAATTTTTACTTGAGCAGTGGGGGAAGTGTATAATGCTGAAATTCTAAGAAGCATATTCTCACGCAGACCAATTCCTTCTAAAGTTTGGAATATGAACTCCCAGTGTACCCTGTCAAATGCCTTTTCAGCGTCAATCGACAGGATACACATGGGGTCCCCCCCCTACCCGCTCCGCTTATTAGCGAGATACTCTTTATGGTATTGTCCCTTGCCTCACGCCCCGGGACAAACTCCACCTGGTCTTGATTTATTAAACCTGAAAGGAGCGGACATAATCTTTTTGCGATCATTTTTGCATACATTTTGATATCTAGGTTAATCAGGGAGATGGGGTGGAAGCTACTGCATGTTGATAAATCTTTTCCTGGTTTGGGGAGAACTGTAATATGAGCGGACAAGGCCTGAACTGGAAATGAGCCCCCTGAAGATATGGAGTTGCAAACCAACAGGAATAAAGGGCTTACTAGCTCAGATAATTGTTTATAGAAACGGGCGGAATATCCATCTGGATCAGGGCTCTTCCCCAGCTTTACTTCTTTCATAATTGAGGTGACTTCTTCAAGTGAGAAATCCCTTTTTAAATCTGATAGAGTTTCCTCAGGGACTGTAGGTAATTTATTCTGTTGCAAATATGATTTGATTTTATCGCAAAGTGATTTCACTGGGAGATCTTTGAATTGTCCAGGTATGTTGTATAAGGATTTATAGTAATCACTAAAACTTTCAAGTATATCGCTAGTACTATGGACTTTCTTTCCCTTTGAATTTTTAATGAATGGAATGTATGTGTTTGGATTGCGTGGATGGATAGCTCTGGCCAACAGTGTACCACTTTTGTTCCCCATGTGGTCTAAGCGCCTTCTGATTCTCTCTCTAAAGCATCAGCTTTTCTGGTCTATTATGGCAAGTAATTTTTGCCTGGCTGTAGAAAGATGTGAAAATGTGTTTTCAGATAAGTCTTGTTAATGTTGGGTTTCAAGTGTAAGAAATCGAGCAGATAATTTAGTTATCTTGGCTACTCGCTCTTTTTTAGGCGTGGCCCCTTAGATATAAACAAGCCCCTTAGGACACTCTTCAGCGCCTCCCATTTAATACATGGAGACGAAGGGTCTCCACCATGGTCGACCATAAAATTTATTATTTCTGACTTGCATATATAATCTTGAAGTAAATTTTCGTTCAGGCGCCAAGATAAGCCCAATCTATAGAATGTGTTTAATAAGATCGTAAAGAATATGGGAGCGTGGTCCGACCATAGTATCGACCCAACCTCTACCTCTTAAGTAAGGGAGTAAAGCCCCCGTCTCACATAGCGATATCGCTAGCGATATCGCTGCTGAGTCACGGTTTTAGTGACTCACCAGCGACCTCACCAGCGATGTCGCTGTGTGTGACACTTTGAAACGATCAGGCCCCTGCTGTGAGGTCGCTGATCGTTGCAAAGTGTCCTGGACCATTTTTTGGTCGTTGGCCTCCCGCTGGCCAGCACACATCGCTGTGTGTGACCAGCGGGACCAACGATCTGGCTGGTAACTATGGTAAACAGCGGGTTACTAGGGGCACACGCGCACTTAGTAACCCGATGTTTACCATAGTTACCAGCCTGCTCCTGCTTGCAGCAGGCTGGTAACGGGAGCAGGACATCGTGGAACGATTCTTTCCACGATATCGCTGCTCCCCTGATCACTGGTGAGCCTGCCTGTTTGACAGCTCACCAGCGATGTATTAGCGATGCAGCAACGATCCTTGACAGGTCGTATCGTTGTCGGGATCGCTGCTGCATCGCTTAGTGTGACGGGGCCCTTAGTCGGTAGGAGGGAAGGAAGAAAAGATAGAAAAGATAAAATAAGAGATTAGAGTAGGTGATGTAAGAGCTTGAGCATCGGGTGTCAAGCGCCATTTGTGCATGTATAGGTAGTAGGTTCTACCTGTGCACCAAAAAAATGGAGGAAGGATGCCGAGGACGAATCAACGTTCTCGTCATACTCCCCCTTCCACCATGTAAGACTCAGGAATATGTTAAAACTATTAACTTAACCCATCGTGTAGGGGGTGAGTATAAATTTAAATTTAGGGTTGAAGCTATGGCTGGAAACAAAGGTGAAAAGTATCGCCTCCACACCATAGGTATATGGTAAACTAAACTATAACTGAAACTCATCAAAATCACTTAGTAACACATAGGCAATCAAAAAGTCCAAGCGAGCTCACTGGGCTCTGTGTGGTCCCCTTTTTGGGGTAGAAGTATGTCAAAGGGGGATGGAAGCAAAAGGAGCGTAATGCGTCAAAGGGACAAAATAAGCTTTCTTTTAGGGCTCTTCGCAGTTGTAGAGTGCGTCTGGATAAGTCTGAGGGCAATAAAATTTGGTGACCAGCGTAGTTAATGTTCCCTTTTCGTCTGGATGTTGTCATGATAGCTTCTTTGACCTTGTAATAGTGAACGCTGCAAATAATGTCTCTATGGCGGATTTCTGTTGATGGTTTAGGGCAGTGCTGGCGAACCTATGGTACGCGTGCCAGAGGGGGCACGCAGAGCCCTCCCGGTGGGCACGCGCGCCATCGCCGCAGCACTTGAGCTACTGGATCGGGCCCGGCGGGTGCTAACTCTGAGCCCGCCGAGTGCCGACACTAGCACCGCTACTTCAGCTAGATGTGCGTTCTCGGACGCACATCTAGCTGAAGTGTATTGCAGCGTACGAACTTGCCAGGCCCGTGGGCCGCAATACACACTGCTGGCTAATCAGAGGCCAGCAGCTAGCAGCTGACATCAGTGTACACGCGACTAGGCACATGGCAGTGACGTCATCCGCCCCCGTCGCTAGGACGCTGGAGTCAGCTGCTGGCTACAGGAGAGGACGCTGCGCGGGAGAAGAAGGAAGGTGAGTAGAAGTGTTTATTATATGTTTTTTTTTCATATGAGACGAACAGGGGCACTAGCAGGCTGAGGGGAGCATATATGCATGGACTGGTGGAGGGACCATATATACATGGACTGGGGGAGGGACCATATATACATGGACTGGGGGAGGGACCATATATACATGGACTGGGGGAGGGAGAATATATACATGGACTGGGGGAGGGACCATATATACATGGACTGGGGGAGGGACCATATATACATGGACTGGGGGAGGGACCATATATACATGGACTGGGGGAGGGAGAATACATACATGGACTGGGGGAGGGAGAATATATACATGGACTGGGGGGAGGGAGAATATATACATGGACTAAGGGGGGGTATATGTACATGGACTGGGGGGAGCATATATGCATGGACTGGGGGAGGGAGCATATATGCATGGACTGGGGGAAGAAACATATATGCATGGACTGGGGAAGGGAGCATATATGCATGGACTGGGGGAGGGAGCATATATGCATGGACTGGGGGAAGAAACATATATGCATGGACTGGGGGAGGGAGCATATATGCATGGACTGGGGGGGAGCATATATTCATGGACTGGGGGGGAGCATATATTCATGGACTAAGGGGGGAGCATATATACATGGATTGGGGGGGCATATATACAAGAATGAGGGGAGGGCAGCATATATACAAGGATGGGGGGGCAGCATATATACAAGGATGGGGCGGGCAGCATATATACAAGGATGGGGGGCGGGCAGCATATATACAAGGATGGGGGCGGGCAGTATATATACAAGAATGGGGGCAGGCAGCATATATGCAAGGATGGGGGACGGGCAGCATATATACAAGGATGGGGGGCGGGCAGCATATATACAAGGATGGGGGGCGGGCAGCATATATACAAGGATGGGGGGCAGGCAGCATATATACAAGGATGGGGGGTGGGCAGCATATATACAAGGATGGGGGCATATACCAAGATGGGGATGAGCACATTCTTTATTTCTGCAGTCTCAGACCCCTGCTCCTTCCTGTGGCTGCTCTATACTGCGCTCACCTGCTCTTTGTATCAGTTGTTTTTTCTAAACTAAAACCTCAATATTTAGGTTAAATTGCTGTGTTGGCACTTGGCGATAAATAAGTGGATTTGGATTGCAGTTTGGGCACTCGGTCTCTAAAAGGTTCGCCATCACTGGTTTAGGGCCTAGGGACCTATGGATACGATCAAACTCTATTGAATTGGTTTCGTTATCATCTAGTACATCCAGAAAATGTTTTTGAACTGTGGAATCGAGCTCTGACATGTTGATAGATTCCGGTAGGCCACGTATACGAATATTGTTCCGTCTATTACGGTTTTCTAGATCATCTAACCTGGATCAAATGTCCTCCAATTTGAGGGTATGACTGGTTATAATGTCCCTGTGAGCTTGTATTTCTTGGCGAATATCTTCTTGGGATTTCTCCACATCTTCCATTCGTGAGGTGAATTCAATTTTTAGCTTGTGGAGTTCTTTTTTGTAAGAATTTTCTATTCTGCACGCAAACCCCTCTAGATCTTTTTTAGTAGGTAGTGCTTTAATAAATTTACTTAATTCAGACAAATTCATGTCCTCTGCAGTCTCGCTGTCCCCTTCATATTCATCTGTTGGTTTTGGGGGAGAGCCACGGGAAATCAAAGACTCCCGACATGAAGAGCTATAACGGGGCGCTGTTTGCGCCATTGTGGATCTTGTATTTCTGGCTTGAGGATTTGAGCTGAGGTAACGTTTCATTCCTTTAGAAGTACCCTCCGAATTAGTATTTTGTTCAGTGGCCCGCCTGGTATTGCCCATAAGTACCTGTGGCTAATGTTAGCTTATAGGTGGTTATTATAGGGGAGCATGGGGAACAGGGTGGCTACCCCATCTGTCTTAATCTGCCATCAGCCCTCTCCTGATTGTATGTTTGCTTCTGGTTCCTATTAGGGACGTGGCCAGCTCTTCTCTTATACCCTTTATGTCCTTTGCGCTGGTTATATTATGTATCGCATGATGTTAAAAGATAGGCCCTGTATGCCTTCCTCTTTTCAGGTATGACGATCTAGCCCTCTATATAATTAAAATAGTCCTAGGGACTCCTTGTGACCATAGGCGGATTACAATGAGGGCAATCCGGGCTACCGCCCGGGGCCCCGAGCCTGCAGGGGGCCCGCGGCTCCGGGCGGGGTGTCTAATACCGGATTGCCCTCATTATATGTGCGGGCCGCCGCGCCACATACCGGTAGCAGTGGCGGGAGGGGGGGCCCCGGACCGCTCCCCCAGCAGCGGCGCACGGCCGCTACTTCTTCATCGGCCGGGCCAGCACGGCAGCAGTTAACTTCCCTGTGCTGGCCCGGCCATGTCACTGCTAGGAGACCGTGTCTCCTAGCTGTGACGTCACGCAGTGCGCGCCCGGCCTGCACTGCTGCAACGGAGAAGTCAGAGCAGGCAGGAGGAATGGAGCCGGGGGATGGTGAGTCTGTGTGTGTATGTGTATGTGTGTGTGTGTGTGCAGGCAGATATCATTGTGTGATGTCTGTTTATATGTATTTTGTGTTTCAAATGTGTTTATGCGTGTATGTATATGTCTGTATATGTTTGTGTGTGTGCGTGACTGCATGCGTGACTGCATGCGTGACTGCGTGCGGCCTCCTGCTGAGTATAGTTGGCGCCGTGCGGCCTCCTGCTGTCTCTGGGGGGGGGGCGCCGTGCGGCCTCCCACTATCTATAGATGGTGCCGTGCGGCCTCCCGCTGTGCATAGATGGCGCCGTGCGGCTCCCTGCTGTGTATAGATGGCGCCGTGCGGCCCTCTGCTGTGTATAGATTATAGATGGCGCCGTGTGGCCCCCTTCTGTGTATAGATGGCGCCGTGCGGCCTCCTGCTGTGTATAGATGGTGCCGTGCGGCCCCCTGCTGTGTATAGATGGCGCCGTGCGGCCCCCTGCTGTGTATAGATGGCACCATGCGGCCTCCTGCTGTGTATAGATAGCGCCGTGCGGCCTCCTGCTGTGTATAGATGGCTACGTGTGGCCTCCTGATGAGTATAGATGGCGCCGTGCGGCCTCCTGCTGTCTCTGGCGGGGGCGCCGTGCGGCCTCCCGCTGTGTATAGATGGCGCCGTGCGGCCTCCTGCTGTGTATAGATGGCGCTGTGCGGCCTCCCGCTGTGTATAGATGGCTACGTGTGGCCTCCCGTTGTGTATAGATGGCTACGTGCAGCCTCCCGCTGTGTATAGATGGCACCGTGTAGCCTCCCGCTGTGTATAGATGGCTACGTGTGCTCAATATTGAGTCATACAATTAATGTAAGGCTATGTGCCCACGATACAGAAATGTTCCGGATTTTTTTGAAGCGTTTCTGCATCTCCCTGGCAGAAAAAACGCATGCGGATTGTACATGCGGATTTTACATGCGGATTGTACATGCGTTTTCCTGCCAGGGACATGCGGATGTGAAGCGTTCTTCACTTGTATTTCCGCATGCGGCTTGACAAGCGCTTTCCAAGCAATTTTAGCATCACTTGGAAAGTGCTTGACAACTTGGTTACACTATATAAATCCATGCAACCAGCATGGATTTATATAGTGTGACCGTAAAAGAATGGTAAAAAATAAAAAATATATACTTACCTTCTGATGGCCTGCCGACGTCAGCGGTTGCGTGACCCGTCACATGGCTAAATGACGTCACGGCAGGTCCTTTTCAGACCATCGCGAGCTGCCGGCAAGCCAGGACGCATCGGATAAAGACACCGGGGGCCATCAGAAGGTAAGTATAATATTTATTTTTTATTTTATTCTTTTTTTACAGGTTCTATGGTACCCGGGTCCGGAGGAGAGTCTCCTGTCCTCCACACCCGGGTACCATCCGCACATTGAAACGCATGGATTCCGCATCTACAGATGCAGGGATGCGGATTCCATGCGTTCTAATGCAAGTCAGTGGCGGCGAAAACGCTGCGCTTCCGCAAAATAATTGGTAATGCTGCAGATTTTTCCGCAATGATAATCCACAGCGGAAATTTCCGCAGCATGTACACAGCACATGCAGATTATCATTGGGGAACATGGCAGACCTTCTACCAAGCGTTTTTTAAGCGTTTCTGTAGCGGAATTGCTGCTGCGGAAACGCTTAAAAAAACGCATAGCGGGCACACAGCCTAAAAAAAAATATTATAATTAATTTTGTGCCAAATTAATTTCACGTGAACTATCACATGATCTATCACAGGGGATCATGTGACATGTCACGTGATAAATCAGGTGTGTGTGTGGGGGGGGGGGGGGCCCGCGTCTTCTAAACTGCCCAGGGCCCTTGCTACTCTTAATCCACCCCTGCTTGTGACTGATGTCCTTATGAGGGGCTTTGATTGGTTAGGGCTACTGAGGAGCTGATAAAGGGCTAATAGAAGTTAGTCTAAGAGGGTGAGCGTCTAGAGGAGGGGAGATGTGAGCAGTGACCTCAACTTCCAGGCCCAATATAATCACTCACTGCGTCCTCTCTGCTGTAGCTTTTGTTTAAGGGAAAGATGGCCGCGCCTGCTGGCCCTGGATCCCTCTGCCGATCAGCTCCCCGTCGTCTTCTGCTCCTCCAATCCACGGGCGGTCCTCGCGAAACCACCGCCGATAGCCCAGGTAAGGCGTCCGCTCCCGAACTCCCACCGGACCACGGCACTGCCTCTGCAGAAGCTGCAGTGGTCACCCGGGACGGGATGGCAAAGGGCGCTTCTTCTCATGATGGCGCCTTCCTTCCCTCCTGGACTCCCAGCCGATTTCTCTCACCGCTTCCGGCCAGCGTCCGGATGCTTCAGGGAGCCGCACCACAATCCCCGGGGAACCGCAGAGTCCTCAGACACCGGGTAAGACCTGAAGCCTGTCAGTCCAAGGCAGATAAAGAGCTAGATAGGGCGCAGTCACGGGGCAACACCGAAGCACGTCAGCACCCAGTGACCCGCAAGCCACACCCCCTTTTTATCGCGTTTTATTGCACTTTTTGTTTGGCGGTATGATGATAAAGCAACATTTTTTTCTCATTTTTCATTTATTTTTTTTACAGTGTTCACTAAAGGGGTTAACTAGTGGGACAGTTCTATAGGTCGGGTCGTTTCGGATGCGGCGATACCAAATATGTGTATTTTTTTTTTTATTTTTTTTTTAATAAAAATATTTATTAAAGGGTACAATATATATATATATATATATATATATATATATATATATATATATATATATATATTTGATTTTTTTTTAAATATTTTTAAGAATTTTTTCCACTTTTTTACTTCGTCCCACTATGGGACTTTTACTTGTTGCAAGCTGTATCCGTTAGGAATCAGTTCTGGTGGTTTCAGCACAGTGATACTTGCAGTCAGGTGACAACTAGTGTCAGCTATGTCATTGACTAGAACATTGCAATTATTTTTTTTGGGCCCATATAGACTATTATACGCCTTTCTCTTTGAGTAATCTTTGTTGGTCAACCACTCCTGGGAAGGGTAATAATGGTCTTGAATTTCATCTATTTGTCCAAAATGTATCAGACTGTGGATTGGTAGAGTCCAAACTCTTTAGAAACAGTTTTGTATCCTTTTCCAGCCTAATGAGCATCTACAACTCTTCCGAAGTCCTCAGAAATCTCCTTTGTTCATGCCATGAAACACTTCCACTTGTTTAGTGAATATCATACTTTGAATGATCCATGTTCTTTAAATAAAACAGATTACCCACTCACAGCTGATCATCATCCTATTGAAAATACCAAGTTCTAATTTCACCTTCAAATTATCTGCTAATCTTGAAGGTTCACATACTTTGTCACTCACAGACATGTGACATCATGTTCTTAAATAAAAAAAGACAAAGTCTAATATTTTTGCTTGATTAGGTTCTCTATCTACTTTTACTTATGTACCGTATTTTTCGGACTATAAGACGCACTTAATTTCTCCAAAATTTTGGAGGAAAGTGGGGGGTGCGTCTTATAGTCCGAATACTATATACATGGCTGTGCGTGGCGGTGGGTGTGGGGGAGCGGCAGCGGGGGATCAGCGTGGCACAGGAAGCTGCAGACGCCTGCTGCACCCTACTCTGTGCCCGCTACTAAAGAAAATGATTATTCCCTGCTCCCCACGCCCATGGGCGTGGAGAGCAATGAATATTCATTTTCCTTAATAGCTGGCACACTGTACCACAGCACGGATCCTGCTGCCGCTCTGCGTGCCCGCTATTAAAGCTCAGGAATATTCCCTACAACTCACTCCCATGGGTTGTAGTGAATTTCCATGGTCTTTAATAGCGGACCACAGAGCGGCAGCAGGAGCTGCGCTGCGGTACAGTGTGACGGCTATTGAACAGACTGAATGGTCACTGCTCCCCACGCACAGAGACCCGGCGTGGGGAGCAGTGACTATTCCAGCACAGCGTCTCACACTAGTTTATAAACAGCAGCCAACATGTCAAATAACCAAAAAAAACGGGTTAGAATCCCGGATAACCGGGCCTTACCCAGACAGCCTACTCACAGCATATATAAAACCAAACAGAGACTAGGAGTATAAATGGCTTACAAAAGAAGATTGTTTATTAATAGATAAATATACAGTACAAAATTTCATTTTAAATATCATAAATGTAGGAGAAGGGGGAAAAAAAGTGCAAAGTGCCTAAATCAAGGTTCCCAAAAGTTCACTGCATCCCATCCCAAATGCTGAGGAAGTTGCGGCCATCAGAATTTCAAGCCACATTCACCACTGCAGTAGTGGCCCAAATGAATGTGGGAAAACTCCACTTGCCAAGTAAGAAACAGTATGTACTCACCGCAAAGTGAATGGGAACGCAGGGAAGGGGGGAGCCTCAGGGTATCAAGGGGTGCCATGCATACCAGGACAGGATGGGGGCTCAAGGGATGCCATGCATACCAGGATGGGGCATCAAGGGGTGCCATGCATACCAGGATGGGGGCTCAGAGGGTGCCATGCATACCAGGATGGGGGATCAAGGGGTGCCATGCATACCATGATGCGGTATAAAGGGGTGCCATGCATACCAGGATGGGAAACCAAGGGATGCCTTGAATACTAGGATGGGGATCAAGGAGTGCCATGAATACTAGAATGGGGATCAGGGGTTACTATGCATACCAGGAAGGAGAATCAAGGGGTTCCATGCATAACAGGAAGGGGGATCAAGGGGTACCATGCATACCAGGATGGGGATGAGGGTCAGGTATACCAGGATTGGATGGGGGCCACGTATACCAGGAAGGCAAGGAGGGGCCATACATACCAGGATGGTGGATATTAACAGAATTGGGGGACATTACCCCAATACCAGTGTCAGCAGCAGACCCCCTGCCCTATAGCAGGGCATCATGACCACATTTTTTGCTTACAATTTTTTTCCTATTTTCAAATTTATGCAGAAATATAGAAAATTCTGAAGGGTTAAGAAACTTTCAGGCACCATTGTATAAGCATGCATTAAAAGTGGCAGATTAGTTGCACAAATTTTTGCGAATGACAGACGGTTCCATCCAAATAGAATTGATTCTGCAGTATGTGCATTCTGTAGACCCAAAGAATTACCATTTTTGTGAGATAATAGTCCACCAAGCATTAGTTTGGCAAACTGCTATCTCGCCGGACTCCCTTTCCCCATGTTTGTATTTATTCCATGGTGTGACCACCTTTTGCCTTCAAAACTGCATGATTTCTTATACATTGTTATAGATATGATTGCAAATCTAAAAGAAGTCTCATAATTTCCAAGAGCTTGCAGTGTTGCAAATTACCTTTAAATCCGTACCGATGTGTACATATATATATGTATTAGGGTGACAATGCGTTCTATAGAAAAAAATAAAAAATTGTTTTATTCAAAGTCTCACCCCCTATAATTGTTACACATAATGATCAGTAATATCCTTTAAAAAATAGTTTCTTTTGGTTGAGTTTAAAAGGTGGCGCAATGACTTCAATGTCAGCCCTTGAACACTTAATAGCCGTTACAATAAGATTTGGATAGTTTTAATATAGAGCAGCAATAAGGGCCCCACCTTGAAACTCTCTCCAATTTGCTTATTTGTAATTTGTAAAGAATATTTAATATTATTAATATTAGTTTATATTTTCTGTTTCAAAGTAAACTTGCCAGATTACAGACAACATTCAGTATTATTCACTGTTTTAGGTAAATCTGATCTCGAAATATTTACGTAGCAGTCTACACTACTCCCATGTGTCTTTTACTGTCTTATTAAATTTTTGCCTGAAATTCACTTACTTTAATTTATAATAGTAATTTGCAAGTGTTGATGAGTGATATTAGGGCGATTTTCAGCAACTAGGGTAAAGTGAAGTATATGTCATTGGATACGACCAGTAGTAACACTGGTACAAAGGCCGACGCGTGCATCCTCCTGCAACAGAAATTGCTGAAAGAACTACTGAGTTTGCCGTGTAGGAACCACATTCATGGGCTAATTATTACAAGCGTGTTTGTGGCCGGCATCAACAGGTTCAAATGTAAAGTTGTTCGAGAGATTTTTGGCTTCCTGGAATCAACTGAATAAAGCCAAGTTTTCGGCTGGAATGGAAGATGACATAGTTCACCTGAGCTAGGTCCATTTAAGGAGTGTCTAGTTGAATTTTGCACCAACCAGCTTGCACAATGCCATCCAAGAGATGATTACAAGGAATTGTTTACACTGGCACTTCTGTTC
The DNA here is from genome assembly GCF_046119375.1 of Phyllobates terribilis. Classification (NCBI taxonomy): domain Eukaryota; kingdom Metazoa; phylum Chordata; class Amphibia; order Anura; family Dendrobatidae; genus Phyllobates; species Phyllobates terribilis. Next base: position 740,577,276 of record NW_027362761.1, on the reverse strand, counting down.
CTTGGTTCGTCGGCAAACCCAGACGTACACATCAACACTCCAGGTGCCTACCATCGGGCCCGATGGTTGGCCAAAGTGATATACGCTCTGAAGATGTTCATGTTTTGTCACCAACTTCGCTTAACTTTGACAGAGTTAAAAAATCTCTGTCAATTTTGCACTATCCGCTTGTACTTGAAGGCTTGGTACCTCTGTAAGATCCCAGTCACATCACTGCGACATGACTTGATATTACTGCAAGAACTTGTAGCATAGAAAGGAGTCAACACGCCTGTTGCTGAGGCAGCAATAAAAACTTTCAACAGACACCTGCGGTACCTCAGTGAGATTGTTTTTTTTTTTAAATGAGGTTCCAACCGCAGAAAAGGTTAAGATGGTACTGGCCCTGCAGAAGGAAAGCAACGATGTCTGCTCAACTCGCGTGCAGCTTGCTAAAGACCTTATGTCACACAAGAAGCTTTATCACTGTCGTCCAACACAAAAAAACAGTTTGTTGCACTGGAAATAAACCAAGAATTTGTTCATCAAGATCTTTGCCTGTGGCACACCAATGCAAGTTACATCGATGTGTCCTCAAAAGTCACCGGATTGAAAATCGTGCATGATGCCGCCGAACGCCCCATTGCGCTCATGAGCACATTCAATTCGTAAAGAGCAAAGAGTCTTGGAAGTGATCATATGATCCCCACAGGACCCTAATCACAGCATAATCGAGTCTGTCTGGGATTACATGAAGAAACAAAAAGGATTTGCTTAAGCCTACATCCAGAGATCTGTGATTACTTCTACAAGATGTTTGGAACAACCTCCCTGTAGTGATGAGCGAGCATGCTAGTTACTCGAGATTTATGAACATGCTCGGGTGTTTTCCAAGTATCTTCGGCGTGCTCAGGTGTTATGTTTTAGTCAGGAGGTTTGCACTCAAAATCTCACGATACATGGCCCCATTCATTCTTTCATGTACACGGATCAGTCGCCCTGGTCCCTTGGCAGAGAAACAGCCCCAAAGCATGATATTGCCATCCCCATGCTTCACAGTAGGCATGGTGTTCTTTGGATGCAACTCAGCATTCTTTCTCCTCCAAACTTGACGAGTTGTGTTTCTACCAAACAGTTCTACTTTGGTTTCATCTGACCATATGACATTATCCCAATACTCTTCTGGATCATCCAAATGCTCTCTAGCAAACTTCAGACGGGCCCGGACATGTAATGGCTTAAGTAGGGGGACACGTCTGGCATTGCAGGATCTGAGTCCCTGGCGGCGTAGTGTGTTACTGATGGTAGCCTGTGTAACGTTGTCCCAGCTCTCCGCAGGTCATTCACTAGGCCCCTCTGTGTGGTTCTGGGATTTTTGCTAACCGTTCTTGAGATCATTTTAACCCCACTGGGTGAGATCTTGTGTGGAGCCCCAGATCGAGGGAGATTATCAGTGGTCTTGTAAGTCTTCCATTTTCTAATTATTGCTCCCCCAATTGATTTCTTCACATCAAGCTGCTTGCCTAATGCAGATTCAGTCTTCTCAGCCTGGTACAGGGCTACAATTTTGTTTCTGGTGTCCTTCGACAGCTCTTTGGTCTTCACCATGGAGTTTGGAGTGTGACTGTTTGAGGTTGCGGACAGGTGTCTTTTATACTGATAAGTTCAAACAGGTGCCAGTACTACAGGTAATTAGTGAAGGACAGAGGAGCCTCTTAACCCCTTAAGCCCCGAGGGTGGTTTGCACGTAAATGACCAGGCCAATTTTTACAATTCTGACCACTGTCATTTTATGAGGTAATTACTCTGGAACGCTTCAACGGATCCCCCTGATTCTGAGACTGTTTTTTCGTGACATATTGTACTTCATGATTGTGGTAAAATTTCTTCGATATCACTTGCATTTATTTGTGAAAAAAATGGAAATTTGGCGAAAATGTTGAAAATTTTGCAATTTTCAAAATTTGAATTTTTATGCCCTTAAATCAGAGAGATATGTCGCACAAAAGAGTTAATAAATAACATTTCCCACATGTCTACTTTACATCAGCACAATTTTGGAACCAAAATTTTTTTTCGGTAGGGAGCTATAAGGGTTAAAAGTTGACCAGCGATTTCTCATTTTTCCAACAGAATTTACAAAACCATTTTTTTAGGGACCACATCACATTTGAAGTCACTTTGAGAGGTCTTTATGACAGAAAATACCCAAAAGTGACACCATTATAAAAACTGCACCCCTCAAGGTGCTCAAAACCACATTCAAGAACTTTATTAACCCTTCAGGTGCTTCACAGGAATTTTTGGAATGTGGAAGAAAAAAATGAACATTTAACTTTTTTCACAAAAATGTTACTTTAGACCCAATTTTATTTATTTTCACAGGGGTAACAAGAAAAAATGGACCCCAAAATTTGTTGTGCAATTTCCCCTGGGCACGCAGATACCCAATATGTGGGGAAAAAACACTGTTTGGGCGCACGGCAGGGCTCGGAAGGGACGGAGCGCCATTTGACTTTTTGATTGTAAAATTTGCTTGAATAATTAGCGGACGTCATGTTGCGTTTGGAGAGCCCCTGTGTGCCCAAACATTGGAGCTCCCCCACAAGTGACCCCATTTTGGAAACTAGACCCCCCAAGGCACCTATCTAGATGCATAGTGAGCACTTGGAACCCCCTAGGTGCTTCACAAATTGATTCGTAAAAATGAAAAAGTTAAAAAAAACAACACTTTTTCATTTTTATGAATCAATTTATGAAGCACCTGGGGGTTCCAAGTGCTCACTATGCATCTAGATAGGTGCCTTGGGGGGTCTAGTTTCCAAAATGGGGTCACTTGTGGGGGAGCTCCAATGTATGGACACACAGGGACTCTCCAAATGCAACATGGTATCCGCTAACAAATTGTCGGCTCAAATTGTTAGTGGACACCATGTTGCGTTTGGAGAGCCCGTGTGCCCAAACATTGGAGCTCCCCCACAAGTAACCCCATTTTGGAAACAAGACCCCCCAAGGCACCTATCTAGATGCATAGTGAGCACTTGGAACCTCCTAGGTGCTTCACAAATTGATTCGTAAAAATGAAAAAGTGTTTTTTTTTTCATTTTTTCATTTTTACGAATCAATTTGTGAAGCACCTAGGGGTTCCAAGTGCTCACTATGCATCTAGATAGGTGCCTTGGGGGGTCTAGTTTCCAAAATGGGGTCACTTGTGGGGGAGCTCCAATGTTTGGGCACACAGGGACTCTCCAAATGCAACATGGTATCCGCTAACAAATTGAATGGAAAATCGGCTCAAATTGTTAGCGGACACCATGTTGCGTTTGGAGAGCCCCTGTGTGCCCAAACTTTGGAGCTCCCCCACAAGTGACCCCATTTTGGAAACTAGACCCCCCAAGGCACCTATCTAGATGCATAGTGAGCACTTGGAACCCCCAGGTGCTTCACAAATTGATTTGTAAAAATGAAAAAGTAAAAAAAAAACACTTTTTCATTTTTATGAATCAATTTATGAAGCACCTGGGGGTTCCAAGTGCTCACTATGCATCTAGATAGGTGCCTTGGGGGGTCTAGTTTCCAAAATGGGGTCACGTATGGGGGAGCTCCAATGTTTGGGCACACAGGGACTCTCCAAATGCAACATGGTATCCGCTAACAAATTGAATGGAAAATCGGCTCAAATTGTTAGCGGACACCATGTTGCGTTTGGAGAGCCCCTGTGTGCCAAAACTTTGGAGCTCCCCCACAAGTGACCCCATTTTGGAAACTAGACCCCCCAAGGCACCTATCTAGATGCATAGTGAGCACTTGGAACCCCCAGGTGCTTCACAAATTGATTTGTAAAAATGAAAAAGTTAAAAAAAAAAACACTTTTTCATTTTTATGAATCAATTTATGAAGCACCTGGGGGTTCCAAGTGCTCACTATGCATCTAGATAGGTGCCTTGGGGGGTCTAGTTTCCAAAATGGGGTCACTTGTGGGGGAGCTCCAATGTATGGACACACAGGGACTCTCCAAATGCAACATGGTATCCGCTAACAAATTGTCGGCTCAAATTGTTAGTGGACACCATGTTGCGTTTGGAGAGCCCGTGTGCCCAAACATTGGAGCTCCCCCACAAGTAACCCCATTTTGGAAACTAGACCCCCCAAGGCACCTATCTAGATGCATAGTGAGCACTTGGAACCCCCTAGGTGCTTCACAAATTGATTCGTAAAAATGAAAAAGTGTTTTTTTTTTCATTTTTTCATTTTTACGAATCAATTTGTGAAGCACCTAGGGGTTCCAAGTGCTCACTATGCATCTAGATAGGTGCCTTGGGGGGTCTAGTTTCCAAAATGGGGTCACTTGTGGGGGAGCTCCAATGTTTGGGCACACAGGGACTCTCCAAATGCAACATGGTATCCGCTAACAAATTGAATGGAAAATCGGCTCAAATTGTTAGCGGACACCATGTTGCGTTTGGAGAGCCCCTGTGTGACCAAACTTTGAGTTGACGTTGTTATTGGTGCCATTTTCAGGCACGTGACATTTTTTGATCGCTTTCTATTCCGATTTTTGGGAGGCAGAATAAACAAAAACCAACAATTCAGGAATTGTTTTTTTTTTTTTTTTTTTTATTCTGTTCCGCGTGTGGTAAAATTGATAAGGTAGCTTTATTCTTCGGGTCAGTGCGTTTACAGCGGTACCACATTTATATAGTTTTTCTATGTTTTGCACTTTTACATAATAAAAGCAATTTTATAGAAAAAATTATTTTTTAGCATAGCTTTATTCTGAGAGCTATAACTTTTTTATTTTTCGGCTGATGGAGCTGTATGGCGGCTTGTTTTTTGCGGGACGAGATGACATTTTCAGCGGTACCATTTTTATTTATATTTGTCTTTTTGATCGCGTGTTATTCCATTTTTTGTTTGGCGGTATGATGATAAAGCATTGTTTTTTGCTTCGTTTTTTTTCACCGTGTTCACTGAAGGGGTTAACTAGTGGGACAGTTTTATAGGTCAGGTTGTTCCGGACGCGGCGATACCAAATATGTGTACTTTTATTGTTTGTTTGTTTTTTTTTTATAATTAATATTTATTGATGGGTACATTATATTTTTATTTTTGGTGGATTATTTTTTTTATTTTTTTTTTATATTTTTGCTATTTTTTTTTTTTTTTTCACTTTCTGAAAGTTTATATACTTTATTACTTTGTCCCACTCTGGGACTTTCACTTTTTTTTCTCTGATCGCCTGCATGGCACAGGAATGCAGCACCATCCCTGTGCTATGCAGGCTGTCAGCGCTGGACAGGGAGAAGATTGTTTGGAGATGCACTGCGCATGTCCAAACAATCTTCCTGCTGTCTGGTGACCCGGATGTTGTCATGACGACATCGGGTCGTCATGGCAACACCCGGGAAGCCTTTACAGACAGCGCTGGAAGCCGGAAGAGGAGGTGAGTATCTGCGATCACCTCCCCTTGCCCCCGCAATGCTGCGATCGACTTCGATCGACTTCGATCGCAGCATCGCGGGGGTTAATTTGCTGGGAGCGGTGCAGGACCGCTCCCTGCACATATCGGGTGTCAGCTGTGACAATCAGCTGACACCCGGCGGTGATCGCGCCCGCACAGCCTATGTGCGCGCGCAATCGCCATGACGTACTAATACGGGTCTGGCTCTTAAGTCCCAGGGCACAGACGCGTATTAGTACGTCAAATGTTGTTAAGGGGTTAAAGAAGAAGTTACAGGTCTGTGAGAGCCAGAAATCTTGCTTGTTTGTAATTGACCAAATACTTTTTTTCCACCAAAATTTGAAAAAAAAATCTTTCCAAATCAGACAATGTGATTTTCAGGATTTGGTTTCTCATTTTATCTCTCATAGTTGAGGTCTACCTATGATGTCAATTACAGGCCCCTCTCACCTTTTTAAGTGGGAGAACTTGCATAATTGGTGGCTGACTATATACTTTTTTTCCCCACTGTATAGTGTACATTCCTATTAAAATGATACCGTATTTCACAATAAAAAAAACAACCTGTAGTCATGCCTAGCTGTCACAAAGACTGATAAGGTCTAGTGATGAGCGAGCACTAAAATGCTTGGGTACTCATTGTTTAGAGTCGAGCAAATTGGAATGCTCGAGTGCTCGGTCCGAGTAACGAGCCCAAAGTCTATGGGAAACTCGAACATTTTTCCGGCGGCTCCCACCGGAGGTCTGCAGAGAGCCTGAAACTTGCCGAAATCGATGGGAATGTGCTCAAATTACATGGGAACAGCATGGGGAAGATCCCTGGAAGAGTCTCTGACTCCCAGGTCACTGCTGTCAACAATGCTGTCAGAGGTATTACGCCACTTTTACGGACTCACAATGAAACATACAAAAACGAAACCAAAATGGATTTTCCTGGGAAAAATGTTAAGGAACATCCTTTCCAGGGTAATGACTTGTATATAAGGCAAAATAAATAACAGAAAAACAAAAATGCTCCTCCACACCTTGGGCTTTATTCACACGTAGTGTTATTTATGCGGTTTTGCACTTTTGCATTGCTTTCAATGGTGAAAAATACATTCACCAGGAAATGTCATTTTAACATTTTACTACCCTACCTGGCCATGTGGTGTGTGAGACATGATCAGACACATCCTGTTTCATTTATGAAGGAGGGACTCTGAGAGTCACAAAGCCTATTTTTATAGGGCCATCAGGCGACCCTTACTATTCTTAAAGGGCCAGCAGTCGGCCTTCGCTATTGTTAGAGGGCCATCAGCCGGCTATGCTTTGTTTTTCCCATTATAAACGAGTGGGTCTCCTATACTGTTATTGTGTATGCAGTGACTGCAAGGGCTGCCAAAAATTTGGACGCACCCCAATACCCCTTTGAAGAGACATAGAGGAGGGCCTCCATAAAAAAAATTTTCCCATTATAAAGGAGTGGGTCTCCTATAGTGGTAATGCCCATGCAGTGACTGCAAGGGCTGCCTAAATTTGGGAAATACCTCAATACCAATTTAAAGACACAAAGAGGTGGGCCTCAGTAACGACATGTTCCTATTAGAAAGGAGCGATTCTGCTATACAGTTGTAGGGCATGCAGTGAGTATAATGGCTGCCAAAATTTAGGATAAACCCCAATACCAATTTAAAGACACATAGAGGTGGGCCTCGGTAACGACGTGTTCCCATTAGAAAGGAGCGATTCTGGTATACAGTTATAGGGTATGCAGTGAGTACAACGGCTGCCAAAATTTGGGAAAAACCCCAATACCAATTTAAAGACACATAGAGGTGGGCCTCAGTAACGACATGTTCCCATTAGAAAGGAGCGGGTCTCCCAAACTGTTCTTGCGTATGCAGTGACTGCAACGGCGGCCAAAAATTTGGAGGCACTCCAATGGCCCTTGCAAGAGACGTACAGGATGGCCTCATGAAAAAAAAATGTTCCCATTATTAGGAAGTGGGTCTCCCATACTGGATCTGCAAGTGTTCTCCCCGTGTTTGCATGGGTTTCTTCCGGGTTCTCCGGTTTCCTCCCACACTCCAAAGACATACCGATAGGGAATTTAGATTGTGAGCCCCAATGGGGACAGCAATGATAATGTATGTAAAGCGCTGCGAAATATGTTGGCGCTATATAAAAATAAAGATTATTATTATTACTGTATGCCTATGCAGTGAATGCAACGGCAGCCAAAAATTTAGAAACCATGAAACACAGGAACAAGAAGTAGAGACCGGCACAGATCCCAGCCACTATAATGAAAGCCATAGCAAGTTCTGCACCAACATCTGTGGTCCATATGCTGTAAAATGGATTCTTCAGCTGCTCCCCCCTTTCACACATATCAAATATGAAGAGACAGCAGGAGCCAAAAGCGATGGGGACGACTTGCTTCCAGTAGACAGAGATGCGATTCCTTTCAGACTGGTCCATCATATGTTTCCCACAGAAGATGATCCAGAACGACAGGAGCATCACATAGCCCCTTGCAAGAGACGTAGAGGAGAGCCTCATGAAAAAAATGTTCCCATTATTAGGAAGTGGATCTCCCATACTGTTTGCCTATGCAGTGAATGCAATGGCTGCCAAAAATTTGGAGGCACTCCAATGCCCCTTGCAAGAGATATAGATATGGTGGTGGAGGATGAAGAGAAGGAGGAGGACAAGAGAAAATAGACAAAATCAGGAAGTGTATACCCATGTCTGGGTGTGAAGACAGAGGTGCATGGGAATAGAGTTAGACCTCCCAAAAAAAAAATACACTATATTTGAGTTTATGTTACGCTGCTATCATTCGGTGGTGTTGAGAAGTCTGGCCCAATCCAGCCCTTGTTCATTTTTATAAGAGTCAGCCTATCAGCATTTTCAGTTGACAGGCGGATGCACCTATCAGTTATAATTCCCCCGGTGGCACTAAAAACCCGCTCTGACAAAACACTAGCGGCAGGGCAGGCCGGGACTTCCAAGGCGTAGATAGCCAGTTCATGCCACATGTCCAGCTTGGATACCCAATAATTATAAGGCACAGAGGTATCACTGAGGACGTTGGTACAGTCGGAAAGGTACTCCTTCAGCATCTTCCCAAACTTTTCCCTTCTTGTGAGACTACCCTGCGCATCAAGGCTTGTGCGATGGTAGGGTCTGAGAAAACTGTCCCAGAACTTTTACAGTGTTCCCCAGCCTCTGCTAGATTGGAGTTGTGTATCCCTTGCCTGTATTCCTTGGTTGTCCAACGAACTGTGACCTCTGCCGCCAGCATTTTCAGATGGGAATTTTTTTATTTATTCCGCAACGAGGGCCTTCTGGTACTGCCCCATTTTAGCAGGCCTGTCCGCCGCGGGAATAAGAGATAGAAAGTTCTCCTTGTAGCGTGGCACTAGAAGTGTCACCAGCCACTAATGACTGTCACCCAAAATTTGGAGAACGCGAGGGTCACGGGAAAGGCAGCATAGCATAAACTCAGCCATGTGTGCCAGACTACTAATAGGCAAGACTTCCATGTCCTCACCAAGAGGACAACTGACCAGCTCGCCTCCTCATTCCTCTCCTCAGGCCATCCACGCTGTACATATGGTATGACAGTTGCGCGGGTAGTACCATCTATAGTGCAGGAAACTAGCTCCTGTTCTTCCTCCTCCTCTTCCTCATTGTCACCCAATCCACATTGGGATGAGAGGAGGCTGGGCTGTATGGAATCACCCTGTATGGTTCCTTGCTCCATCTCATCGTGCTCTGCCTGCAATGCCTCCTCTTTAATTGTGAGCAGCGAGTGTTTCAGAAGACCGAGAAGCGGGATAGTGACGCTAATTATGGCGTCATTGCTGCTCACATCCATGCCCACTCCTGAGGTCTTATGTGTGGAGGCTAACCTGAATACCCACGGCCGTGTTGATGCTGGTAGTCAACAAGTGCTCTCTGCTGCTCACAAAAACTTCCCAACATCTGCAACTTTGAGTTTCAGTGCGTGGGTACGTCACACACCAGTCGGTGAGCTGGAAGCTGCAAACGCTACTGAAGCACGGCAAGGGCGGAGGAAGCTGTAGTTGACTCTATAAAATGGGCACACACGTGGCGTACTTTAACAAGCCGATCCGGGTAGGTTTTGAGAAACCGCTGAACCACGAGGTTAAGCACATGGGCCAGGCATGGTACGTGTGTGAGCTCGCCTCACTTCAGAGCCGCCACCAGGTTCCTACACACACGACCATACCTGCCTGTAGGTTCCGCGGTGTCGGCCACAGATCTGCCTGCTCTTTCAGAACTGCCCACAACTCTTCAGCGGTGTGCGGTTTATCACCTAAGCATATTAGCTTCAGCAGAGCCTGTTGCCACTAGGCCAAGGCAGTGCTTCCAGCTTGTGACTAATGTGGCCATTTTGGAGGTAGAGACTGAAGAGGAGGTGGTACAGGAGCTGTAGAATGTGGAGGCAACCCTGACTGACCCAGAGCCCACAATCCTCGGCTTTGGGAGGACGTGTTCCGTCCCAAGGTCCGACTGGGTCCTGGCTTCCACTATACTAACCCAGTGTGCCAGGAGCGAGATGTACCGTCCCTGCCCACAAGCACTTGTCCAAGTGTCCGTGGTTAGGTGGACTTTCCCAGTAACTGCGTTGAGGGCACGGCTAATGTTATGGGACACATGCTTGTGTAATGCGGGGACAGCACACTGGGAGAAATAGTGGCGGCTGGGGACCGAGTACCAAGGGACGGCCGCCATTAGGTTGCGGAAATCTTCCATCTCCACGAACCTCTTTGTAAATATTTTTCCCAGCAATATGCGCTCCTGAAGGATGATGATGGAACTCAATACCCGGATTCGAAGATAATTTTTATTTCAAACTAAAATACAACCGGTTTCGACTTCTTTGAGCCTTCCTCAGGTCTAATATCATGCATATAAACAGATCTATCTAAACACATTTTATAGCAGATATCCCTGCTTGTCATTTTGGGTGGGGACTGAAAGATCTGTTTTTCAGATATGCAGGATTTTGCACTCTGAGAAATCTAACAAAACCCATATACTAAATGACTTTTATGCAGTTTTTTTTAGCCCTTTTTTTTCCGCGTTTTCTTCCCTTCCCTTTCTTTCTCTCAAAATTTTTTTCAAAAAAAATTTTCAGTTTTTCTTTTCTAAAAACACTATAAACATAATTATACTAAATATAATTTTTTTTAAATGTTATTAAACATGCTAAAAGTGTGATTTCATACAAAAATATAAAATCCTACAAACATACATTATGGCAAAATTTAAAAAACTTTTTTTTTCATATTATAGCCATTTCCAAATACCAAATATAATTTTTTGATATTCCATTCATAGATATACACTGTGTTCCAAATTATTATGCAAATAATATTTTCTCAGATTTTCCCAAATTACCTATATGAATTGCAGTCATTGTAATTTTCCAGTCAAATAACTATTAGAGTACAATTGAAAGGTTTTTGTACCAACTGCCTTTGATAACAGTATATTTTTAAAAAAATAAAAAACTCAAACTGCACTCAAAATGCATGTTCCAAATTATTATGCACAGCAGAGTTTTCAACCTTTTCATTTTAATAAAGAACAAAAAAATGTTCATTTTTGAGATTCTAAGCATTAGCAGGTTATTACAAACTGAAATCAAACAGTTTTCAACTCAAAACTTTATTCTAGGTGATGTTACATTTGCACATAGGACCCCTTGTTCGAAAGGAGCTTCTGAACTCTCTCGTCCATTGAATTTGTCAGGTTTTGGATGGTTTCTGCTTTAATTGTTTTGCACGAGGACAGAATACCCTCCCAGAGCTGTTGCTTAGATGTGAACTGCCTCCCGCCATCATAGACACTCCTTTTGATGATGCTCCAGAGGTTCTCAATGGGGTTGAGGTCAGGGGAGCATGGGGGCCACACCATAAGTTTGTCTCCTTTTATGCCCATAGCAGCCAGAGATGCAGATGTGTTATGTGCAGCATGAGACGGGGCATTATCATGCATGAAATGATCTCGATGGTCCAGATGGATGGAGTGGAGGATGGCTGGTTGATGGACACCCCATGCAAACACGGCTACGGCGCTAACAAGGAGGAGGTGGAGTAATGTTTTGGGCTGGAATCATGGGGAGAGATTGTCGGCCCTTTTAGGATCCCTGAAGGGGTAAAGATGAACTCCATTATGTATGTTGAGTTTCTCAAACAGCACTTTCTTCCATGGTTCAAGAAGAAGAACCATGCATTCCGCAGCAAGATCATTTTCATGCATGATAATGACCCGTCTCATGCTGCACATAACACATCTGCATCTCTGGCTGATATGGGCATAAAAGGGGACAAACTTATGGTGTGACCCCCATGCTCCCCTGACCTCAACCCCATTGAGAACCTCAGGAGCATCATCAAAAGGAGTGTCTATGATGGCGGGAGGCAGTTCACATCTAAGCAACAGCTCTGGGAGGGTATTCTGTCCTCATGCAAAACAATTAAAGCAGAAACCATCCAAAACCTGACAAATTCAATGGACGAGAGAGTTCAGAAGCTCCTTTCGAACAAGGGGTCCTATGTGCAAATGTAACATCACCTAGAATAAAGTTTTGAGTTGAAAACTGTTTGATTTCAGTTTGTAATAACCTGCTAATGCTTAGAATTTCAAAAATGACCATTTTTTTGTTCTTTATTAAAATGAAAAGGTTGAAAACTCTGCTGTGCATAATAATTTGGAACATGCATTTTGAGTGCAGTTTGAGTGTTTTATTTTTTTAAAAATATACTGTTATCATAGGCAGTTGGTACAAAAACCTTTCAATTGTACTCTAATAGCTATTTGACTGGAAAATTACAATGACTGCAATTCATATAGGTAATTTGGGAAAATCTGAGAAAATATTATTTGCATAATTTTCTCACCCTATAAACCCCTCTGGTCTCCACGATCCTAAAAGGCAACATTTCGAGCGCAAGCATTCACGAAATGTGTGAATTTAGTAGTGTGGCCTGTGGGGCATTGGCTTCGTATTTGCGCTTGCGCTCCAAGGACAGGGGTAGGGACAACTGAACGCTGCGCTGGGACAAGGACGCGGATGTGGTTGCTGATGGTGCTAGTTGAGAGTGTGCAACGACAGGTGCAGGGCGGGAGGCATCTTCGCATGCGCCATGGACAGGGGATTGGCGTGCACGCACAACAGCGGAACAAGCAGTGGTGTCACCCACAGACACTTGTTTCTGAACCCTGGAGTTCAGCCCACCCAGTCGGGTGCTTTGCTGTCATGTGTCTGATCATGCTGGTGGTGGTCAGGCTGCTAGTTTTGCTACCCTTGCTGATGCTGGCCTGGAAGATGGTGCAACTGGCCCTTTTGGGGTTATCTGCAGTGTCTTTAAAAAGAAAAAAAAAAACGACACTCGGGAAGACATAACAGTTGTACTGGCAACTTACGTCATGTTGGCGTTATGAGGAATGCTTTCGCGCCTTGTGTCTGTGGCCACCACACTGCTTCTTCACGCCTGTTGTGGTTCTACGCCTCCCTCCCCCTGTGTGATGCTGTCCTCGCTCTGCATGTCCCCCAGCCAGGTTGGGTCAGTGTCTATATCGTCCACCACCTCATCTTCCACTTCCGCACCCTGGTGGTCCTCCTGACTTTCTGGCAGTTGTCTCTCATCATCATCCACCTCTTGCGACAGTAACTGCACTTTCCCACCGTTGCCTTCGTGTGACCGTGGCTGCTCAAATATTTGGGCATCGCTACACGCGTTCTCCTCTTGCCCCGCTTGAAGCAGGCCGGGCGAGAGGCCCGAATCTATAAATGGAAAGGTGAACAGCTCTTCGGAGTGTCCAAGTATGGGATCAGTTGTCTCTGGGCACTTGGCATGGTGGGAAGAAGGAGGATAAGGGTGAGGAATATGCGGTCCAGACTCACAGCTACTGAGACTTGACCGTGTGGAAGACAGGGTGGTGGTGGTGGCAAAGTGAATGGAAACATTATCTTCTATCCAACCAGCAACCTTTTGACACTGCCCTGGGTTCAATAGTTGTGTGCTGCGGTCCCCTAGCAATTGGGACAGGAAGGACAAGATGTGGATGTTTGTTGTGGCAGGACTTCAGCTTGCCACGGCCTCGGCATGCACCATCATGTCCACTTTCCCGTCCCTTGCCCATTTTAAATGAGGATATTTTTCACGTTCACTACAAATGACTAGATTTCAACCGGTTATATGTGATACGTCTGAGGGACAGCCACAGTTCTAAACAGCGGGCTTGTAGTTTACTATTCTTCACAGCGACCATGTGTGAATAGCTTCACTGACACATTGCAACAAACTGCAAATGGAGGTCAATATTTTCCACGTTCACTACAAATTTCTGGATTTTTATCGCTGTAATATGGAAAAAATCTGGCTGTATTCTGTAGTGCTAACAAGCAAATGGAGCAGAAAAATGATGTACTCTGGATTGCTTTTTAAGCAAATAATCAGGATTAAGATAAAAAAAATTAGCTCTGGCTCCTGATATCTGGGGCTATGTCTACGGATATTTGTATCAGCAGGACCAGACAGAACACGCGCAATGGACACTATTGTGCTGTATAGTGTTCACAAATTTTTCTGCCTGCCTAACTCCTGCTATCACCACTGAATATATGCAGCTGGATTAGTCCTCAGAAGGACTGTTAGTTCAGATGGATAAATAGATATGCTGTGGAATACCTACACTAACTAATAAACAAACAAATCTCTCCCTCACTCAGCAGCAGCTTTCCCTACTCTGCCTGTTTCCGGATTAGACTGACGAGTCTAGCTTCACCGGGTCTTAAATAGACACGATGACACTATGAGACCAGCCAATCACTGTAATGCCACAACCAACATGGCTACGGCAATACAGTGTGTGTCAAGCAATCCCTGCATGTTGATTGGCTCTCTAAAGAGCGTCAAACATGCAGGGCGGGGACCCGAGCTCCCGCCCGAACAACTTGGAAATACTCGCCGAGCATGTCGAGCACAGTGATGCTCGGGCGAGTACGTTCGCTCACCACCAATAAGGTCCGATTACACTGCAAGGAAAACACTATATAGCTTGATGTTTCTCAAAACTTATGTTGAAAAAAGGAGTCCATGTTCTTTAAATCATCCATTTATTAAATGATCAACAGTCAGAACATCCTACAAAAAAAAAAGTGAAATTATGCCCATCGCAAAGAGCAAACAAGGACTCAATTTGTTGGTGGTGGTGGGGGTATATTTGTTGGTCCTTCACTTGGTAAAGGAGGCCTCATCATTGGCGGCATGGGTCCAGGAGGGAGAACCCCAGGTGCTGGTGGAGGGACGCCTGGAGCAGGAGGTGGAGGAACTCCAGGGGTTGGTGGTGGAGGTACCCCTGGTGGAGGAATTCCAGGAGGAGGAATTCCAGGAGGCGGAACTCCAGGAGGCGGCACAGCAGGATTAGGTGGTGGGGGTGGTACACCGGGAGGTGGAACACCTGGAGGTGGCAAAGCTGGAGGAGGTACAGAAGGTGGTACACCAGGAGGTGGCACTCCAGGAGCAGGAGGAAGTTGAGGAGGGGGCACTGGGGGAGCTGGTGCTCCAGGAGGTATGGGAGGTAATGGCATTCCACCTGGAGGTGGAGGAGGCATGTTTTCTGGAAGGGGTGGTCGAGGTGGCATTCCATTCAGCAGAGGTGGTGGAGGCCGTTTAACACCAGGAGGGGCAGGGGCTATGCTGGGTATAGTTGGCGGTTTCTCCATCTTGAAGTGAAATTGTAAGAAGAACTAAAAATACAAAATAAGGTAATTATGTGGTAGCAAGACAAGTATTAAAAGCACTGACTATAATATTGTAAGAAGAAATGCAAACAGAAGTCATACTTAAAAGAGCTATTCTCAATCATAAATGATGAAAATTGCAAATTGCTTTTAAAAACAAACAATTTTGCAAATGACTGCTTATTAAAAATCCTTTCCGTTTACAAAAACATGGAGATTTTTCTTTGTTTACTGCTCACTGGCTAAGTTTCCATCCATGTCTACAAGGAGCACAGCACTTACAGGCTCTTTTCTACAGAGCTTGTAAGCGCTGCACTCCAAGCCTAAGATACTAGCCACCGATTGCAGAGGATTTTTAATCAAAAGTAAAATTGAAAGTTGTTTCTTTGCAATTGTAACTATCATGATGAGAATAACCCTTTAAGCCAGCAATGTCAAACTCAAATACACAGAGGGCCAAAGTTAAAAGCTTGGACAAAGTCACTGGCCATCCTTGATGTTTGTTAAAAAAAAAAAAAAATGTATACAATTGAGGAAGTTTTTCCATATCAAATAAAACAATTAACTTTTGGAATTATTGGACAATATTATAATATGTTATGTAAAAGCAGTAAAAAGCACATGGCCCAATTTAAATATGTAATAACAAAACCTTGAATAATACAGATAATAAAGTAGGATGCAAACAAAACTGTCCCCAAACACAGAATGATAGCCCCACAGTATAATGACCATACTGTACCCCTCTCCCTCAATCCTCCCAACAAAGAATGGTGACCTCATCACAGTAGGATTTTCCAACTGTAATCCCCACATAGTCCTCCATACAGTATAATGGGCCCCACATGGTGCTCCATACACCCTAATGGGCAGCACATAGTCCTCCATACAGTATAATGGGCCCCACATGGTGCCCCACGCCGTATAATGTGGCCTATTGGAAACATGTATTTTTTCACATGTTTGCAATAGGCCACATTTTATTGTCCCACACCTAAAAAATGCCTTAGTCTGCAACCACATACGTGTGGCTCTGCCTCCTGGGGATAATTTATTGCATATGGTTTATGCCATTTTGGCAACACATTTACACCCCTATTTCAAAATCACAGCCAATTCTTTGTGTGTATATAAAAGGTTTTTTTTTTATATATAATAACAGCAGTTTTAAGATAATCTTAGTTATAGCACGTAGTGAACTTCATTCCAGAATCCTCATCACGTATCTGTTTTTACAGTGAATGCAGCGCTCCGCTGTGGCCACTGTTACAGTAGGCAGAGCTGTGCAGTGCCGCAACTGATTACATCCGGCTGCTGACACTATACTGGACAACCCCTTTAATGTGGTGGCTGTCAGAAATGGATTACTGCACCTTTAGACATATATATAAATGTTTAGTTAACTATCACATTATTTTGATGTGCATCCTGCCTACTTTATATAGTTACAGACATTTGTTGGAGGCTATTAATATATTTTTCTCCATGTTTTCAATTAGATGGAATAACACTTTAAAATGGAACAATAAAGAATTACCATTTTAATAATAATAATCTTTTTATTTATATAGCGCCAACATATTCCACAGCGCTTTACAATTCATACAATTTACAGACATTATGGGCACGGTCCCCATTGGGGCTCACAATCTACATTCCCTATCAGCATTTCTTTGGAATGTGGGAGGAAACTGGAGAACCTGGGGGAAACCCAGGCAAACACGGGGAGAACATACAAACTCCTTGTCCATTGTCATTGATGGGATTTGAACCCAGGACCCCTGCGCTGCAAGGCTGCAGTGCTAAGCACTGAGCCACCATGCTGAATTTTTTGAAGAGGAGTGGTGAACAATGTGTGTCTGAGTGAAACTACATCGCTACAACTCAATACCGGCCCGGGGTTTGCTCCTGCCCCATCAGCCAGAAGAGATTAGGAGCCCGAGATGCCATAGGAGACGAGCGGAACATTTATTACTCCTTATATGTGAGAAGTCCAGCCATTTTCTCACGTAACCTGCTTAGGGTTTTCTACAAACACATTTTAGGTGAACAAAGTACCTAAAACACAAAGTACCTGAACACAACTATGCTATATGATGAGGTTAGCAGCTACAGATACTAAATAAATCTGGCTACCTGTTTAGTTTCTCTATTCCAATGTGTCCAGAATTTTCCTTCCACTTTGTCAATCTCCCGACTTGGAACCTAAAACAAAAAACCAAAATCACAAGATTAAAAGGGTGCTTAAATTATACTTTTATCAAGAAAAATGCCTTATTGCTGATATATACAATTCTATACCAAGTAGTACAAATATGGGTGGAACATTTAGGCAAATCTTAGCCAAACCAATGGACAAGTATAAATTGGAGTATTGACTTGTTTTATTACTTTGATAGATTTAATCAATTTATGATTAACCATAGGTGCCTGAACTTTTGAAAAAAAAATGAAATAAATAAATATAATGTAAACTTGAAAGGTCCAAGATGATTGTGTGATGCTGATCTGCTGCTGTTTAGAAGATATACAAAGGATTTGCACAATAAATCTGGGCATGGATACAGTAGTTTATGCACTTGATGGTACATATGTGGGTAATTGAGAGACTACAATTTTCACTTCCCATCAGATTGTTTTAGCAAGATTAATGATAGTTAAGTGGCTCTCAAATAAACCTTGTACAATTTCTCAATGGAAAAGACAGACACACAAGCTATTTATTAAAGTGGATGTCCACGACTTATAGACTGAAGCCCTATTAGTGGACAACTTCTTTAATCTGCATAAAAAGGACCAACAAATTTAAAATAGGGCAACACGATCCCAAATTTTCTGGAGCGCAAAGAAAGGAGTTTCTGGGATAATGAAGTTCATTTATTTTTTTTCCTCTCTCCTTTGTGTATGGGTTTTTATTTTTAATGTTTATAGTGCTCATAAAAATAAACATTTTCTTAAATTTTCTACAGTAACACTACATGTTAAATTAAATTGTACAGGATGCAAGGGTCATCATATTTATGCGGCAGCAATTTTACAGCCATATTACAGCAAAAAAATAAAAAAATGAATGCAGTATTTTTTCCTCTAAGCTAATGTATAGGTCACCACTTACTAACTTAGTAAATTCCTGGGCAAAAGTGAATCTGTGAGATTTCATGTGACTTGCTGGGCAATTCCACCAGTTCTGATGCATTGAAAACGGAAAAAAATCCAGCTTCCAAGATCTTCTAAGATCAAAAAATCTATTATAGACGATTAAAAATTCAAAGATGGATATGACAGCATAGAAGTCACTACCCCTAAGGGGTCTATAGTTGGGCCCGGAAGGGAGATTTTTTCTGTTTTCGATTGGTATTCCTGCTGTACTGCTAATTCTGTGCTTTGGATCACAGAGTGGGTGAGCGGACTCTTTCTAGTTCTGATGCATTTCTCCTTGATGTCATTGTCCTATCATGCTAAAAATAAAAGTATGTGATGAAGACTGCATCATGTTATGTGCATACACCGGAAGTCACTGGTCCCCAACCTTTCTGACCTTGTGAGCCACATCCAGCTCCCGGCCCCCTCACACTAGTGACACCCAGAGCCCCCTATTAGCGGTATAATAACAGCCAAAGCTTTTCCACAGAAATTAATCTGAGGCAGTGTGCCAAGCTTCAGGGGTTCCTACCATATCCCCATTCAGATCTACTAGAGGGGTTCCTACCCTACCCCCATTCAGTGTGGGGTGTGAGGCAGTGAGGGGGATCATAAGCGAGGGATGGTATGTATCCCCCAGGATGTGCATAGAGGTATATTGAACCCGCTGGAGTGCATTGCAATCACAGAAACAGCTGTGGCTGCAGTGCACATTAAAAGTAAAGTTTGGACTTGGTCAAACTATTTGGCCAAGTTATATTTAAGAAAACTCGGCACAGGCTTTTATTTTGGGAGTGAACTACAGGTGGCAGTGGGGCGGTTCACTCCCTCTAGCCCGGGTCTTGCACGTGGCTCATGGCCACAGATTTCATTTAAAAACCTGCAGCAAAGGTTTGGGTGTGTCAGTGTTTTGTCGGCAAGCTGCAGAGCAGGTGGTTCTGCAACACAGGCCTGTGTGAAGCCACCACAGAGCCAAGGAAAGCAAAACTCCTGGTGCACCTCAGGGCGACCCGGCAGTGCAGTCGTCCACAGCAACGGGTTTGGGAGACGGACTGTTTGACGCCCCGGCTGCGATCCGGAGGATACCATTTGCCTTTTCTTTGTGAGTTTTTGGAAAATAAAGACATTCGAGTTGAGCTTTACTGGGTCACGGCCTCATTACAGCACAGTGTAAACACCGCCGCACTACAGGGGCTACTCACAAAAGTCACCTTCTGGAGACCTGCTCTTCATAGCCGTTTGTTAGACTGAGGGCAGACAGCCGTGAGCCACACATCACGAGTCCGCAAGCCACATGTGGGGACCCCTGCCTTATATTATTTTGTGCCATCTAATATATGACAACATACCTTATCTATAATATTTATGCACAGCTTGTTCAGTGCGGGAGACTACAAACCTTAAAAGCAATAGTTTCATAGGGCTCTGCTGCCATTAAAAGGTATTGCCAACGTCTGTCTGGGGGTTCAATTCTCTGCTCATAAGCGGACATAAATCGGTGTCTAGGCATGATGCTTTCTGATATCTCTGGATAGTCAATCTGAAAAAAAAGTAGTCATTACTACTCACATGTAGAGTATCATTGCAGTATCCTGAGGATATTAAGGTTTGCACATATCTACTACAAAAAGAAGTAAAAATTCCCATAATACAAATGTGTTAAAAAATAGAAAGCAGAATAAAGTATCTAAAACAGAAAAAAAGATAAGATGGGAGTTGATACATGTAACACTTGTGCTGAAACAAAAAAGACAAACTACAGACTAGTCAGAGTATGTTATGCCCATGTTATCTCTTACACACAATGCAACCAAATCTTTAGAAAGATCGCAAATTCATAAAAGAAAGGAGGAAGAAATGTGAATTTAGTTTAATATTGAAACAATTAGACAGAATAAGTTTGGGCACTGAGGGGAGTGGGGGGAAGGCACCTGGAATAAGGGAAATATACAGTACAGACCAAAAGTTTGGACACACCTTCTCATTTAAAGATTTTTCTGTATTTTCATGACTATGAAAATTGTACATTCACACTGAAGGCATCAAAACTATGAATTAACACATGTGGAATTATATACTTAACAAAAAAGTGTGAAACAACTGAAAATATGTCTTATATTCTAGGTTCTTCAAAGTAGCCACCTTTTGCTTTGATGACTGCTTTGCACACTCTTGGCATTCTCTTGATGAGCTTCAAGAGGTAGTCACCGGAAATGGTTTTCACTTCACAGGTGTGCCCTGTCAGGTTTAATAAGTGGGATTTCTTGCCTTATAAATGGGGTTGGGACCATCAGTTGTGTTGTGCAGAAGTCTGGTGGATACTCAGCTGATAGTCCTACTGAATAGACTGTTAGAATTTGTATTATGGCAAGAAAAAAGCAGCTAAGTAAAGAAAAACGAGTGGCCATCATTACTTTAAGAAATGAAGGTCAGTCAGTCCGAAAAATTGGGCAAACTTTGAACGTGTCCCCAAGTGCAGTTGCAAAAACCATCAAGCGCTACAAAGAAACTGGCTCACATGAGGACCGCCCCAGGAAAGGAAGACCAAGAGTCACCTCTGCTTCTGAGGATAAGTTTATCCGAGTCGCCAGCCTCAGAAATCGCAGGTTAACAGCAGCTCAGATTAGAGACCAGGTCAATGCCACACAGAGTTCTAGCAGCAGACACATCTCTTCAACAACTGTTAAGAGGAGACTTTGTGCAGCTGGCCTTCATGGAAAAATAGCTGCTAGGACACCACTGCTAAGGACAGGCAACAAGCAGAAGAGACTTGTTTGGGCTAAAGAACACAAGGAATGGACATTAGACCAGTGGAAATCTGTGTTTTGGTCTGATGAGTCCAAATTGGAGATCCAAGCAACGTGTCTTTGTGCGACGCAGAAAAGGTTAACGGATGGACTCTACATGCCTGGTTCCCACCGTGAAGCATGGAGGATGAGGTGTGATGGTGTGGGGGTGCTTTGCTGGTGACACTGTTGGGGGATTTATTCAAAATTGAAGGCATACTGAACCAGCATGGCTACCACAGCATCCTGCAGCGGCATGCTATTCCATCCGGTTTGCGTTTAGCTGGACCATCATTTATTTTTCAACAGGACAATGACCCCAAACACACCTCCAGGCTGTGTAAGGGCTATTTGACCAAGAAGGAGAGTGATGGGGTGCTACGCCAGATGAACTGGCCTCCACAGTCACCAGGCCTGAACCCAATCCAGATGGTTTGGGGTGAGCTGGACCGCAGAGTGAAGGCAAAAGGGCCAACAAGTGCTAAGCATCTCTGGGAACTCCTTCAAGATTGTTGGAAGACCATTTCCGGTGACTACCTCTTGAAGCTCATCAAGAGAATGCCCAGAGTGTGCAAAGCAGTCATCAAAGCAAAAGGTGGCTACTTTGAAGAACCTAGAATATAAGACATATTTTCAGTTATTTCACACTTTTTTGTGAAGTATATAATTCCACATGTGTAAATTCATAGTTTTGATGCCTTCAGTGTGAATGTACAATTTTCATAGTCATGAAAATACAGAAAAATCTTTAAATGAGAAGGCGTGTCCAAACTTTTGGTCTGTACTGTACCGTAATTATATAAACCTTAAAAAGAGGACTTGTCACTTGTACTAAAAAAAAAAAAAAAATATGAATGAAATACCTTGTAAACATCCCTGAGTTTTGCCGATTCATTTCCATTATCCACTGCGTCACAGAGATATTCACATTTGTTGCTCTTTAAGCGCACTATGTGAAATTTCTGCTTATAGTGCAGCTGGAAGTTTCCTCAGAATCTTCTCCGTTCAAGTGTACGGCTTCAACCCTCTGTCCCAGATGTTGCCAATCACAGCTTATCAAGGACTGCTAGATCAGCTGCCAAGCTGTGATTGGCAGCTGCTGGGAGGGAGGGGTGAAAGTGCATGCCCCCAGAATAGATTGTGAAAAGACTATTAGCTGGTCTGCAAGCAGAGATTTCACATACTGCGCTCCAAAAGCAACGAATATGAATCTATCTGAAATGGAGTGACACAATGCAAAATAGAAAAAAAGCAGCAGAGGTAGGCAAGTTAAGGGACTTTTACAAGTTATTTAACTCACTTTTTTGAACAAATGACAAAGTCCTCTTTAAATAGTATAAATACACTTTATCAAGGGAGGGGGTGAGGGAAGTGTTATATTTACAAGTGTGAATCCACTTTAGCAATTACTTTTTGTATTGATAAACAACAAGCATTATTTAGGGTCATCTAGTACTATAACACTCAAGAAATGATGTAGACATTTATGGACTGGTATCCAAAAACCTCTTAATACAGATAACTAGATAAAACAGCCAAAAAAAACAAAGCACATAAATACATTATTCGATGCCAGGCCTGCAAAAAATAAAGTGTGCTAAGGTTGCAAAGAAGAAAAACACAATGTAAAGACTGTTACCTGGAATAGCAGAGACTGCTGGCCACTTTCAGGGTCCCTTTGCTTTGTCACTAAGTGAAAATGCACGAAATTAGGAATTTAAACATGTAATGAATTCAGATGATCAAACAATATCAGAACCTCAAAGCCTTCATCTACCTTTATAGCCAGGGCGACCAATCTTCACAAACTTTTTTACTTCAACCTTAACTTTTTCAGGGGCTGGTTGTGCAGGGGCCTCTTTAGCTTCTTTTGCTGCACGCCGAGCCCTAAATATAAGAAAGTGAGCCAAATTTCCCATAATAATACTCATAATATCCAGAGGTCACCAAATGTCACCTCTGCCAAAAAATAAGAGCAACTTACAAATTGGTCTGATGCTTTTTTCCTTGTGTATGTGCCAGATAACTGCCCTAAGTAGAAAGAAAAACCATAAATAAACTATTTAGATGTGACTCCCTGCTCTTTCCATTGGGATGAATGGGAACCCTAAGAAGAGGAGTTGGCATCAATAGTTCCTAAATTGTGCTTTGGCACTTATGCATGTTTCCCACACATAATCCAAGTAGCCAAATGGATTGAAAATATGGAAAGTACAATATTTGGGGGTTTTACACAATTGTTAAAAATGGCCTTTCGTTCTCTAATTTATATTGGGAAGTGCCGCTCTTCCTGGAGACATTCACAAGCCATGGTTGTAGTGCAGATGGAGATGTCAGTGCAAGAAGATAGGCTTACAGTACAGAGGCCCTGTGGGATGTTATCAATGTTACGTATGGTTTACCTTACCTCATTATTGTGCAGGGTAAGACACAACTTGCACTCATATGATCCAAGGTGATTCTTCATAAAATAGGGATCCTATAAGACATGAGAAGAGAACAATAAGACACCACCACAGATATTGTACAGACACAGTGCAAATTCTTATACTAATTCCACTTGTTTTATCTTGCTCCAAGAAAAAAAGAAAAATTAGGAAATTTGCCTCAATTTGTAAAAAAAACAGACATATGTTTTGTGCCAGTTTTTGTCTTGTGTTTTAGACACTTCGTGAGACTAAAACTAGACAGTGTTAAACTATGTCTAGAAAAGAGAGTGTGGCTTTAAATTTAGTACCAAAAAATGTTAATATAAAATGCGCCAGTCAGGAGGTGTAAGGACAGAACATAACATGTCTAAGGATGGTGCAGCAACTCTACCAGATAGCAGGTGTCGCCTCCATTAACTTACTGCATATCAGTGGTTTAAATAGTAACGACAAATGTGCCCATTGTCTTTATTTTTTGGCTCTCATTGTTGCTTTTTTAGATTGTCACAAAACATCTTCACTAACTCCTTAATGACCAACCAATTTTTTATTAGTTTTGGCCTCCGCAGATATCTTTTTTTTCCACTAAGGGACCTGTATGATACTCCGTTTTACGCGGGACATATTTTATTATTATTTAGTGCTGTTTTGGGATAGATTTAGCATTTTTTTTGTGGCACAAATATATAAAAAAAAAAAACGATTATTGGTTTAGTTTTTATTTATATTTTAATATTCTGTGGAAAGGTGATAACGTATTTTAAATGGATACCTTCTTTAAATTGTAACATTAAGAATTCAGCAATTTACAACCTCTATCCTCACAACTGTATTTACTGCGCATATAACTCGGGCAGAACTATAAAATGTGCACAAGGTGTCAAATATAATGTTACACTAATAAAAATCTAAAGCAGACAGATTACATGGACCGCCACAGAGGTCTTATTATCTAGTAAAACAATGTATTCCTCAGTTGAAACATTTGCTAACATAGGAGGAGGACTGCTTCCCATACTGTGCCCATCATGTCCGCACCTTGTTGATATCTATTGTCTCCAATGCCAGCTGCCTGAGACGTTCCCTTCTATCCCTGTTGCTCTCAGATGCCGAGGCGACTCCTCCGCTCCCAGTTTTCCCACCAGCTCTGTGTTGGAAATCCATGGTTGAGAGTTCTTGGGGGACACACTAAAAAAAAACTAAAAAGACAAAAAAAAAAAAAAAAAAATCTTGTAAATGTTTTCACTAATCAAATATTCACCATTGAATATCAAATTGATGCTGTAGCCAATAGGCGTCGATTTCTCGTAATATAACAACACAAATATAACTGTTCAGTTCTAGAAGAAAACATTCACTTTGTAATATGAGCGGTCTTTGAATTCCTCGACTTTTAAACCCAGAAATTCACCAGTTCCAAAAAAAAAGTGGAGGAAATGTATTGAAATAATAAAGAATACAAGAGGTAAATCTTCCACACGTCCAATGACTCTTCTGGTCTTTGGTGGTAATGTTCAGAATAGCCACTGATACCTCCTGCCGCCAGTTACCGGCCTAGGGCATCATGTGCTATCATTACTGTTAAGGACAGTGAGTGTTAGCAGTGGTTACAAGAGGTTAGTTAGAACCGTATGCAACTGACAATAACAGCGATGGCAGATTTATAAAGTTAGCATCAAGTATTTTAATGATCATTTTTACTAAAAAATCTTGGATTGATCAAGACTTCTGTCCATACAATGGCTGCTGTTAGAGGGGCCCAGACCTGCCCATCAGCCTCTTCCATTGTAATACATATCACATGGGAAAGCTGCTCTTCTATTGGAGGAGACTGATGGACAGGTCTGGTCACTGCCCCTCCACCAGCAGCCATTGTATGGACAGACGTGCTGGTCAGGTGTGAGGAAGGCTGCAGTAACAAGAGAAAGTGGCCAACTCTTAATAAGTATTACAATACTGCCCACTACAGTCATCGTCGCAGATTATAAATTAAAGATACACAGCCAGAGTATCACCTAGAAAAGTCTACACTGATCTTACTCTCAACCCTGGTCAATACACATCCAGAGAGACTGTGCCCCTAGTGTAATATACACAGTGCCAAGACCTAGCTAACACATGATAGCACCCTTTCTTCACCCCATATAATCACATGCAGAGGTCCCCCCATAGCATAGTCACGCTCATATTCTCCGTCCCTACAGTATAATCCATTATAATCACATTATACTGTCCTCTAAAAGGTATAGTCGCACCTATAGTCTCCCTCCACCCTCACACGGTATATTCGCACCCACACTCCCCCAGTCCCATGGTGCAGTAGCATCCACACCTCCCCCCCCCCCCCCAGCCACGGTAAAAATGGTATCCACACCTCACATGGGAAAAATCTCAAACACCCCAATCCCCACACAAACAGAGTAAAAGTTGCTTCCCCCCACGGTAAAAATCGCATCCACACACCCCCCTCACATGCGGTAAAATTCGCATCCACACTGCCCCCACGCTGTAAAAAAACAAACAAAAAAAAACAAACACGCATCCACACTCCACAAGCCCTGACACGGTCCACCCGCGCCTCTCCCCCGCTGCAAAAGTCTACCCGCACCCCTCCCCCGCACCAAAAGTCTACCCGCGCCCCTCCCCCGCACCAAAAGTCCACCCGCGCCCCTCCCCCGCTGCAAAAGTCCACCTGCGCCCCTCCCCCGCTGCAAAAGTCCACCCGCGCCCCTCCCCCGCTGCAAAAGTCCACCCGCGCCCCTCCCCCGCTGCAAAAGTCCACCCGCGCCCCTCCCCCGCTGCAAAAGTCCACCCGCGCCCCTCCCCCACGCCCACTGCAAAAGTCCACTCGCGCCCCTCCCCCACGCCCACTGCAAAAGTCCACCCGCGCCCCTCCCCCACGCCCACTGCAAAAGTCCACCCGCGCCCCTCCCCCACGCCCACTGCAAAAGTCCACCCGCGCCCCTCCCCCACGCCCACTGCAAAAGTCCACCCGCGCCCCTCCCCCACTGCAAAAGTCCACCCGCGCCCTTCCCGCGCGCCCACTACAAAAGTCCACCCACGCCTCTCCCCCGCACCCACTGCAAAAGTCCATTGTCAGGCAAAATGTATTTTTGTCCTAGTTTTAAAAATGTTGAAAGGGCAGCCAGAGATGTCTTAAATCTCCGCCCCCTGTTCGTTTGGAAGAGACCTCCATAGAAACTACTCTTGCTTCCCCTCAAACAAGGAATTTTTATAACCGCCATAAAACGTCAGCAAGCATACTGGTCTACCCTGGATTTTCCCTCCAAAGCCCTATTGTGTAACTGAACAAACTTTTAATGTCGAGTTTAATAATGCCGATGACTGTCACAAACATGTGGACCACATTTTTGGGATGTTCACCTTTTTCCAGTTATGATGGTGTATCTTTCATAACTGGGAAACAACCAGAAATCTAGGAAATGGGTTCTGAGCTTCTGAACGTCATAGAAATATCATATTTGATATCAATCTCCATGAATATTGGTGACGGCAAACATGATGTATCCATCTTGGATGCGGCCCCCCCCCCCCATACCAAGATATGGAAGATGAAGGATTTTTATGTCTTGTGCAGCTGGGTGGGTTCACAAAACCGAGCCCCCGTGTGAGGTAAACAACATGGTGTGTCCTAGTGTTTTGCCTCCTTACTGAAAACCAAAACGTCCATCTTGGCTCATTCCAACCAGGGACGTCAGACGCAAGCACTCCTCGCTGCGTGGAGGAATCACACCTAATTTCCGGGGAGCCCCCCCCCCCCACAGAATCTGAGACCATCACCTCGTGGAGCAGGTTTTGCTATTACTTATCCCTTTTATTTTAATAACTGTTTTATGCATATATGTAAATTGTCTCTTTTATAATATCTTGTATATCTTTTGTAAACACTGCCAACTTTCGGGAGTAAATTCTTATTATTTACCAGCTTCGTTCTTCTTGTCCTATGTCAAGCAAACACGTTCCTCACCCGCTAATTTCACGTTACCTAACGGGTACCCGATCCACCTGTTAAGAGATCGGTGGTGGCAGCATACTGTGTATTTATGTGATATTGTGGTTGAGGGTGGCTGGATTGAGGTATATATACGTTCCTGGAAGGAACTGGTGGTATATATACGTCCTGTCACCTCACGTGCCACAACAGTCGACATAAATGAGAGCAGCTGCGCCCTGTGACTTATCCTCGGTCAATACCGTGTTTGACCAGCAGGATAAGGGGGCGTCAGAGGGCTGCAAGGTCTGACCAAGTGTTTCCTGACATCCATCCACACTCTCCCACACACGGTAGGAATCGCATCCATATCTCCCACTGACCAGGCAACCTCACAAATTAGCTGTGATTATCTCCAGCAATGACGTGGCCACTGCCAGGTACTGCAGATGAGATGCTATTTAAAAAAATAAGAGATGATCTACAGTACACTCTTGACATCCGGCTGCCGGTGAAGCCAATAACAGCTGATTGGTGGGTGCGATACATGTTGGCCATCATCATTCTAAAGAGAGGACATCAATTTCATATGCCAGGGTAACCCTTCAAGCTCACCTTCTAAAAGGTGCTCATATTTTATTTGTAAATTAGCAGCTTGAATTTACACACCAATATGCATATATTCATGTTCAGTCTGGCCAAAAATTCATGTGCCTTGTACGGAGAGAGTGGAGTAAGCTGCCATTGGACTCGTCTGACAGTGTCTGAGCCTGCCGATATCGGCTAACAGTATAATGTGTATGGGGGCCTCCAGACTCTTTCCTGGCAGATGGCGGGGAAGATAAACCACCATCAGGGGAGTCTGGCACATCTCTGAGAGAACAAAGGCGCGCTCAGCCAAGTTGAGCATTACTACTTATGGGGAAGTGTGGAACGAGAGCTGCTGGACGAACCATGGCTCAGTGGACATCTACTGTGCATGGAGGGCTTTATTCTGATGACTCACACCTAACAGGTAACCAGGGTCTATGCCAGAGAAGGTTATGGGCAGAATCACCTATATAAACAATAGGGCCATAAACGGAGCTGCTCAATCCCTTTCCACCAGCTCCACAGACACCGGAAAAACCTGCTGCAATATGCAGTCAAGTGACCACAGCACAAGGATTAGGGGCCCTACAGGGGCAAGCGTCTCACCCCATGGCAGCCCCTATGTATGCTGGCACCTCTGTAGTACAGGACACACATAGGACTGAGCACTACAGGGACGAGCGTCTCACCCCATGGCTGCCCCTATGTATGCTGGCACCTCTATAGTGCAGGGCACACACAGGACTGAGCACTACAGGGGTGAGCACTTCATCCCATGGCTACCCCTATGTATGCTGGCACCTCTGTAGTACAGGGCACACACAGGACTGGGCACTACCGGGGCGAGCGTCATACCTCCATGGCTGCCCCTATGTATGCTGGCACCTCTATGGTACAGGGCACACACAGGACTGGGCACTACAGGGGCGAGCACTTCACCCCATGGCTACCCCTATGTATGCTGGCACCTCTGTAGTACACGGCACACACAGGACTGGGCACTACAGGGGCGAGCATCTCACCTCCATGGCTGCCCCTATGTATGCTGGCACCTCTGTAATACAGGGCACACACAGGACTGGGCACTACAGGGGCGAGCGTCTCACCTCCATGGCTGCCCCTATGTATGCTGGCACCTCTGTAATACAGGGCACACACAGGACTAGGCACTACAGGGACGACCGTCTCACCTCCATGGCTGCCTCTATGCATGCTGGCACCTCTGTAATACAGGGCACACACAGGACTGGGCACTACAGGGGCGAGCGTCTCACCTCCATGGCTGCCCCTATGTATGCTGGCACCTCTGTAATACAGGGCACACACAGGACTGGGCACTACAGGGGCGAGCACTTCACCCCATGGCTACCCCTATGTATGCTGGCACCTCTGTAGTACACGGCACACACAGGACTGGGCACTACAGGGGCGAGCGTCTCACCTCCATGGCTGCCCCTATGTATGCTGCCACCTCTGTAGTACACGGCACACACAGGACTGGGCACTACAGGGGCGAGCACTTCACCCCATGGCTGCCCCTATGTATGCTGCCACCTCTGTAGTACACGGCACACACAGGACTGGGCACTACAGGGGCGAGCACTTCACCCCATGGCTGCCCCTATGTATGCTGGCACCTCTGTAGTACACGGCACACACAGGACTGGGCACTACAGGGGCGAGCACTTCACCCCATGGCTGCCCCTATGTATGCTGCCACCTCTGTAGTACACGGCACACACAGGACTGGGCACTACAGGGGCGAGCACTTCACCCCATGGCTGCCCCTATGTATGCTGGCACCTCTGTAGTACACGGCACACACAGGACTGGGCACTACAGGGGCGAGCACTTCACCCCATGGCTGCCCCTATGTATGCTGCCACCTCTGTAGTACACGGCACACACAGGACTGGGCACTACAGGGGCGAGCACTTCACCCCATGGCTGCCCCTATGTATGCTGCCACCTCTGTAGTACACGGCACACACAGGACTGGGCACTACAGGGGCGAGCACTTCACCCCATGGCTGCCCCTATGTATGCTGGCACCTCTGTAGTACACGGCACACACAGGACTGGGCACTACACGTACAGAGTGTAATACAGCCTGGATCACTCTCTTACCTCCCCACTTTCGTGGCTCCCTCGCTCTCCCCCGGAAGTGTGGCTCAGCTACCGGATATGACGTCACCTTCACATAACAGAACGTACACTTCCGGCTCCAGGCTCTGCCCGGCGTGTAATGTAAATATGGGCGGCAGGTGAAGCTCGGTGTGCTGTGCTCGGTGTCTGGACGGCTCCGGGCCATGGTCTCAGGATGCGATACAATGAGAAGGAGCTGCTGTCCCTCTCCAGGCAGAGAGCGGAGCAGGCGGCAGAGCTGAATATGAGGGGCCCTAAGAAAGGCAGCGGTGAGTACCGGGAGGGGCCACCAGGAGACGCTGCTTGCGATAGTTCCCAGCTAAGAGCTTATTGCACAGCTCTGTATGAAACTGATAAGTAATGGAAACAACCAGCAGATGTAAAGCAGCCAGCAGTGGGCTGTTATTATCAGGCTGGGAAGGTCTCTGATTATTGGGCACTTCCCAGCCTGATAATACCAGGCCTCAGCCACCCCAGAAGTGGCGCTTCACATTCTTGGCTCTTCCCGGTGCGTTGGCAATCAGGGTAATGGTAGTTGGGGTTGATGTCAGCTGTGGTTTTGGACAATTCACAGCTGACATCAAACCCTGGTGCTAGTAATGGAGAGGCGTCTATTGGACACTCCCATCACTGACCCATAGAAAACCAAAAAAAACAACACATAATTGAGATAAGCCCTCCCTGACACTTTCCCTCATTCACCAATTTATTAACCCAAAAATTCCCAAGCAGGTCCAATGTAGTTCACCGAATCCTGTGTACAAAGCCTATGGAGCCTTGTTCTGATGCTCCATAGGCTTTGTACTTTGGATTCGATCAACTACGTTGGACCCGTTTGGGAGGTTTTTTTGTTAATTAATTGGTGAATGAGGGAAAGTTTCGGGGAGTGTTTTTCAAAGTATTTTTTTTATTTATAATCTTTATTTTTATACAATGCCAACATATTCCACTGCGCTTTACATACATTCTTACTGGATTAGTAATGATGGACAACTCCATTTCCAGCACCAGGGCTTGATGTCAGCTGGGTTTTTTGACACTTCACAGCTGACATCAACCCCAATCGTCAGGGCCACCCACTAGGATAAACGGGAAGAGTCGAGAACAGCACCAGAATTGGAACATCTCATGTGATTCACCACTTCTGTGTGGCTAAGGGCTGGTATGTTTTAGGCTGGGAAGGCCACAATAACCATGGACCTTACAAGACTAATAATATCAGCTCGCTGCTTTACCTTTGCTTGTTACAAAAACTGGAGGGAACCCCATGTAGTTTTTTTTTTTTATTTATTAGCTTCATACAAAGCTGTACAATAAGCTCCACATGCAAGGCACTAAAGGGTGCAATGTTATGCTGTTATTATTTGATAAGGGGGAACATAGTGATTAAGGGGTTGCCCAAGTCTCTGCAATAAGACATCGGCTCGCAGATATTGAGGTATCATTGTGTTCAGCTTCTTATGACCTGCATGTCTATGTAGACTTACTAGCAGCATTGATTCTACTGACAGATTCCCTAATTTCAGAGTATTTGCCAGTTCTAATGTTTGTTTTTTATTAAAAACATTATGGATAATCATCTCCTTGAAGACTGTAGAGAAGTTCCTCTGTTATTCCACCTGGAGCTGTTTTAAATGTGTTGCCAACTGCAGTGTTTCCAGGGTGTGTCCCTGCAGGGTTGTCACTGATTGGACATGGTCAGTTTGTGGGGGCAAGACACACAGTGGTCCATTTATACATTTCTAGGGGGAATAACCGGAATTCCATAACACTGGCTTATAAGATAATGTAGCCTTGTTCTATTATTGAGGCACATTTTGGAGGGATTTGCTAATATTATACCTACTATATACTGGGATAGAACTGAAAATATGTCTTATATTCTAGGTTCTTCAAAGTAGCCACCTTTTGCTTTGATGACTGCTTTGCACACTCTTGGCATTCTCTTGATGAGCTTCAAGACATATTTTCAGTTGTTTTACACTTTTTTGTTAAGTATATAATTCCACATGTGTTAATTCATAGTTTTGATGCCTTCAGTGTGAATGTAAAATTTTCATAGTCATGAAAATACAGAAATTTTTTTAAATGAGGTGTGTCCAAACTTGTACTGTGTGTGTAAAATATATATATATATATATATATATATATATATATATATATATATATATATATATATATATATATATATATATATATATACGCGGTGGTCCAAAAGTAGGTGGACAGAAAGTGTAATAAGGTTATGGAGGGGGAGATTTATCAAACACTAAATTGCAGCCGCCTGTCTGGATCATCCTCCAATAAACCATGAATTAGACGTGGCCGATAAGCTTTCCACCCAATAGATTTCAGGATTCGCATGATAGAAGCTCGTGAAATTCCCAATTCCAAAGAGGCTCTTCTGTGGACTTTTTTGGACTTTGAACAAATGTTTCAACAACAAGTTGTTCATTATCTTCTGTACAGACTGTTTTGGGTCGACCAGTTTTTGGAGCATTAAGGATTGAGCCAGTGGCATTGAATTTGTCACGAATGCGGTAAATAGTTTCTCTTTGGGGCTTGAGTACCAAATGTTTCAACCCAATTTGCTCTACCGATTTCAGCATTTTGAGATTTCCAATACTCTGTTAAAATCCATTTTCTTTGATCTGTATTTAAATTATTTGCCATTATGTGTTATCTGAATTATCTGAAAAGAAAACAGATTTGGGTGAGATCTATCTGTGAAAACTAGATCTGTGAAACTGGCTCAGTTGCCCTTAGCAACCAATCAAGATTCCACCTTTCATTTTCCAAAGAGTCTGTGAAGAATGAAAAGTGGAATCTGATTGGTTGCTAAGGGCAAAAGGGCAACTGAGCCACTTTCACTTTACACCATGTTTGATAAATCTCCCCCTTCATAACCTTATTACACTTTCTGTCCACCTACTTTTGGACCACCCTGTATGTATGTGTATATATATATATATATATATATATATATATATATATATATATATATATATATATATATATATATATATATATATATATTATAATATAATATTTTTTACTTGTTTTGTTTAAACAAAGTTTTTCTTTATTCAGTACTGAAGAAGCGTCTGGTGAAATTGGTGGTGAATTTTCTGTTTTACTTCCGGGCAGATGAAGAGGAGGTGGGTAAATGGAGTCAACTGCTTTCTCCTATTTTGTGTCTTTTGTATTTGTGTACATCCCTTTGAAGTCTGAGTTGGTGGAGCATTTCTATGATTGCTACATGTTCATTTTCTGAGATTCTTAAGCCTCAATTAATCAAGATCGGTGTTCTTCACACTGGCCATTATGATTCAGTCAGAGGTGTCTGACTTTAAGAGGTGCACGGTGCACCTTATTGAATACGGTGTGCCTGAAAAGTGATGTATGTCTCTTGTGTGCACCTCACCACAAATCTTAATCCAGTCGGTGACTGGAGTAGGATTTGTGGTGTAAGGAACACACAGCTCATCACTAGGGTTGAGCGAGTATGTTCTGTTCCGAGTATGCTCGAGCCGAGCTCCGAGTATTTATAGCTGCTCGGTGATATGTTTGAATCGCTCCCGTGTGCATGATTTGCGACTGTTTGACAGTTTTAATACATGTGAGGAATGTCTATTTCTTACACATTCCTCACATGTAATAAAGCTGTCAAACAGTTGCAAATCATGCACACGGGAGTGATTCAAACATATCACCGAGCAGCTGTAAATACTCGGAGCTCGGCCCGAGCATACTCGGAACAGAACATACTCGCTCAACACTACTCATCACGAATTAGACAAGCTGTGGCTTCACGTCCCTGTCCTACCCCAGATCCACCCATCTTGGTGGGAAAATACTAGAAATCTAAAAAAATGTTACGAAGAACAGAATTAGGAGAAAAAAAAATCCCTAAAAACCTGGTTGAGATGGGATGCCGTTGTCGTACACTTCAGGGTGACAACCTCCTGTTTAGCTATACTTCCATTAATCTTGTGGCTGTGCTGGTGTTATCTGTGTATCGTCATTTCTTCAGCCCATTTAGGTGTATAAATACCTCTTGACTGTACACCAATTTTTCACTCCCAATATTCCTTTACACGTTATTATAGCACCATTTATTCCATGGCGCTTTACATGTGAAAAAGGGATATAATTACAAAAACAATTACAATCTTGAACAAAACGTGACAGCGACTGGTACAGGAGGAGAGAGGACCCTTCCTGAGAGGGCTCACAGTTTACAAGGGATGGGTGAGGATACATAAGGTAAGGGTACAGCTAGTCGTGCAGCGGTACGGTGGAGCGAGGATTACTGCAGGTTGTAGGCTTGTCTGAAGAGGTGGGTCTTCAGGTGCCTTTTGAAGGTTTCCACGGTAGGCGAGAGTCTGATATGTTGGGGTAAAGTGTTCCAGAGTAGGGGGGATGCACGGGAGAAATCTTGTATGCGATTGAGGGGAGTAGAGAAGGAGATCTTGTGAGGATCGGAGGTTGCGTGTAGGTAACTATCGGGAGACTAGGTCACAGATGTATGGAGGAGAGAGGTTGTGGATGGCTTTGTATGTCATGGTTAGGGTTTTGAACTGGAGTCTCTGGCCAGTGGGGAGCCAGTGAAGGGATTGACAGAGGGGAGAAGCTGGGGAATAGCGGGAGGACAGGTGGATTAGTTGGGCAGCAGAGTTTTGGATAGATTGGAAGGGAGGCCACAGAGCAGGAGGTTGCAGTAATCGAGGCGGGAGATGATACGGCGTGTTATATTTTATGATGTATGGAAAACATCACTGAGCATTTAATTATTATATTTTTTTTTTAGAAAGTTGCCTTAAGTTTGTTTTTTTCTAAATATATTCTTCATAAAATAGCCCCCGCCCCCCCTAATTTTGAGCTTTTTCTTTTTAAGTCTAAAATTTTTAAGTAACTCTGCAGTGCGTGAATATGTAGAGACTTTTCTATACTATGTACAGCAGTATTCTGGCCTAATCGCTTTGATGAATCGGCACCTTTAGTGTTTCTAGCAACACTCTGAAGGAACACCCTGAGCACTGCTGATACACTATAGAACGCTGATTGAAGGGCCTGGGGGGTGGGTGACGAAGGGAGTCGGTCATTGAGTCCTTCTGCTTTCTGTGCTATACTCCAAGCCCAGGGTGTAGATCATGCTTAGAGTATGCTTATAAATTGTAACCTCATCCTTACGGAGCAGAAATGTTTCTTCTATTACTACAGCCCATTGGAGCACTGCTTTTAGAACATTGTATAGTGAAGAAGGAAGAGGAGAAAATCTTCTTAATATGTGAGTAATACATTGTCGTCATCGACTGATTGCAGCTGACCATAGACATTCGACATATGAATGGGTGCATTATATCCATAGAACACCACAATGATCTGACAGGTTATAAATGATCCATCCCTGTTCCTACACCTATGTAGCAGATGTTAGGGCTCAGACTGTCAGCATGATCGGCTATCAATCTTCTGTCCGTAACCATCTTCAGCTTCTTAGTTCTTACATTTGTCTTGCTCTCTAGCCTTCATCGATGAGCCGGACAGAAGGTACACGTTTGAATGCATCAGTCAGGAACAGCGTGACGAATGGGTAGAAGCACTGACCAATGCCAGGTGAGAACTGAATAGGTGGATGAATTAGGAAAACCTCTTGGCTATATTTAAAATAGTAACTTAAGTATTAGGAACTATCATAAATTGCTACCTCTATTTCCTGCAAGCAATTTTGAATAGAACATGTTGCTTACGATGGAACTCCTAGTAGCCTCAGACTGACTCCCAATTTCTAATTAACATTTAGAAAACAAGTGTTTTTTGTCTTTACTATTGACTACCCTAGAGCTTCTGTGGAGGGTTTAGGCAGAACTGTAAAAAGTTTGAAAGTCGTACAAAAAAGGTCATTTTTGATTTCTCTTCTGCTTAACATCCAGATTATTTTGCTAGATTGTTGGATTTTCTGGATTATGGAATACCAGATTTGAAGGTGTTATCTATTCCAAAATAGTAATTTCTTATTCACATTAGGTGATATATTATTGCTGGGGGTGCCTCTCGCTCACTGTCCGTGTTTATGGGACTGATAGAGAGGGTAGGGTACTGCACTCCGTTATCTCTCTGTGCCTCAGAGAGTGAATGGAGCATAGTCCACATGCATGAGCACAGCTCCACTCATACTCCTCTAGAACAAAGGCCTGGGATCACTGTTCTGGTGATTGTTGGGACATCAATGGTGATAAATGCTTTTAAGGACCACCCGCAGTCTCCTGACAGCAGATATTACAGGTCCCAAATCTGCAGCAATTTTTGCATTGCTTCAGCAAGTTTGCAGCGGCAGATTGGGGAGAAGATACAGGTGCATCTCTCTAAACTAGAATATCATCAAAAAGTTAATTTCTTTCAGTTCTTCAATACAAACAGTGAAACTCATTATATAGAGTCATTACAAACAGAGTGATCTATTTCAAGTGTTTATTTCTGTTAATGTTGATGGTTATGACTTACAGCCAATAAAAACACAAATCATTATCTCAGTAAATGTAAAATAATTAACAAAAAACACATGCAAAGGCTTCCTAAGCATTTAAAAAGGTCCCTTAGTCTGTTTCAGTAGGCTCCACAATCATGGGGAAGACTGCTGACCTGAATAATGTCCAGAAGGCAGTCATTGACACACTCCACAAGGTCCCAGGGTTCCAATCTTCATTTGTAAATCAAGGTCCCTGAGTCTGGAGGAAGAGTGGAGAGGCACACAATCCAAGCTGCTTGAGGTCTAGTATGAAGTTTCCACAATCGGTGATGGTTTGGGGAGCCATGTCATCTGCTGGTGTAGGTCCACTGTGTTTTATCAAGACCAAAGTCAGCGCAGCCGTCTACCAGGAAATTTTAGAGCACTTCATGCTTCCCTCTGCCGACAAGCTTTTTGGAGATGGAAATTTCATTCTCCAGCAGGACTTGGCACCTGTCCACACTGCCAAAAGTACCAATACCTGGTTTACACACAACAGTATCACTGTACTTAATTGGCCAGCAAACTCGCCTGACCTTAACCCCATAGAGAATATGGGATTTTGTCAAGAGGAAGATGAGACGCCAGACCCAACAATGCAGATGAGGTGAAGGCTGGTATCAAAGCAACCTGGGCTTCCATAACACCTCAGCAGTGCCACAGGCTGATCGCCTCCATGCCACGCCACATTGATGCAGTAATTGATTCAAAAAGAGCCCCGACCAAGTATTGAGTGCATTTACTGGACATACAGTACAGACCAAAAGTTTGGACACATCTTCTCATTTAAAGATTTTTCTGTATTTTCATGACTATGAAAATTGTACATTCACACTGAAGGCATCAAAACTATGAATTAACACATGTGGAATTATATACTTAACAAAAAAGTGTGAAACAACTGAAAATATGTCTTATATTCTAGGTTCTTCAAAGTAGCCACCTTTTGCTTTGATGACTGCTTTGCACACTCTTGGCAATTCTCTTGATGAGCTTCAAGAGGTAGTCACTGGAAATGGTCTCCCAACAATCTTGAAGGAGTTCCCAGAGATGCTTAGCACTTGTTGGCCCTTTTGCCTTCACTCTGCGGTCCAGCTCACCCCAAACCATCTCGATTTTGTTCAGGTCTGGTGACTGTGGAGGCCAGGTCATCTGGCTTAGCACCCCATCACTCTCCTTCTTGGTCAGATAGCCCTTACACAGCCTGGAGGTGTGTTTGGGGTCATTGTCCTTTTGAAAAATAAAGGATGGTCCAACTAAACGCAAACCGGATGGAATAGCATGCCGCTGCAAGATGCTGTGGTAGCCATGCTGGTTCAGTATGCCTTCAATTTTGAATAAATCCCCAACAGTGTCACCAGCAAAGCACCCCCACACCATCACACCTCCTCGTCCATGCTTCACGGTGGGAACCAGGCATGTAGAGTCCATCCGTTCACCTTTTCT
Source organism: Phyllobates terribilis (assembly GCF_046119375.1). Lineage (NCBI taxonomy): Eukaryota > Metazoa > Chordata > Amphibia > Anura > Dendrobatidae > Phyllobates > Phyllobates terribilis. The sequence goes on along the minus strand of NW_027362761.1, from coordinate 740,539,066 downwards.
GCGTCGCACAAAGACACGGTGGTTGGAACCAAATATCTCAAATTTGGACTCATCAGACCAAAGCACAGATTTCCACTGATCTAATGTCCATTCCTTGTGTTCTTTAGTCCAAACAAGTCTCTTCTACTTGTTGCCTGTCCTTAGCAGTGGTTTCCTAGCAACTATTTTACCATGAAGGCCTGCTGAACAAAGTCTCCTCTTAACAGTTGTTGAAGAGATGTGTCTGCTGCTAGAACTCTGTGTGGCATTGACCTGGTCTCTAATCTGAGCTGCTGTTAACCTGCGATTTCTGAGGCTGGTGACTCGGATAAACTTATCCTCAGAAGGAGAGGTGACTCTTGGTCTTCCTTTTCTGGGACGGTCCTCATGTGAGCAAGTTTCTTTGTAGCGCTTGATGGTTTTTGCAACTGCACTTGGGGACACTTTCAAAGTTTTCCCAATTTTTCGGACTGACTGACCTTCATTTCTTAAAGTAATGATGGCCACTCGTTTTTCTTTACTTAGCTGCTTTTTTCTTGCCATAATACAAATTCTAACAGTCTATTCAGTAGGACTATCAGCTGTGTATCCACCAGACTTCTGCACAACACAACTGATGGTCCCAACCCCATTTATAAGGCAAGAAATCCCACTTATTAAACCTGACAGGGCACAACTGTGAAGTGAAAACCATTTCCGGTGACTACCTCTTGAAGCTCATCAAGAGAATGCCAAGAGAGTGCAAAGCAGTCATCAAAGCAAAAGGTGGCTACTTTGAAGAACCTAGAATATAAGACATATTTTCAGTTGTTTCACACTTTTTTGTTAAGTATATAATTCCACATGTGTTAATTCATAGTTTTGATGCCTTCAGTGTGAATGTACAATTTTCATAGTCATGAAAATACAGAAAAATCTTTAAATGAGAAGATGTGTCCAAACTTTTGGTCTGTACTGTACATTTCGGACTTTATAACAGCTTGAAAAATGTATTCTAATTTACTGAGATAATGACTTGTGTTTTCATTGGCTGTAAGTCATAATCATCAATATTAACAGAAATAAACACTTGAAATAGATCACTCTGTGTGTAATGACTCTATATAATATGAGTTTCACTTCTTGTATTGAAGAACTGAAATAGAATATCATCAAAAAGTTAATTTAATTTAGTGAGATGCACCTGTATGTGGTTTATAATCTAAGCTTCTATCTTTCTATTTGAAAGCCATATGGTAGTTAATAAGTAGCATGCAGTGACTAGAGGCAAGTGCAATGCCACTTTCTTTATTGGACCCTGTGATCCCCAGGTGCCCTCCATAGAGCTCAGATCAGCTTCACCAAGGAGCTGTAATCACCTGCAGCCAATGCTCCTATCAATGCCCATTACAACGGAAAGCTGCAAATTAAAAACAAATGTCACGAGCAGGTCTTTTATTTTTGGTTGTGTTTCAGCTACGAGTTCATGAGGAAAAGTCTCCTGTTTTATAGGAACGAAATTCTGAAGATTAGTGGGAAGGTGAGTAGTGGGGGTTGATTTGACCATTCCTTGGGGCTTCTGTTTGATGAGATACTTACATGGCTTATCCGTGCAGGACCCTTTGGAGCAGTATGGGATATCTGAGGAATCACGGTTTCAGCTGGAGCCCTCAAGCATCTGATGTCGTCTATTTTTCCTGTATTCAAGCTACTCCACTCTCTGTTTGCTTCAGGATGAAAAATCTGTAATGGACTATATGTCATCATGCTTCAAACTGGATGATCACTAGCCCACGCTTAGTGATGCAGAAACTCAATATTCCAGAATGAAGGACTGACCACATCAGTGCATATTAGATGGGAGAACTTTCAGTTGGTTTCATCCCTTTTTTTGCCTCTACGATGGTTGAATGTAGTTTTTAATTTTTGTATGAAAGTCTTAATTTAAAGGTGCATGTACACTTCATTTCTACAGGTTTTGGCACTGGCATTTCCACTACTGTCCGCTACATTTGGTTGTATTGTATAATGATGGAACTAAAAAGTGAATAATGTGAATTCTTTCTATAGCCCACACAAATAACTTAAGTCAGCTGAAACTGCCAATATCGTCTATCTGCGGTGTATGAGGCGGTGTGACTCTCTCCAAAACTGCTCATGCTGGGAGAGGGCAGGATTAGTCATTTTGAATAGAAACCCTTAATAGCCTGTAATACACATTTGTTTCACAGGCTGTGTGCGGAGTGTATAGAGCGAGAGCTGAGCCCACGCCACACTGCAGGCAACGGCTGTGTTTTACAGCCAGCATCTAAATGATGATGTCAAATACTGACAGAATTCAAATGGCCTGCTTGTCTCGAGATTATGGGGTGCTCATGGGGTAACGTGGCAGCCAGGGACCTGCTTAAGGCCTCTAAGACTGCTTTGTTGATCTTCCTGTGACAAAACTTTTGATACAATCATGTGAACTACATGCATTTTTTATTTTAGCTGTGGATTTTCTGCTTCTTATACAATTCTATGGGGAAATTCACCCACAACTCTGTGTATCCACAAGATAAAATGTTGTGGATTTGAAATATGCTGTAAGTCAGTTCATGCTGAGTAAAATAAAAAGCACAGTGGGCATGAGATTTCTGTAAGTCTACTGTGCTGGAACTGTACGACGCTTTTTTTTTGGTCAACGAAAATATGCAACGTCCAAAACTCATTGTAGGAACTTAACCTGAAGCAATGAAATCTTCACATACACCAAAATGGTATTAAAAAAAAAAAAATGCAGCTCAACATGCCAAAAAAACAGCATTCATACAGCTACATCACCAGAAAAATAAGTGTTACGGATCACAAATTGGCAATACAAACAAAAATTATATTTTCCACTTCTCCCATGACAGCACCACCTGAGAGAGGGTATCCGCCCACCAAGGACAGGAACCTACTGAATAAAAAAGCGGTACCTGTCTTCCGCATCAGTTTTGGTTCCAGTCCTTGATGGGAGCCTCTCTATGTGGTGCCTCGCACACCTGATCGTGGTGTCTGGAACGTGGATCCCGGGATCGATGCGGCCTGGAGGCCGGGAAGACGCAGCAGATGGGACCTCTCTTCTCAGCTCCATCTTGCTGGTACCTGGGGGTGGGGGGGCCTTCCACGGTCCTCTTCCACGTGCGCCGGGTCCTGCGGCTGGGGCTGCTCACGCACGGAGGTCCGTTTCTGAGCGCGCCGGCAGGATCACGTAGTGCGCTGGAAGCCCGGGTCTGTGCATGCACGGGGTGCGATTCAACATGACGCATTCCCATTCGCAAGCGCTCCGGGAGTGTGTGTGTGTGTGTGTGTGTGTGTGTGTGTGTGTGTGTGTGTGTATATGTGTGTATGTATAATAATAAAAAAAGAAGAAAAAGAGGGGAGAAAAAGCGCGCTGTGTGAAGGACCAGTATGATTTAGAAACGAGGCCACTCACCTGCTGGAGTTGTGCACCTCTGCAGAACCCCGGTGACTGCCACTGGGTGGGGAGAGGATGAGTCTCACTGCGTGGTGCAGGTCGATGGGATTGCCACGTGCTGTGTGCTACGGACCGCTGGCTGTGTCCTCCATTTCCAGATTCCTGGTTGTGGACCACGTGACTCAGGACCTGATGCGCGTCACCGCAGGTCCTCGATTGACGAGTGGGGAAGGAATTGCAAGGATAGCTAAGCACTTGATCCACAAAGCTGCTCCTGCCTCTAACCCTCAAAGAGGGAAAGGAAAGCTGAGTATGGAAAAAAGCGGTCTGTGGTGCGCTAGAGTGATAACTCTAGCGCTCCACAGACCACTTTTTTTTCCATACACAAAAAAGAGGGAGAGAGCATGCTGCTGCTGGAAGGGGAGGGGCCCAAAGGAGGTGAAGCCCCCATATGCTTTATAGAGATGGGAAGCGGACAAGATGGTGGTGTCTGCATCCTCTTCATCATGAGGGAGGAGCCCCAGTCACCTGGTCAGCAGCTGTCACTGCCGCTGCAGGAGGAACAGCAGCAGCCACAGCCGCCTAACCAGTGTAAACAGCTCAAGCAGAATGTAAGACAACCGGAGCAACGGGAGTTTTCCCATCATCAGAGCCACAGCAGTGGGGGCCGTACGAGTATCGGTCAGAAGAAATCATCTCGAGAGTCCACCTCTGGCAGATGGGCGCGTTCATGTGAACGGCAACCACCGCCTCCGGTACCCTAGTCTGAATGGCAGTGTGGTGAGTGATCATCGTTGAAGTTTACCTTAGTAATGTGCTCTTCTCTGTTTTTTCTCTTTTTGTTTCTTTCTGGTTGGTAGGAACCTAAAAAAAGAGTAGTTCTAAGAGTAAAGAATGTGCATTATGTAAAGTTAGCCTTCCCAGCTCCTACGCTAAGAACTTGTGCTCTGACTGTATCCAGAAAACCATAGCTGAGGAGTCCTCTAGCTTTTCTATGGATTTAAAAACCTTAATCCAGATGGAGGTCAGGGATTCCAACCCCTTCGCAACCTTGGGTTTTGTCGTTTTTGCTTTTTCGTTTTTTGCTCCCCTTGTTCCCAGAGCCATAGCGTCTTTATTTTTTGGGCAATATGGCCGTGTGAGGGCTTATTTTTTGCGGGACAAGTTGTACTTTTCAATGCCATTACTAGTTTTAAAAATATAGTGTATGGGAAAACGGGAAAAAAATTCCAAGCGCGGTAAAATTGCAAAGAAAGTGCAATACCACAGTTGTTTTTTATTTATTTATTTTACCACGTTCACTGAATGCTAAAACTGACCTGCCATTCTTATTCTCCAGGTCATTACGAGTTCCTAGACACCAAATATGTATAGGTTATTTTATATTTAAGTGGTGAAAAAAAATTCCAAAATTTGGTAAAAAAAAAACGAAAAAAAAAATAGCGCCATTTTCCGAGACCTGTAGCATCTCCATTTTTCGGGATCTGGGGCTGGGTGAGGGCTTATTTTTTGCGCGCCGGGTTGACATTTTTATTGATAACATTTTGGGGTAGATCCGATGTTTTGATCGCCCGTTATTGCATTTTATTGCAATTTTGCGACGACCAAAAAACGTAATTCTGGCGTTTAGAATTTTTTTCACGTTACACCGTTTACCGATCGGATTAATTCTTTTTTTATATTGATAGATGGGGCGATTCTGAACGCGGCGATACCAAATATGTGTATGTGGGTTTTGTTTTTTTTTATATTTTATTTTGAATGGGACAAAAAGGGGGGTGATTTAAACTTTTATATTTTTTTTTTTATATTTTTAAAAACATTTTTTTTTCACTTGCTGCATGCTTCAATAGTCTCCATAGGAGACTAGAAGCAGCAGTTGTCTGATCGGTTCTGCTACATACAGATGATCAGCAGATCCCCTGCATATAGCAGAAATGGTCCTGTGCTATGAGCGCCGACCACTAGGTGGCGCTCATAGCGACGAGATCATGACAACCACAGGCGTCTGCTGCAGACCCTGGGTTGTCATGCCCACCCATCGGTGACCCGCGATCACATGACGGGGTCGCCGATGGGCGGGGCTTATGACGCGCAACCCGGAAGCGCGCGTTAAATGCCGCTGTCGCAGATTGACAGCGGCATTTAACATGTTAACAGCCGCGGGTGGATCGCGATTCCACCCGCGGCTGTTGCGGGCACATGTCAGTTGTAAGAATCAGCTGACGTGCTCCGTTCAGTGAGGGCTCAGCGCAGCAGCCCTCACTGAACCGGTGGTACGCAAATGTGCGTACTAAGACGTCATGGGTTGGAAAGGGGTTAAAGAACTTGACCTCATGTAACAAGAGAAAGCAGAAACGGGTTACCTCAGACTCTGAAGAAATCAGTAGAGTCCCTTATCGCGAAGGAATCTCCTTCCTCTGACCTCTTGTCATCGTCTTCATCAGAGTCTTCGGATGATTATGGTGGAGGGGGTAGGCCATGTTTTTTGGTTGACAATACTGAAAGATTGAGGCGCGCCATCAGCTCCCTCCTGGCAGAGCCTGCACACTGCATACAACATGTCACAAGGTAAAATGTTATTGTCATATTTATGAACAGCACTAGAGTTATGTGGTTTTAGCACATGCATTGAACATGCACCACATAATAACTTTTCACTGATTGCTCGTTTTGAATGGTTTCCATCCTGGCTATAGAAAGGGACCTAGTTGCAGACATTTGATCAGCAGAATATATATGCCTGCTTACTTGCAGGCTCTGCTATAAACTTAGGTTCACCCTGTATAAATGATGATATATCCTGACCATACTATAGTATATGGTCAAATTGATATGAATGAGATAGTCTGATAATATTTGATTATCACTCTCCTTGTAATCTTTTTTTAGATATATACTGGTGTTATATATATTTATTTGCGAATATTGCAGTGTTTTTTCCATGGGGGACATGGTCTCCTTCACTTGGTCTTTTCATCTGCCTAACCTGGTCGTTCTTCTCACACTAGACACCATTAATGTAATGTAATTTTTTACGGTTGTTCTACTTAATGAAAAATATACGTTTATTATTCTAGAAGAGATTTTTCTGTGACTACTCTTTTGGATATTTGTGCTAACTACGAATACAGTTAATATTCTGGATACAAATCTCTCCCTTTTGGTACTATATTCTGGTCAAGAGATAACTAATCTTTCAGTATTACACCTATTAAGTTAAGGCTATTAGAGTAACCATGGGTATTACCGATGCCAAGGCTCCCAGAACAGTTCAGGATGTCATGTTCGGGTGGCTTAGATCAGAAGAAGAGACTCACATTCCCAGTTAATGAGAGGATCAAGACTCTTATAGATAAGGAGTGGAAAAAAACAGAGGAAGGGCCAGCTGCCTTCTTCTAAGCGGAGGTACCCTTTTGAAGAGGAGGACGCAGCTAAGTGGGACAAAACCCCTAAAATTGATGTGGCCATCTTGAAATCCTCAAAAAGATCCACACTGCCTTTTGAGGATTGGGGGCCCTCAAAAATCTGCTCGATAAAAAAGCGGAGTCTTTTCTAAAACAGGCCTGGGAGTCCTCAGCAGGGGCTCTGACACCGGCAGTGGCGGCCACCTGCATTGCCAGGTCTATGATGATCTGGCTACAGCAGTTGGAGGACCAGATCAAAGGGAATGTCCCTAGGGATAAAATTCTGTCGGGTCTTCCTCAGGGGGCGGCTGCATTCCTTGCGGATGCATCGGCAGATTCAGTTAGGCTGGCTGCCTGGCAGGTCACCAAACCTTTCCAATGCAGCCCATAGGGCATTATGGCTCAAGAGCTGGCCAGGAGATGTGCAGTCAAAATCAAAACTCTGCTCAATCCCATGTGAAGGAGACTTTCTTTTCGGAAAGGCCTTAGATGACATCCTGGATAAGGCCGCGGACAAGAAACACGAGTTTCCTACTGTATCTGTTCCCCGGTATAAGACCTCCTTTCGGAAAAGGAAATATAATCGGAGCAAATTTTTCCGAGACCAAAGTGGTTGAAGAGACAGGAAGCCGAATAACAGAGGCTTCGTGTTCGGGGGTCCATCCTCCGAGAGTAAAAAAGCCCCTAAGTGATGGGCCTCCCCAGGTAGGAGGAAGGTTGTCCCACTTCCTTCCCGCCTGGGAAAAGATCTCATCCAGCGCCTGGATTTTAGGGATAATCGGGAAGGGGCTGAAGTTGGAATTCAAAACCATTCCTAGAGACACCGTCAGAATTTCAGCCCCCAGAGGCCTAAGAGAACAGATGGCCCTGCAGCAGGAAGTACTCACTCTGGTTGTGAGGGGGGTTCTAGTAGAAACACCGGTACCCGAGCAAGGGAGAGTGTTTTACTCAACTCTCTTCCTAATAAAGAAACCGGATGGCTCCTTCAGAACCATTGTCAACTTGAAGAAGCTGAACGACCATTTAATTTACAGGCCATTCAAGATGGAGTCAATAAAATCGGCCATAAAGATGTTGTTTCCAGAGTGTTACATGTGCGTCCTCGATTTGAAGGACGCTTACTACTACGTCTCAATCTTTCCTGCACAACAACAGTATCTGAGGGTAGCTGTACATTTCAGCAAGCACATAAAGCATTTTCAGTTTGCAGCTCTTCCCTTTGGTATTTCCATGGCTCGAAGGGTTTTCACAAAGATTATCCCGGATGTCACGGCACATCTAAGGGAGAAGGATATCCTAGTCATCCCTTACCTGGACGATTTTTTGGTGGTGGGCAGATCAAAACAACTCTCTGCACTGGCTCTGGCGGAAGTCATGGCTAAGTCTAAATGGTTTGGGATGGATTTTAAATTTAGAAAAATCGAGACTAGAACCAAAAAAGGTTCAGTCCTTTTTGGGTCTCATTTTAGACTCAGAGAACTAGACTTGTCTTCTGCCAGAGGACAAGAAATTGAGGATCAATTCCCTCATCTCACACGTAATCAACAATCCATCCATGACCCTGAGAAATGCAATGTCTCTATTGGGTACGATGACATCTTGTATCCCAGCAGTACAGTGGGCCCAGTTTCATTCCAGACGTCTACAGCAGGAGATCCTGACAGCAGACAGACAGCTCAGAGGTCACCTGGATGGAAGAATATTCCTTTCAAGTTCGGTAATCAACTCCCTAGATTTACCGGATTCATCCACCAATCCGTCTCTAGGGTTCCTTGGTCATTCCAGGTGTTAGATACGATTACAACAGACGCAAGCGCAGAAGGCTGGGGAGCTCACCTGAGAGATCATTCAATACAGGGCCTCTGGCCAGACAGCAAGACGGGTCTCTCCTCCAACATGAGGGAGCTGTTGGCAGTCAGAAACGCGGTAGTAGAGTTCAGTTCTCAACTTCAGGGTCAACACATCCGGATAATGTCGGACAACCGAACAACGTTCAATCGTCAGGTGGTGACAGAACAGATCCTTCATTTTGCGGAGAATCATCTATTTACGCTCTCGGCGCTGCATATAAGAGGAGAAGAGAACGTAAGAGCCGATTTTCTAAGTCGGCACATTTTGAAACAAGGAGAATGGGAATTGAATCCAGCGATATTCCAGCAGATTGTCGGCCCATGGGGGCAACCTCAGATAGATCTGTTTGCAAACAAATGCAATCGGAAAACCAAAATCTTTTGCTCTCTAAATCCAAAGGAGAAGCCTTTTGCTGTGGACGCGCTGCGAATTCCTTGGAACTTTACCCTATGCAATTCCCCCTCTAATGCTGATTCCTACTATCCTGAGGAAGATCCGAGAAGAACAGGTGAGGGTTATATTATTCGCCCCTTTTTGGCCCAAGAGACCATGGTTCACTTGGATGAAGAGAATGTCCCAAGCGGATCCATGGGTCCTTCCGGACACCCCAGATCTCCTCCTCAGGCAGGGCCCAGGTCTTCCATCCCCAGAGATCGGGCCTGCATTTGACGGCCTGGATTTTGAAAGGTCACTTCTAACACAGGAGGAGTTTTCTCCAGGTCTAGTCACTACTCTACTGGCAAGTAGGAAGCCGGTCACTACTAGAATCTATGGCAGAACCTGGGCTAAATTTCTGTCTACCTCGGGTCAGTCCGCCAAAGAGAGGGTTCCTATTGGGGCCATCCTGGAGTTCCTTCAAAAGGGCTTAATCATGGGGTTAGCCACCAGTACCCTTAAGGTACAAGTATCCAGCTCTGGGGGCACTATATAATTGCGACTTGGCAGCAAATAGGTGGATCATCAGATTCATTAAAGCTTGCAGTAGATCTAGACCCATCCCTACTCCAAGGATGCCTCCTTGGAACCTTAATCTGGTTCTGGAGGCGCTAAAAAAGCCTCCCTTTGAGCCCTTAGAGAAGGTTTCGGAGAAAGTTCTCACCTTAAAAACAGTCATGCTGGTAGCACTAAGGTCAGCTCATAGGGTTAGTTATCTGCACGCGCTGACAGTAAACCATCCGTTCACTCGTGTCTATGGATAGAGTAACCTTAAGACCAGACCCGGCCTATCTTCCAAAAGTAGCCTCCAAATTCCATAGGACACAAGTAATTACTCTCCCTTCCTTCTATCTGGATCCTAGAAATTCCGAGGAACAAAGGCTTCACACTTTAGATGTAAAGAGGGTATTAGTCTGGTATTTGGAGGTGACGAAGGCCTGGAGGAAAAGTGACGCCTTATTCATCTCGGTTCAGGGGGCTAGGAAAGGGCTTAAGGTTATGAGGGGGACCATAGCTAGGTGGGTCAGGGACTCCATTGGTTTAGCGTACTCCTCTAGCAATCTGCCAGTTCCAGAGAACCTGAAGGTCCACTCCAACAGTGGGGGTGTAGCTGCTTCCTGGGCTGAGAAGGCGGATGTGCCCATTGACATCATATGTAAGGCGGCAACTTGGTCATCCCCCTCTATATTCTACAAGCATTACCGTCTTGACCTTTCCTCTTCTACTGATCTGTCCTTTGGGAGAAAGGTGTTGCAAGCGGTGATCCCTCCCTCTGGTGTCTGATCTCTCTAAAACTCTCCGGTGGTGCTGTCATGAGAGAAGGGGAAAAGATCCTAGTTACTTACCGGTAACAGGATTTTACAGAGCCCATGACAGCACCCTATTCATTCCCTCCCCTCTATCACTTTAATGGTGTGCACTTATAAGGGTGTTTTATAAAGAAATGTTTTGGTGGTAGTTATGTACTAACCTATTTTTCAGAGGCCCGCTCATTCTCTGAAACAAAAACTGATGCGGAAGAGAAGTACCGCCTTTTTTATTCAGTATGTTCCTGCCCTTGGTGGGCGGATACCCTCTCTCAGGTGGTGCTGTCATGGGCTCTGTAAAATCCCGCTACCGATAAGTAACTAGGATCTTTTACATGGTTCCCAAATTATTATTTTTTTAACAACTAAGATACATCTTAAATTGTTCTTCTACCGCTGTGATTATACTGATCTGGAGCATCATATTGCCAGGTCATTTTTATTGCAAAAAGGTTGTTAGTTTAAAAAAAAAAAAAAATATTTGATATTTTTTTCCCCTGTATTTCAGCACATTTTATAGTAAAATTAATGGTGTCATTTAAGACTTCATCTTGTCCCCCACAAAAAAAACAAGCAAACATATGGCTATGTCAGTGGGAATAAAAATAAAGTTATGGCTCTTAAAATAAACAAAAGTGGAATACTGGCAGGCCTTGAAAGGGTTAAACACCTGATATATCAGTGATAGGCTTATTCCTGTCTGGAGAGAAGCTTGTGACAGTTACCTGACTTCTGGCCAGTTTACAGTATCTACTGTATCTTAGAGATACATTAGTACATTCTGTGGTTTAAAAGCAACCTGCAACTTGCCGTAGTTTACATTGACTATGTTACACTGGTCGTTTCTTTGTATGAAAGTCTGGTAAGATGGCTCTGGAATCAAGTTTGATGCTTAATTATCTGGGGTGTTTCATTGGCAGTTATAGCATGGCTGTCAATTCATTACCTGGTGGTTCAGGTTCACACAATGTTTATTAATACAGGGTGGGCCATTTATATGGATACACCTAAATTAAATGGGAATGGTTGGCAATATCAACTTCCTTTTTGTGGCACATTAGTATATGGGAGGGGGAAAACTTTTCCAGATGGGTGGTGACCATGGTGGCCATTTTGAAATTGGCCATTTTGGATTCAACTTTATTTTTTTCAATGGGAAGAGGGTCATGTGACACATTAAACTTATTGAGAATTTCATAAGAAAAACAATGGTGTGCTTGGTTTTACGTATGTTTATTCTTTCATGAGTTTTTTTTACAAGTTTATGACCACTTATAAAATGTGTTCAAAGTGCTGCCTATTGTGTTGGATTGTCAATGCAACCCTCTTCTCCCACTCTTGACACACTGATAGCAACACCGCAGAAGAAATGCTAGCACAGGCTTCCAGTATCCGTTGCTTCAGATGCTTCTTATGAGTGAGAGGTGGTTTCCCTTCCCTCTATATTAGACATTATAGATAAAGCAGTTCCATGATTATCTGCAAAGGCCTTTCATAAATGCACTAAATGCAACAATTGCCCAGCCCTTGACAATCAGCTGATGTGTCTACACATATACCAAGCAATACAGCTAGTTTTTCACTTGACGTAGTTAAATGAACACTGACCATGTCCTACATAGTGATTTTCCATTTTTCTCTGGGAACAAGCTGTGCAAGTTAATCACATTGAGAATGTCTGCCCTAGAAGAAGCTTGTTGCATTATAAGCTATCCTTTAAACTGTGGCATCTGTCAACTATAGACAAAATATAGGATCCGTTTACCAGCCACATTTTGTATCTGTTAAACAGAGGCCATTATAATTGATGGGTGACAGATGTTCTGTATCTGTCACCCATAGGCCACAATGGCCTCCGTTGTAACATTCTATTATGAAAGCCCACTGCAATGGATGGCTGAGATGAATGCCATTGGAAGGCGCTATCTTACACGAGCTAATACGGTATCTGTTTAATAGATTGGATCGTGTAAGAAACATTTCTATGGAAATTATATTTATGAAAGAAGTCCAATAGGCTATTCCATACTCAATTACCTTTTGGCCAATAAATCCGTATAGGAATTGTGACGCCGAGTCACTTTTCACAGCCAGGCCTTGAGATGGGATAGTCAAGGAGTCCGAAGTCAAAGGCGTAGCCAGGTAACGTTACGTAGATCAGAATACCAGGAGGAAAGCAGATCAGAGCAGAAGGGGTTAAACATATGGATGATCAGAACAAGGTCCAAGGTCAGGCAACAGAAGATCAATAAACAGAACTCAAGGCACAGAGAACAAACCTCACACTAGCTGAATCGTCTGGCAGAGATCTGGGGGGAAACAGCTCAGTTAAGTAGCCAGGCATTCAACTGGAATAATGATCACCTGAAGATAGCCAGTGCCTCCCAGTCTCAGGTTGGACAGCCGAGCTGTCAATCACACTGACAGCTATTGCACGCCCCTGTACCAGATTGGATGGTCGAGCTGACAATCACAGTACTGACAGCTCCAGTACGCCCCTGTACAAGATTGGACGGCTGAGCTGTCAGTAACTGCATCCCAGACACAGTGAGGGGTGGAACCGTGACAGTAACTTTTTGCACCTCAAAAGGTGGTTGTCTCCATTTGTAGCCCCCCCCCCCCGCGCGCTCCTCGCTCCCCCCCCCCACACACACACACCTCTGCTCTCGCCCACCCACTTCCTTACATGCATGTATTTCAGGCTAAAGATCATCTTTACAATTGGGATTTAATTTAAAATGCAATGTTTTGTTTTTACAGGGTGCAGCTCCCCGTCATAGCAAGCTGACTGACCAATTGTAATTCATTCAGCTGCCAGTAATAGACAGTGCAATGCAATGCAGAGTGTATAGAAAGCATGTTATGCAAAAATAATTTAAGAAAACCCAATGGCAAAAATTATTTTTCACTCAACTTACATATGTTTAAATAAAAAAATCAGTCCCTAAAGGTTTACACCCTTCAGTGTTCAGTTACAGTTGAGCTCAAAAGTTTACATACCGCGGCAGAATTTTTCCTTTCTTAGCCTTGTTTCAGAGAGTATGAATGAATGATAACAAAAAAACTTTTTCTCTACTCATTGTTATTGGGTGGGTGAAGCCATTTATTGTCAAACTACTGTGTTTTCTCTTTTTAAATCTTATTGACAACCAAAAACATCCAAATGACCCTGATCAGAAGTTCACATACCCTGGTGATTTTGGCCTGATAACATGCACAGAATTTGACACAATGGGTTTGAATGGCTACTAAAGGTAACATCCTCACCTGTGACCTGTTTGCTTGTAATCAGTGTGTGTGCATAAAAGCTGAGTGAGTTTCTGGGATCCAGACAGACTCTTGCATCTTTCTTCCAGCCACTGACGTTTCTGGATTGTGAGTCATGGGGAAAGCAAAAGAATCATCAATGGATCTACAAGAAAATGTAGTTGAACTGTATAACACAGGAAAGGGATACAAAAAAATATCCAAGGAATTGATAATGCCAGTCAGCAGCGTTCAAACTGTCATTAACAAATGGAAAATCATGGGCTCTGTATAAACCAAACCACGGTCAGGTAGACCAACAAAAATTTTGGCCACAACTGCCAGGAAAATTGTTTAGGATGCAAAGAAAAACCCACAAATGACGTCAGCTGAAATTCAGGACTCTCTGAAACCTAGCGGTGTGGCTGTTTCAAGATGCACAATAAGGAGGCACTTGAAGAAAAATGGGCTGCATTGTCGAGTCGCCAGAAGAAAGCCATTACTTTGCAAATGCCACAAAGTATCTCGCCTACAATACGCCAAACAGCACAGAGACAAGCCTCAAAACTTCTGGAACAAGGTAATTTGGAGTGATGAGACCAAAATTGAACTTTTTGGCCACAACCATAAACGTTACATTTGGAGACAGGTCAACAAGGCCTATGATGAAAGGAACACCATTCCTACAGTAAAGCACGGAGGTGGATCGCTGATGTTTTGGGTATGTGTGAGCTACAAAAGGCACAGGAAACTTGGTAAAAGTTGAAGGAAAGATGAACGCAGCACGTTATCAGCAAATACTGGAGGCAAATTTGCACTCATCAGCCCGAAAGCTGAGCATGGGACGTACTTGGACGTTCCTACATGACAAAGATCCAAAACACAGGGCCAAGTCGACCTGTCATTGGCTACAGTAGAACAAAGTGACGGTTCTGGAGTAGCCATCTCAGTCTCCTGACCTCAATATCATTGAGCCACTCTGGGAAGATCTTGAGCGCGTAGTTCATGCTAGACAGCCCAGGAATTTACAGGAACTGGAGGCTTTTTGCCAAGAAGAATGGACAGCTTTACCATCTGAGAAAATAAAGAACCTCATCCACAACTACCACAAAAGACTTCAAGCTGTCATTAATGTTAGAGGGGGCAATACACAGTATTAAGAACTGGGGTATGTGAACTTTTGATCAGGGTCATTTGTATGTTTTTAGTTGTCATTAAGATTTAAAAAGAGAAAACACAGTAGTTTGACAATAAAGGGCCTCACCCAACCAATAACCCATGAGTGGAGAAAAAGTTTTTTTGTTATCATTCATATTCTCTGAAAAAAGGCCAAGAAAGGAAAAATTCTGCCAGGGTATGTAAACTTTTGAGCACAACTGTATATCTCCTCACTCCCCCAGCATTGTAATCGACAGCCATGACCTTACCGAAGTCTGGGAAAATCGACTAAACATACTGTATGTACATGTTTGGTGAACGTGGTTTGGGCAGCTGGTGTTTTTTTTACACTTTGAAAGTTCTTGCTGTAAGACGGACTGTGTTACCTTAGTGCTATAGAGACTGCAGCAGGAGAGGAGGAAGATGATGAAAAGAGCCAGTTAGTCAAGCTAGATGGGTTAAGGCTGTGTGCGCACAATGCGGATTTGAAGCAGAAATTTCCTGAGTGTTTGTGCCTCTCCCTGGCAGAAAAAATGCATGCGGATTTTACATGCGTTTTTTAAGCGTTTTTTACATGCGTTTTTTTTAAGCGTTTTTGTACATCAATGAATGCTTTTTGGAGCCAAATAAAGTTATTTGGTGGGACACTGCTTAAACCCTTGGGTTACCATAAGAGCTGGGGTGAGTATATTGGTTCATTTAAATGATTAAAGAATGTGTCTGTTGTATTTCAAATAAAGAGTTTACACTGTGTCTGTGTGTTTAATTCTTTACTTTAATTAAGTTTGGCCATGAAAAGGTCTGATTGACACCTCATCATTACCAAACAAAAGAGCTGGGTGTCAGCTAGTCCCATTCGCCCAATTTTTATTAGCATTTCTATTCATGTAATTATGCGGCTGCTGTGAGCTGCTAATTTTAGCCTGGGAAGGTGCCATTAGGCAAATATGGTCCCTGGCCATAATTAACATCTCACAGCTAGTTCGTTAGCCACTACGTCCCCCCATCAGCACTCCGCCGCGCTTTGGATACAATGTATTTTTGTTGAGTCCAAAATGCGGTGTTCTAATGCCGCACTTTTGTTGTCCGTACATGTGAATCCACCGCATATAATGACACTTCAATCGGTCAAAATCAACAGCGAAGACTGGCGTGTCCGCTTCAGAAATTGACATGCTGCGGGTGAGTTCGGGTACGTGGTCATGATCAGGAGCCGCTCAAACCCGCAGCGTCCAGATGTTGCAGCATAGTGGATGGGATCTATAGAAATCTCCAGCGTCATTTTTATAACCAATAGAGGGAAAGCCGACAGCTAGGGGCTGATATTAGTAGCCAGGGCAGGGTCCATTAGCCAACAATGTTCCCTGGCTATTAATATCAGCCCACAGCTGTTTGTTTAGCCTTTACTTGCTAGATTACAGGTGGACCCCAGAAAAAAAATTGACGTAGGGTCCCCCTATAAAATCTAACTAGCAAAGGCTAAACTAAACAGCTGCGGGCTGATATTAATAGCCATGGAAGGGGCCATGGATAATAGCCCCCTCCACGGCTATTAATATCACCCCTCAGCAGTCCCAGAAATGTCACATCGCCTCACTCTTCCCACTGCCCTGTAGCAGTGGCGAGTGGGGTAATGGGGTTGGTGTTCACGTCAGCCTTGTATTGGCGGCTGACGTGAAGCACAGGTTAGTAATGGTGGGCGTCTATAAGACGCCCCCATTACTAACTGCGTAGTAAAATGGTCGCCGCTTTTTCAATAAAAAACACGGCCAGAATAAAGTATTTTAATGAAATAAAAAAAATTGTAGAACTGTGTGTTTTTTATCACACGGGTCCGCGAAGCCATCGATCTGAAAAAAAAATGTAAAATAAAAAACAACACAGTCCACGTACGACCGAGTGTCCCATGACGATTCGTATCACTTCTACAGCAGTGACATCAGCCATCACTGATGTCACTGCTGTAGAATACAGCAATGCATACTGACAGGGGTGTAAAATCACCCCCTGTCAGTATACATGCTGCAGGAGGTCACTGGGGTTGATCAGCTGAAGATCAGCTGATCAGCCCCTGTGAGCTTACGATCAGCTGACGGTCACGTGACCATCAGCTGATCTGTGACGTCAGCGCACAGGTGAGTATAGAGGTTTATTTTTTATTTTTACCTTTTTTATTTATTTATTTTTTTAACCGTGCGTTGTAGCCAGCTTGGCTGGGAAGGCTACTTCTCCTCCCATCCACTCAGCTCCCGCTGTTATCAGCGGGGCCGCGTGGTCGGGATGAGAGGAGTTGTAGTCTCCTCTACATCCCGGGTACCACACGCACCGCAAATTTGCGGCCATTGAAATGCAGAAAATCCACATTTACCTGCAGGTTTGCTGCTTTTCAATATAACTCAATGGCCGCGAATTTGCGGCATGATCGCGGTAGAAATGGCCATGATGCGTTTTGCAATGCAATGCGAATTCGGTGCGTTAATTAACGCATCATGTGCACAGCACATCGGAATTTGCATGGCAGACCGATTAACAAGCGTTTCCGCAGCCGGAAAAATGCTACGTGTCAACTTAACCTTAGATGGTATTTCAGCCGGAATACATTTCGACTCGAATCTGGACTCTGAAATTGCTAATTTTCTCTACAAACCTTTCCGAACATTCAACGAAGTACATCAGGGTTTGGTGATCTATTTTATAATGTATACAGATTATATTGTTAGATCTGGTGAAAGATCCTCTTTGGTATTTAGAGTAATGAATTCTACTTTTTGTAAAATAATGGCATTACAAAAAAGAAACTGCAAAAATTGAATGGTAGGCACAACTGTTGTTCATGACTGTTCAAAGAAATTACACTTTTTGGAAAGGAAAAAAAAGTCAGTATGATTTTAATATAATGAAAACTGTTAAAGCTGAGACTAGTAGTACAAAACATCTTGTTTAACCCTTTATCAACAGCTGCTGTATTTGTATAGCTCAAGCAGGTAGCAGGAGTTGTTGTATGGAGATAATAGACACACAGCCAGGACCTGCCTCTACAGCTGTGAGTGGAGCGGAGCTTCATCTGCAACTGTTATCCTGTTAGAGATTGACAGCGGTATTTGAGAGTGGCATTAACAGTGCACCAGAATGGGGGCACATCATTCTATGCGCCCATCAATGCACTCATGACACAATCGCGGGATTCCACTGCATTGCTATGACAGCCGACGTCTGTTCAAGACCTCCGTGCCGGGTATCACAGCGCTCCTTTGAAACCCTGCTTGTAGCTGCAATTTTAACTATCTGCAGCAATAGTGTGGTATTGCTGTTTATAGCACAAGCATAAAATAAGTATTAAAAAAATAAGAAAAAAAAACATAAGTTCAAATCACCTTCTTTATCTCCATAACAAAAAAAATAAACAGTTTTTTTGTGGAATTGCTGCGACCATAAAAGAACGATCTATCAAAATATAAAAAGAAACCTGATTGGTAAACACTGTAAAAAGAAAAAAAAATAGTAAATTGTCAAAATTGTGATTGTTTTGGTAAGTTATGGGGTTAAAGAGTATGTCCCTAATGCATTATAACAATTTTGCCTGAAATCTGGTATAAATTGCTTTCAAAAGTGGAAAGTGTTTTATGCAACCTATGACTGTGTCAAAATTGTAACTGTCAACATTTTCACACTAGTTTTTCTCAGATCCATCAAAATGATTGGAGCTGGGGCGGGACTGGGTTGTGAGGAGATACCTCCTGTAATTTAAGAGTAGCTGTGATGTTTCTTATACCAGAAATCTTACTCAAGTCAGGGACTGCAGTAAGATGGCAGGTGTACACTATTCGTCAGACACTCCTAATATGTTAAGACCGTCCACTTCTTAATAAGTTAGCATCAGACTTCTACACACTCCCTCATCAAGACCGGCAAGAAAATCACTGGTCTTGATGGATCGGGGCCTATGTGTCATCAGAAAATGACCCATTGATTTTATGTTTAAGGGGTTTTCTGGTCTTAAACATCCCATCCCTTCAACCTATCACTATCTTCTGGTACTTTCCCCGCTGCCTTCAAACATGCCACAATCATGCCCATGCTCAAAAAGCCATCCCTCGACCCAACTGCCTTGTCCAGCTATCGCCCCATATCGCTGCTCCCATTTGCCTCCAGACTCCTTGAGCAACACGTTCACGCTGAACTTTCCTCCCACTTCTCATCTAACTCTCTCTTCGACAACCGACAATCCGGCTTGCGCCCCCACTATTCCACCGAAACTGCCCTTACCAAAATCACCAATGACTTACTTACAGCCAAAGCTAACAGACAATTCTCTGTACTCCTTCTTCTTGACCTGTCCTCTGCTTTTGATACAGTTGACCACTGCTTCCTACTACAGATCCTCTCTTCCTTTGGCATCAAAGACCTTGCCCAATCTTGGATCTCCTCATACCTTTCTAACTGCACATTTAGCGTCTCCCACACTACCTCCTCACCCTGCCCCCTCTCTGTTGCAGTCCCTCAAGGCTCTGTCCTAGGACCCCTACTCTTCTCAATCTATACCCTTGGCCTGGGTCAGCTCATAAAATCCCATGGCTTCCAGTACAATCTCTACGCTGATGAAACCCAGATCTACCTCTCTGGCCCAGATGTCACCTCTCTGCTGTCCAGAATCCCAGCATGTCTAGCAGCCATATCCTCCTTCTTCTCCTCCAGCTACCTCAATGTGGACAAAACTGAACTCATTATCTTTCCCCCATCTCGCATATCTTTCCCACCTGATCTTTCTATCACAATAAATGACATTACTCTTTCCGCTATACCGAAAATCCACTGCCTCGGAGTAACACTTGACTCTGCCCTGTCCTTTAAACCCCACACCCAAGCTCTCGCCACCTCCTGTCGCCGCCAGCTCAAAAATATTTCCAGAATCCGTCCTTTCCTCAACCCTCAATCTACTAAACTGCTTGTGCATGCCCTCATCATCTCCCGCCTCGACTACTGCAACATCCTCTTCTGTGGCCTACCTGCTAGCACTCTCGCACCCCTCCAGTCCATCCTTAACTCTGCTGCGCGACTGGTCCATCTCTCGCCTCGCTACTCCTCTGCTACCCCCCTTTGCAAATCCCTTCACTGGCTCCCATTTCCCCAGCGTATCCAATTCAAACTACTAACACTCTATCATTTTTAGTTTGTTTACTGTAAGTGGTATCTGTATTTGGTATGTAACCCCTTCTAATGTACAGAGCCATGGAATCAATGGCTCTATATAAATTAATAATAATTTGAAAGTCTACATTCACTCTGGGACTGCAGAATGCCAAATTGGCAATAGGGGGCTGTTATGTGCTTACTAGATTCTGCTGCGCCTCTATCAATGGAAAAGGGATTTAGAAGTCTGTCACATAGTGAATGCAGACTTTTCAGCTCAGAAAGCACAATATGATGATGTACAGTACAGACCAAAAGTTTGGACACACCTTCTCATTTAAAGATTTTTCTGTATTTTCGTGACTATGAAAATTGTACATTCACACTGAAGGCATCAAAACTATGAATTAACACATGTGGAATTATATACTTAACAAAAAAGTGTGAAACAACTGAAAATATGTCTTATATTCTAGGTTCTTCAAAGTAGCCACCTTTTGCTTCGATGACTGCTTTGCACACTCTTGGCATTCTCTTGATGAGCTTCAAGAGGTAGTCACCGGAAATGGTCTTCCAACAATCTTGAAGGAGTTCCCAGAGATGCTTAGCACTTGTTGGCCCTTTTGCCTTCACTCTGCGGTCCAGCTCACCCCAAACCATCTTGATTGGGTTCAGGTCTGGTGACTGTGGAGGCCAGGTCATCTGGCGTTGCACCCTATCACTCTCCCTCTTGGCCAAATAGCCCTTACACAGCCTGGAGGTGTGTTTGGGGTCATTGTCCTGTTGAAAAATAAATGATGGTCCAACTAAACGCAAACTGGATGGAATAGCATGCCGCTGCAAGATGCTGTGGTAGCCATACTGGTTCAGTATGCCTTCAATTTTGAATATATCCCCAACAGTGTCACCAGCAAAGCACCCCCACACCATCACACCTCCTCCTCCATGCTTCACGGTGGGAACCAGGGATGTAGAGTCCATCCGTTCACCTTTTCTGCGTCGCACAAAGACATGGTGGTTGGAAGCAAAGATCTCAAATTTGGACTCATCAGACCAAAGCACAGATTTCCACTGGTCTAATGTCCATTCCTTGTGTTCTTTAGCCCAAATAAGTCTCTTCTGCTTGTTACCTGTCCTTAGCACTGGTTTCCTAGCAGCTATTTTACCATGAAGGTCTGCTGCACAAAGTTTCCTCTTAACAGTTGTTGAAGAGATGTGTCTGCTGCTAGAACTCTGTGTGGCATTGACCTGGTCTCTAATCTGAGCTGATGTTAACCTGCGATTTCTGAGGTTGGTGACTCGGATAAACTTATCCTCAGAAGCAGAGGTGACTCTTGGTCTTCCTTTTCTGGGGCGGTCCTCATGTGAGCCAGTTTCTTTGTAGCGCTTGATGGTTTTTGCAACTGCACTTGGGGACACTTTCAAAGTTTTCCCAATTTTTCGCACTGATTGACCTTCATTTCTTAAAGTAATGATGGCCACTCATTTTTCTTTACTTAGCTGTTTTTCTTGCCATAATACAAATTCTAACAGTCTATTCAGTAGGACTATCAGCTTTGTATCCACCTGACTTCTGCACAACACAACTGATGGTCCCAACCCCATTTATAAGGCAAGAAATCCCACTTATTAGACCTGACAGGGCACAACTGTGAAGTGAAAACCATTTCCGGTGACTACCTCTTGAAGCTCATCAAGAGAATGGCAAGAGTGTGCAATGCAGTCATCAAAGCAAAAGGTGGCTACTTTGAAGAACCTAGAATATAAGACATATTTTCAGTTGTTTCACACTTTTTTGTTGAGTATATAATTCCACATGTGTTAATTCATAGTTTTGATGCCTTCAGTGTGAATGTACAATTTTCATAGTCATGAAAATACAGAAAAATCTTTAAATGAGAAGGTGTGTCCAAACTTTTGGTCTGTACTGTATGTCTAATATATATATATATATATATATATATATATATATACATACATGCATATACGCTTTCCCTGCCAAGGACATATCTAATATACCCTTGCTGGTAACAACTCCGTAGCCAAGGACATATGAGATACATCTTGGTTCTTAACCCCTTAATAACATCTGACGTACTAATACGCGTCTGTGCCCTGGGACTTAAGAGCCAGACCCGTATTAGTACGTCATGGCGATCGCGCGCGCACACAGGCTGTGCGGGCGCGATCGCCGCCGGGTGTCAGCTGATTGTCACAGCTGACACCCGGTACTATGTGCAGGGAGCGGTCACGCACCGCTCCCAGCACATTAACCCCCGCGATGCTGCGATCGAAGTCGATCGAAGTCGATCGCGGCATTGCGGGGGCAAGGGGAGGTGATCGCCGATACTCACCTCCTCTTCCGGCTTCCAGCGCAGTCTGCAAAGGCTTCCCGGGTGTTTCCATGACGACCCGATGTCGTCATGACAACATCCGGGTCACCAGAGAGCAGGAAGATTGCTTGGACATGCGCAGTGCATCTCCAAGCAATCTTCACACTGTGCACTTCTGACAGCCTTCATGGCATAGGGATGGTGCTCCATTCCTGTGCCATGCAGGCGATCAGAAAAAAAAAAGTGAAAGTCCCAGAGTGGGACAAAGTAATAAAGTGTATAAACTGTGTGAAAGTGGAAAAAAAAAAAAAAAAAAAATGTGCAAAAATATTATAAAAAAATAAAAAAAATAATACACCAAAAATAAAAATATAATGTACCCATCAATAAATATTATTATAAAAAAAATAAAAAAAAAACAATAAAAGTACACATATTTGGTATCGCCGCGTCCGGAACAACCTGACCTATAAAACTGTCCCACTAGTTAACCCCTTCAGTGAACACGGTAAAAAAAAAAAAAAAAAAACCAAGCAAAAAACAATGCTTTATCACCATACCGCCAAACAAAAAGTGGAATAACACGCGATCAAAAAGACGCATATAAATAAAAATGATACCGCTGAAAACGTCATCTCGTCCCGCAAAAAACAAGCCGCCATATAGCTCCATCAGCCGAAAAATAAAAAAGTTATAGCTCTCAGAATAAA
Source organism: Phyllobates terribilis (assembly GCF_046119375.1). Classification (NCBI taxonomy): domain Eukaryota; kingdom Metazoa; phylum Chordata; class Amphibia; order Anura; family Dendrobatidae; genus Phyllobates; species Phyllobates terribilis. The sequence continues at coordinate 740,516,089 of NW_027362761.1, read as the reverse complement.
GCGATACTAAAAAATATTTTTTTCTATAAAATAGCTTTTATTGTGTATAAGCGCCAAAACATAGAAAAATTATACAAATGTGGTACCGCTGTAAACGTACTGACCCGAAGAGTAAAGCTGCCTCATCAATTTTACCACACGCGGAACAGAATAAAAAAAAAAAAAAAAAAACAATTCCTGAATTGTTGGTTTTTGTTTATTCTGCCTCCCAAAAATCGGAATAGAAAGCGATCAAAAAATGTCACGTGCCTGAAAATGGCACCAATAACAACGTCAAGTCATCCCGCAAAAAACGAGCCGTCACATGACTGTCTGCCAAAATTTGGAAAAATTATAGCTCTCAAAATATGGCGATGCAAAAACTAGATTTTACAAAAAATGCGTCTTTTAGTGTGTGACAGCTGTCAGTCATAAAAACCCCATATGATTCTGGCATTGCTGTAATCACACCGACCCGAAGAATAAAGTCGTCTAATCACTTATACCGCACAAGGAACGGCGTCAAAAATAAACTCTTGAGTTAGGATTGGGCTAGGGTTAGGGCTGGGTTTGGGGCTAGGGTTGTGCTGGGGCTAGGGTTGTGCTGGGGCTAGGGTTGTGCTGGGGCTAGGGTTGTGCTAGGGTTAGGGCTGGGGTTGGGATTTTTTTCAAAAGTAAGAAAAAAAGATGACGATATGGCGACTAGTGTTGAGAGCAAGTGCTCGCTACTTGAGTTTGCATCGGGTGCTCTGGTATGCATTTAGTATCGTGGGTATTTGAGTGACATGCTCGAGTCTCTGCCCCATATGCTTCGCGGCCAAAAAACTTTACGGGGATTGCCTGCCATGCACGAGCGATCCCCGCATGTTTTTTTTTGGGTGTCTAATAACCGTGAAACATGCGGAGCAGGGACTCGAGCATGTCACTCGAGCACACGCTGTACATGGTGCATACCTGAGTACCCGATGCAAACTCAAGTAGCGAGCACTTGCGCTCAAGAATAATGAAAACTTATTCAATATGATGACCTAATGTAAACAAATAATGTGCCGTACCTCTGGGTTCAAAATGTTCACTATACACCTTAATAAAATCTTTGAGGGGTATAGTTTCCAAAATGGGGACACTTGTGGGGGAGCTCCACTGTTTAGGCACATCACGGGCTCTCCAAACGCGACATGGTGTCCGCTAACAAATTGAATGGAAAATCGGCTCAAATTGTTAGCGGACGCCATGTTGCGTTTGGAGAGCCCCTGTGTGTCCAAACATTGGAGCTCCCCCACAAGTGACCCCATTTTGGAAACTAGACCCCCCAAGGCACCTATCTAGATGCATAGTGAGCACTTGGAACCCCCAGGTGCTTCACAAATTGATTCGTAAAAATGAAAAAGTGAAAAAAAAAACACTTTTTCATTTTTATGAATCAATTTGTGAAGCACCTGGGGTTCCAAGTGCTCACTATGAATCTAGATAGGTGCCTTGGGGGGTCTAGTTTCCAAAATGGGGTCACTTGTGGGGGAGCTCCAATGTTTGGGCACACAGGGACTCTCCAAATGCAACATGATATCCGCTAACAAATTGTCGGCTCAAATTGTTAGCGGATATCATGTTGCATTTGGAGAGTCCCTGTGTGCCCAAACATTGGAGCTCCTCCACAAGTGACCCCATTTTGGAAACTAGACCCCCCAAGGCACCTATCTAGATGCATAGTGAGCACTTGGAACCCCTAGGTGCTTCACAAATTAATTCGTAAAAATGAAAAAGTGTTTTTTTTTTCACTTTTTCATTATTACGAATCAATTTGTGAAGCACCTGGGGGTTCCAAGTGCTCACTATGCATCTAGAAAGGTGCCTTGGGGGGTCTAGTTTCCAAAATGGGGTCACTTGTGGGGGAGCTCCAAAGTTTGGGCACAGAGGGGCTCTCCAAACGCAATGTGGCGTCCGCTAACAATTTGAGCCGATTTTCCATTCAATTTGTTAGCGGATACCATGTTGCATTTAGAGAGTCCCTGTGTGCCCAAACATTGGAGCTCCCCCACAAGTGACCCCATTTTGGAAACTAGACCCCCCAAGGCACCTATCTAGATGCATAGTGAGCACTTGGAACCCCTAGGTGCTTCACAAATTGATTCGTAAAAATGAAAAAGTGTTTTTTTTTTCACTTTTTCATTATTACGAATCAATTTGTGAAGCACCTGGGGGTTCCAAGTGCTCACTATGCATCTAGAAAGGTGCCTTGGGGGGTCTAGTTTCCAAAATGGGGTCACTTGTGGGGGAGCTCCAAAGTTTGGGCACAGAGAAGCTCTCCAAACGCAATGTGGTGTCCGCTAACAATTTGAGCCGATTTTCCATTCAATTTGTTAGCGGATACCATGTTGCATTTAGAGAGTCCCTGTGTGCCCAAACATTGGAGCTCTCCCACAAGTGACCCCATTTTGGAAACTAGACCCCCCAAGGCACCTATCTAGATGCATAGTGAGCAGTTGGAACCCCCAGGTGCTTCACAAATTGATTCATAAAAATGAAAAAGTGTTTTTTTTTTCACTTTTTCATTGTTACGAATCAATTTGTGAAGCACCTGGGGGTTCCAAGTGCTCACTATGCATCTAGATAGGTGCCTTGGGGGGTCTAGTTTCCAAAATGGGGTCACTTGTGGGGGAGCTCCAATGTTTGGGCACACAGCAGCTCTCCAAACGCAACATGGTGTCGCTAACAATTTGAGCCAATTTTGCGTTAAATTTGTTAGCGGACACCATGTTGCATTTAGAGAGCCGCTGTGTGCCCAAATATTGGAGCTCCCCCACAAGTGACCCCATTTTGGAAACTAGACCACCCAAGGCACCTATCTAGATGCATAGTGAGCACTTGGAACCCTCAGGTGCTTCACAAATTGATTCATACAAATGAAAAAGTGTTTTTTTTTTCACTTTTTCATTGTTACGAATCAATTTGTGAAGCACCTGGGGGTTCCAAGTGCTCACTATGCATCTAGATAGGTGCCTTGGGGGGTCTAGTTTCCAAAATGGGGTCACTTGTGGGGGAGCTCCAATGTTTGGGCACACAGGGACTCTCTAAATGCAACATGGTGTCCTCTAACAAATTTAACGGAAAATCGGCTCAAATTGTTAGCGACACCATGTTGCGTTTGGAGAGCCGCTGTGTGCCCAAACATTGGAGCTCCCCCACAAGTGACCCCATTTTGGAAACTAGACCCCCCAAGGCACCTATCTAGATGCATTGTGAGCACTTGGAACACTCAGGTGCTTCACAAATTGATTCATAAAAATGAAAAAGTGTTTTTTTTTTCACTTTTTCATTGTTACGAATCAATTTGTGAAGCACCTGGGGGTTCCAAGTGCTCACTATGCATCTAGATAGGTGCCTTGGGGGGTCTAGTTTCCAAAATGGGGTCACTTGTGGGGGAGCTCCAAAGTTTGGGCACACATGGGCTCTCCAAACACAACATGGCGTCCGCTAATTATTCAAGCAAATTTTACAATCAAAAAGTCAAATAGCGCTCCTTCCCTTCCGAGCCCTGCCGTGCGCCCAAACAGTATTTTTTCCCCAAATATTGGGTATCTGCGTGCCCAGGGGAAATTGCACAACAAATTTTGGGGTCCATTTTTTCTTGTTACCCCTGTGAAAATAAAAAAAATTGGGTCTAAATTAACATTTTTGTGAAAAAAGTTAAATGTTCATTTTTTTCTTCCACATTCAAAAAATTCCTGTGAAGCACCTGAAGGGTTAATAAAGTTCTTGAATGTGGTTTTGAGCACCTTGAGGGGTGCAGTTTTTAGAATGGTGTCACTTTTGGGTATTTTCTGTCATAAAGACCTCTCAAAGTGACTTCAAATGTGATGTGGTCCCTAAAAAAATGGTTTTGTAAATTTTGTTGGAAAAATGAGAAATCGCTGGTCAACTTTTAACCCTTATAGCTCCCTAACAAAAAAAAATTTTGGTTCCAAAATTGTGCTGATGTAAAGTAGACATGTGGGAAATGTTATTTATTAACTCTTTTGTGTGACATATCGCTCTGATTTCAGGGCTTAAAAATTCAAATTTTGAAAATTGCAAAATTTTCAAAATTTTCGCCAAATTTCCGTTTTTTTCACAAATAAACGCAAGTGATATCGAAGAAATTTTTCCACAATCATGAAGTACAATATGTCACGAAAAAACAATCTCAGAATCAGGGGGATCCGTTGAAGCGTTCGAGAGTAATTACCTCATAAAGTGACAGTGGTCAGAATTGTAAAAATTGGCCCGGTCATTAACGTGCAAACCACCCGCGGGGCTTAAGGGGTTAATAGAGATGAGCGTTGTTCTACTCGAACTGTTCGCCAATCTCAAATTCGAGCTGTTTTGGGCGGTGTTCGAGCCGTTCGGCGAACACGAACGATTTGAGAAAAATTCGGCTGTTCGAGGTTATGTTCGATAACTGTTCGTGCACCAAAATCATAACTGGATTTTTTCTCAGTAATGATGAAAATTAATGTTAAAACGCAGTTTGAGTGTACAACGGGGCGGGGGGAGGGGCAGGGGATGGATCTCTGCAGGAATAATGAAGATCTCCATTTTTTTTTCTCTTTCCCGCATTTACAGTGGGGAGGTGCAATCTGTCAGCCTATCAGCAGCGCACACACGGAGCGAAGTGCTTTTTTTCACACAAGCAAGGGCATGTGTCATTGGCAGTGTATGTCACATGTCCTTGCCCTAGAAGACCAAGCCATTTTCCCCGTCGCCACCATTTTCTCACTGCTGCAGCTGCGTGTTAGACGGCACTGCTGTTGCTGTGTGCGCTATACCTTGTTAATTTCAAGCCAATTTTCGCACAAATCTACAGATAGCTTGGGAGTAGGGAATAGTTGTGATTGCAGTCCTTTTAAGGACTAGGTTACAGCATTTCCTACGACTTTTATCAGGGAGGTCTGTGCTCTTAAATAGATAGGTTGTGGGAGTAAAGACTAATTGTAATTGCAGTCCTTTTCAGGACTAGGTTACATCAGTTCCTATCAGTTTTTGCCAGGCAGGTCTGTGCCAGTGCTGTGCAAGTGTTTTTCACAGCATTTGGCTGAATCTAGCAAAGCTAATCCTTTTTGGCCTCTTGCAGTGTGTGTTAGTCAGTGGAGTAGCCTATCTGTGTTGCAAGATATACCACCTGTGTATAGAATACCAATTTTTTTACTGCACCTAGTGAAGTAAAATCTTTTGGGCATAGCATCATTCTATTAGTCCATCTATACTGACCTCCATCAGGTTGCAAATTGAATATAATTTTTTTCTGCATCTAGCTCTGAAAAAATATTTGGGCTTCTAGCTGTGTGTGGGACTTGTTCTATTAGTCCATCTATACTGACCTCCATCAGGTTGCAAACTGAATATATTTTTTTTCTGCATCTAGCTCTGAAAAAATATTTGGGCTTCTAGCAGTGTGTGGGACTTGTTCTATTAGTCCATCTATACTGACCTCCATCACGTTGCAAATTCAAAATAATTTTTTGTCTGCATCTACCTCTGAAAAAATATTTGGGCTTCTAGCAGTGTGTGGGACTTTCTCTATTAGTCCATCTATACTGACCTCCATCAGGTTGCAAACTGAATATATTTTTTTTCTGCATCTACCTCTGAAAAAATATTTGGGCTTCTAGCTGTGTGTGGGACTTGTTCTATTAGTCCATCTATACTGACCTCCATCAGGTTGCAAACTGAATATAATTTTTTGTCTGCATCTAGCTCTGAAAAAATATTTGGCCTTCTAGCAGTGTGTGGGACTTTCTCTATTAGTCCATCTATACTGACCTCCATCAGGTTGCAAATTAAAAATAATTTTTATCTGCATCTACCTCTGAAAAAATATTTGGGCTTCTAGCTGTGTGTGGGACTTGTTCTATTAGTCCATCTATACTGACCTCCATCAGGTTGTAAACTGAATATAATTTTTTTCTGCATCTAGCTCTGAAAAAATATTTGGCCTTCTAGCAGTGTGTGGGACTTTCTCTATTAGTCCATCTATACTGACCTCCATCAGGTTGCAAATTAAAAATAATTTTTATCTGCATCTAGCTCTGAAAAAATATTTGGCCTTCTAGCAGTGTGTGGGACTTTCTCTATTAGTCCATCTATACTGACCTCCATCAGGTTGCAAACTGAATACAATTTTTTTCTGCATCTACGTCTGAAAAAATATTTGGGCTTCTAGCTGTGTGTGGGACTTGTTCTATTAGTCCATCTATACTGACCTCCATCAGGTTGCAAATTGAATATAATTTTTTTCTGCATCTAACCCAGCCAATAGTTTTGGCCTAATACCACAGTTTGGCCACTCAGCTCTGCTCGGTTCCCATCCATTGTTTTTTTGTGCAAACAACTCCAGAGTTGTGAATTAGTTAACCACCAAAATGAGTCGAAAAAGGCCTGCTGCTGGTGGAAAGGGGAATAGGCGTGTTGGGAAGGGGAAAAAAGGTTGTGTCCGTGGGGTAGGTGTTAAAGCAACAGTAACATCTGCAGAAGAAAGACCATCTTCCAGCCAAACTAAAATGTCTACTTCTTTTAGCGGACAATGTGATAAGATCCCTTTCTTACGGCCACGCCAATCGCTACAAATTCCAGATGAGGCACAAAAACAGCAGGTGCTTCAACGGATATCAAGTGTTCCTTTAAGTGGGCTCTCCTCCACATCAACTTCAACATCACAAATACTCCAGTCCTCAAAGGTGTCACCCCAATCGCACTTGCTTCCTCACAGCTCCCAAATCTCCAGCTGCCCGTCTGAGTATGAGGTAGAACAGATGGTTGAGTCTGCAGAGCTGTTTACTCATACTATAGCCTGGGAATCAGAGGTCGACTCCAGCGCTTCTGTGAATCCAGACGAGGAAATGATCTGCACTGATGCCCAGAATCTTTATGAGTCGGATCCAGGACCAGACGCAGAAGGTTCTGGCCATAATGTAGACCCTCATTCCCAAACTGTAACTCCTGTTGGTGGAGACAATGAGGAAGACGATGATGAGACTCAAATACCTGATTGGAGCGACAACTTTAGTTTTTTGTCAGGGCAGGAACAGGTTGGCTCTGAGGACGACGGGTGTGATAACGCACAGGGTGATGATGATGAGGTTGGAGATCCCACTTACTGTCAACCCACAGTCAGCCAAGAGATGAGGTCAGCAGAGGGGGTGGAGGAGGATGCTAGTGACGACGAGGTCAGGTTGCGCCTTCCTGGACAAAGACGTAGTACTGGAAGCACGTCAACAACTGCATCCTCAAACACAACTCTGCCTCTCACCACAAGTCGTGGTGGCTCTTCAGGTCGCATGGGTGCTAAGCCTTGCATAGCCTGGGCATTTTTTCAGATCGATAATGATGACCCAACTCGTGTTATCTGTAACATTTGTCAGCAAAAGCTAAGTAGAGGCCAAAAAATACATAGTTTGAGTACTTCATGCATGAACCGGCACATGGACATGAAGCATAAGTTGCAGTGGGAAGCTCACTGTGCTACAATGCGGCCTAGCCGGCCGGGCCAACCACCGTCTGCCATATCTTGTGCATCTGCGGCCTCTTCATCCTCTGTGACTGGGGGGACAGCAGTCACACCTGTTTTGGGGCGCAGACCTGCCACCTCTTTACCCGCAACAGCCAGCGTGATTGGCAGGTCATCATTTTCTTTGGAGGTGGTAACACCAGCTGGTGTTGAGCGCTGTCCGACATCGATAGCACCACCTTTGGATCAAGGCAACCTAACATGTCCGCCTGCATCTACCTCACAGACCGGCAGTTTGCCGGGGACACCCTTATCAACCCCGTCTAATCACAATAGCCAGCCCTCGGTCCCTCAGATGTGGACAAGTAAAAGACCATTTCCTCCTAGCCATGAGAAAGCTAAGAGGTTGAACTTCACCATCTGCAAGCTCTTGGCTACAGAAATGCTGCCTTTCCGCCTGGTGGACACAGAGGATTTTCGAGACCTTATGTCCGTCGCAGTGCCCCAGTACCAGATGCCCAGTCGGCACTACTTCTCAAAGAAAGGTGTGCCTGCGCTCCACCAGCATGTTGCACACAACATCACCGCTTCTTTGAGAAACTCTGTGTGTGACAGGGTGCATTTCACCACAGACACTTGGACGAGTAGGCATGGACAGGGGCGTTACATGTCGCTGACTGGGCACTGGGTAACTATGTTGACAGCAGGACAAGGGGCTGCTGTCCAAGTCTTGCCGTCCCCACGAGTTGTGCGTCAATCCTCTTTATCTCAAAGTTCCTCCACTGCTTCTGCCTCCTCAACCTCCTCTCGGTCCTCCACCTGCACCCAAAGCCTGTCTGGTCATGCCACAAGCTTTCTAACTGCGCAGAAGGGATCCTGCACACCTCCTTACTATGCTGGCAGTAGGGCTCAACGTCATCAGGCGGTTTTTACTTTGAAATGTCTGGGAAATGTGAGTCACACAGCTGAGGAGTTGTGGTCAGCTCTGGAGAACCAATTTCATGAATGGTTGTCTCCACTGGACCTGAAACCAGGGAAGGCCGTGTGCGACAATGCTGCAAACCTGGGTGCGGCCCTTCGCCGGGGCAATGTCACACACGTGCCTGAACCTGGTTGTCCAGCAATTTTTAGCCCACTATCCCGGACTAGATGGCCTTCTGCAGAGGGCATGGTCGCTGTGTGCTCACTTCCGCCGTTCGCATCCCGCAGCTCAGCGACTTACATCTCTACAGAAGTCGTTGGGCCTGCCACTTCACCGGCTAAAATGCGATGTGCCTACCCGGTGGAATTCAACTCTGCACATGTTGCAGCGACTGTGGCAGCACCGACAAGCCCTGGTGCAATACGTTCTGACATATAGCCTGGGCCAACGAGATCCAGAGGTGGGGCAAATCACGCTGGAGGAGTGGTCTCAGATCAGGGACCTATGCACCCTTCTCCACAGTTTTGAAATGGCGACGAAGATGTTTAGTGCTGACGATGTCATTATCAGCATGACTTTTCCGGTGATTTACATGCTGGAGCACATGTTAAACAGAATTCGGAGTCAGATGGTGGCACAAGAGGAGGTGGAGGAAGTAGAGGAGGAGGAGTTGTATGCGGAAGGGCTAACATCTGCAAGGTCCAGAAGGTCGGCAGCACCAAGGCAGCAGGCATGTGAGGGTGGGGGAGATGGTTTTACCAGGGCGCATGGTAGCAGCCAAACTAGTGAGGAAGGTGCAGGAGCCCAGGAAGAAGTGGAGGACAAACTGATGGAAGACTCATCAGATGAGGGAGACCTTGATCACATTTCTGTTGTGCGAGGTTGGGGGGAGAGGACAGAGGAAGGAAGCATGATTGTTACCTCGCCACCAACACAACAGGGACTTGGTGCTCCTGGATGCGCAACACACATGAGTGCCTTCTTGCTGCACTACCTGCAACATGACCCTCGAATTGTGAGAATTAGAAATAATCCTGACTACTGGGTTGCCACACTGTTAGATCCCCGGTACAAAAGTAAATTTGCAGAAATTATTCCTGCCATAGAAAGGGATGCACGCATGCAGGAGTATCAGCAGAGACTGTTGCAGAATCTTACATGTGCTTTTCCACAAAACACCAGTGGTGCACGTAGTGAATCTCACAGTTCCAACTTGCCAACCGTGGGACCGTCGAGTGTTCAGCACTCAAACCGTAACAGAACCACAGTATCTGCTGGTAACATCAATTTTGCGGAATCATTTCACCACTTTTTTAGCCCATCCTTTGCAAGGCCACAGGAGACAAGAAGTCAGACACATAGTCAACGCCTAGAGACGATGGTACAGGAGTATCTCCAAGTAAACATTGAAGCCATGACTGTGTCACTGGACCCTTGCTCTTTTTGGGCTTCCAATCTGGATAAATGGCCGGAGCTAGCCACTTATGCCTTGGAGATCTTGTCAGGCCCCGCAGCCAGCGTTCTGTCTGAACGTGTGTTCAGCGCTGCTGGTGGTGTGCTGACATTTAAGCGCACGCGGCTCTCCACTGATAATGTAGACAGACTCACGTTCATAAAGATGAACAAATCATGGATCCGAAATGACTTTTCTACCCCTGTGTCATCCTGGGGAGAGTAAAAGCTTGATGATTGGTTAAAATCACCTCACCAACCGTTTTAAGCTTTCAAATTACTAATCATGTTTATCTGTATCTTGGCTGGTAAATAATTTGGGCTTTGTAGCAGTGTGCAGCACTGATTCTATTAGGCCATCTATAATAAGCTCCACCAGATTTAAAATTACTAATCATGTTTATCTGTACCTTGGCTGGAAAATAATTTGGGCTTTGTAGCAGTGTGCAGTACTGATTCTATTAGGCCATCTATACTAAGCTCCACCAGATTTAAAATTAATAATAATTTTTAGCTGCATCTAGCCCGGAAAATAATTTTGGGGCTCCGAGATGCGCAAGACACATAAGTGCCTTCTTGCTGCACTACCTGCAACATGACCCTCATATTGTCAGAATTTGAAGTAATCCTGACTACTGGGTTGCCACACTCTTAGATCCCCCAAACTTTTCGATCAACCTTTTCATTTTAATAAAGACCAAAAAAATGGTCATTTTTGAAATTATAAGCATTAGCAGGTTATTAGAAACTGAAATCAAACAGTTTTCAACTCAAAACTTTATTCTAGGTGATGTTACATTTTCACATAGGACCCCTTGTTCGAAAGGAGCTTCTGAACTCTCTCGTCCATTGAATTTGTCAGGTTTTGGATGGTTTCTGCTTCAATTGTTTTGCATGAGGACAGAATACCCTCCCAGAGCTGTTGCTTAGATGTGAACTGCCTCCCGCCATCATAGACACTCCTTTTGATGATGCTCCAGAGGTTCTGAATGGGGTAGAGGTCAGGGGAGCATGGGGGTCACACCATAAGTTTGTCCCCTTTTATGCCCATATCAGCCAGAGATGCAGATGTTTTATGTGCAGCATGAGATGGTGCATTATCATGCATAAAAATGATCTTGCTGTGGAATACACGGTTCTTCTTCTTGAACCATGGCAGGAAGTGCTGTTTGAGAAACTCCACATACATTATGGAGTTCATCTTTACCCCTTCAGGGATCCTAAAGGGGCCGACAATCTCTCTCCCCATGATTCCAGCCCAAAACTTTACTCCACCTCCTCCTTGTTGGCGCTGTAGCCGTGTTTGCGTGGGGTGTCCATCAACCAGCCATCCTCCACTCCATCCATCTGGACCATCGAGCGTTGCACGGCACTCATCCGTGAACAAAACAGTTTTGAAATCAGTCTTCATGTAATGTTTGGCCCACTGGAGCCGTTTCTGCTTGTGTGAAGTGGATAGAGGAGGTCGACAGGATGGCGTATGCACAGCTGCAAACCTCTGAAGGACCCTGCATCTTGTTGTTCGGGGGACGTTGGAGGCACCAGCAGCTTCAAAAACTTGTCTGCTGCTATGACAAGGCTTTTTTGCCGCTGCTCTTTTAACCTGACGTAATTGCCTGTAGGAAAGAGTCCTCAATTTGCCCTTATCAGCACGCACACGTGTGTGCTGTGAATCAGCTACATACTTCTTGATTGCCAAGACACTTCATCCTGATCATCGCACAATGTTGATTGTAGTCATGCCTTGACCTAAACACTCCACAATTTGTTGCTTCTCAGCAGCCGACACATCCTTTTTCTTTCCCATTTTGGCAGAAAATGTAGGCTGCTTAATAATGTGGGACAGCCTTCTTAAGTAGTCTTGCTTTTCATTGGACACACCTGCCAAACTAATTAGCACAGGTGTCTGCAATTGCTTACAGTGATATAAAGAGCCCTGACACACATCACCATCAATGAGTTTAACTGACAAACAAACAAATTCTTCCCTTATCACTCCTAAACACTTTTTGCATAATAATTTGGAACACAGTGTACATGTGCTTTTCCACAAAACACCAGTGGTTCACGTAGTGAATCTTACAGTTCTAACTTGCCAACCGTGGTCTGTATGGAGTTGGTCAATAAAGGGCCCAAAATTAAGATAACATAGACGGGAGAGGTCTCTATGAATAGGAATTCCTAAGAATTTGATACCCTGTGAGGGCCAGGCAAAGGGAAAGTTGGACTGGATGGAATCCTGTATGGATTTGGGGAGGGAGACATCGAGGGCCTCAGACTTCGCTGCATTGATTTTAAAATTTGACCATGTAACAAAGTGATCTATTTCAGCCATAACAGCATGGATGGATATATGTGATTGAGTGATATATACTAGGACATCATCAGCAAATAGAGAGCACTTGTACTCGGTGCCTCCCACCTCAATCCACCTAATATTGGGGTTATGGCGAATTGATGAGAGCAGGTGCTCCGTCACTAGGATGTATAAGAGAGGGGACAGAGGACATCCCTGCCTTGTCCCATTGGTGATTGTGAAAGGTGATGAAAATGTTCTGATGCACCCCCTGGGCCTTGGGACACCCGGAGCCGGACCCTTTTTGGTGGATGCTGGTGGTTGTAGTCTCCGTGGCGGCGACCCGGTTCCGTGGCTCAGGGCGGTCAAACCAGTGGCGGAACTATTTATGTGATTTTGATGTTTAAATGTCCGACTACGCCACCCGTGGATTGCGGTCAGAGTGAACCGCCGCTGCAGGGCAGACCGCTGAGGCTGGTGTTGTGGGTGCAGCAGAGCGTAGCATAACTCCCCACGAGAGGAGTATAGCCTCAGGGCAGTGTATGCGGAGGATGGGGGTGATGGTGCAGGGCAGCAGCAGTAACGACACGGAGTCAGTGATGCAGTCCAGGGCCTTTACTCACAGTTCTTATTATCCAGACCACGTCTGCAGGTAACGGCTGCCCACGTCGTACTGTGCTCACCAGGTGAGGGGCTCAGACAACTCCCAGATAACTTTGGAGCGCTTCACAGGACCCCCTTTGTGTGTCCTTTGTCTGGCCTTTCTTACCAACCCTTCTGTCCGGCTGCCTCGGGCCTCCTCTTGGTAAACTTGGCGCCAGTTTCCCTGACCCTATGTGGTGCCTTCCTAGCGGGTGTAGCGAGGGGCTGCGCCACATAAAATGTCACAGCCTCCGGTTTCTAGCTGAGGGTCGTTTCCTGCCTCCACTAGTTTCGGGGACCGGTCTCCCCCTTTGGCCTGACACCTCCATGCAGGTGGATTCGGGCGTGCGGTGGCGACTCGCCCGTCCGCACCCCTGGGATCCCTTCGTTCCTCGTTCCTGGAGCCTTCTCTGCTCCTCTTCCTTCCTTCTCCCTCTTCCAGGCCTGGGCCTCTGTTACTAGGCCCGCCTCCGGAGCAGAGCTCATGCAGAGCACCTGCTCCCTGTCACTTCTGCTCAGACTTCTCTGCACTGAACTAAGATGGTGCCCACCTTTTATACTCCCTTCTCAATGCACCCAGGAACTGCTTCCTCCCTGCTCCTGCACTACAGGGTTCCCCTTCCTCAGTGTTCCCTCCCCCCACTCCAGCCAGGGACAGGGACTGTCGTGCCCATCTCAGGGGCATATTGGTCGCCCTGCCCCACGGCAATGTGGTGTAATGCATGCAGGTGTCGGGTCCTGATCCACACTCCATCCTTACCTGAGAGTGAGATATCACACCTCTGGGTGAGGTGCAATACCTCTGTAGCAACCGAGCCCTCAGGGTGCTACAGTTCCATTTATCTTCAGCCTAGGTGACGTATTGCGATACAGGGCCGTGATTTTGGCTATATAAGGTTCCCCTAGACCCCTACCCCAAGCTTTTTAAGAGAATCATATATGGCGTGCCAGGAGACTCTATGGAATGCTTTCTCAGCATCCAACGAGAGTATCTAATTACAAATTTTTAACTGCATCTAGCCCAGGAAATGCTTTGTGCCTAGTAGCAGTGTCTGCTAGTCAGCGGATTATCCCGGCTGTTAAGCAAGCTACACCACCTGTAGTTTGGACACTTAATTTTTTCAAAGGAAATGCTTCGGGACCATGGGATACTCAGTGAAGAGCATCAGGAGGCACCCCAAGGCATAGGGGCTGGGACTGGCAGTAGGATGCCTTGCGGTGGACAGCCGAGCTCGATCCTTATAAAAGCTTTTTAACTGCAGCAGCTTTAGTGGATGCTACTGGAGCTGGAATTACGCGGCTGCTGGCATGAGATTTGCCCTCCAATAGATCCTTGTAAATGGATTTAAAGTGTATTCATTCAAATTAGAGAGACAATTTAAATTAAAAAGCTTAGAGCTGCCTCCACCACAGGGGGGCTCGCTCGACCCACCAGCGGACAGGCACCAGTATTGGGAGAGGGGGGCTGGCCGTCAGGGTTCACCGCGGCTCTGGCACAAACCCGGCGACACAGAGGTGGCACGGGCAGGAGCGGACTGGCCGTGTCGGCTTCTCACTTTTTGGATTTTAGAAGGGCATGACATGCCTATATCTGTGTCTCCCCCTCCTTTTACTCCTCCACCTCTTTTCTTTTCGCATGACTATATGTACTTGTCACTTTTCCATGTGTTAGTTGTGTCTTCTGAGCAGTTTGTCAGCTTTTGGACACCTTTGAAGGTGTTTTCTATGTGTTTCTATGTGTTTTTGTTTGCCTGCCATTGGTTTTAACGGTGTTCGAAGGTGTTCGACGAACAGTTTGACGAACAGTTCGGTGAACACACGGGTGTTCGACGAACCGAACCGAACTCGAACACTAGGGGGGTGGCTCAACACTAGTTCTTAATGGTCATATCTCAGCCAGGATATCAGCTAGACTTGCTAAGGTTCTTAAGTTTTAGGCTGGTTTCATACCCCTGTGGAACATTAGACCCTCAGTAGACCTAGCCTGAGCTAACTGCTTCATAGTTGTATATGAAGCAGTTAGTTACATTTGGGCAACTCTAAAGTCAGGACAGGTCTTCCATGCGAGAACGATTCATGTATCACAAATGTGAGACAGTCCTTTAATATGAGACCAGAATTGCCACTGTAGTTATTACCAAGTCCTAAAAATCACGGGTTAGAGTGAAAACTACGAGTGTGTGGCAGTTCGCACTCCTGACTCTCACTTTAAGGCCGGTTTCACACGTCCGCATATCTCCAGTACCGGAAAAACCGGTACCGGAGATATCCGTGTTCCGTGTGTCCGAGTGTGTCAACCGTGTGTCACATTAGGATGACACGGACAGAGCCTGGGAATCAGCGCTACAGTTAGCGCTGTTCCCAACCACCGGGTGCTGAACACTGCCCTCATCATGGTTCGCTGCCAGCGCTGCGATCAGCACCAGCAGGGACAGTGATGAGGGTAGTGGTAGACTGCTCCCGCAGTGTCCACCTGTAAAAAAAAAAGAATAAAATAATAAAATCCATGTACTCACCTATCTTAGGTGTCCCCCACTGTAATCCATACGAACGTTGATGTCGAGGAGCCAGGGAGAATGAGCCGCTCCAGAGCTGCGCTCAGTGAGTGACAGGACACCGCTCCTGAGCTGCAGCTCCGGAGCGGCTCATTCGCCCTTGCTCCTCGGCAGCAGCGGTCGCATGGATTACAGCAGGGGACACCTTGGAGAGGTGAGTACATAGATTTTATTATTTTATTCTTATTTTTAGAGGTGGACACTGCGGGAGCAGACCACCACTACCCTTATCATGGTCCCTGCTGGTGCTGATGGCAGCGCCAGCAGGGAACCATGATGAGGGCAGTGTTCTGCACCCGGCGCTCGGGGATAGCACTAACTGTAGCACTAATTCCCAGGCGCCATCTGTGTCACACGGCTGTCATCTGTGTGGTATGTTTTGCGGACCGTGTATCCGCAAAAAAACGGACTTGTCTCCGTGTGGAGCACACGTACACACTGCAGTATATGTCATCTATTGCTCTGCTTCCCTGAAACAACTTAATGGTACAATCTCTGCTTGCTGCTGTCCCTCCCTTACTGCAGACATTATCTGATGGCAGAAGGTGTTATTCTGTGTAGTCTACATGGTCTTTGCTCTGTCTTTGATCATGGAACCATCTCCTGGTGTGCTGATCAGCTGCTAATTTAGCCACAAGCAGCTCCCACAATGCCCCTCTCCTAATGCTATAGTCTGCCCTATAAAATCAGAAGCTGCCTAACGGGTGCGCGCGTGTGGGGTAGTTGCACGCGTCTTCTTGCACAAAATGTCTTCGGTGATAAGTGGCAGTTAGTCAGGGCTGGAGTCAGGTAACCCACACTTTGAATGCTTACTCTCTTAATTATGGTTTTGTTAGTTTCCACTCTTTCCCCTATAGTCCTCCAGTTTCTACTAACCCCCTTAATTCTTACACCTAGTAATGAACTCTCCACATCCATCTCACCTCCTCCTTAGAACTATTCCTCAACATTCAATTCTGTGCCTCCAAACACAGACAGCCACCTCATGCCCTCTCCTACTCCCACCTACTAACACTTTCTCTGCTCCTCACTGCTGGCGACATCTCTCCAAATCCTGGTCCTCCTCACCACATCCCCACAGTCACTTCTACCTCCTATCCACGATCTACCACAAACTCTCGCAACCTCTCTTACCTTATACTCATCCACCCAGCCCCCTCTTCCCCAGTTGCCCTAACAGGAGCTCTATGGAACACTCGCTCCATCTGCAACAAACTTTCTTACATTCATGATCTTTTCATTACTAACAAACTTTCCTTCCTCGCCATCACCGAAACCTGGCTCACCCCCCTGACACGGACTCTCCAGCCGCACTTTCGTATGGTGGATTCCACCTTTCTCGCACACCCCGCCCCAGAGGCAAACATGGTGGAGGCGTAGGTTTTCTCCTGTCAGATATCTGCGCCTTCACCCAAATGCCACTACCGCCCTCCGTTACTCTCCCTTCTTTTGAGGTGCACTGTGTGTGCATCTACTCCCCCTCTAACCTCCAACTGGCTGTCATCTACTGCCCCCCAGGGCCAGCCACCACTTTCTTCGACCACTTTACCACCTGGCTGCTTCACTTCCTTTCCAATGACATCCCCACTATCATCATGGGTGACTTCAACAACCCTATTGACACTTTCCACTCATCTGTCTCTAAGCTCTGTCACTTCCTCCTTCGGCCTTGCTCAATGGTCTGCTGCGACCACTCACAAAGATGACCAAACACTAGACCTCATCTAACCGGCCTCTGTTCCTTATCTAACCTCTCTTAAGCTATGTGCCCACGATGCAGAAATGCTGCATATTTTTTCCGCTTCTCCTTGGCAGGAAAAACGCATGCGAATTTTACATGCGTTTTTCCTGTCAGGTAGAAGCGTTTGTCAAGCGTTTTTGCATGCATTTCTGCATGCGGTTTATCAAGCGCTTTTCCAAGCGATTTTAGCATCACTTGGAAAGTGCTTGACTACTTGGTCACACTATATATAAATCCATGCAACCGGCATGGATTTATATAGTGTGACCAAGTAATAGTTAAAAGAAAAGAATAAGAATGGTAAAAAATACAGATTATACTTACCTTCCGATGTCCCCCAGTATTTTGTCCGCTCCGTCAGGTCTGTTGTATGGGTCGTGGTGATGTGAAGGACCGGCTATGACGTCACTGACTCATGTGACAGGTCACGCGACCGCCGACATCAGCAGTAACGTGACCTGTCACATGACTCAATGGCGTCATGGCAGGTCCTCACACCACCACGACCCATACAACAGACCGGACGCATCGCTGAGGATACCGGGGGCCATCAGAAGGTAAGTATAATCTTTGTTTTATTTTAAATTCTTTTTTTTTTAACAGGTTCTATGGTACCCGAGTCTGGAGGAGAGTCTCCTCTTCTCCAAACCCGGGTACCATCCGCACATTGAATCGCTTAATATCCCTGTGTGCAAATGTGCTGGCATGGATATTGAGCGTTTCAATGCAAGTCAACGGCGGCAATTACGCTGCGTGTCCGCAAAATTAATGGACAGCACAGCACATGTGGATCATCATTGTGGACCATGGGGCACATATTACCAAGCATTTTTTAAGTGTTTTCACTGCGGAAATTCCGCGGCAAAACGCTTGAAAAACGCGCAGTGGGCACGCAGCCTAACTCTGCTCTCCCTCTTTCTGACCACAACCGACTTACATTCTCTGCCCTCTCCTCTCCAGGTCCACAATCCCCACTCCACAAACTTGCACTCCCTCGCAGAAATCTCAAACACCTTGACCTACACTCACTCTCTGATTCCCTCCTCCCTCTTACAGACATAAATTCCTTACACGACGCAGATGTTGCTGCTGCTTTATATAACGCCACAACAGCTGCAGCTCTCGATTTGGTCGCCCCTCTCACACATTAAATAGTCAACCCTGGCACACCAACTTGACTAAAGAACTGCGACGGACCTCCAGGGTTGCTGAGCGGAGATGGAAAAGATCTCACTCCAATGAGCACTTCATCGTATTCAAACAATCCCTCATTATTTTCAAATCCGCACTCACTGCAGCAAAACAAACCTACTTCTCATCTCTCATATCCTCCCTGTCCTACAACCCCAAACAGCTATTAAACACTTTCAATTCTCTCCTCCATCTCCCAGCGCCTCCTCCCTCTCCTCTCATCTCAGCTCAGCTGAAGACTTTGCCTCATTCTTCAAGCAGAAGATCGACAACATCAAGCAAAGCCTTTGCCTAAAGTCCCCTCAGCCCCTCCTCATATCTACTCAACCCTTCTCCTCCAAAATCAACTTCTCCACCATTACAGAAGATCAAGTTTCCTCTTTACTCTCCAAGTCACACCTCACCACCTGCGAACTTGACCCAATCCCGTCCCACCTCATCCCAAACCTTACCGCAGTTTTCATCCCAACCCTAACCCACCTCTTCAACCAGTCACTAACAACCGGTGTCTTTCCCTCATGCTTCAAACATGCCTCGATCACACCCATCCTCAAAAAGCCTAGCTATCGCCCCATATCACTTCTCCCCTATGCCTCAAAACTACTGGAACAACAGGTCCACCTTGAACTGTCCTCCCACCTCTCCTCATGCTCTCTCTTCGACCGCTTACAATCTGGCTTCTGACCGCATCACTCCACTGAAACTGCCCTGACTAAAGTCACAATGACCTACTAACCGCCAAATCCAAGCGACACTACTCCGTACTCCTACTCCTGGACCTGTCATCTGCCTTTGACACAGTGGACCATTCCCTCTTACTACAGATTCTCTCATCTCTTGGCATCACAGACTTGGCCCTATCTTGCATCTCTTCATACTTAACAGAACGGACGTTCAGTATCTCCCACTCACACACCACCTCTTCATCTCGCCCCCTGTCGGTGTCCCACAAGGCTCAGTTCTAGGGCCCCTGCTCTTCTCCATCTACACCTTTGGCCTGGGACAGCTCATAGTCTCACAGCTTTCAGTATCACCTTTATACTGATGACATACAGATCTATCTCTCTGGACCCGATAACTCCTTACTAACAAGAATCCCACAATGTCTGTCCTCTATTTCATCCTTCTTCTCTGCTAGATTTGTAAAACTTAACATGGATAAAACTGAATTCATCATCTTTCCCCCAACTCACTCAACCACCCCATCTGACCTATCCATCAAAGTTAATGGCTGCCCACTCTCCCCAGTCCCACAAGCTCACTGCCTTGGGGTAACCCTTGACTCTGATCTCTCCTTCAAACCTCATATCTAAACCCTCCCCACTTCCTACCAACTCCAACTGAAAAATATCTCCCGGATCCGCTCATTCCTCAGCAAAGACTCTGCAAAAACACTAGTGCATGCCCTCATTATCTCCTGCCTCGACTACTGCAACTTCCTGCTCTGCGGCCTCCCTTCTAACACTCTCGCGCCCCTCCAATCTATCCTAAACTCAAGACCCTAACCCTGGCATACAAAGCCACCCATACAACTGTGACCTAGTCTCCTGATAGTTATCTACACGCAACCTACGATCTTCAAAAGATCTCCTTCTCTACTCCCCTCTTATCTCCTCTTCCCACAATCGCATACAAAATTTCTCCCGCGCATCCCCCCTACTCTGGAACTCTCTACCCAAACACATCAGACTCTCGCCTACCGGTGAAACCCTCAAAAGGAACCTGAAGACCTACCTCTTCCGATAAGACTACAACCTGCAGTAACCACCGCTCCACCATACCGCTGCACGACCAGCTCTACCCCGACCTACTGTATCCTCACCCATCCCTTGTAGATTGTGAGCCCTCGCAGGCAGGGTCCTCTCTTCTCCTGTACTAGTCGCTGACTTGTATTGTTCAAGATTATAGTAATTGTTTTTGCTATGTATACCCCCTTTTCACATGTAAAGAGTCATGGAATAAACGGCGCTATAATAATAATAATGTGCACAGACCCATTCATTTGAATGGGTCTGCGTGTGTCAGGGTCTCCGGTACGTGTGGAAACTGTCACCACTCGTACCGGAGATGCTGACGTGTGAAAGAGCCCTAAGGGCAAGTGAAGAAGACCGTGTATTCTCTCATCCAAGAGAATATGATCACTTATGCAAATAATACTCTGATCACAGTGTGATCATAACGTAAGCCGATTCTCTCGAATGAGAAGATTGAGAAAAAAAAAATTTCTTCTCCATTCTGTCAGTGCACAGAAATCTGGCTCCACTCATGTCATCCTAGTGCAGTCCTGATGGTTTCCACACACACATTGAATTGCATGGCCGTGTGAGATCCTAATATCGATCCACTCGGGCATGTAGCGAGTGAACGGCGAGTGACTTGAGCACGGACCTATAGACTAACATTGGTTTGGGTGCGATCCAATGTTTTGTCGCATCGCACTCAGAACAAAATACTCTCGTCTGCACCTACCCTTACAGAAAATGTTGCATGCTATGTCCCAACTATATTTAAAGGGGTATTCCCATCTCCAAGATCCTATCCCAATATGTAGTAGGTGTAATAATAATATTAGCAAATACCTCCAATTAGAAATGTAGTATAGAATTTTTGATTCGCTATGTCGCTTTCCTCATGTGCAGGTATTGGAGGACCTTAGTTATCCATGGTTACATCCACTGATACATGGATACCTAAGGTCCTGTCAGATGTGTCTGGTCAGCAATTGAATCTATCCTGTGCCTGAGAGAAGCTGCAGCCTATGGTCGCCCTGAGTAACAGTTCCCCCAGGATTCCAACAAATTCATGTAACCAGTCTCGCCCCTATCTGAACTTAGGCGGCGTGCATGCAGCACATTTTCTGTGATGGTGTAGCATGGTCTCTGGAGGGGGCTGTGTAGGTACAAGTGGTTGATGTATAAGAGAAAGACAGTATGTCTCTATGATGAGGAACACATTTGTTTTTTGGGGCGGCCTGTGGGCAGGTCTTTTCTTGCTCATCTGGCTTAGAGGGCCAGGATAACACTCTGCCTACAGTCCTACCCTGAAGCACGAGACTTTCATAAACTCAAAACTGCAAACACTGATTACACAAGAACCACAAGATGGTTTTCTTCACCCCAGGTACCATTTTAATCAGTGTAACAGCCCCAACATGACACTGCCTGTAGTTTACTTAGTGTAATCCTGCTGAGAGGTTCGCTTTAAGAGTTCTAATCAAAGCTGGTGTAAAGGAGAAACGCTTATTTCAGCCTAAGGCCACGGCCCCACTATCAGTATTTGGTCAGTATTCTTTCTCAGGAGTGGGAGTCAAAACCAGGAGTGGGTGATAAACGCAAAATTGGTGCACTTGTTTCTATTATACCTTTTCTAGGATTGCTCCTCACCTGGTTTTGTCTCCCACTCCTGAGAAAAAAATTACTGACAGAATACTGATAGTGGGGCTGTGGTCTAATAGTTATCAACTTCTCTTTTTCATTGTACCAATTTTTTATACATGTCCTGAGAACCTATAATACATCTGTGTGACATGTCCATTTTTTTTTTCTCAGAAAGTGCACTGACCCAGTTTCATTGAGCTACACACACAAGTTTTAAAAAAACAAACAGATTCCTGTCTCTCCATTCCAGGAGACTCAGAGCATATCCTATTGTCAGCAGATGTATTTCAGCTTATTATTTTTATTTATTATAGCGCAATTTGTTCCATGGCACTTTACATGTGAAAAAGGGGTATACATACAAGAACAATTACAATAATCTTGAACACAATGTGACAGCGACTGGTACAGGAGGCGCGAGGGCTCACAATCTACAAGGGATGGGTGAGGATACAGTAGGTGAGGGTACAGTAGGTGAGGGTAGAGCTAGTCATGCAGCGGTGTGGTGTATCAGTGGTTACTGCAGGTTGTAGGCTTGTCGGAAGAGGTGGATCTTCAGGCTCCTTTTGAAGATTTCCACAGTAGGTGAGAGTCTGACGTTTTGGGGTAGAGCGTTCCAGAGTAGGGGGGGGAACACGGGAGAAATCTTGTATGCGATTGTGGGAGGAGGAGATAAGAGGGGAGTAGAGAAGGAGATCTTGTGAGGATCGGAGGTTGCGTGCGGCTATGTAACGGGAGACTAGGTCAGAGATATATGGAGGAGATAGGTTGTGAATGGCTTTGTATGTCATGGTTAGGGTTTTGAACTGGAGTCTCTGAGCAATGGGGAGCCAGTGAAGAGTTTGACAGAGGAGAGGCCGGGGAATAGCGGGGGGACAGGTGGATTAGTCGGGCAGCAGAGTTTAGGATGGATTGGAGGGGTGCAAGAGTGTTGGAAGGGATGCCACAGAGCAGGAGGTTGCAGTAGTCAAGGCGGGAGATGAGGGAGTGCACTAGTGTTTTTGCAGATTCATGGTTGAGGAATGTGCGGATCCGGTAGATATTTTTCAGTTGGAGTCGGCAGGAAGTGGAAAGGACTTGGATATGTGGTTTGAAGGAGAGATCAGAGTCCAGGGTTACCCCAAGGCAGCGAGCTTGATGGACTGGGGAGAGTGGACAGCCATTGATGTTGATAGATAGGTCAATTGGGGGGGGGGGGGGTGGATGAGATGGCGGAAAGATGATGAATTCTGTTTTGTCCATGTTAAGTTTTAGAAATCTAGCAGAGAAGAAGGATGAAATAGCAGACAGACATTGTGGGATTTTGGTTAGTAAGGTGGTGATATCGGGTCCAGAGAGGTAGATCTGTGTGTCATCAGCATAGAGGTGATAATGAAAGCCATGAGATTATGAGCTGTCCCAGGCCGAAGGTGTAGATGGAGAAGAGCAGGGGTCCTAGAAATGAACCTTGGGGGACACCGACAGATAGGGGGCGAGATGAGGAGGTGGAGTGTGAGACACTGAATGTCCTGTCTGTTAGGTATGAGGAGATCCAAGAAAGGGCCAAGTCTGTGATGCCGAGAGATGAGTTTGTAGTAAGAGGGAATGGTCCACTGTGTCGAAGGCAGATGACAGGTCTAGGAGGAGGAGGACAGAGCAGTGTTGCTTAGATTTGGCGGTTAGTAGGTCGTTGGTGACTTTAGTCAGTGCAGTTTCAGTAGAATGGTGCGGTTGGAAACCAGATTGTAGGTGGTCGAAGAGGGAGCAGGAGGAGAGGTAGGAGGACAGCTCAGAATGGACGTGTTGTTCCAGTAGTTTTAAGGCAGAGGGGAGAAGTGATAGGGGGAAGCTAGTCAGAGAGGATGGGTCAAGGGAGGGCTTTTTGAGGATGGGTGTGATTGAGGCATGTTTGAAGCATGAGGGGAAGACACCAGTTGTTAGTGACAGGTTGAAGAGGTGGGCTAGGGCTGGGATGAAGATAGTGGTAAGGTTTGGGATGAGGTGGGACGGGATTGGGTCAAGTTTACAGGTGGTGAGGTGTGATCTACCGTAATGGTGAAGGTGGTTTTGGAGGAAGGTTGAGTAGGTGTGGGGAGGGGCTGTGGGGGCTTTAGGCAAAAGCTTTTGTCTGATGGTGTCAATCTTCTGCTTGAAGAATGAGGCAAAGTCTTCGGCTGAAATAAGAGGAGAGGGAGGAGGCACTGGGGGACGGAGGAGAGAATTGAAGGTGTTGAATAGTTGTTTTGGGTTGTTTGTGAGACAGGGAGGAGATGAGAGATGCAAAGTATGTTTGTTTTGCTGCAGTGAGTGTGGACTTGAAGGTAGTAAGGGACTGTTTGAATGCGATGAGGTGCTCATTGGAGTGGGACCTTTTCCATCTACGCTCAGCAACCCTGGAGGCCCATCGCAGTTCTTTAGTTAGGCTGGTGTGCTAGGGTTGTCTGTTGATCGTGCGAGCTTTGGTATGTGTGAGGGGGGCGACCGCATCGAGAGCTGCAGCTGTTGTGGTGTTGTAAAGTGGCAGCAACATCTGCATCATGTAAGGAACTAATGTCTGTAAGAGGGAGAAGGGATTCAGAGAGTGAGTGTAAGTCAAGGTGTTTGAGATTTCTGCGAGGGTATGCAAGTTTGTGGAGTGGGGATTGTTGCCCTGGAGAGGAGAGGGTAGAGAATATAAGTAGGTTGTGGTCAGAGAGAGGGAGAGGTGAGTTAGAGAGGTTAGATAGTGAACAGAGGCGGGTGAAGATGAGGTCCAGTGTGTGGCCATCTTTGTGGGTGGGTGTGGAAGACCACTGAGTAAGACTGAAGGAGGAAGTGAGGGATAGAAGCTTAGAGGCAGCTGAGAGAGAAGTGTCAATGGGGATGTTAAGGTCGCCCATGAGGATAGTGGGGATGTCAACGGAGAGGAAATGAAGTAGCCAAGTGGTGAAGAGGTCAAAGAAAGTGGTGGTTGATCCTGGGGGGTAGTAAATGACAGCCAGTTGGAGGGGGAGTAGATGCGCATGCAGTGCACTTCAAAAGAGGCGAGAGTAATTGAGGGCGGCAGTGGGATATGGGTGAAGGAGCAGTTATCTCAGAGGAGGAAACCTATTCCTCCACCGTGCTTGCCGGTGGGAAGGGTATGGGAGAGGTGGAATCCGCTGTACGAAAGTGCAGCAGGAGAGCTTCTTCACAATCTTCATGAAAACCAAGAATGGTAATAAGGCCAAGCGACAGTAAGGCATGGGCCTCTTCATTATTCAGTTCTGGACAAGTGGCATGCAACTCTGTGTCCCTGCTGGAGTACGATTTGTGGTGTAGTGAACACTACCACATCATGAATTTGACGAGTGGCGGTCGCCATGCCCATGTCCTAACACAGTTCGGCCCATTTTGTCGGCACTGGGCGAAAATGATATGAGAATGGCAGAAGTCTAATAATTTTAGTTATGCCCAAATTATTTGACCTTTCAAAAGGTTTTTACAGCAGAATACTGGCGTAAAAGCTTTAATGAATCGGGCCTTCAGTGTATATATTCTACAAAATAAGCTGAACCAGTGGCCTGTCAAATAAACGGAGGTCCATGTAAATGCAGAGACTTTGACGAGTTCCTTGGTCAGGTTCCTGAATGGAAACTACCTCCCCCTCTGTTTTACCATGACAAACTACAACAGTTTTGTATAAATAATAAAGGCTTCTTGTGAGCAGCAATATCTTATGTAGGAGTAACAGGGTTCTTCAAGACCTCCACTCATGCGGGGTAGAAGAGATTGAAACTGATGAAGCTGGCAAACAGAGTGGAATCAATCTGGTGTTCTAGGATTGCTTCATAAACACAGGTCTCGTTTTATTGCAGATTGAGGCAGTGTATACTTAGGAGCCCCCACCCTACATGCCTTATTATTGCAGTTTGCGCTTCTATGCACACATGCATACTATATACCCAGCACCACTCACTATCACTATTTACACACTGACTCTTTCACAAACAATTATTCAAACACAATTATTAGGTTTTAAAACACAAATTTCCAATACATCCCTCCAGTCAGCACCAATGGAGGTAGTACTTCCTTGACCTATAGCGGCACAGGATCAAAGAGAGGTTAAAAGGCCCCTCCCACCTCCAATGTTTTTCCAGTCCCTGTGAGGATAGGAACAGAGAGGAGGGGATAGTCTGACAAGTGGTACTACTCAAGGTGGCCGTTATAAAGTCCTGGACCCAGATCAAGCTTCCTTTGCCTCATTCTTTGCATCTTGGCTTAGTCAAAGTAACAACCATGCTCGGATTGGCCTAGTATTTTAGTATTTCTTCCGTTTGGAACAGCAGTCTCAATTCAGCTACTACCCTTAAGTGCAAAATTGGGGACTCTTTTATAAGTTATGGTTGTAGGGAAACATATCTATAGAGGTCATCCTATAACATGACATATGGGATTTTTGACTCCCGTAACAGTCCTGAGATAGATGCTAATCATGTTGTGGGAAAGAATCCTTCACAACTCCACATACGGCAATCGATTTCCTTAATCAGCATCCTATTAACAGATTCTAGTCCCATAATCTGTTATCGTATGTTCATCAGGGAAGGTATCACGGCCCTCTTTATACACTGTCGTGAATCAACAGTACATCATCATGTGCAGAGGATCCCACTACTCTTACATCAGTCAGGACTCCTACAATAAGGAATTGTTTCTGGAGCTCTTACAGTTGAGAACCTATTTTCTCACTGCCTCACAGTAGATAATCTCTCTCTGTGATTGGAAGAAACTTTCTGTTCTCTAGCTATAGAGGAGGATCTCTGTCATCATCTCAGTCCAGGTGTACAAATATCAGAGATTTTGTTTTTTCCCTAGCTTATTCCCACACGGTAGTAGGATCGCCTTTAGGCCTTCATTTTCTACAGACTGAGCCCAAGTTTGATAACTGACTCAGAGGCAGTTTCAGGGGGAGTGTCTTTTGTGAGACTAACCAGCCCCTCTGAGTTTTACCAAGCTCCGGTGTTGGGAGCTGGCCGTGGATATAACAAATCAGTTCATGATTCATGGTGGTATTACTTTTGTACTACTCCATTCGTGCTGTCTGAAGAGACGTATTGGAAAAAAGGAATTCGACCTACCGGTAATTAAATTTCTGGATAGTCTCTCAGGACAGCACCCTTATGTTTACCTTTAGGCTCACACAAGATCAATCTTCGTACAGATCATTCATCCATCAAGTCGCCATGCCTCGAGAACGAGCTGAAACCGACAAAGGTTTTTTTTTACATATAAGTTAAAGTAGCTCGTACAGACGATTTGCATCCATCCTGCTGTGGTACTTTGAAAAACACTGGAGGGTGGAGGTGAGAGGGCCTTTTAACCTCTCTGCGATTCTGTCCTGCTCGCTATAGGTCAAGGAAGGACTACTGGTGCTGTCCTGAGGGACTACAAGGAAATCGAATGACGGGTAGGTCTAATTCCTTTTATTAAAGGGGATGTCCACTACTTTATACGCCCCCTCCCCATGTATCCCCCCCGGGGCCACTAAGACTTCTTGTAAATACCTTCTGTTGCTGATAATGCCTGTGAGCGGCGCCATCACTGGAAGCTCACAGGCATCACGTGATCCCCGGCTGCAGCCAGCTTTGACATCCGCTGATGTCACGACAAGTGCTGGCAGCAGCCGGGGGGTCATGCTCTTCCTGGTTCCACGGTGGATGCCAGGCTGTGGGCGGGGTTGGTTACCCCCCCCTCCTCCCCGCATCACACCCGGCATCCACCGCACGCTCTGTCTCTGGGTGTAACGCAGGAAGGGTGGGTAACTCCACCCACAACCCAGCAGCCAACACGGGTGCCTGTGAACACCCACCGATAGCGCCGCTCACAGGCAGTATCAGCAACAGAAGGTAATTACAATAAGTCTTAGGAGCCCTGGAGGAATACATTGGGGTGGGGGAATAAAGTAATGGACAACTTCTTTAATTCTTATTGAATTAGCTGTTTTGCCTTTTTACGAAATGTCAAGATCCCAATGATGCATGAGTGTTTGCAGATCCCCTAGTAGAGGATTTCATGCTATAGAATTTTTTTTTTAAGCTAAAAATGCATTGACTGTATGAAACATACTAAATTGTATATGGATGAATGAGAGAACAATACTTTTACACAAGCATCAATAATTGGTGGGAAAGATACCAAAGTGCCTTGTGGAACTGTGTGGAGTACATCAGCACCCATACATACAACCTAAAACGTATGCGTGAAACAGCTGACAGGATACACTACTGGACATTTAGAAACAGTCTTCGGTACATAATCATCCCTATTGGCATAAAATAATTTCCTAAAGGTTGTAATGATTTCGGTATCCCTCCACCCCTTAAATTGCACTTTTAGATATTATATAGGAGATTAATTATACTATTGATTAAAAAAAAATAGACGGTACATTATAAAACATGCTACAGGCAAAGGAATTAAGGTATAGAGTCAGTGGAAAAAGCACCTTCAGATGTTTCATGAGATAGTAATGAGTAGGGTTGAGCGAGTATGTTCTGTCCGAGTATGCTCGGGCCGAGCTCCGAGTATTTACAGCTGCTCGGTGATATGGTTGAATCGCTCCCGTGTGCATGATTTGCAACTGTTTGACAACTTTATTACATGTGAGGAATGTCTACTTCTTACACATTCTTCACATGTAATAAAGCTGTCAAACAGTTGCAAATCATGCACACGGGAGCGATTCAACCATATCACCGAGCAGCTGTAACTACTCGGAGCTCGGCCCGAGCATACTCGGCAAAAGGGTTAATAGAACATACTCGCTCAACACCAACGCCTATATATGTGGGGTGCACGTATATAGTGCTGGGCAGCCTGCTTGATTTAAAATTCTGGGCGTCCTCAATAGGCTGTAAGCCAGACACCGTGCACAAGTATTTGTAATACTACACAGCCACCCCCTTCATGAATTGGCACGTTTGTGAGTGGCTGTCGCATTAGACGTTTGAACCTGTGCTTGCCCCCACCTTTATCATTGGGGTCTGCTGCATCCTGCCAGTGCATTGGTAATCTGACCTCGTGTTGGTAAGGCTGGATTCTTTTCTGTGATGTTTTTTTGAATTTATGTCCTTTTCTGTGACCCGTTTTTAAATTTTAGAGCAGGACAAAAATCACATCAATTTCTAACGCAAAAGCCAAAACGGAAATTTATATCATGTTTTATTTATATACACTTTCATAAATTAAAAATCGGTCATATTCTGGATGAAAGTCATGTACATCTTTTTCTAAAGACACAAAACAGATAAAAATACATTTGTGGTGGAAGATTTTTTTTTTCTTCATTTTTTTTTTATATCACTTTTCAAAATGTCAAAAGCAACAATCTACAAAAAGGAAGATAAACAATTTCGAAAAAAAGATGGGAAAACATTTTACAAGGCATACGGGCAAGTATCAAAATAATTACTAACCAAGAAGGAATTTCAAAGAGTTTCTTTACAAAGATCTGGTTAAGTCTAACATCCTTCTAATGCAAGACAAAAAATAGACCAAATTGAAATCTATTATACAAACTGCCAAGCACCCTTATTATATATATATATAATATGTATACATTTATAGTTATATCACACTCAGTCAAGGAACAATTGTAGAATGTTGCTTGGAGTAGGTTATTAAGGCAAGTAAAAACTATATATTCCTCAGCAGATCCAAGTTTCGAATGGAAGGCTCTGAATACCAATTGATACACAGGCCATTTTATGGTAACAAAAAATAGCTTAAAATCTAACCTCTATATAAAACTCTCTAGAGGCCACAATTTGATTTAATACACAAATCAGACTGCAAGAACAATGTTGTAACGCAGCAGCATCGTTTGATTGGTCAGGGAGTACATTTCTTGTTGCACATGACATGACATAGCACCATAGGACATCGCGACTAGGCAGATGCAGTTCCTACCTTGTCATCTGGAACATTGTATTTTCCTGTAGATACTTAAATAGTCTGGAGGCCAACAACCTAGACAATTTAGCCTTTGCTTCCCTAGGAAATACAGTACAGACCAAAAGTTTGGACACACCTTCTCATTTAAAGAAATTTCTGTATTTTCATGACTATGAAAATTGTACATTCACACTGAAGGCATCAAAATTATGAATTAACACATGTGGAATTATATACTTAACAAAAAAGTGTGAAACAACTGAAAATATGTCTTATATTCTAGGTTCTTCAAAGTAGCCACCTTTTGCTTTGATGACTGCTTTGCACACTCTTGGCAATCTCTTGATGAGCTTCAAGAGGTAGTCACCGGAAATGGTTTTCACTTCACAGGTGTGCCCTTGTCAGGTTTAATAAGTGGAATTTCTTGCCTTATAAATGGGGTTGGGACCATCAGTTGTGTTGTGCAGAAGTCAGGTGGATACACAGCTGATAGTCCTACTGAATAGACTGTTAGAATTTGTATTATGGCAAGAAAAAAGCAGCTAAGTAAAGAAAAACGAGTGGCCATCATTACTTTAAGAAATCAAGGTCAGTCATTTGCGAAAAATTGGGCAAACTTTAAAAGTGTCCCCAAGTGCAGTTGCAAAAACCCATCAAGCGCTACAAAGAAACTGGCTCACATGAGGACCGCCCCAGGAAAGGAAGACCAAGAGTCACCTCTACTTCTGAGGATAAGTTTATCAGAGTCACCAGCCTCAGAAATTGCAGGTTAACAGCAGCTCAGATTAGAGACCAGGTCAATGCCCCACAGAGTTCTAGCAGCAGACACATCTCTTCAACAACTGTTAAGAGGAGACTTTGTGCAGCAGGCCTTCATGGTAAAATAGCTGCTAGGAAACCACTGCTAAGGACAGGCAACAAGCAGAAGAGACTTGTTTGGGCTAAAGAACACAAGGAATGGACATTAGACCAGTGGAAATCTGTGCTTTGGTCTGATAAGTCCAAATTTGAGATCTTTGGTTCCCACCACATTGTCTTTGTGCGACGCAGAAAAGGTGAGCGGATGGACTCTACATGCCTGGTTCCCACCGTGAAGCATGGAGGAGGAGGTGTCATGGTGTGTGGGTGCTTTGCTGGTGACACGGTTAGGGATTTATTCAAAATTGAAGGCATACTGAACCAGCATGGCTACCACAGCATCTTGCAGCAGCATGCAATTCCATTTTGAACAAATCCCCAACAGTGTCACCAGCAAAGCACCCCCACACAATCACACCTCCTCCTCCATGCTTCACGGTGGGAACCAGGCATGTAGAGTCCATCCATTCACCTTCTCTGCGTCACACAAAGACAGTGGTTGGAACCAAAGATCTCAAATTTGGACTCATCAGACCAAAGCACAGATTTCCACTGGTCTAATGTACATTCCTTGTGTTCTTTAGCCCAAACAAGTCTCTTCTCCTTGTTGCCTGTCCTTAGCAGTGGTTTCCTAGCAGCTATTTTACCATGAAGGCCTGCTGCACAAAGTCTCCTCTTAACAGTTGTTGTAGAGATGTGTCCGCTGCTAGAACTCTGTGTGGCATTGACCTGGTCTCTATTCTGAGCTTCTGTTAATCTGCAATTTCTGAGGCTGGTGACTCGGATAAACTTATCCTCAGAAGTAGAGGTGACTCTTGGTCTTCCTTTCCTGGGGCGGTCCTCATGTGAGCAGGTTTCTTTGTAGCGCTTGATGGTTTTTGCAACTGCACTTGGGGACACTTTCAAAGTTTTCCCAATTTTTTCGCACTGACTGACCTTCATTTCTTAAAGTAATGATGGCCACTCGTTTTTCTTTACTTAGAATTTGTATTATGGCAAGAAAAAAGCAGCTAACAGTCTATTCAGTAGGACTATCAGCTGTGTATCCACCTGACTTCTACACAACACAACTGATGGTCCCAACCCCATTTATAAGGCAAGAAATCCCACTTATTAAACCTGACAGGGCACACCTGTGAAGTGAAAACCATTTCCGGTGACTACCTCTTGAAGCTCAAGAGAATGCCAAGAGTGTGCAAAGCAGTCATGAAAGCTAAAGGTGGCTACTTTGAAGAACCTAGAATATAAGACATATTTTCAGTTGTTTCACACTTTTTTGTTAAGTATATAATTCCACATGTGTTAATTCATAGTTTTGATGCCTTCAGTGTGAATGTACAATTTTCACAGTCATGAAAATACAGAAAAATCTTTAAATGAGGTGTGTCCAAACTTTTGGTCTGTACTGTACATACTGGATTAATAACTCCTGCCCCTTATGAGATACAATAAGATGTAATGCTGGATCTTAAGGTCAGTTTATTACAACAATGTGATGGGGTAAATACTGCAAGTTCTTGTCTGCTCAACCCTCTAAAAATTCCTGGAGAGACACTAGGTTTGGCCTCAAATACATGTCCTTCTAGGAAGGGTACTAGATTTAGGACCGTATAAAGATATCTGGTATATGTGCAAGACTATATACATATAAATATGTACTTATACACAAATGTAATATACACACATTTACAATATATGCAATTATAGCTTAAGTTATATGTTGGAGGAAAAAAAAAAATCAAGTATCTTCAAAAATCTAAAATCTTGCTTTAGACTTAAATAGTAGGGTCAGTTGGAGATTTTAAAATACAGCATCACTACTGTGCCTTAATAACCTGTGATAAATAGTTCCTATTTTACAGTCACACAATTAGCTGCCATATCATTTTATAGGAGGAAGGGCAAGGGTGGACCCACAAAAAAAAATAATAATGGAGTAGAGCTCATTTCTCTGAGCAGATTAGAAGAATAGGTCATCAAACTAGGAAAAGAACAGAATGTACTTTGGTTATACAGATTTCGACATTAATAATAAATTAAGCACACATTATACTGACACATTGGATCTCGAGTCCCAGTGTGTACTGTTCAAAGAGCACCGCAACTTATCAGCACCAGATAACTGAGGCACAATCTTTTATGGGTAGCACCAGTTGAATCTGCAAGGGAAGACAGACACCCTGCCATATCCCTCATGTTCATCCAAAATCCATGTGCCATTTCATTTTTCTGCTCATTTCTTGAGCTACGTCCTCCAAAACATAACGCACAAAAATAAAGTAACAAAAAGAAAAAAAAACATATATTTAATATAAATAAAGTACAATTGTCATTTTCCCCGGATGTTGCAGTTGAGTTTTCATTCACAGTGGAACAATGATGTGTGTCCTGGCACTGAGCTCAGTAAAGAATGAAGTGATTTTGTAAGTTTAACCAGTGGTAGCTACAAAGGAAAGAATAAGGGGGGAAATATCTCCCACATAAAACTTTGATGAGCACCTTTTTATTTTAAGGATAAAAAGAAAAAAATATATAGCAGGTCTGTATTTGCATAGGTGAATTCAACTGAGGTAGACGTTTAAATACCTGTGGAAGACAGAGGCAAAACATTACAACTTAACATTGCCATACTCCATATCACCAACATGTGCAGAGTAAGGCTAGGTTCACATGTATACTGATGGTTCTTCAATGGATCCAGCAGCAACTGGTTACCTTAGTAGGATAAAAAATAGATTTGTGCAGACAACCTTTTTTCCAATGGGAAAAACACAGATTGTAACTGGATCAGTTTTTTTTACATTTAAATCTGTGAAAAAGGATAAATAGCCATCTATTTTTTAATTCCAATTAAAATGGATGTTGTTTTTTTGGGTTTTTTGCTTGATGACCACTGGACATGTGAACTTAACCTTGCCCTAATATCAAGAAGTACAAAAGAGGTTCTATTCAGACTGCTAAGGAGAAGATTGAATCCATGAAGGCCTGCTTTACTCGGACAATCTGATTCGGATTTAGGAACAAAAATGCTCTTTTGCAGTTTTTAAGACCGTCCAAGTTGTTTTTGGAACACCATTCCCGGCCAACCCACTCCCCCACTTTAAAAGTTACAATTCTTTAGCTCTGTTTTTGTGTGCTATTAAAGGGATATTTTCATCTGGTCTTCAGGAGTGCATAGCTCCCCTGCCTCCTAGCTTCCTGGGGGTAGTGCGCTCCTGAAGATTTTGGTCATTTGCACATGTAAAATACTGACCAAATATTACTCAACATCAGTATATGTAAGCCAAAACCAGAAGTGGGTGAAGTGGTGACGTGTTTCTATGATCCTTTTCCCACTCCTGGTTTTGGCTTACAAATACTGATGTAAAATACTGGCCAAATACTGAAAGTGTGAACATAGCCTAGCAGTTCAGACCAGCAGCATGGTTGAGCCACTAATCCAAACTACTAGCATAGGTACCTTTGCCTCTGAAGCATAACAAGGGACACTGATGTTGGCCAAATCCAGCAATATGGCCAACTTCAGTGCTGCGGCTGCAAGCCCTATAGCAAATAGCTTGAAAGTGTACACTCAATGTCTAGGAAATCAGCCAACTGATAGACTGCAGAGGTGGTCGGTAACATAGGCAACAAGCAGTAAACTACAGAAATAAAAAACCCTATGTTCTTGAGTCCGGAGATTATTATTAATAAAAAAAAAGGTACATTTCAAAGTTTGCAAACCCCTTTAAAACCATAAAAACACATCTGTGCCGCAAGAGAAAAAATACGAAACCATTTACATTGTATATAACATATACATTTTTATTAGTATTCTTTAACCTCTTATGATACCAAGACCTTCTGATGCTCGAAAGTCTGCAGCTTCTGTAGAGTGATATATTCTAAGAGGTTAAAGAAATCCAGCATCCTTTCTGAATGTTATACCCAATGAATGAATAATGTTTAATACATTTTGTAATTTACTACATTTAAAAATAAGAGAACAAAATGTAGTCCAGCAGCAAAAGGGCCCGAGAGGAGTATTATCAAATATCCTAGATTACTGGATTTACTTATATAGGTTAAGAAACTATACAAAACATCTACCACCATCTACCTGTAAAATATCACAACTAGCAGTTCTGTGCTGGAAATGTGTCAGATTGCAGAAACAATGAAGGGATTGTATGAAGGGTAAACTTTTCTTGCACAGGAAAGAAGGGAGAGGATGATAAAATGTAAATCCTATGTGTCTTCCCTGACTCATTTACAAAGTTGGGTTTTGGAAGGTCTATTGAGCTCAAGCTAATAGGCAATAATCCGTAAAGGTCTCCTTGGGATGTAATTCTCTACAGTGGTTAAATACCCATTTCTGATGTAGACAAAGGTTTTGGACACCTGGGGGGGGGGGGGATTTTTTGTTGTTGTTGAAAGTAGGTTCTCATTAAAATGCTGTTTGCGCTCTATAGACTCTATTGCTGGGTGCAAAATGTAGTAGCAAAGAATAAGTCAGTGAGCTCGGTCTGACAGTTTATATAGATCAAATCCTCGTTCTGAGCTCATCTCATTGATTTATGACCTACAAAGTTTAGCTTAGCTTTGGTGTGGTCGAAAATTGGCTGAGAGGAGCTCAGAAGAACAAACTCGCCCATGAAGAATGGCCTCACTGATGGATTCTCAGTTAATGCATTTTGCAGCCAGCAATAGAAGGAAAATAGTGCAACAGTTTTTATAGAAACTCAATCGCAAAAATGTTAGTTACATTGGAGCCTTTAAGCCTCTTATCCTCTGGAGAATCTAGCAACCTAAATAGTTGAATGGATACAAGCTGAAATTATTGTCTCTGAAATATATAATCAGTTTTAGCATCTGGAGCCTTTGCGGCATATATTTAGTACAATTTATATTAAAACATAATTGAAATATACACTGCTCAAAAAAATAAAGGGAACACTTAAACAGAATATAACACAAGTAAATCAAACTGTCCACTTAGGAAGCAACACTGATTGACAATCAATTTCACATGCTGCTGTGCAAATGGAATAGACAAGAGATGGAAATTATTAGCAATTATCAAGACACCCTCAATAAAGGAGTGGTTCTGCAGGTGGGGACCACAGACCACATCTCAGTACCAATGTTTTCTGGCTGATGTTTTGGTCACTTTTTGAATGTTGGTTGTGCTTTCACACTCGTGGTAGCATGAGACGGACTCTACAACCCACAGAAGTTGCTCAGGTAGTGCAGCTCATCCAGTATGGCACATCAATGCGAGCTGTGGCAAGAAGGTTTGCTGCGTCTGTCAGCGTAGTATCCAGAGGCTGGAGGCGCTACCAGGAGACAGGCCAATACACCAGGAGAAGTGGAGGGGGCCGTAGGAGGGCAACAACCCAGCAGCAGTACCGCTACCTCCGCCTTTGTGCAAGGAGGAACAGGAGGAGCACTGCCAGAGCCAGGGTGGATAAAAATCAATGTTTTTTTTAAAAAAAAATCAACAAAAAATCGGATTTTTTTTATTTAAATTGGATTTTTTTCAATAAACTGCTTTTTGAGGAAAATATTTTACCATCCAAAGGTTCTTCCATCATGAGATAAAGCGGAGTTGTTTAACTCAGTAGAATAAAGGCTGTATATGTGTAACATTCACAATGCCATGCTCTTCCAGAGGTTTCTGTAGGATTAGTGGGCAGTTTCTCTCCTATATTATCACAGACGCTCGCTTTACTTGCGCAGTTCTCAAAACTGAATTTGACTCCGCAGAGGTCCCAGCCTCTTCTTCATGGCAAAAATGTTACAACATGAACAGAGTTGAGAAAAAGACCTTAATCC
Organism: Phyllobates terribilis; assembly: GCF_046119375.1. Taxonomy (NCBI): domain Eukaryota; kingdom Metazoa; phylum Chordata; class Amphibia; order Anura; family Dendrobatidae; genus Phyllobates; species Phyllobates terribilis. Next base: position 740,479,883 of record NW_027362761.1, on the reverse strand, counting down.
TATTGTTCTACAAACCTATGAATACAGAATCAACCCCTTCAGTGCCAAGTCCAAGAAGTTAGACAATATGTTTCTGATTGTTTGGAGTGGAATAGATCTGCACAACACAAGAAGAATGTGAATCTAAGTGTGAGGAGGAGGAAGGGCAAGCAGACAAGAAAATGAAAGTGAAACTTTGAGCACAATACTGCAGCATAGCCACAGACAGACAAGTCTGGATCTGTTTGTGTGTACGATCTGAGGTTTATTACATTCTTTCCTTATAATGGCAGCAGGCCGTAAGAGAGACCCAGTTTGGGAATATTTTAATAAAGCTCCTTCGCCTATCGGTAAGGCAGGCATGCGTGCAAAATGCAAACGATGCAACAAAGAGATGCAAGGCCTGGTGGCGCAAATGAGGCAACATCATGAGAAGTGCGGTGATAAAGATGACCAAAGAAACACTTCTGAACAGGCAGGATCTGTTGGTAACTGTCATGTGTGAGAAAAATTATATTTCTTATTATTACTGCATGTTACTGTCATTTGGTACAGTTATGAAGAAAAACAAATATTCCTTTTGGGGCAGGGGCAGTGATGTGTTGTGTACAATAAGCAGAAATTGTAGAAACAATAAAATAACAGCATTGACTTTTTTCGTTTAGGGGAATTCATGGATTCTGGAAACTATCCACCTCCAAGATCACCATCATTCTGTTCTACAGTTTCAGAGTTATCCATCCAGGATAGTGCTTCATTAGCAGCAGCATCATCAGACACCCACAGCCACATATCACCATCACCCAAAAGGAAGAAATAACCTTTACCTCCTGGAACCACCATATATAGGTTTGTGATAAGAACTAGCAGATTAGAAAAAGAGTTGATTGATGAAAAAATTGCCCAGTTTATTTATGCAACGAACTCTTCTTTCCGTCTGACTGAGAACCCACATTTCATTAATAAGGTTCAGTCACTGAGACCAGGATACAGTCCACCCAGCAGAGCTGATGTTGCAGGGAAACTGCTGGATCAAGTGTATGACAGAGAAATGGAGCAATGTGCAACAGCTCTGGAGGGTAAAATTGTTAACCTAAGTATTGATGGGTGGAGTAATGTCCACAATGATCCTATTGTATGTGCTTGTATAACAACAGAAGAAGGTAAAGTCTTCCTTGCACAAACAACTGATATGTCAGGAAATGCACACACAGCAGAATACTTACAAGAAGTGGCAGTAAAAGCTATAACAACATGTGAACAAAAATTCAAATGTCTAGTACGCAGTTTGGTCACTGACAATGCTGCAAACGTATCCAAGATGAGAAGAAATTTAGAAGAGCAGGGAGGGAATACAAAGCTGCTAATAACATATGGTTGCAGTGCTCATTTGCTGCACCTCTTAGCCAAAGACTTAAGTGTTCCAGAAATAAAGGCTAATGTTGTTGAAATTGCTAAATACTTCCGTAATAATCATTTTGCTGCAGCAGCTCTGAAAAGGATGGGTGGAACCAAGCTAACGCTCCCACAAGATGTTAGATGGAACTCTGTGGTGGACTGTTTTGAGCAGTATATCAAAAACTGGCCTATTCTGATGACACTTTGTGAAGAAAATCGAGATAAAATAGATGGCACTGTCACGGCCAAAATCCTCAACATTGGGCTTAAGAGAAATGTTGAACATATGCTGAGCTTCCTGAAACCCATCTCTCAAGCTTTAAACAAAATACAGAAAAATAGCTGTTTTATTGCGGATGCTGTTGAAATTTGGAAGGAACTGAGTGAACACTTAAAAACAGAACTACACATGGACAGAATTAAATTACAAGCAGTAAACAAACGAATGGGACAAGCACTGACTCCAGCTCATTTTTTGGCAAATATTGTCAATATCCAATATCAGGGTCAAAACCTAAGTGCTGAGGAAGAGGAGTTAGCTATGACATGGGTATCCAGCAATCATCCATCTTTAATGCCAACTATAATAAACTTCAGAGCTAAGGGGGAACCATTCAAGAAATATATGTTTGCTGAAGATATTTTAAGGAAGGTCACACCAGTAAACTGGTGGAAGTCACTTAAGCGCTTGGATTTAGAGACTGTTCAAGTAATGATTTCACTTTTAACAGCAGTAGCTTCTTCTGCAGGCGTTGAAAGAATATTCTCTTCCTTTGGACTCATTCATTCTAAATTGAGAAATCGGTTGGGACCCAATAAAGCAGGAAAGCTTGTTTTTCTTTTCCAGATTATGAATAGGAACAAAGAAGATGATGATGATGAAGATGACGACGAGTGAGCTACAGCGGACAGCAGGGACAGTAGTATTTAAGTTTTTCATGTGTCGGCTGGGCTGACAGTCTAAGTTTCTTAAAATATATATATATTTTGTTTAGCCAAATTAGTTAACAAACATGGATGTTTGTTTAAGCAAATAACTTATGCTGTAATGTTGTTATTGTTTCAGTTGAATAAATCTATTTAAATTGTTATTAAGGTCAGGATTATTTTTCTCCTTCCTAAGTACAACAGAACAGTGGTGTCCAAATATGAATGATTAACCCATTAAACTGGGGAGAAAAAAGTAATATAAAAAGTGATTCTAAAAATCTTCATCTACTTGCATGTTAAAGTAGCAAGAACTAGTTTAGGTAGAAACTTTGATTTAAATCACTGATTTAAATCAAGCCTTACTGACTAGTGATTTAAATCGTGATTTAAATCAGTTAGATTTAAATCAAATCCACCCTGGCCAGAGCCCTGCAAAATAACCTCCAGCAGGCCACAAATGTGCATGTGTCTGCACAAACGGTTAGAAACAGACTCCATGGGGGTGGTATGAGGGCCCGAGGTCCACAGATGGGGGTTGTGCTCACAGCCCAACACGGTGCAGGACGCTTGGCATTTGCCACAGAACACCAGGATTGGCAAAGTCGCCACTGGCGCCCTGTGCTCTTCACAGATGAAAGCAAGTTCACACTGAGCACATGTGACAGACGTGACAGTCTGGAGACGCCGTGGAGAGCGATCTGCTGCCTGCAACATCCTTCAGCATGACCAGTTTGGCAGTGGGTCAGTAATGGTGTGGGGTGGCATTTCTTTGGAGGGCCGCACAGCCCTCCATGTGCTCACCAGAGGTAGCCTGACTGCCATTAGGTACCGAGATGAGATCCTCAGACCCCTTGTGAGACCATATGCCGGTGCGGTTGGCCCTGGGTTCCTCCTAATGCAGGACAATGCCAGACCTCATGTGGCTGGAGTGTGTCCGCAGTTCCTGCAAGATGAAGGCATTGAAGCTATGGACTGGCCCGTCAGTTCCCCAGACCTGAATCCGATTGAGCACATCTGGGACATCATGTCTCGCTCCATCCACCAACGTCACGCTGCACCACAGACTGTCCAGGAGTTGGCGGATGCTTTAGTCCAGGTCTGGGAGGAGATCCCACAGGAGACCATCCGCAACCTCATCAGGAGCATGCCCAGGCGTTGTAAGGAGGTCATACAGGCACGTGGAGGCCACACACAATACTGAGCATCATTTTGACTTGTTTTAAGGACATTACATCAAAGTTGGATCAGCCTGTAGTGTGTTTTTCCACTTTAATTTTGCGGGTGACTCCAAATCCAGGCCTCCATTGGTTAATAAATTTGATTTCCATTGATGATTTTTGTGTGATTTTGTTGTCAGCACATTCAGCTTTGTACAGAACAAAGTATTCAATGAGAATATTTCATTCATTCAGAACTAGGATGTGTTATTTGAGTGTTCCCTTTATTTTTTTGGGCAGTGTACTACATTATGAATGGGAGAAGGCAGCTTTCAAAATATAATGAAGTTATGCTAGAATAATATAGAGCTGTATATACCTATTTAAAAGAGATCTTCAGGCTCTGCATAAGGAGCTTCTGACTGTGCTCGCTTCCACATTTGGGTGATAGCATGGCTGGTGACATCAAGTCTACAGATACCAGACAGTACATGTGAACAAACATGACGTCACTGACCCGCTCATCTCTCAATGCAGAAATGAGTGGAGTCGGAATATTCCTTTAAGAAACACTGTTCCTCAGCTAGTCACTCCAGTTCCGGATCCCTGTTGCTGTGCTTATTTCTGTATGGCTTTTCCTGTGTGGTTTCTGCATTTTAAAGTTTAAGTGGTTATTCTCAATCCTTCACCTGCCTAACCCTGATCTTCGAGATATATTTTACCTAGCTAATGTTCTCGGAGCTTAACAGCCTGGCGTCCAGACTCCTACATTGTACACGCTGCTGCTTAAGTATTAAGTGTACAAAGCATAGTCAACAGGCTGGAAACATTAGGAATTATGTACAACACCTAGAATTCTCTTCATGGTAATTGTGCCAATTGCAACACAGTATTGTTAGCATTTTATAGTCACACGTTAAAATCTAAAAATGCAGGTACTGATTAAACACCTTCTTGCCCATTAGGTAATGATGTGATGGCAATGAGAGCAGTCACACGATTACATCAGGAGTACGAGGGCACAGGAGCTGCTCATAGAATTATTAATCGGTGCCGACTGTTACAGACAGAAATCCTGCTGCAATGAATGGAATTAGACAGAATTCCAATCCTACGCATGTAACAAGGTATTCTAATTTATGGACTCTTACCATGGGATATGCTAGAAATGTCCAATATCCTCTTTATTGAGAATGGCCCCCATTGCGAGCAGACATGTTTAAAGACGTGGGTTCACATGCACAGCTCTCATCATTAATTCCTATAGGAGCCCCACAACTGATGGACACACGTGCTCTACAACTATCAAGGCTCACATAAAAATTACCGGAGAGTCGCACATGTATAGGCACCGCTCTATTCCTCACAGAATCTGAAGGGTGACCCATTCTCGAGATAGGTATGGTCCTAAATATGTCAATATGTCACAAATGTCTTAGAGATAGGACAACCACTTTAATCCCTTAAATGCCGCAGTCAATAGTATTCTGAACACAGGATGCCAATGGGTTGTCATGGTAGTCAAAGACCAAACATAGGTCTACCATGACTTCCAGCATCTACCACGGCTTTGCCTCTTGTATGGTAGTGCCCAATAAGGTACCGGTCAGTAAAACATAGATATTCAACATTAAAAAAAAACAACCCCATAAAACCCATAAAAAAAAATCATTAACTTATGGTATAAAGATTTTGGTATGCCCCAAATACAATAGGCCACATCCTTAAAGGGTTAATATGCACAATAGCCATTCAAAATCCATGGGATGCAAAATGCCTTATGATCTCCAAAGAAATAAAAATATGGCATGCTGGGTTCTCTGTGGGTTTTGGGCCACCGGCTAAATTGGGCTCAGTTTCTACTACAACAGCCACATGTGGAAGATATTTCTTGTATACTTTAGGGTAAAGTATTTTGGTAGGTCTGATATATTGCACAGAAAAAAAAAAGTGAGAGTTTGTCATTATGTTGGTTATGTTCGTTTACTGAACGAGGTTTTAGGGTGGTTGGTAGCTATAGCTGCTTTACAGGCATTCACAAATTGCAGCCCACTTGCAGAATACAGGTAGCATCATTATGTTACATTTTTACATGCCAAAGAAGTTAGTGTAAATCTCGTCATGCTAAAGAAAAATCACTACTTTCATATTCATTTGCAGATGGGAGGAGTGGGTAACTCACCTCCTACTGTACCGCCAGTGACTCCAGGAGATGTAAAACTGCCCATGCCATGGGAGTTAGCTAAACGGCTGGCTGGGCCAGACACATGTACAGGCACGGAATTGAAGAGAGACTGCAGCACCGAACTGCTGGCCACTGAATTGAGACTACTCTGCAGTGTAAGCTGGGAGCCGGCTGTTAGGCTGCTCAAGAACTGGTGTGTCTGAAGAGGGTTAGGGCCAGGTCCCTTGCCATTCAGTAGCACACCGGCTGCCTGTGACATAAATAGGTTGTTCCCTGCTCGGTCCTCCCCATCCCTTTCCCGACTGCGTGGACCTCTGCAGCGATCGACTCTTGTAGATGGACCCCTTTCCTCTCTCTTTCCACCATCGGATGAGCACTTTTTATTCAGGAACAAATTTCCATCTGGTGTTTTGCCCATTTCCAGACTGCTAGCTGACACAGGGCTTGAACCCCCGGAACCTCGACGGACCCCATCTCCAGAGGGATAATGGGTGTTGTAGCGTGGGGGTGAAGCAGAGCTGTCAGGGGTGCGGCTGGGAGCAACATCAGAGATCGGGGAGAAGGTAGACTTCCATTTGCCTATACTCTCACAAGAGGATTTTCTGCTGGGATACGGTGGACCTAAAGTGGGGGAGGTGAAAGGAAGGATGAATAATGTGAGGAAGAGGTAAATGTGTCTTAGTAATTGTTTGGAACAGACAGAGCGCCATTGATGAAAACAGTCAAGTCATGTGAACACTAACCTCTCTCCCCTTCACTCTTCTGTGGAGAATCTTTATTGTCAAAACTCAGAGTGGAGTTCTTCCTTTCTGTCCTGCGTGGAGGGAAGCGGAGAGGAGTCAATTTGTTGCAGAACAGAAAATCCAGATCTGAGCAATGTAGGCCATGTTCAGACATGGTATCTGTGTGGCATTAGGTACACCTCCTGATTGGAGTTATACATTTCCATATCCACAGTGTGCTATGGAGCCCATCTGCTGTGCTTTCAATAATGCAGGATGTTCACATAAAAACACACTAGATTGAGTCTAATTTGCGATCCAGGGGAAGCGAGCACAGCACAATAAGGTCGACAGAGTGCCACTGATGTGTCCTCAAATCTGACCGGACTACAGAAAAGACGACATAACATACACACTAATGAGCGTGAATACACAGCGCGTGCGTGTGCGTACAGTGCGTGTACGTACATATACAGTACCGACCAAAAGTTTGGACACACCTTCTCATTTAAAGAAATTTCTGTATTTTCATGACTTTGAAAATTGTACATTCACACTGAAGGCATCAAAACTATGAATTAACACATTTGGAATTATATACTTAACAAAAAAGTGTGAAACTGAAAATATGTCATATTCTAGGTTCGTCAAAGTAGCCACCTTTTGCTTTGATGACTGCATTGCACACTCTTGGCATTCTCTTGATGAGCTTCAAGAGGTAGTCACCGGAAATGGTTTTCACTTCACAGGTGTGCCCTGTCAGGTTTAATAAGTGGGATTTCTTGCCTTATAAATGGGGTTGGGACCATCAGTTGTGTTGTGCAGAAGTCAGGTGGATACAAAGCTGATAGTCCTACTGAATAGACTGTTAGAATTTGTATTATGGCAAGAAAAAAGCAGCTAAGTAAAGAAAAATGAGTGGCCATCATTACTTTAAGCAATGAAGGTCAGTCAGTCCGAAAAATTGGGCAAACTTTAAAAGTGTCCCCAAGTGCAGTTGCAAAAACCATCAAGCGTTACAAAGAAGCTGGCTCACATGAGGACCGCCCCAGGAAAGGAAGATCAAGAGTCACCTCTGCTTCTGAGGATAAGTTTATCCGAGTCACCAGCCTCAGAAATCGCAGGTTAACAGCAGCTCAGATTAGAGACCAGGTCAATGCCACACAGAGTTCTAGCAGCAGACACATCTCTACAACAACTGTTAAGAGGAGACTTTGTGCAGCAGGCCTTCATGGTAAAATAGCTGATAGGAAACCACTGCTAAGGACAGGCAACAAGCAGAAGAGACTTGTTTGGGCTAAAGAACACAAGGAATGGACATTAGGCCAGTGTAAATCTGTGCTTTGGTCTGATGAGTCCAAATTTGAGATCTTTGGTTCCAACCACCGTGTCTTTGTGCGACGCAGAAAAGGTGAACGGATGGACTCTACATGCCTGGTTCCCACCGTGAAGCATGGAGGAGGTGGTGTGATGGTGTGGGGGTGCTTTGCTGGTGACATTGTTGGGGATTTATTCAAAATTGAAGGCATACTGAACCAGCATGGCTACCACAGCATCTTGCAGCGGCATGCTATTCCATCCGGTTTGCGTTTAGTTGGACCATCATTTATTTTTCAACAGGACAATGACCCCAAACACACCTCCAGGCTGTGTAAGGGCTATTTGACCAAGAAGGATAGTGATGGGGTGCTACGCTAGATGACCAGGCCTCCACAGTCACCAGACCTGAACCCAATCGAGATGGTTTGGGGTGAGCTGGACCGAAGAGTGAAGGACCAACAAGTGCTAATCATCTCTGGGAACTCCTTCAAGATTGTTGGAAGACCATTTCCGGTGACTACCTCTTGAAGATCATCAAGAATTCCCACATGTGTCAATTCATAGTTTTTATGCCTTCAGTGTGAATGTACAATTTTCATAGTCCTGAAAATAAAGAAAAATCTTTAAATGAGAAGGGGTGTCCAAACTTTTGGTCTGTACTGTATATTATATATTATGCGCACACACATGTACACATACACGTATATTAGGAATGGACAGTGTAACAGCAGAATAGTCTTATGCCTGGAATAAATATTTTCAAAGATTTCATTGAAGGACCTGCTGCCTCCATTTTATGGCAATGACTTTGAGGACTGCACTGGTAATGTTGGATTGGTGCCGCTTTCGCTTTTTTAGAATATACCCACCCATTTGCAAATGCAATTTTGGGGAACAACGTTCTTCTGCAGTGAGCCTCTATCACACGAGGATCAGCCAGCTATGTAAAAGACAAGATCTACTGTGTACAGAGGCTAGACAAGTCCTGAACAGACAGCTGTAATAGGATAAGCACATTTTAAGCTCACAGCTTTTAATTCACCTTGCATTGTGGATTTCAACTTCAGATTCCGCTTCATCCTCTGTTGTGAGGGGAGAATAATGAACCCCATTAGAGGTGGAAATGGGTTTTTCTTTTTTCAGCACCGGGGGCAAATCATGATCCTGGTAGGGTGCAGGGGAGCTTTTCAGAGAGTTTTCCGGGGAGGAAATAGCAGTTATTTCCAAAGGTTGGTTAATGTTATTAACCTAGAAAAGATAAAGTTAAACTAGAGTTACATTTACAAGTAATATACATACCGCATTTTTCAGACAATAAGATGCACTTTTTTCCTCCAAAATTTTGGAGGAAAGTGGGGGGTGCATCTTATAGTCTGTTATACATAAATACTGTGGCTATGAGTGGTAGGGGGAGTGACAGCAGCAGAGTAGCGGGGCACTGGAGGCTGCAGCCGCCTGCTGCAGCCTACACTGTGCCCGCTACTAAAGAAAATGAATATTCACTGCTCCCCATGCCCATGGGCGTGTGGAGCAGTGAATATTCATTTTCCTTTATAGCCGGCACACTGTGCCTGCAGCGCAGCTCCTGGTAAGTATGGCCTCCCCTCATCCTGGTATGCTTGGCATCCTTCATCTCTGTATGTATGGCCCCCCCTTATCCTGGTATGCTTGCCATCCCCCTGATCCCTGTCATGTTGCACAAAAAATAAATAAATAAAACAATCAATCATACTCCCCTCCTCTCTCTTCCAGCGCTGCGTCCCGCTCTGCTGCCGACAGGGTTCTCAGTGTGTGAGCCGCGCGTGGCGTCCCTGCAATGCGCCCTAACACCGTGACCTGCTGTGCTGGAATAGTCACTGCTCCCCACGCCGGGACTGTGTGCGTGGGGAGCAGTGACCATTCATTCTCCCTAATAGCGCGCACAATGTAGCCGCAGCACGGCTCCTGCTGCCACTCTGCGGTCAAGTGTGCCCGTTATTTACACACGGTGAGAACTCTGTCGGCAGCAGAGCAGGATGCAGTGCTGGAGGAGAGAGGAGGGGAGTATGAGTGTTTACTTTTTTTTGTGTGCAGCATGACAGGGATCAGGGGGGCCATGCATACAGGGATGAAGGGGGCCATACATACCAGGATGTGGGTGAGGGGGGCCATGCATACCAGGATGGTGGATTGGGGTGTCATGCATATCAGGATGGGGATGAGGGCCACATATTACAGGAAAGAAAAGGCCATATATACTAGGATGGAGGATATTAACATAATTGGGGGACATTACCCATATAACAGTGTCAGCAGCAGACCCCCTTCCCCTTAACAGTGCATCATGACGACATTTTTTTTTCTATTTTTTTGGCTTTTTTTTTACTCTACCCAGTATGATGTACTGGAAAATGGGATTTTTTTATTTTTTTTTATAAATGCTGTGAAATGGCGGAAAAAAAATCCCAACACAATTCTGACATTGTTTTTGGGCTTTTGTTTTTAAGGTTGCCGCTACGTGATAAAAATGATCGGGCAACACAATTCACCAGGTCAGCGCGAATACTATGATGCCACATTTTATGTAAATTACGAAAAAATGTTTGCTTGGGTCACCATTTTCTGAGACCCATAATGTTTCCATTTTTCAGTCAATGGAGCGGTGTGAGGGCTTATTTTTTGAGACCTAAAATGACATTTTTATTGATACCATTTTGCAGCAGATACATTTTGACTACTTCTTACTACATTTTTTTTTTAAAAATTTTTTAGTGTTGCGGAAAAAACCCCAACAATTTTGTCATTTTGATTTTTTCTTCTTGTTATGCAGTTTACCAATTGGGTTAATTAACTTTATATTTTGGCATAATAGACTTTTACTGATGTGAATATACCATATAGGTTTATTTTTTTAACTTGATTTCTTTTCTATCTATATCTCTATATATAGATATATTTTTTTTCCTTTTTTGAAATATTAGTAAAAACTTCTTTTTTTAAGTTAACCTTTACTTTGATAGTCTTCTTAGTAGACCCCCTACTGCAATAGTAGATCTTTGGCACCACGCAATCGAGCTTTGGGGGGGGGACGACTGATGAGTGTGTGGTATGGTGCACCCCCAGGCTGTGTGCAGTAAGTGGCGCTGTCAGAGATTGACAGCAGCATTTAGGGATTTAAAAGCATAATACCCATGGAAGCCTAGTGTGGTAAAGAATACTTAGCAACACTGTGTACCATAGAGCTGATATTCAGTGGAGACCCTGATGCAAATCCGCTCAGCCCAAGAGATGTTGAAAGCGATCGGCGCTTGGGAGAAACCATCAATGAGTGACTGCTTGTTGAGGATCTTTTCCTTCTGTTTCCACGTTTCCTACCATCTTGCCCTGTGCCACATTCCATGCGGATAGTGGCAGTCAGAGGACTATGTTTGCTTGATGGTGACCTCCCTGAGGAACCTCCGCCTCCACTGGTTATAGTAAAGATTATTCGCCTCTTGGCTTCAACTTCAGCGTCACTTGTGTCTATTTCTCCATCGCCAGAAAGCTTGCTAGGGTCTTGAAGAGTACGTGGACTATTCGATATGGCATAGTGAGCAGGTGACCGCTGAGAGATTTGCTGGTGATGGGAAGGAGTGGAACTGCGAGATCCTCCAGAGTTTGAAAGTGTGCCTGAATTTGAGGAGTCATCCATGCAGTCCGTCTCTGATCCATGGCTGTTCAAAACTGGTCCATTCAAAGATGACCAGGTTGGGTAAAAGAATCCTGAAAAATAGAGTAACATATAAGAAGTGTATACTATATAAAAATATATGTAATCTATTTATACTTATGAAGAGATGAGAAAGGGAGGGGGGAAGGGAGAAAGGGAGGGGGGAAGGGAGAAAGGGAGGGGGGAAGGGAGAAAGGGAGGGGGGAAGGGAGAAAGGGAGGGGGGAAGGGAGAAAGGGAGGGGGGAAGGGAGAAAGGGAGGGGGGAAGGGAGAAAGGGAGGGGGGAAGGGAGAAAGGGAGGGGGGAAGGGAGAAAGGGAGGGGGGAAGGGAGAAAGGGAGGGGGGAAGGGAGAAAGGGAGGGGGGAAGGGAGAAAGGGAGGGGGGAAGGGAGAAAGGGAGGGGGGAAGGGAGAAAGGGAGGGGGGAAGGGAGAAAGGGAGGGGGGAAGGGAGAAAGGGAGGGGGGAAGGGAGAAAGGGAGGGGGGAAGGGAGAAAGGGAGGGGGGAAGGGAGAAAGGGAGGGGGGAAGGGAGAAAGGGAGGGGGGAAGGGAGAAAGGGAGGGGGGAAGGGAGAAAGGGAGGGGGGAAGGGAGAAAGGGAGGGGGGAAGGGAGAAAGGGAGGGGGGAAGGGAGAAAGGGAGGGGGGAAGGGAGAAAGGGAGGGGGGAAGGGAGAAAGGGAGGGGGGAAGGGAGAAAGGGAGGGGGGAAGGGAGAAAGGGAGGGGGGAAGGGAGAAAGGGAGGGGGGAAGGGAGAAAGGGAGGGGGAAGGGAGAAAGGGAGGGGGGAAGGGAGAAAGGGAGGGGGAAGGGAGAAAGGGAGGGGGAAGGGAGAAAGGGAGGGGGAAGGGAGAAAGGGAGGGGGAAGGGAGAAAGGGAGGGGGAAGGGAGAAAGGGAGGGGGAAGGGAGAAAGGGAGGGGGAAGGGAGAAAGGGAGGGGGAAGGGAGAAAGGGAGGGGGAAGGGAGGAAGAGACCGCTATATACACACACAAATACACTGCTCAAAAAAATTAAGGGGACACTCAAATAACACATCCTAGATCTGAATGAATGAAATATTCTCATTGAATACTTTGTTCTGTACAAAGTTGAATGTGCTGACAACAAAATCACACAAACATCATCAATGGAAATTTATTAACCAATAGAGGCCTGGATTTGGAGTCCCGTCCACCCCCCCCCCCCCAGAATTAAAGTGGGAAAAAAACAAACCGTCTGTGGTGCAACGTGGCAAAGAAATGCCACAGAACACCAGGATTGGTGCTCTTCACAGATGAAAGCAGGTTCACACTGAGCACATGTGACAGACGTGACAGAGTCTGGAGACGCCGTGGAAAGCGATCTGCTGCCTGCAACATCCTTCAGTATGTCCTTAAAACTATACTGTGTCCAGCTTCACTCAATACACTTGCATTAAGTGAGGCTGTGCCCATTTAGTCGGCATGTGACTGCATGTATGAAAATCATACTTGTGGTCACACGTCCGATGCTCCCGGCACCAAAGAGTCCTCACAACTTGCAATAAAAGCAATGGAAGGTTTCACAAGTCTGCAGTCACAGAAAACTGACTTGTGGCTTAAGACCAGACAACCTCTTTAAAATCAGATTCAATTTTGTACACACCAATCGCTTATGATTCAGAGTGTATTTTGTAGTAAATAGGTATGTGCTTAGATGTAAGATGTCCTTTGTGTTCCACCTTATGTCTTTAGTTTCTTTTAAGCTACTTTGCCAACCCTGACAGACTTGCTGGATTTCATATCTTCCGTAAACAAAATTGTAAAGTGCTGCAAAATAAGATAGCTCTATATAACTAAAAATTACTGGCAAACTGGCTGCACAGAAAATATAAAAGACTCACAGACGTATGGCAGCTAACTGGTTAGCTACAAAACCAGAAAAAAACTAGTCAACCATCGTAATGGAGCAACAGCATACACCTACTAAGAAAGTGCTATACTTGTATGATAAAAGCTGTACTTGGCTGCATAAATGCATGCCCTCAGACCAGGAGGGTGGCTGGAGCAAGGGCTGGGTCTTTTAGGTAAAGGTCTGAATAACAAAAAAAAACAAAAAACAAAAAAAAAAAAAACTATCAATAAGAAAGTCAAATGCTTGAACACTACCACGCCAGATTCACTGGCAAAGGCGAACAAAAAGGATAAAGAGTTATGAGATCTTAGTATCCCTAACAATAAAGGAAGTAATTTAACATATCCAAAGTATTAGCACATCCTAAAAAAGGTGGGACTACATAAAAACTTGTTTAAGGGAAAGGAACGTAATAGGAAGCAGCCTATGTTTAGGCAGCATAATGGGCAAAGGATTAACACTACAGCTTTACAATACAGATATAATGCACGGCCCAGTGTTTATCATAAAAAAAAAAAAAAAATTACAAACAATTTTAGTCTCATTGTTATGAAATTGGCCTTTAGTCGGTTCTTGAAATATGGAAATCAAACTGCACAGATAGACACTTGCCTATATATTGCTCCGAGTAAGTAGATATAAAACCATGTTACCTGAGGTAGCCAGTGACTTGGAGACAGCAGCATAATTGAGGTTTGTAGTAGCACCATATTGATCAATACATGAGCTGTCTCGGCTATGACAACCAGGACTGGGACTGTTTCTCTGGAACAAGAGGTAAGAAGTCAATCAGGTTAAAATATTTTAAGAGGTCATGGCAAACATTAATGGTATAAGAGCAAAAAACAAAAAGGAACTTGTGTCCACAAAGTCAGCTTTGACAGCGAATTGTCAAGCATGGCAGAAAACTGTACTAGCTGAATGAGATTTTGTAAAATCCCATTTATTACATTATGTACAATATAAAGAGCGGAACCCAAGTTATTTTAATGAGTGATGGGGCTTGTTGCAATAACGGGGTGCTGAAGGGTAATCACATCAGTAAAACAGTGATTGATATAATACACTGCAGTACAAAAGTGTTGCAGTGCATTAAAGTACATTCAACTAGTGTTTAGAAAAAATAAAACCGCCTTCTACAATTGAAAAGAATAAAAATATACATAATTGGCATCACTGGATTTATAAAGAGTGGCACTATAAAATGCGACCATTATTTATACCGTAAGGTGAACTCCGTTCTAGGAAGAAAACAAAAAAAACTATTCTAGTATATGGCGGTTTATGGCTCATTGCAAAACCATGAACGGGATTTTTCTCAACCTCTTCTGCAGGAGCACACAGCTCTCCTGCCTCTGTGCTTGAATGATCGTTTGGAACAGTAGCAACATCTCACTGGCCTGAATTGTGCACACTGATTCTGCAAGTAGAGACAGCTGTACCTCTGCAGCATCGGAGGAATATAGTGAAAGTAAAGCAGACCAGATCCAGTGATCAGAACAGCACTTACAAGCTCTATTCAAAAACACTTGTAAGCACGGTGCTACTAGCCTAGGAGACTGGCCACAGCTGGTGAACTGCAGCAGTGATCAGTAACTTAGGAATCAAGCAGTAGAGAATAAAGTTAAAAATCCCTCAATTCTTGTGAAAACATGGAATTTTTAACAAGTGCAAAGTTACTCGTTTTTACAAATGGTTAGCAATTTTTATTATTCATGAGAATAACCCTTTAATAAAAGAGTAATAAAAAATCCAGCATCTCTGAAAATGATGATAGTGAACGGTAGAAGTTGCCTTTTCATCATCCATTAAAAAATAATGTTATGAGTCTTGAAAACTGAATAACAAAGTTTGGGGAAATAAGGTTAAACAAAAAACACCACATTATCTGTACAGCCATAACCAGAATGATCCAGAAAATAAAAGTGAAAATCTTTTTATCCCACAAAGTAGAACACAGCAGAAACAAACCTTAAACAATAGAGGTGGTATTGGTATTTTTCTCTCTTATAAGCGCTGTGCTCGGCTATTTCCATCAGTATCTGACGTGAGTGGAGCAGCAGCAGTGATGTTCAACTAAGTAGCTCCATTTAAAGGGAACCTGTCAGGTCTGACAAAGCTATAAACCTGTAGATGTGGGGTTAATCTGCAAGTTAATAGCATTATAAAATGGTGCCTGGTTGCTGTAATTTGTGTGGTACCCAGGAGAAAATGAACTTTATTTCTCCCAGGAGCTGCCGGCTTTCAGTCATGTCTGTGCTGCTAGTCACCACTCAGTAGATTGTAAGCACACCCCAGCACTTTGAATGACAGCCGGCTCTGCACTGAGGTACTCCAGAGTAAGCTGTCAAAGTTCCAGTGTGTGCCTACAGTTGCAGCTTACAGTATACTTAGCAGTGACTAGCCATGCTGACACGCCTATGTGACAAAGCTGGCAGCTCCCTGGAGAAATCACATTCATTTTCTTCTGGGTGCAACACTTAGTACAGCAGCTGAGCACTTCTATAACACTATTAACCTGCAGATTAGCCGCATATGTGCAGTATAAGAGAGTTATTGGACAAAACAGACCCTTTAATCCTAACCACAATGGGAGAGGTACAGAGATTGGGGCAACTTTTCTTGTGTCCAGTGGGGTCCCAGATGTCAGGCCCTCAGCATTCAGACATTTATCATTTATCCTGTGGATAGGTGATAAATGTTTTTTTTTGTGGCAATACCCCTTTAGCGAACATAAATAATTTGTAAAACTAAAGTGGAGCACCACAAACACAGTGAAGGAAATAATTATTTGATCCCTTGCTGTTTTTGGAAGTTTGCCCACTGACCAAGACATGAACAGTCTATAAATTTTAAGGGTAGGTTAATTTTAACATTGAGAGATAGAATATCCAAAAAAAAATATCAAGAAAATCACATTGTATAAATTAGATAATTTTTTATACATTTTGCAGTGAGAAATAAGTATTTGATCCCTCTGGCAAACAACACTTAATACTTTGGTGGCAAAACCCTTGTTGGCAAGCACAGCAGTCAGAGGTTTTTTGTAGTTGATGATGAGGGTTGGGCACATGTCAGGAGTAGTTTTGTTCCACTCCTCTTTGCAGATCATCTCTAAATCATTCAGATTTTGAGGCTGCCACTTGGCAACTCGGAGCTTCAACTCCCTCCATAAGTTTTCTATGGGATTAAGGTCTGGAGACTGGCTAGGCCACTCCATGACCTTAATGAGCTTCTTTTTGAGCCACTCCTTTGTTGACTTGGCTGTATGTTTTGGGTTATTGTCTTGCTGGAAGACCCAACCACGACACATTTTTAATGTCCTGGCGGAGGGAAGGAGATTGTCACTCAGGATTTTACGGTACATGGCTCCATCCATTCTCCCATTGATGCGGTGAAGTAGTCCTGTGCCCTTAGCAGAGCAACACCCCCAAAACATAATGTTTCCACCTCCATGCTTGACAGTGGGAATGGTGTTCTTTGGATCATAGGCAGCATTTCTCTTCCTCCAAATACGGCGAGATGAGTTAATGCCAAAGAGCTCAATTTTTGTCTCATCTGACCACAGCACCTTCTCCCAATAACTCACACAATCATCCAGGTGTTCATTGGCAAACTTCAGACGGGCCTGCACATGTGCCTTCTTGAGCAGGGGGACCTTGCAGCACTGCAGGATTTTAGACCTTTAAGGCGTAATGTGTTACCAATGGTTTTATTGGTGACTGTGGTCCCAGCTGCCTTGAGATCATTAACAAGTTCCCCCCGTGTAGTTTTAGGCTGATCTCTCACCTTCCTCATGATCAAGGATACCCCAACGAGGTGAGATTTTGCATGGTGCCCCAGATCGATGTCGATTGACAGTCATTTTGTATTTCTTCCATTTTCTTACTATTGCACCAACACTTGTCTCCTTCTCACCCAGCGTCTTACTTATGGTTTTGTAGCCCATTCCAGCTTTCTGCAGGTCTATGATCTTGTCCCTGACATCTTTAGAAAGCTCTTTGGTCTTGCCCATGTTGTAGAGGTTAGAGTCTGACTAATGAATTGAGTCTGTGTACAGGAGTCTTTTATACAGGTGACTATGTAAGACAGCTGTCTTTAATGCAGGTAACGAGTTGATTAGGAGCGTCTAACTGGTCTGCAGGAGCCAGAACTCATTATGGTTTGTAGGGGATCAAATACGTATTTCTCACTGCAAAATGCAAATAAATTTATCTAATTTATACAATATGATTTTCGTGACTTTTTTTTTTTTGGATATTCTATCTCTCAATGTTAAAATTAACCTACCCTTAAAATTTATAGACTGTTCATGTCTTTGTCAGTGGGCAAACTTCCAAAAACAGCAAGGGATCAAATAATTTTTTCCTTCACTGTATGTACTAGACGATTTAAGCTCATATGCCCAATATCAATGATATAAGTAGAATATGTTGCAGAGTCTTTATTTTACTCAAGACATGCAATACATGGATATGAATAGGCAACATGTAATACATTTCTTCTGACAATTAAAAGGTTGCCCCAATGGGGTATACAATGCAGTATGGCAGACAGCAGAACAAAATTTTATGTTCATAAACCTGGCCTATAAGTTAGGTACAAGGAACAACAGATCATTATCCTACCTTTTCCACACGACTTGGCAAGACAACACTGGCCAGAGGTATGCTGACTGGCAGCTTGTTAGGTTGGACTGTGCTAAGTGGGATACTAATAGGCAAACTGGTGATGGTCTCAGGGTTAAGAGCAGAAGAAAAATCTCTGGATGTCTGAAAGAAAATATAAACAATGAAGACCTAAAAAAACTAACTGCAAAGTGTAACTAATTTTTTTTTATTAAAATCCGTACAATAATCTACAGCATTAGCCCACCTTATCAGATCCTCTTTCCATTGCAGTCTGTCCAGCCTCAGGAGATGAAGGATGTGACTCCTGAGGACTTAGCTGGATACCATTTAAAATTGCAGGACTCAACAAAAAACTACTTTCTCTCACCATTTCACTTCTAGATACAACAAACAAAATTAAGTGTATTAATGCCAATAATGCAAATTCAAAAAATATTTTTACATGGTGCCCCATAAATGTACGACTGGAGAGGTTTGTAAATTATGTTTTAAGGCGAGCAAGAACCTCAAGGAAACAACTTTCTCGTACCTATGAGCAATGTCTGGGCCTTTGGAATTAGGATCTTGATTAAGATGACGCCTCATAGCAATTTTGGCAGGAGAGTAGCGTGTGTAATCTGGTTGAGACTGGCCATTTTTTTCTCCTTTGTGCCGTGATGCATTTAGATCATTGTGATCTACACGAGATGGTGTGCTTTCTTTAGAGCAAGGCCTACTCCCTCCACCACGACATGAGTTGTACAATTCATAGTGAGAAGCATGACCATTAATTAAGGATTCAGGGCTCATGCCATTGATGCTGGATGACTGAGCAGGGAGCAGACGAGTTTGTGATCCCTCTGGTGGGTAGCGAGCAGCGAAACTACCCTTAGAGCGACTGTTACTTGGTGGTGGATCCTCTGATAATGTGGTAGATTTCAGCTGAAGCAACTCCTGTTGCCTCTGAAATTTCTCAAGCTCTACTATACTGATCTGAAAATAAAGAATGAGCAAAGGGTTAAGCATGTAAATAGTGGATGTCAGCTTTTCAAGTACTTGTTCTCCATCCCTGCACCCCACCTCCCACCTGATTGTTTTCACACTCTGCACTAATACAACCCCTGGCAAAAATTATGGAATCACAGGGGTCGGAGGATGTTCATTCAGTTGTTTAATGTTGTTGAAAAAAAGTAGATCACAGACATGGCACAAAACTAAAGTCATTTCAAATGACAACTTTAGGGCTTTAAGAAACACTAAAAGAAATCAAGATTAAAAATGTGGTACTCAGTAAGGGTAATTTTTTTCAGACCAAGCAGAGGGAAAAAATGATGGAATCACCCTGTAAATTTTCATTTCCAAAACCAACACCTGCATCAAATTAGATCTGCTTGTTAGTCTGCATCTAAAAAGGAGTGATCACACCTTGGAGAGCTGTTGCACCAAGTGGACAGACATGAATCATGGCTCCAACAGGAGAGATGTCAATTGAAACAAAGGAGAGGATTATCAAACTCTTAAAAGAAGGTAAATCATCACGCAATGTTTCAAAAGATGTTGTTGTTCACAGTCAGCTGTGTCTAAATTCTGGACCAAATACAAACATGGGAAGGTTGTTAAAGGCAAACAGACTGGTAGACCAAGGAAGACATCAAAGCATCAAGACCGGAAACTTAAAGCAATAGGTCTCCAAAACAGGAAATGTACAACAAAACAAATGAGGAACGAATGGGAGGAAACTTGAGTCCATGTCTGTGACCGAACTGTAAGAAACCGCCTAAAGGAAATGGGATTTCCATACAGAAAAGCTAAACAAAAGCCATCATTAACACCTAAACAGAAAAAAACAAGGTTACAATGGGCTGAGGAAAAGCAATCATGGACTGTAGATGACTGGATGAAAGTCATATTCAGTGATGAATCGCGAATCTGCATTGGGCCAGGTGATGATGCTGGAACTTTTGTTTGGTGCCGTTCCAATGAGATTTATAAAGATGACTGCATGAAGAGAACATGCAAATTTCCACAGTCATTAATGATATGGGGCTGCATGTCAGGTAAAGGCACTGGGGAGATGGCTGTCATTACATCTTCAATAAATGCCCAAATTTACATTGATATTTTGGACAGTTTTCTTATCCCATCAATTGAAAGGATGTTTGGGGATGATGACATAATTTTTCAAGATGATAATGCATCCTGCCATAGAGCAAAAACTGTGAAAACATTCCTTGAAAGAAGACACATAAGATCAATGTCATGGCCTGCAAATAGTCCGGATCTTAATCCAATTGACAATCTTTGGTGGAAGTTGAAGAAAATGGTCCATGACAAGGCTCCAACCTGCAAAGCTGATCTGGCAACAGCAATCACAGAAAGTTGGGCCAGGTTGATGAAGAGCACTGTTTGTCACTCATTAAGTCCATGCCTCAGAGACTGCAAGCTGTTATTAAAGCCAGAGGTGGTGCAACAAAATACTAGTGTTGTACTGGAGTGTTCTTTTGTGTGTTTGTTTTTCATGATGCCATATTTTTTTCCTCAGAATTGATTAATTCCATAATGGTTTCCCTTACTGAGTACCACATTTTTAATCTTGATTTCTTTTAGTGTTTCTTAAAGCCCTAAAGTTGCCATTTGAAATTAATTTAGTTTTGTGCCATGTCTGTGATCTGCTTTTTTTTCAACAACAATAAACAACTGAATGAACATCCTCTGAGCCCAGTGATTCCATAATTTTTGCCAGGGGTTGTACAAGCTGTACTTCCCTGCAGTTCAGCCTACTCTTCAGCCTCCATCTTGAATTCCAGATTACACCCTGCATTTTATTCCTTTATACTCCTTTTAATCCCAGCATCATATGGGCAAATATACTAAATGTACAAAGTAAGCAAATATATTATAAGTACAAAGTCAAAAGACTGAACTGTCATCTGTTACATTATTAATGTATGACACGAGCTGTCTAGTAGTCATCACTAACTGTGATAGGAACTTCAACTCCTTTTTAGAGAACTTCAGGGGTACAGTCCTTGCAATATCATACAACGTGTTCTGATGACTAATATAGTGACCCTCTTCAGAGAATATAAAGACATGTAATTCCCAGGGAGAGGGGGGGGGGGGGATCACCAGGAGATCATATGAATATGACTGAACTGAAAAGAACGGACCCATGGATTTTCCAATATAAAGGAACTAAATAGATGAATTACATATACTGGGTAAGCATATAATATGAAATAAAAGTTGTGAATTTGTGTAAAGGGTTTGTAAAAAGCATTACGCATGTTCCAGAAAAGCTATGCATGCTGCCTCAAACACAAGGCATCATACACAGTTGCCTGTATTTGCAAACAATGGTTGCATATATAAGAAGGAAAGTTGATCCATTTCTCTGCTTTATCATCTTTATAGCCATTTTTCTCATTATAGCCAAAAATTATTTTAAACACTAGTGCATCTTAAAAGGATAGTAAGAAGGAATTGTCTAGCAATGGACAACCTAACGTTTAATGTAACGCAACTACAGGGAATAACTGCGCTGACATCACAGGAGCAACACCAGTCTGGGGGTTGTCCAGTAGGTAACAAACCCTTTAAGAAATACAACCAATACTGTAAAATATCACTGACCTGTAACTCCAAACAATGCTTTTGCTTTTCTGAAATCTGATTTTTCAGTGCAGATTTCTCTTTCATCAGATTCTCCAGGGACAGTGTATTCCAGTCCAATTTTAACTCTTCACAACGAGCCTTCAGCTGTTCATGAAAAGAGAACAAAAGCTACATTATTTCTGGTGTAGTAGGTGTGTAGAAGTGGTCATTTTTCCTTCATCTGTATGAAGGTGTGGTCCAAACTAACAGCAGATGCAGACCACGCCAGGAAATTCAGGTAAACTGAATTTTTCCCTACAAAAAAAGGGGGCATTAAACTTGCTTAATAGTGGGTTGTTCATTACTGGACAACCCCATATTAAAAATGTCTATAGTACAGCAGACACCTGTATACTTACCATACCTTCAATGTCAGCAGGGTTTCTCTGATATTCGCAGTGTGTCTCCTGCCAGTAATTTGGCTGATGACTGCATTTGATTAACAGCTGCTGATAGCTGCAGCCTTAACAGTTAATAATAATTTTATTTATATTGCTACAACATATTCTGCAGCACTTCACAATTAAGTTCTTCTCTGCTGGAAGAACGAAGGCTGCAGCTACCACTGGCTGCAGTGATCACGTGACATTATGTGTAATGGCAAGGGAACACTATGTGCCATCGATAAAGGGTTGTCTAGTAGTGGACAATCCCTTTTACACCAGGATTTTACCAGTGGTACAAAAAAGGAAACCTGCATTTGTGCTCATATGGCTACTAAATAGATGGCACAGCACTGGCTGGTTAGATTTTCATCAAGCCAAGAAAACAGTCCTGTGTAATCTATTTAGTAGCTATATGAGCACACTGGCAGATTTGTGTGCCACTTCTAACATGATAGTGAAAAGAAGTTTTACAAGTAAAGTTTCATGGCTATTAAAGGGATTGTCCACTACTAAACAGCCTCTCATTAAAAACCCAGGGTGCAGTATTAAAATACCAAACAAACTTGTATACTTGCGTCCGATAAAGGGATTGTCCACTACTGGACAACCCTTCATTAACAGCCCTAAGGTCCAGCACTAAATCTTTTTTTCTCAGCTAACAGGTGGATTGCACTTGAAAATGACATATGTTAAAGCATGTGAAGAAAATCATGAAGACTTTGCGACTGGATACGTCAGGCCTGGCTCCAATTACACTGACTATAAACCGAATATTTAGGAGGTGACGCTAGAGGGGACACAATGTAGCCCAATGCTTAAAGTCATCTTTCACAATGCAATAAGCCCAAAGTACCTTAATGTACAGCACTATGCAAAAGTTTTAGGCAGTTGTGGAAAAACTGCTGTAAGGAAAGAATGCTTTTTGTTTCTGACTATCTCAACTTGCATATGAAAATGATGATCATTATCGTTTGCGTGGTACAATTGTTACTCATACGCTGACTGACTATAATCATACAAATCTAACTTTCTGCAAGTGCACCTAGAAGAATTGAAGTGTTTTTTAAGGAAAAGGGTGTTTACCCCAAATATTGATTTGATTTAGATTTTTATTTTGATTGTTCACTTTCCATATAATTAAAATGTTAACACTTCTATTCCTGAAAGCATTTATACTTTGCAGCACTTTTTTCACACTTTATTAACAAGGTTTTCTATCACAAACAAGTAAAATCACTCTTTGAATAAGCACCGCCATGCAAAAGTTAAAATTGAATGCCATATTATTCACCTGCAAAATGAATTGCATGAACGTTTCACAGACGAATGTGCACAGCATTAATACCATAGATGGCAGAAACGTAGTCTCAAATAGCTCTACTATATTAAGAGGACCGTTCACCAGTTTTAGCATGCTCAACTGGCCACATCATATAATAGTGGCTGCAGAGATGAGGCAAATGTAGTTTTTATTACTTAATTTCTCCTCTGTGTTGTGGGGATATTAGCTTGTTAAGTTTAGGTTAGCATTTGTTACAGCTGTGGTAGTGGGCATTTCCAGACATTCTTCTCTGGGGGCGTGTACTTTTACCCCTGCATGGGTAGTCCAATCTTAAGAAGGAAGCATTATGCAGATGAGTCAAGAACACATCCTGTTACTCCATCATTTTCCCCTTAACTGGTTTCATGAAACTACACAGCTCAAATAATGAGAAAAAGGTCCTGTTTTTTACATAGCTGTGATATGTGTATTTAATATGAAGGAAAAACAGGTTGAACATCTGTGGATTCTCCTGCTCGCAATATTCCAGAGCATCTAGTAAGCCATTGACACTAAAGATTCCATGATTTCTTTTACATCCATCTAAACCAAGTAGAAATATGTCAGCCATAAGGAGGACAAGGGAAGTCACCAGATACAAAAATACAAGCTTTTTTTTTATCCATTGGTTAAATCCTTACTGCCTAAGCTGCATGGCCTTGTCACAAATGCTTCTTCTGCATATAGGCATATGATGTGGGTGTTTCTACTAGACACACAATTTCCTAGCTTACCAGGACCAGACTTCGGTTCCTCAGTTCACCATTTTCCTGCTCCAGTTGCCGACTTTGTTCTTTTAGTTGAAGATTGTGAGCAAAAATCTCCTTCTGGGCCTGAATTAGGTCACTGAATGTCAGGGCCTTGACTCCCAACTATGGAGATCAATAATAATAATAAAAAAACTTCATGACACTGAATTTTTATACAAATCATAACTTTCTCCATCAGCCTTACACAAAAACTACCAGATGATTCATTTTAAGAACAATGAACTAAGAAAAACAAAGATTACAATATCTGAGCTTTAGTATACAGTAAATGGCATGCCTATTTTTTTTCTAGAAGCCGTAATGGGGAATGTGTCAACAAAAAATGGCTTACTATTTTCAATAAAAGTTTTAATGCTAACCCTTCCCCACCCATAACATACTATTGCATCGGTGTGGATGTATGAAGCGAGCTCAAGAGCTGAGCCCGCTCCCTACTAGTCATCTGTCGACTATGTTACACAGCCAACATTCGGTAACAGCAGCGAGTGTAAAGAGTTTTGACTGATGTGGTTAACCCATTAAAAGCTGGTGTTAAAATGCAGACAGCAGCATTTAAACCGCGCCAGAAAACTGTTCTGTGTGTAAATCACCAAGTTGGTAAAGAGCAGGGATCAAAGCCAATTGGTTTCCAGTTGTTACAGCGAAATGGCAGACGTAGGTTACAGAAGACCCTCGCTCAGCTGCTGAGCCCTCAGCATCATTGAACACACATGTATGGTACACTGAAAACGACATCCCAAGCAGGTTACCATGCTCAGGTCAGGGACTGTACCTCATCTAGCTTTTGCTGAAACAGTTTCTTGATCTCCTCTTTTTGCGCTTGGCAGTGGGTGAGAAGCTGTTGAGCAGCACCATGTAGATTCGAATTTTTCTCCTAAGAAAGATATTTAAGATTTATACGCTAAAAAGAAGCAAGACTGAAAACATCCTCATCACACATGAAAAAAGAAAAGCCATATGTACATTTCCGAATCCCAGAAGCCGGAATCAAGAAGCTACAACCTAAAGTTTACAGTTCTTCGCATCTGTCAATTAGAAATCTGAGAGCTAAAATCATTTTAGGTGAAAAAAAAAAAAATTAAAAAACACCCACCTTTTCCTTTTCTAACAGTTGCTGAAGCCCAGCTTTGTACTGAGGAGTCTTCATGTAAGACATAAGCTGCAAGTACTGTATCCTAAAGGAATCTGTTTACAGAGAATGTGATCGTAAGATGTACAGAAAATAAGCGGCAAACGATTAAGAGCCTGATAGCAATGAAGGAGTATGTGTGCTTACAGATAACCCAGCCCTAGAGGTACAACATACTCTTACGAATATAATAGACGTACTAGAAAAGAAAAAAATACAGGCAGGAGAAAGGTGAAATAGATAATCATGATTAAGTCTAAACAGGGACAAGAAATCAGTAAAATAGTCAAAGTAAATAAAGTAGCAAAAATAAGAGAATAAAGATGAAATGTACCATTAAAGTGGGAAAAATAACCTTGCGTTGTGATAAGATATCCTAGTGTCCCTTCAAAACAATAGCTAATTTTCGGATTGCAGGAAGACATAACCAACCTGAATTCCATCCGAAGGAAAAGGGGAAAAGGTACAGAATAGACAGAAGACACAAAGCAAACGTAACCAAAAACAAACGGTAGAAGAAAGAAAAGCAGAAGAGAAAAGTGTGAAATAGTATGAGGAAAGGAAAAAAGGGAAGGACATATGGGCAACAAGTACAGATTGAAAATAAAACAAAACTGAAATGAATGAAGAAACATACACCTGCAGGATAATATAAAGTAATGATGCATGCATCATAAGCAGGACATACAAACACAACATGTAGTGGAAAATAAGACTAAGAGTGACGAAGAGAAAGCAGCAGACACATGGGCAGCTTCATGGCAGAGAGCCTACGCTCCGGCCTGGGAAAAGGAGGCTAACCACGATCAGCCGAGAGGCTCCACTGCGGAAAGCAGCTGCTATACGGGGAGGTGAGAGCAGCTAGAGAAAGGCAGAGTGTCAGACATTAATATAGGTCAGACATTATGCACATGTCTCAGATTAATATGGCCGTTTTGGCTACAAGTACATTTGTCACTCTGTAAAAGTCCCCGGAGGCAATTTATTAAGAAGGGCAGTCTTGACGCCAGTCTTAAAAGGAATCTGTCACCAAGTTTTTGCCACCTAATCTGAGAGCAGCATATTGTAGAAACAGACACTCTGATTCCAGTGATGTGTCACTTACTGTAAAGTCTGTTTTAATCAGCAGATGATCATCAATACAGGATTAGTACACTTGTTGTCAGGTAGTCATCAATATTAAAGAGCTTTGTATAACCCCACCCCCACGACCAATTGGCAGCTTTCTGCCTATGCACAGTGTACACAGAATGCTGCCCCTCAGTGATGTGGGTGGTGTTATACAGAGCTCAAATAAAATTAATAGTGAAGCCATTAAAAGGGGATTTAAATTCCCCCCAAAATTCAAGAATTATTACAGCAAAGACACTGTGCACTACCTGTGTGTGACCAGCGCCCTTTACAAGCCTTTTTTGTGTGCAATCCTAATACTAAGCAATCACCCCCCTCCATTAATTTGTAGGCTGTGAGTGGTTGTCATAAGTATTTTGCACCACGTCGCCTCCATCTTTATTATATGGGTTTGCATCCTGATAGTATATTCGTTCTGTGACCTGGGCAGGCAATTACTGTTGCCCTTTTTTGCTGTGATAATTATACAGAGCCCAGCATTCAGATACCTGGTGGATCTGCAGCAGATAAAACTGCAGCAAGCAGACAAGAAAGTGATCCATCCCTGGAGTCAGGGTCTCTTGCTACTTCATCTAAAAGCACCATGATGTAGGGACAAACTGGCAACAGATTGCCTTTAATAAAAAGCATGTTGGAGTAAAATGTGTTTATTTTATTAGGAGGCATGAGCACCTTCGTAAATTAGGAGCATTTTTTGCTGCACATGTGCCAGAAAATCTATGTCAGTCAACGGCACTATAAGTTGCACTTCATTTTTGCCACTTTTTGGTGTAATTATAGTATATTTTTCAGGTCATGTGTGATTCTTTGATGATTTTTTTTTTTTTTTTTTTAAACCCATACAATTGTGAAACTTAGTATTCCAACATCTATTGAATAAAATGTTCTTGGTTTGTGGAACACCCCCTTAAAAAAGAAGCCATCATCAGAAAAGGACCTATTGTTTAAAATTAAGATTGAGTTACACGTATTGTATAAAAAAAATTGCCAATTTTATTTTTTACATTACAATCTTTAAAAAAAAAAAATAAAAACGTAATCTCAGCTACCGGGGCTTTTTTAGATTCCAACTTTGTCCTTTCAGGAAGAGTTTTCAGCACGGCTTTTTCTCATAAGAGGCAGGAGTACAGTGACCGCTCTACACCGCTGATAACACAGGACCCACCTATCACAGTAGGCAATGTCACAGCGGACCCTGCTCCTCTCTTCCCTTCACAATGACCCGTACACCGGCTCATTCAACACTTCAAAAACAGAAAATATGGCCTGGACCTGACCATTGAAGCTATAAGGACATGTGCCATTTCCCAAAATAGGAACTTGGATTGTAAAAAAGTCCCAGTGTGAAGATTGCAAGATTTCCATTTATTTTTAATGCAGACCGATATGCAATAAAAAAAATGCCAAAAAATGTTAAATACATTAGAAACACTGGATTTAAACAATAGGTCATTGTCAGATCATAGCTTCCATTTGTGAAAGAAAAAATATCACAAATTGTTATCTTGGCTCAACATTCAGGTCGTTTTTTCAACTAACACCAGAATTTCAGATGATTCACGAAGATCCATGTTGGGCCAATCATGTCAAAATAAAGGTCATAGTCCAACTCACTACCATTAAAGATGGACAGAATCCTTAAATGACTGCTCCTTGAAGAGGTCATTTTCTTCTGTAGAACCTAAGAATTCTTCTATTCATACCACCCCATGTAGGAGTCTTACCAAGCAGCTTCTGCAGTGCTGGAGGTGTAGGTGAAGACAACAGCTGGTTGGAAGGTTGTCGCTGCACTTTGGGAGGTAGCTGAAAGTAGGGACTCTGAGGTGACTTGTATGCATCTAAATACAATATACAAAATAGAAAATTAAAAAAATATATTTAATTGTCAACAAAAAACAAAGGCAAGGACTGCAACAAAATGCAGCAATTCATTCTGTAGTTCACTGACAACTACACAATAAAAAACACAAATGATTAAAAATAAACTAAATAAAATGAAGGGCTGCATCTAAGCCCTTTACCAATATTGATAATAAACTTGTATAAAACTTTCACAGACTTGTTACTGAAAGGCCCTGATTGTGGTACCGGATAGGCAGTGGGGCAGATTAATACCGCCAATTCCTAGACTACACAGTCTTCGAATGCTCCAGATTTATCATAGTGTATATAGCACCAAATGCATCAGCAGGACCTCCTGTCTTGACAAGTCTATTACTTGGCTTTCTTTGTGCCAAAATGGGAGCCAATTTTTGGTGCACAGTGTTGCACATAAGGCATTTTCCACAAAGTGGCAAACTTTTTAAACAAAGCCACAGCCCTGGTCAGACAAGGCGCAGAAAGTATAAATACGCATAAACGGATAATTAGACTCATTTCTAATATAATATTCTATTCGAAAAAATAATGAGGATACCCAATATTAAATACATTAATTCTCATACCTCATTATAATAAATCAAAAAAGTAATAATTCATATGTTACCAAAATTAGAAAGTTTATTACATCAAGAAATACAAAATTACACAGTTAGACAAAACCCTTTTATAAAAATTGCCCCTAAAAAAAAAGACCCATTAAAAAGACTAGGGCAGTGTGGTTCTAGATGAAAGTATTCTTTGGCACCATGATTATATTATCAAAATTGAACAAGATACAAAATTAGGGTTCATATATTTTAAAGAGAGAGATACATGAATAACATATATTGTAAATTTCATACATGTACAGCTTTATAATAATAACCAATTATAACAGTAAATATGGTTACAGTGCATGATTCTGAAATGGATATTAAAGACTAAAGTATGTATCTCACGTAATTTAGATCTATGTCATGATCATTATCTCAATGGGTCCGGAGATCATCAGTTATAAAATACAAAGGCCACCCAGACATCACTCAAGTTCCTTAAACAAAAAAAAAACTGGGCAGCCTGCAGCTGTTAAAGGACTATCGATTTGCTTCAGGACGATCAGCGGTCATTAATTAATCTAGAGAGATTGACCACACTTTCATGTGCACAGCACTGTCATTAGCACAATAGTTCTGTGTCCATAAAATAGCCTTGTTCTCGGCAACACAGGTTTACACAGGACGAAGTGTAGCCAAAAACGATGATTTTTAAGAAAGCTTAGAAATTATGTTACCAGGTGAATGAGTTTTGCCCGTTGTTTTGGCCAATTGGCAGCTCATTTAATCTGGCTGAATATCGGTTAACGAGGATTCCTAAAATAAAAAAAAGCTTGTCCCCAATCATCGGCCAGTGTAAAATCACTTTACACAGACAACTTTTCTTCCTGTACAGACCTCGAACAAGAGTTTTCCCACAACCCCGTTAAGTACAGTAACAACTTGTGGCTCAATTTTTTTTTATTTTTAATTGGTTGGCTCAAATCCGCTTAGTATTTGTGCCTCGGGGGAATCTCCTGAATCTCCAGGCAAGACATATGTGCGGTGCCATAAATCTATGAAAATCAGCATGGTTATTACATTTCTGATGACGCCTGATGATTCCTTTGTACATCTCTTACACAAATTCACATCTAAGCTCGGGGGTGGTGATATCAGAAATGTAAACTACTGCTGATTAGAATAGATTTCTTTGGGGGGGCACTTTATATGATCACACAGCTAGACACATTAGATTATACTGTGTAACCTAGTGATGGTCCACAAGGAGGTATGAAGTTGAAGAGGACCTGCCACCAGTTTGAGCATGTTAGCCTTGCCACATGATGGAATAGCGGCTGAGAGTTGAGTAAAGAGTAGAATTTATTTTGTAATTTCTCCTGTGCGTTGCAAAGATATTAGCCATTATTCCACGATGTGGCCAGTTTAACACGCTCAAACTGGTGAAAGGTCCTCTTTATCAAGAAGGTTAAGTGATCTCTCAGAGGAAAACCTTAACAAAACTAGCATCAATGTGACAATGTGCACACCACAGGACATGTAGCCAAATATATGCTTACCCTGAGGATTTGCCTGTGTCGGGGACTGTGGGGGAGGGATATTCTGTGAATGGACATTTTCCAGTGCAGTTGGGGATTTGGAGGGTTTTCGTTCACTTGAGGGTGCAAGCAGTTTCTTAGGGCGTCCACGTTTTCGACCAGCCATTTTCCTACCCTTTTTACTGAGTCTTCTTCGAGCTTTGGCTGGCGAAGTCTTTTTCACAGAAGCTGGCTTCTCTTCCTCAGCTTCTGAGTCCTAAAAAATAAAAATAAGCAGGTGATGAGTTCATTACTTCCCTTTTATCTTTAAAGCTTTTCAGCCCAAATATGGTTGTTGTCCTTTATTATATATTGGCTATAAACAGGTCCTACCTTGGTCTCCTGAATTTTTGTAGGGGTGGTGGTATTGCTCTTTCCTTCACGATGATTCTTCCGTCTTGTTGTTTCTTGCTCCTCCTAACAGACAAAGTTGTTTTAAAATATTTCACTAAAAATGAAGTTATCTAGTATAACACCTGTCCACTACACAAGATTTTTTCACAATGAAAAAAAAAAAAAAAAATCTCGGACAGATTGATCACTGCTGACACTACGTTTTATCACTGCACGGATGGGTGACAGAACACTTACAAGTGAACACCGCACTTCACAGTTCATAACAGGATGGCGTACCCCAACACCTTAAGAGACTTTACTAAAGGTAACAGACTCAAAGTTTCTCAGTGGAGTAAAATTCCCTCCTTAATTTAAAATTAACAGGATGTAAGCAGTGCGGGATTAATAAATATTATACAGATTACGGTTTGGACAATAACCGGTGGATACAACTTATCAGGGTCACTGGAAAACCAAGGTTTCATACTACAGATCCTTTGTAAAAAACTAAGGCACCTGGCTGCAGTTTATTTTTGCCTGTGACTCAGTACATTATTTTTCTCAGCTTGTAATACTCACCCTGAGTTTTGGATTTTTCAGGCTGGAAAAATAATTTTCAAGCTGCAAGACAATTGTGGGAAAGAAAAAAAAAAGTTCAGCAGTCTAAAAAAAATTAAAAGCTATACAAACGTGTTGGAAAAAAAAAAATTGTAATTCAATATTGTGAGAATAAAGACAGAAAAATCCTTACTAAAGTCCGATCAATGGTGTGCAGATAGTAAGAAACTGGCTTGCCGGTCCAAGAAACAGAGCCTTTAAGGGGCGACAGCTCAACAACTCTCATTATTGTGCCAATATCTAAGAGAAAAAGAAAAAATGTTATAGTAAAACTATAAGAGGGGTATACTGTGAAAAATCCCTAAAAAGACAAGTCCTTTGTCCAAAATCTACAAAAGCAGTGAACCTAATCAGAACCAAATAGACAAAACATATGAAGAGGTAGTGTAGGTACGACTCTGCAGGACAAGACCAACAGCATTTGTAGCAACTGGAGCTAGACATGACCTACAGAACCACACGTGCTCATTGTGGTCACACCACTGGGTGACCATACAGAAATGCATTGGAAACCCAAATCGTGTAAAATCCACACCAACTGAGGACATGCAATCCAGAGGGAAGCGGTCAGAAGACAATGACCAGACCGAGCTCAGCAGTGTACACAAAGGAGCAGACTACTAGGGACATGTTCACCAACACTAACCATTTGTCCTGGCTGGCTGAACAATGAATGTGGAAGAAAATAGATAAAGCTTATGGGCCTGGCTGTGTACATCCATCTGTTCTTAACCCCTTCATCCCCAGGGCCATTTTCCGTTTTTTTCCACCGTTTCTTCCACGAGCCATAACTATTTGTCCATATATATATAGCCGTGTGAGGACTTATTTTTTGCGGCACAAGTTGCACTTTTGAATGACCCCATTCATTTCACTGCTTAGTGCACTAGAAAATGGGAACACAATTCGAAAAGCAGTGAAAATGCAAAAAAAAAAAAAAAAATTGGGGTTGTTTACCATGTTCACTATATGGTAAAACTGACCTGGCATTAGGACTCCCCAGGTCAGTAAGAGTAAGCAGATGCCAAACATATATAGTTTGTTTTTTTCTTATTTAAGTGGTGGGAAAAAAACAAAAAAAAAAACGGAAATTTGTAAGAAAATCATTTTTTTTGCTTTTGTCACCATTTTCCGAGACACAACGTTTTCATTTTTCAGGATCTGGGGCCGGGTGATGGCTTATTTTTCGTGCCCTGAGCAGATGGTTTTATTGATACGATTTCAGGGTAGATATGAAGTTGTGATTGTCTCTTATTTCAATGTTGTTGCAGCCAAAATAAACAAATTCTGGCATTGTGAATTTTTTTTCTAGAAACGCTGTTTACTGATCGGATTTATTTCTTTTATTTTTTGATGGATTGGCCATTTCAGAATGCAGCAATATCAAATGAGTATTTTTTATTTATTTTGTTTTATTTTCAATGGGACAAGTGGGTTGATTAGAACTTGTATTCATTGTTTCATTTTTTTTAATTTCACTTTTTACCTGATTTAATAGACCCCTTAGGGGACTTGATGCAGCATAAACACTGCTATGTATAGCTAAAACCATGATCTACAATGAAAGTCAGCCACAGCAGACCCTCAGCTATCATAACCCATCGGCACCCTGCGATCATGTCACAGGCTCGTCCATGGCAGCGTGGAATGACGAGTGCCTCTGTCAGCACGTGTTAAATGCCGCGGTCAGAGACTGACAGCAGATTTTAACAGGTTACGAGCCGAGGGTGGAGCACCGCACCACCCAGGCCTCTTAAAGGCACATGATGGCTGATTAAATCAGCCATTATGTGCGGGGATAGATGTGGGTTCGGCATGTGAGCCCACATCAAATGCAGTGACAAGACATATGACATAAATGTACATCATATGTCGTGAAGAGGTTAAAGGGTTTGTCCCCTTTCAATAAATTCTGGTCTCCGGGCAGTTTGTTATAAAAAGTGTGACACCGCTTCTGGAACTGCCCACAAACAGTCATCAGGGGCAGCACTGGTGTCACTTGCTGCTTCCATCACCGCCCCCCGATGTCATGTCGTTTGACGGCGGTACTAGAAGCTGTGGGTGGGTGCTGGTGTCGCTCATTACTTCTATCTCCTGACGGCGTCTTGTTTCAGTTAGAAAATGCGTTTGCGGGTATAAAAGCAGAGAGAGACAGCACTGCTTCTATTCACGCATGAATCGGGAGACAGGTTCCCTTTAAGATAATCAACATCAAAACAGAAATTAGGGTTCCTGTAATTGGATTTCTACTCTTTCATTTACTCCCATGTGCTTATAACTAAATATTTTTAGCAAAAAGGAGAAAGCCTACCAAAACAAAACTAGGAAAAAACTCACCACTCAGGTTTCTGCTGTTAATTCGGAAGTTGAGAGGTGCAAATGGTTTGGAGGAGACAATTCTGCCACCTGTGAAGTGGTTAAGTAGAAAAAAAATAAGTAACTGCTTCTATTTGTGGTCTCCTAAGCAGAGACTCACAATGCTGCATGTCTAAGTGAATGGCTAAAGCACAGTTCACTGACTTCTTTCACAACGCCATCATAAACCGAAGTACTTCAATCCAAGCCATTGGAAAGAAGAACAAATCAAAGCATAAAACAGTAGAAATGACCAGTACTATGTTATCTTAGCACTGCTCTGTGCAAAAGTAACTGTGAAAAATACTGTCAGAGTTTACTTTATTCATGCTTTTGTAGATTAAGACAAGCCTAAGGAAGAGAAGCAAGTTCATTTGCAAGCATCAGACAACCACATCTAAATTTCTCTGGACCCTTTTGAACAATTTTTTTTTTCGCCTAACATGACCACATACACTGACTACTAGGGCTACGGAGCCAATATCTAATCAAACACTTAAAGGGGTATTCCCATCTCCAAGATACTATCCCAATATGTAGTAGGTGCAATAATAGTAATAATAATATTAGCAAATACCTCCAATTAGAAATGTATTATAGTTTTTCTGATTCGCTATGTCACTTTCCTCATATGCAGGCATTGCAGGACCTTAGGAATCCATGGTTACGGCCACTAGGAACTAGCTGTCACTATCCGTGGTCGTAACCATGGATACCTAGGGTCCTGCAATACCTGCACATGAGGAAAGACATGGCAAATCAGAAAAACTATGCTACATTTTTAATTGGAGGTATTTGCTATTATGATTATTATTACACCTAATACATATTGAGATATGATCTTGTAGATGGGAATACCCCTTTAATTTCTGTCACTCAATTCTAAATCTCTATATTTGCAAAAGTGTAAGGTTATTAGATGGAAATAATAGCATGATATCTTTGTAGGGGCCAAAAAAATTCAGTGTGAGCGAATGTAAAAAGTGTATGGAGGAGAACACTATAGCTCTGTATAATGCTACCAAGTACTCCGGGATCAGCTCCTCTTCTATACAACAGGAGCTGAAATCTGGCAGCAGCCACTAAATAGTGTGCCGGAGCTGTGCTCTTCAGCTCTGTATACTACGGTTTACATCCGACCACCAAAGCAGGTAATAAACAATTGGTGGGGGTGCCGGGACCCTGCTGATCTTAATTTGATGGCCTATTCTAAGGATTGGTTATCCATATATAAATAGGCAAATACACATGACGTATATATTTATTTATATGTAAGCATCTTCTATATTTATTTTTTACACTAAAGTTAGGTGTACTTTTGACACTTTCCTAAATACTTTCTATGCAAAAATGCCCTTTCTACAGTGGAAATGAGCAAGAACTAGTGCCAGCTATTGAAAGTAGCAATCCTAGAAGTCAATATCAATCCTTTAGGCTATGTGCCCACGATGCAGAAATGCTCAGGATTTTTTCCTGAGCGTTTCTGCATCTCCCTGGCAGAAAAAAAATGCATGCGGATTGTACATGTGGATTGTACATGCGTTTTTCCTGCCAAGGACATGCGGAAATGAAGCGTTCTTCACATGCATTTCCGCATGCGGGTTGACAAGCGCTTTCCAAGCGATTTTAGCATCACTTGGAAAGTGCTTGACAACTAGGTCACACTATATAAATCCATGCAAACAGCATGGATTTATTTAGTGTGACCCGAGAGAATGTCAAAAAATAAACCTATACTTACCTTCCGATGGCCCCTGCAGTCTTGCTGCGCTCCTGTGCTGGCTGCCGGCAGATCGTGGTACGCTGTACTGAAGGACCTGCCGTCACATGACTGTGACGTCACCGCAGGTCCTTCAGTCCTGCGAGATCTGTAGGCAAGCACAGGGAAGGAGTCCGGGGGCCGTCGGAAGGTGAATATAATCTTTATTTATTTATTTATTTTTTTACAGCTTTTAGGGTACCTGGGTGTGGAGGAGAGTCTCCTGTCCTCCACACCCGGGTACCATCCGCACATTAGAACGCACCAATTACGCAAGTACAGATGCAGTCTTGCGGAATTGGCACGTTCTAATGCAAGTCAATGGCGGCGAAAAAGCAGCACTTCCGCAAAATAATTAGTAATGCTGCGTGCGGATAATCATTGGGGGACATGGCAGGCCTTCTACCATGCATTTTTTAAGCGTTTCTGCAGCGTTTTTGCCGCTGTGGAAACGCTTAAAAAAAAACGCATCGTGGGCACACAACCTTATCCTAATGAGGACAATTTTTTTTTTTTTGTTAAATTGAAAAAGGATTTGCTGTTTTTTTGGTCACCGAAGCTGTATAAGGGCTGTTTTTTTCTTGGGAGTTGTATTAGTCCTAAGCACCATTTTGGGCACATACAGAACCTAATTTTTAACTTTTATTATTTTATTTTCTCTTTATCAGAAGAAATATAAAAACAGCAAGTGTTCTATATAAAAAACAAACACACACCCCTTAGTCATTGTTTTTGTTTTGTTTTTTTTTGTTACAGTGTTCATTGTTCAGTAAAAATGACTTGACATGATTTTCCAGGTCAGTACGAGTATATATGCCATTACCAAACTTGACTTTTTTTTTTTTTTTTAAAACTATTTTTGTGTATGTGTTTACGGCAGATGTCGGGAAGGAGATAAAGGGTCAAAACTGACTTGTAGGTTTGCTACCAATACATGCATTATTTCCTAGGATCGCACGGCTATATGTCTCCCTAAACAATTTTGGTGCTTTCCTTAAAAAGAACCTGACAGCTTACATGCTTCCAAATCCACGGGCAGCATTGATCAGGCACTGGCAGTATGAACTCAGCCAAGTAGGTTTGCCCTGGAGTGACAGGTCTCTCCCTATA
The DNA here is from genome assembly GCF_046119375.1 of Phyllobates terribilis. Taxonomy (NCBI): domain Eukaryota; kingdom Metazoa; phylum Chordata; class Amphibia; order Anura; family Dendrobatidae; genus Phyllobates; species Phyllobates terribilis. The sequence goes on along the minus strand of NW_027362761.1, from coordinate 740,443,466 downwards.
AGCGCATGTAGGCAGAGACCTGACAATCCAGGGAAGTGGCTAGGGTGAATTGGCTTTGCAAGTATGTTTTTGTCTAAACGTCGCAGTGTTTAAGAGTCAAAAGTATCTGGTTGAGTCCATACACTCAGTGCCGGATGTATGGTTCCCAATCCATGGGTAGCAATGTATCAGCTGTCCGGTTCTCTTTAAGGAGAAAAATATACATTTCAGACATGTTCATGAGGTGGCGAGGCATATCAGAAAGCGAATGAAGAAAGAGCATGACCTCAATAGCGATCAAGAGCACCAAAAATGGATGAAATCTTGTGGATCAAAGTAAGCAAACTAGAAAATCATAAATGTAAAAGGGGTTTTCCAACGAACAAAGTACATTTTAATCAACAGATCTTTGAATAATACTACGTTCCACAGTTATGTTGTAAAAGAATGATAAGTCCTAATATTCTGGACCACCGTGTTAGACCTAGCAGCCAACTTAGACAATCAACTAACTTTGCTAAAAGAACTGAGGCGGTCCCCAGACTAGAGGTATAAAATGACCTCAGTGCCACTAGTAAGTATGGATGGAGTCCAGGGAGATTAACTGGAACAGCTGCAGGGCACTGTGATAGTTAATAAGTGGCATTATATGGCAGTGAGTGGTGTATATGTTGAATTAAGGTAGAAACCAGAATCAGGAGCGGTCCGTGTATGCTAGTTGGCTAAAAGCAGTGATATCATTAACGACATTAGCCAAGAGGAACATGGAGATTTACGGTTTTAAATGTAGTTTGGGGAAATGTTCATTAATGTTGTTATATTGTGTCATTGTATGCTTTGTTCTAAAATGCACGTTTTTCCTCCGAAGTATGAGGTTATCACGTATATGCTCTTTACCGCAGTCTGTAGTTTCTTTTTGTCTAAACCATGTATAAAAAAAAAAAAAAAAAAAAAAAAAAAAAAGCCTCTGATACTGTTGTCCGGGGCCAGACCATCACCACACCACGGCCAGTCCAGTCCATCACCAGATATCCCAATGTTGTTTTGCTGATCTGGACACCTGCGTGTGTCAGTGTATTTTCCCTGCCTGCATTCTGAACTGTTCTGCTGTGTATCTCTGAATAAACTTCACACTTTGCTTTTAAGAAGAATGGTCTACAGTGTTTTCCCAGCTATCCCAGCTATCAGTAAAGCCCCCGTCTCACATAGCGAGATCGCTGCTGTGTCACGGTTTTGGTGACGCAACAGCGACCTCACCAGCGATGTCGCTATGTGACACTTTGCAGCTATCAGGCCCCTGCTGTGAGGTCGCTGATCGCTGCAGAATGTCCTGGACCATTTTTTGGTCTTTGCCCTCCCGCTGGTCAGCACACATCGCTGTGTGTGACCAGCGATCAGGCTGGTAACCATGATAAACAGCGGGTTACTAGGGGCACACGCGCACCTAGTAACCCATGGTTTATCATGGTTACCACTCTGCAACGGTGAGCGGGAGGTTACGCTCACCGTAGCAGAGTGGTAACCATGATAAACAGCGGGTTACTAAGTGCGCGTGTGCCCCTAGTAACCCGCTGTTTATCATGGTTACCAAGAAGCAGGCTGGTAACCAGGACGTCGTGGAAAGATTCTTTCCACTATGTCGCTGCTCCCCTGATCGCTGGTGAGCCTGCCTGTTTGACAGCTCACCAGCGATCACTTAGCGACTCAGCAAAAATCCCTGACAGGTTGTATCGTTGTCGGGATCGCTGTAGCGTCGCTAAGTGTGACGGGGCCTTAAGGACTTTCTTACAGATGTGTTTAAATAAAATGTTTCTGTGCTGAGATAATCTTATAAATGGGCCCCTGCTGTGTATTGTGTAATAGCTGTGTATGACCGTACAGGGACACGGTCTAATCATACATCTCCTGGGCAGGGGAGGACGCAAAAGAGTATACAAACATTATAGAACGAGATCAAAAATGATTCTGTGTGTGAGGTAAAACATTACCCTGCCTGTTTTATCACATGAGCGAGTATTTCTGCTTTGTCTCCAGTCCTCTGAGCTCATCATAAATCAAGTCAGTGACATATGAACGCAGCAGGAGCCCCTACATCCCTGACTTGAATTATGATTAACTTGGGGGACTGGAGACTGAGCAGAAATACTCGCTCATGTAATAAAACAGGCAGGGAAATAAACTAATATTTTGCTATAACACCATCTAGCCAAGGTCCTGCAATGTCTGCACATAAGACATAGCAAATCAGAAAAACTATACTACATTTCTACTATTATTACACCTACTACATATTGGGATAGGATTTTGGAGATGGGAATACCCCTCTAAGTCTAATGTGTACGTGGGCTTTAATAGCATCCCTACCCACACTAACAGTTGATTAAAGCCCAGAGACTAAGAGACATAACTCCCAACGATAAATAAGAGTGGTCAATACATTACCTTCCTTCATGTTGGCAAATCTCTCCTTAAGCTGGTGATCGACCTCAGGACCAAAGGCAAAATTATTCACAAAAATAACACTGCAAGATAATAGCAATGTTAATCCCAGAACTTTAACAAAACTTCTTTTTGCCACTCTGTTCGGCAAGATAAGTCTTCAAGCCAGAAGCACAAAAGTTATTCTCATGCTTATTATATGAAGCAAACAGCCTGAATTATTAGGAAACTACAAATTCATTTCATAGCAGTATACCACCACGAAAAAAACAAAGTCCTGCAGCACTCAGTCACAGAAACAGAAATCATTGGGAAAATGTGCATGGCCTAATGGTCCTTGGCTAGATGAACACAAATTAGGGTACACTTGCTGGAAAAAGGTTTTTTCATAAGTGAATATCCTGGAACTCAAAATTGAAAAGGAACTTTAAAGGATTCATTCCAAAACCATCTTTAGCAGGTATTAACCCTGTAAATACATATGCAGCCAGACGCCTTCATTGTCTATGCATCTATCTTAAGAGATAAAGCTTGCTGACTGGCTAATTGCAATAGATCAGACAACCCCCTTCCCAATCTATGCATGGGTCCTAACAGTGGGAGGCTGGCCCACATAACAGACGTTACCCATGACTTCCAGAACTTGCTGTCAAGCACAAGAACAAAGTTTCACTGCCAGGAGCAGCGTCTATATCCAAGTGATGACTTTATAAATACAAGTGTATATTGCCAAGTTGTATGTATTTATATTTCTAAACACATTCTAAAAGATCATTTTGGAGTGGATAATCCACTCGACACGACATTGCAGAGAAATTCACATTTGTTCGTTTTGGAGAGCAGTATGTGATATCTCTGCTTGCAGATCAACTGGGCATTTCTTGAGAGCTCTCTGGAAGTGTACACTTTCTCCCCTTCGTTTCAGATGCTGCCATTCTCAGCTCAGCAGCTGATCTAGCAGTCTCAGACGCCGGCAAGCGGTGACAGCCACCGCTTGTGAGGGAGAGGTGAAAGCACATGCCGAGAAAAAAATTAAATGCCCAGTGCAAGCAGAGATTTCACATGAACGATGCAGCACAAAATAAATAAGTGCACCAGAATCTGGTGAGAACGTGACTTTTTACAATGTATTTAAGTTAAAGTTTTGAGAAAGAAACAAGTCCTTTAAAAAAATCAAAAATGTTGTATAGTGAAACGAAATGTATATAAAAAAAAAAGTGAAATACTTCTCCATTAGTTATGCTTTAAATGGCAAAAAATTCATGTATTCAATATATGCATACATGAATCATAAAGACAAGCCTCTACTTATAAGTATGTAAAATGACAAGTGGATAAAGTTCTTCCAGACACCTGCAGTAAATAAGTCTCCTTGGGATATCCTGTATGCAGGCACCTGCGTACAGAAAATAGAAGTGTTTTCTTGGGACCGCTTTATTCTACACAACCTTTTTAGACCAGGTTCTCCCACTACACATTGGATGTGGAATACAACAATCAAACGTAAGTAAATGGGGGGTTTTCCAAACCCTATTCGCTTACAGCGTTAAAATCTGCAGTGGATTCTAGAAATACAGAAGATTATCTTAGAAGTAAGCGCCAACTGTTGTGGATTTCACCCAGACCAAGGAAGTGGTGGAAATGCGCGGTTTCTTGCACATAAGTGTTTAACAAGTGCCGTTCAAAATATAGATTTAAACAAAAAAATATATATATATTAACACCTGTTTTCAAGCAAATGTACTCAAATTTGGACAGGACATGAAGCTGAATGATCATGGAAAAGTTTGATACAATTGAACAGTGGGATCAGTTTCCAAACAAATCCCTAATAGAGGGAACCTGGAAAGACGGATAATGCCATTATCCTGCACATGTATATTGTTGATCAGTAGGTTAATAGCATTATGGAGGTGAAAGGCCACTGTATTTAAGGTGCGGCTTCCAGGAGAAACTTATCTTTATTTCATCTGGGGGCCGCTAGCTTTCAGCCATATAGGCAAGCAGATGCGGTTAGTCACCATTTAAAGCACTGTGTGCAGCAACTGTAAGCACACCCCGGCACTTTAAAAATACTTCAAAAGCAAGCTGTCAAAGAGGAGTGTTTACAGCTGCGGCTCGCAGCGCTGTCAGCGGCGACTAACCGCTCTGGAACACATGTATGACCAAAAGCGGTAGTAGCCGCACTTACAGTACGACGGTCAGGCACCTGTACAATAACATTATCTTGACAGATTCCTTTTATCGACCTTATATGAGGGACCATTACCATCACCAATATTTAAAGGAGTTGTCCACTACTAGGACAACCCCTTCTTGATCAAAATGTTTGGCCCAGATAAAATGAAAAATCTATACTCTCCCCGTGTGCCAGCGCTGTTCCAGCGGTGTCAGCACTTGCTGTCCCGAGGATTTAGTGCGGTTGTTGTGACACTTGAGCCAGGCGCCCAATCAGCAGTAGTCAGGACTGCAGCTGATCTCTGACTACCTCTTCAAGTTCAATTTCGTCCGAAAACTGAGACAGTGACGCCAGCGATGATTGGGTGCCGGCCTCACGTGTCATTCCACCGCATGGGAGCCTCAAGACCGTGAGTGCCGACACCGCTAGAATGGCGCCGGCACAGGAGGATTGTATAGGCTTTTTTATTTAATCGGGGACAAATATTTTGATCAAGAAGGGGTGTTGTCTTAGTAGTGGACAACCTCTTTAAGACTGATAATTTCTCCAAATATTAACAGCATCATAAGGTGGTATGATGTTTAAACAAGGCTGTAGTGGTGGGACAATGACAACCAAGAAAAAAAACTCAGAAGTACTTCAAATTATACTCTCAACAATTGAAACTGCAACACCAAGAAGGAAATATTGTGTAATTCTGGATATCACGGGATGGATAGACAAGTTTCTGATGGTCAAATGATGAAAAAATGGAAACAGTTTTCAAAACATCTAGATTTATTCAGTATCAAAATAAGACCATCAGCCAAAGAAATCAATGCACTTACAGCCTTGGCTGATATCAATGAGGTTATTAATGGTTGTCTGAGGAATCACATCAGCAATGGAGGTCTGTCCTCTTCAACGATAAGTCCTGCTTTTCTCTTGGATGCAGTAACAGTCTGAGATTGGTCTGGAGACCGCGTGGGTATCGCCATGAAAAGGTCTTCACGAGTGTCCCAGGAGCAGTTCTCAACATGACAAAGCCAGGCCACATTTTGCTTGTGGTACTTTAAATAGCCTGTGTGGTCTAAACGTGTTACTAGGATCTGCAGTGTCTACAGACATGTCTTTCATCGAGCACATCTGAGATCACACTGGCCGGAAATTGCCAAGGGAACTCCATTAGGCGCCATTTTTCAAGTCTATTACAGTCTCCCACGGGCAACGCTTTATATAAATAAAAAAATAAAAAAAAAAGTTCTTCACAAGTAATGTAACACCTGTCCTAAGATCAGGAATATAGTGTGGGGTGGCAATGTCTAGTAGCTAGGTCCCTCTAATCTTCATTCCAGGTACACTAACAACTCAGCGTTTCATTTGGAGGTGGAACCAGTGGTACAGCCATTTTTCCAAAGTGTCTTAAGAACTATTTTGCAACACAAAAACACCAATCCGCATATTGCTCGTTCAACAGTGAGCAGCCACAGTAGCCTAAACTTACGACTCTGACCTGCAGAACCTCAGTACATGTCTCCCATCGAGCACATCTAAGACGTCATTGTGCAAAAGGAGCTGCCAGCAGCTAATCTTGATGATTTGCCCAAGTGTATTCAGCATGACAGAACATTCCTCAGATAACTATTCGTAACCTTATACATAGCAGCTATGTAGTGTAAGCACAAGCATTTCTGCAAATGGCGCTAGTTCTTGATACTGAATAAATAGATTTTTGGAAAATGTTGCTTCTATTTTTCCATCATTTGCATATCAGTAACATGTCTATCCATCCTGTGATTTCCAGAATACCACAACTTTTACTACTTGGTGACACAATTTTAAATGTTGAAGACTGCATTAACCACATTGGTTTATAATAGTGGGAGCAAGTCACTCAGGCTAATATATATAGCAGATAAAACACCTCGTGTTGGCAATTCTTTCCCTCCATTCCTCCGAGAGGAAGTCTCCACGTTCCAGCTAAACAGAAAGAAAAGAAATACAAATTACATCAGGTAAAATAATCTGAACTTTAATTTTTATTTCCTGGGAAATCATCTGAGGTCCTAGACACAGATTCTGCTCATGTATGCCGCATTTGTTCGGCTTGTTTTGGTTGCAGTTGTCAGCACTAAATCACACAATCGCAATCTGTTATGATTATTGACATTTTTTCCTTTTCTGATGCATTTTGGGAGCAGATTGGACATCTTTTTTATTTTATTTTTTTAGTGCAGGAGGCTAAGAGTTTGAACATAAAAACGCAATCGCATAACAGTGCATCGAAGCAGTTATGGAGAAAAAAAAAAAAAAAAAGCACAAAAATGTAGTTCTTCTGCGTCTTTAAAAAGAGAATATGTCAGCAGATTTGGCTACGTAAAAGACAGTAGCATGAGGTAGGGGCAGAGATCCTGACTCCAGTGACATCACTTCCTTTATGATGCAGCAGAACTAGCAGAGCACATATTGAGATGTGTATAACCTGCCCACGCCACAACTTACTGTGCACACAGTACTGTGACAGAGCGGCTAACCAGTATTGGGAAGGGGGCAGGGGTAGCTGGACTAGGAGGCACAAGGGAAGTTGTCCTCTAGTGATAATCTGCTGATAAAACAGCAACACACCCCATAAACCACATCACTGTAATCAGGGTCTCTTCTCCTACATCATAGTGCTCTCAGAGTAAATAACAAAAACTTCCTGACAAATTCACTTTAATTTGCACAATGGATATGAGTTTTCATGAAAAACACATCAACTTTGCTTGACCTGTTGAAATCGGTAGATTTTCTGCCCATAAAAAAATGCTGGCTATGTGGAAACATGACCAAAAGTTATTTTCCACGGCTACGCAACAATCAGCTGCTCGAAGAGGATGGAGTGTTCGGACATGCCATGGCCCTTTCAATGTTTATATTGCGCCTTCTTGCATTTTGGCTACTTAGCAATGGCAGCATTGGCCCACTGACGTAGCCTCTTTATACAAATGAGCAATGCAGGAGCCGAAAGTCAGTCAGACCACCACTGATCTGATGATCTAACCATGGCCTATCAATATTTTAATGCTGGAAGGCTCCTTTGATGGCATTGGGGTATTTTGTGATAGATTTACCAAGTAGCCCACCTGCTGCCTTACATTTATACAACCATATATCAATTAATTAGCTCCGTTTAAACTAACACTGACTAAAATTATGAAATCTCATGAAAAATGTGAGGCAGAAGTTTTTAGTTAGGAATGTGTGTAGTTTTCAGCCCAGAGCCATCTAAAGGTGGGCAAGTAAATTTTTATGCCTCGTCACAATGTATAACGAGGTGCTTCTCATTACAGTTTACAGCATGTTCATAGCTGCAGAATGATCATTACAGTGGAATCAAGATTATTCAAGTGTAAACTATTATTAAAATACAAGGAGGACATTGCTCTTCCCAAGCTTACAACTTACTGTGTACTCTGCATGCTTTTTCCCATACCACTTCATCCATTTTCGGAACTCTTTATCCATTGTCTACAGAGTTAGAATGAAAAAAAAATAAAAAATAGGGAAATTGCAAAAACAATGTGCCTTACAATCCTAAATAAGTATAACAATGTCAGACTTTATATAATGTGGTTTTCACTCCTTCACTCCCTGGCAATTTTACATTCTTTATCTTTTGGTTTTTTTCTTGCCTTCTTTCAAGAGGCATAACCATTTTTCTATCAACATACAGTGGCTTGCGAAAGTATTGACCCCCTGGCATTTTTTATGTTTTGCTACCACACAAACTGGAATTTCACGTTTGTTTTTTGTTTTCTTTTAGGGTTTGCATCAGTAAAGAACATGCCTACAACTGTAAACATTTTGTTTTCTTTTTATTGTGAAGAAAACAACAAATAAGACAAAATAACTGTAAACTTGAGTGTGCGTAACTATTCACCCCCTAAAGTCAGTACTTTGTAGAGCCTCCTTTTGCGTCAATTACAGCTGCAAGTCACTTTGGATAAGTCTCTATGAGATTTCCACATCTTGTCACTGGGATTTTTGCCAATTCCTCAATGCAAAACTGCTCCAGCTTCTTCAAGTTAGATGGTTTCCACTGGTGAACAGCAATCTTCAAGTCTGATCACAGATTCTCAATTGGATTAAGGTCTTGGCTTTGACTAGGCCACTCCAAAACATTTACACGTTTCCCCTTAAACCACTCGAATGTTGCTTTAGCAGTATGCTTTGTCTTGTTGTAAGGTGAACCTCCGTCCCAGTCCAAATCATTGACAGACTGAAACAGGTTCTGCTCAAGAATATCCCTGTATTTCACACCATCCATCTCCCCCTCCCTCAGCTTGGACCATTTTCCCTGTCCCTGCTACCAAAACACAAACCCCACAGCACGATGCTGCCCCTACTATATTTCACTGTGGTGATGGTGTTCTTGGGGTGATGAGCTGTGTTGCTTTGGGAACAGACGTGGCGTTTAGCTTAGTGGCCAAAAAGTTCAGTTTTGGTCTCATCTGACCACAGCACCATCCTCCATACATTTAGGGAGCCTCCCACATGACATTTGGCAAACTCCAAATGAGCCTTTCATTTTGTTAAGTCTTTTTTCTGCCCACTCTTCCATAAAGGCCACCTCTGTGGAGTGTTTATCTTATTGTGGTCCTATGGACAGATACTCCAGTCTCTGCTTGGGAACGCTGCATCTCCTTCAGAGTTACCTTTGGTCTCTGTGCTGCCTCTCTAATTAATGCCCTCCTTACCCGGGCTGAGAGTTTTGGTGGGTGGCCCTCTCTTGGCAGGATTGTTGTGGTACCATGTTCTTTCCATTTGATGGTTCTCCGGGGGAAGATCAAAAGACATTGGGATTTTTTATAACCCAACTTTGACTTTTTCTTCTCAACAACTTTGTCCCTGACTTGTTAGAAGCTCTCCTTGGTCTTCATGGTTTTGTTTGGTTAGTGGTGCCTCTTGCTTAAAGGGGTTGTCCAGTCAAAAATGCAGACTTATGCACTGCAGACTTATGAATCCTCCCAAGCGCAGACAATGTATGCTGCGGGGATTCGCCGGTATGAGACCCAGGACCGGATTCTATGTATACGTTATACATATCCCCGGCCATTTAGCACCGCCTCTCTCCATTCAATTGTATGCAGCGAGGCCACGTCAAACTTTTCTTTGAGACTTTTTTTCTGTTGACCGCTGGGTAAGGGATTGTTCTATGCATCATATTTTATGCATACCATTATAGGATACATATGATATTTTGATTTTTATTGCATTTTTTTTTAGGGAGGTGTGGTGACAGAAAAACTGCAATTCTGGCATTTTTTTCTTTATGACATTGACGTATGGGTTAATTTCATATTTTAAAAAGTAGACTTTTATAGATGTGACAACACCAATTAGGTTTAGATTACTTTATTTTTAATATGAGAAACAGGTGGAGATTGGAATTTTTATATATATTTTGAAAAACCCAAACTTTTTACTTTAATGTTTTAGTTCCCTTAGGGCACTTGAACCTGTAAATGTTTGATAGCTTCATCTATATACTGCAATACCACATCACAGTCTCCTATGAAGCTCAGCCTGTAGTTTGACTGCGCAGGAGTACCAAAGATAGAGACATGAGAGCTTTCCACAGGTCCTTATCTGCCATGGTAACCCATCAGTAGCCTGCAAATCACATCACAAAAGCCTGACAGAAGCCAATGTGCATTTGTAGCTGCGATATGCCATAATTGGGTGTCCGGTGGAGATCATGGTCATATAGCACTTTGCACCAGCTGAGAGAACACTTACCTCAGCATACTTGGCGGGGATGTCAGCCTTCTCCACCCCATAATGGTGTTTACAGCCCGTAGCTGCAGCCACTTGTAAAACAACCTGCCCGACACCTGAAAGGTGAAGATATACAAAGCCCAGGTTACAACAGTACTAGTATGCTTTTTTTAGTCTGAATACTTGCATATTAACACTTATGCCATGTACACATTCATCTTTATATATAATAGAAGAATGACAGATTAAGACAGACAAGATAAGGAGAACTATCTGCAGCTTTCACTGGCCATTTTCATGAATAACTTGTCTAACATGATGAACTACTAACAGGTTCAGTGTGATCAGAGATTGCGTGAGCCTAACACTCCATCCAAATGAATCTCTAGAGGCAAATTAACATGATTACATAAAATGTATGTGCACGGCGCTGCCACTACAACCTGCTCGAGCTCAGGCTGGATCATGACAAGAGCAGCCAAAAAAAAAAAAGAAGATTTCGTAATAGTGACCTGAAATAACACATCTTTGACTACTGAATGAGTGTCAGCCCAAACTGACAGTATAAAAACTAGGCACATAGCATATGTGGAAAAACTTCCCCTTCAAGCTAAGTGCACCCTTGGTGTGGCCAAGAGGCTCAGCATCACATTGGTGACTGACAGCGCTACCATGCCTGGAGCAAGCAGTGTCTGCAGAGAAAACTATTAGGCCACGTGCACACATTTGGTGAGTTTTTTACATCAGTATTTGTAAGCCAAAACCAGGAGAGAAACAGTAAGCGGAAAAGTATAATAGAAACACGTCACCACTTCTGTATTTATCACCCACTCCTGGTTTTGGCTTACACATACTGAGGTAAAAAGCTCACTAAACAATCAACATGTGCACGTGGTATTAATTACCTGTGAGAGGGAATTTACAAGTAGTGGGCGAAAAAGTGCACAGAGACACTTGGCCACACAAAGGGTGCACAGAGTCACTTTCTGCAATATACATTATGCACTGTCATGGGTTGTACAGCACTGGATCACAGCATATATTTTCATCTTCTTGTTGACTGCTACTAGAAGGAGCCCGCCCCCTGTTGGACTAAATAGAGACATATCATTGGAAGGGCAGATACGAACAGCCTGCCACCGGCCACGCCTCCAGCTATTGTCAGGCAACTGGCTGTTCCTTGCAGTGAGGAGCAGCTCCTGTCACACGGAATTACAAGAGAGTTATAAAAGATCATTAACGTGCACTGATCATCTCATCTTTATAATGTATGAGTGCAGGAATAGAGCATAAAAACCCTTTTAACAAAAAAAAAAAAAACTGGGTTCCCATTGATCAGTTGTAGAAAAATTGGTTTTCTTGAGCTTGAAGTGATCACTAGGATGTAAATTTAATACAGACATGCAACAGTTGCCATCAGCTTTTTCACCAGTCACTACAGCAAACACATGTGGCCAGATCAAAAAAGACAACATGCAGCAGTTTTTAATTTGGCTCCAGTGCAACAATATATGTGCATGGTCATGTAAATAATTCTAAAGCAAGCATTGGGATCAGTTTCTGCATCAGTTTCCCTCCGGTGTGTCACTACCACACCAACAAAGAGGTTGGTGGGAGGGGAGAAAGTTAGATTGGTGGAAACAAGCTCAGAGTTATCCAGGTAGTCTTAAAGGGCATCATATATTTAACAGTTACTCACCACTGCCAAGGTCCACAAACAGGTCATCCTCAGTCATTTTGATTTCATCAATCATTTGGGCCACCAGGTCAAACGATGTTTCACCATACACTTCCGGGGAGAAAGGCTCATAGTTATTCAGCTTCTCTGGATCAGTTACGGAGTGGTTGTAGACTTGCTGTAATAGGTGGCGAAGGAGACCTGTGGACGGGCGAGTGTTCAACTTCATAGGCTGAGTGGTACCTTTCCACTTTCAGAGAAATAGAAATAAAGAGTACATTACCATTAGCTTTCTGCTTTATAGAAATAAAACCCTGCCACAGTAACATACAGAAAACAAGATGGAGAAAGGCGCTAGGTTCTTACAAGACCTTAAAGTTATAAAGAATGGTTCACTAGTCCCCAGCAACATATGGGGAAAAAATATAATATAATATATATATATATACATAGGGTGGGCCATTTATATGGATACACCTAAATAAAATGGGAATGGTTTGTGATATCAACTTCCTGCTTGTGGCACATTAGTATATGGGAGGGGGAAAACTTTCATAGATGGGTGGGGACCATGGCGGCCATTTTGAAGTCGGCCATTTTGGATCCAACTTTATTTTTTTTTCAATTGGTCATGTGACACGTCAAACTTATTGAAAAAAAAATAATAATATATATATATATACATACATACATACACACATATATACATATTATATATATATATATATATATATATATACATACATACATATATATACACATATATATATATATACATATACACACACATACATACATAGCTCAAAAAATAAAGGGAACACTCAAATAACACATCCTAGATCTGAATGAATGAAATATTCTCATTGAATACTTTGTTCTGTACAAAGTTGAATGTGCTGACAACAAAATCACACAAAAATCATCAATGAAAATCAAATTTATTAACCAATGGAGGCCTGGATTTGGAGTCACCCCCAAAATTAAAGTGGAAAAACACACTACAGGCTGATCCAACTTTGATGTAATGTCCTTAAAACAAGTCAAAATGAGGCTCAGTATTGTGTGTGGCCTCCACGTGCCTGTATGACCTCCCTACAATGCCTGGGCATGCTCCTGATGAGGTTGCAGATGGTCTCCTGTGGGATCTCCTCCCAGACCTGGACTAAAGCATCCGCCAACTCCTGGACAGTCTGTGGTGCAGCGTGACGTTGGTGGATGGAGCGAGACATGATGTCCCAGATGTGCTCAATTGGATTCAGGTCTGGGGAACGGGCGGGCCCGTCCATAGCTTCAATGCCTTCATCTTGCAGGAACTGCTGACACACTACAGCCACATGAGGTCTGGCATTGTCCGGCATTAGGAGGAACCCAGGGCCAACCGCACCAGCATATTGTCTCACAAGGGTCTGAGGATCTCATCTCGGTACCTAATGGCAGTCAGGCTACCTCTGGCGAGCACATGGAGGGCTGTGCGGCCCTGCAAAGAAATGCCACCCCACACCATTACTGACCCACTGCCAAACTGGTCATGCTGAAGGATGTTGCAGGCAGCAGATCGCTCTCCACGGTGTCTCCAGACTCTGTCACGTCTGTCACATGTGCTCAGTGTGAACCTGCTTTCATCTGTGAAGAGCACAGGGCGCCAGTGGCGACTTTGCCAATCCTGGTGTTCTGTGGCAAATGCGAAGCGTCTTGCACGGTGTTGAGCTGTGAACACAACCCCCATCTGTGGACGTCGGGCCCTAATACGACCCTCATGGAGTCTGTTTCTAACAGTTTGTGCAGACACATGCACATTTGTGGCCTGCTGGAGGTCATTTTGCAGGGCTCTGGCAGTGGACACACCTTCTCATTTAAAGATTTTTCTGTATTTTCATGACTATGAAAATTGTACATTCACACTGAAGGCATCAAAACTATGAATTAACACATGTGGAATTATATACTTCACAAAAAAGTGTGAAAAAACTGAAAATATGTCTTATATTCTAGGTTCTTCAAAGTAGCCACCTTTTGCTTTGATGACTGCTTTGCACACTCTTGGCATTCTCTTGATGAGCTTCAAGAGGTAGTTACCGGAAATGGTCTTCCAACAATCTTGAAGGAGTTCCCAGAGAAGCTTAGCACTTGTGGGCCCTTTTGCCTTCACTCTGCGGTCCAGCTCACCTCAAACCATCTCGATTGGGTTCAGGTCTGGTGACTGTGGAGGCCAGGTCATCTGGCGTAGCACCCCATCACTCTCCTTCTTGGTCAAATAGCCCTTACACAGCCTGGAGGTGTGTTTGGGGTCATTGTTCTGTTGAAAAATAAATGATGGTCCAACTAAACGCAAACCGGATGGAATAGCATGCCGCTGCAAGATGCTGTGGTAGGCATGCTGGTTCAGTATACCTTCAATTTTGAATAAATCCCCAACAGTGTCACCAGCAAAGCACCCCCACACCATCACACCTCCTCCACCATGCTTCACGGTGGGAACCAGGCATGTAGAGTCCATCCGTTCACCTTTTCTGCGTCGCACAAAGACACGGTGGTTGGAACCAAAGATCTCAAATTTGGACTCATCAGACCAAAGCACAGATTTCCACTGGTCTAATGTCCATTCCTTGTGTTCTTTAGCCCAAACAAGTCTCTTCTGCTTGTTGCCTGTCCTTAGCAGTGGTTTCCTATCAGCTATTTTACCATGAAGGCCTGCTGAACAAAGTCTCCTCTTAACAGTTGTTGTAGAGATGTGTCTGCTGCTAGAACCTCTTGAAGCTCATCAAGAGAATGCCAAGAGTGTGCAAAGCAGTCATCAAAGCCAAAGGTGGCTACTTTGAAGAACCTAGAATATAAGACATATTTTCAGTTGCTTCACACTTTTTTGTTAAGTGTATAATTCCACATGTGTTAATTCATAGTTTTGATGCCTTCAGTGTGAATGTACAATTTTCATAGTCATGAAAATACAGAAAAATCTTTAAGTGAGAAGACACACACATATATATATATATATATATATATTTATTAATTTGAAGTACAGCAGTACTTGCATGCCCCGAAGCTTCACTCAGAACACAAACTATGGCCACAGGTTCTGTCACGCTCGCTAAGTAGGTGGATGTGCTGCCACCAACACCTACTGTAGTTCCTTCTGATACCTGGCAGAATAACAACTTAGAGAAGAGATCTGCAGCAAACTTGGCATTGAAATAGATTCTTCAAAAATGAATGGTGTATTCTGGCAACCTGATCATACAACCTAAACAGTAAATGGGGGTCCGTTAGCTAAAATCGCCATAATGGGGCACGTGAATGGCGCAACAGACTACATGTTCGACTTGTGTCACTCAATATCTTTGGAAATGCCTGGGCGCTGTACTCTGCTTGTGCACCTCTGCTCCATCCACATGGGGCTCAGCATAGCCCAATTCTTAGAAAGGCTGGGGCTCACACAGTGAACATTAACTTATGCCTCATTCTATGACTACGCGATAAGAGTGGTATTCCCACAATTGAAAGCTAAGATATTAATGTCATACAGTCCAAATCGCAATGCAGATCTAGACTTAAAAAGGTCCTGTCACCAGGTAAAGGTGGCCAGTTTTTGGTTTGATCTTATTTCCACTGCTCCTGACTTGTTTGTTTTATAATTTGCAGTATGAACCCCATTTAGAGCTATTTTTATGGTTTTACCAAGAGGGCGAGATACACAAGTCCATAATGCAAAGCAACCTAAAAACATGTCCACCCTGCTAAAAGCCATAAAAATTTGCAATAAATAAAGATGCCCAGGTCGTTGTAACCACATAGCAAATTTAAAAGGAAAAAAAAACAACCAACAATACTCAGGGGAGTAGTGGTAATAAAATAAGACCCAAAACTGTAGACTCCTAAGCAGATAGGTCCTCTAAAGAAACATGGAGTATGGCATTTTCAAAACAGGTCACCATGAATCTGCTGCATGGCTGCACTTCAAAACAGACACTTTCCATAGATGTTCCCCAGTGCCTGACAACCAGTACAAAATAACACAGCAGCAATTGACCAGAGAGGGATTTGACATGTTATTACACTGCACATATAATAGCACAAAACAAAGTTAATATACATGCAACGACTTCACAAGACATAATAGGAGCAGATGCTATTAACTTCACAGAAACCAAATCCTGGCGGAGGCACAGGAAGCCCCATGGGAACAGACAATGAATGTAATATGGACACAGTGTGCAATCTTACCAGCTGATGGATGCTGTCTATGGCTCGGTTATACTTCTCACACAGTCGCTGCATGCTCTCAAAACTGAAGCAAGGAAAAGACTGGTTATACTCCAGCAGTAAGGATATGTAAAGTAGCAAAATGAAACAATGTGATGGCAGCAATTGCCTCCCTGATATCACCTTTTATTGCATGGTTGTCATAAAACAGCTCAAAGAAAAGTAAAGGGTATTCTGTACTTCACAGGAAAAAAAAAACACTAATGGCTAGGGTCTGGTAAAAGGATGAACATGGCTGTATAACCTCTTACCCTCCAGCAATGATTGACAATGCAGTACACAAACTGGGGGTGCTCGGCTTGTTTCTTTCCGGTCAGATTGATCATTGCGTCTGACAGATAACTTAAGTATTATTTTTTTAGTATACTCACTTATATAGCACCATTAGTTCCACAGCGCTTTACATACATTATCAGCACTGTTCCCATTGGGGATCTCAATCTAGTTTCCCTATCAGTATGTCTTTTGAGTGTGTGAGGAAATCGGAGAACCCGGAGGAAAATCAACACAAACACGGCGAGAACATACCTGAATGTGGTAAGAAACACGAGAATACTATCCAAAACAGGTGTCATTGTTAGAATGCCAAAGACAACTAACAGAATGGTGGCTCCCATGCTCGGCTGCTGCTCCATTCCAACAGGGCATTTCACAGGCGATAACTTCCAAAGTTTGAAATACCCCTTTAAATAAGACCTTTCACAAAATTGTTCATGGTGAACTGGACACACGATGTCGGGGTCTGTGCATACATTGCGTTTGTCGTGTTTTATCTGTCCTAGCAAAGTGAATGAGAGTCCTTAAAGGGAATCTCTCACCACATGTGACGTATCTAAACTATTAATATGGGCATACAGGTTATAGACTGCTGAGAAGAATGATAGATGCCTGTATGCCTCATATCAGATGCCTTGTTGTTGAGAAATTATCTTTAATCACTTTATATAAATGCGCTCTTACAGGAAGCGTCCTCCCCATAGCCTGGAAGATAACTCTGCCCTTCAGAGCTTATTATATAGAAGGTGAAGTTACCAGAGTGAGACATAAAACTAACACAGAACAGGAGAAATGACCTTTGTCTTCTTAAACACATTTTTTGCTTCTCTGAGCTATGCGGTATTGTAACATTACAGCTTTGTCGGCCTGTGAGATGGAAGCGGAGAGGAACCTGCAGATGTGTCAGGTATAATCGCACACCGCTCTGTAGTGAGATCAGGAGAGCAGACTGTCAGTCATTACATGTCTCACACTGGTAACGTCCCCTTCATATATAATCATCTCTGGAGGCAGAGTTATCTCCCAAACAACATCCTCCCCGGAGCCTGGAAGAGGTCATTTATATAAAGTGATAAAAGATTATTTATCAACAAGGCATCTGATATGAAGCATACAGGGATCACTCTGCTCAGCAGTCTATAACCTGTATGCCCATATTAATAGTTTAGATAAGTCAAATGTAGTGACAGATTCCTTTTAGGTCTCATGCACACGTTGCTTATTTTTTTCCTTGCAGATGTAACTCTGCAGCATGTCAATTCTTTCAACATTTTGCTGCAGATTTCACCCATACTAATCAGTGGGGAAAAAATCCGCAACAAAAGCGCATGTAAACAACCTGACAAGAACGCACGCATTTTATGCGTTTTTCCTGGCATGAGATGCAGAAATGGTGCAGAAATTTCTGCAAAAAAAGCTTAACATGCACATCACTTTATATTTTAGTTTTTTTCCTAAGGAGTTAAAAAAAAAAAAAAAAAAAAAGTTAAGTGCAAGTAAATGTTATCAGACCGTTCTCATTGGGGGCATATACTTTTTCCAATAATAAGCAGGCATTTACACTCAAAGGAAAAAACACCCCCCCACCATAGCTTAAGGGGGCCGCACATGAACAAAATTGGAACATAAAGGGCCGTGTTTTTTGCGGGAGAAGATTACAGTTTCAGTGATATATATATATATTTTTTAAATATGACTTTTTGATCTTTTTTTTGGGAAGGAGGGTGGAGGAGGGGGGGGGCGCGCATGTTTTTTATTCTTATTAATGGTGTTTATCATATGGGTTATTGTGCAGGACTTCTCTTTTACTTCAATTTTTACATAAAACATTTTTACTGGCCAAATATTATTCCTATATATATATATATCTATATTTATATATATATATCTATATATCTTCTTTTTTTTCTGACCCCCCCCCCCCAATCCGCCCCATAAAGTCATATAGTTTTACA
This sequence comes from Phyllobates terribilis, assembly GCF_046119375.1. NCBI lineage: Eukaryota > Metazoa > Chordata > Amphibia > Anura > Dendrobatidae > Phyllobates > Phyllobates terribilis. Next base: position 740,424,961 of record NW_027362761.1, on the reverse strand, counting down.
ATTAGCCCTTATTGTAATTCTGGCTCCCACAGTGTAATATCCCCAAGTTTGTAATAATGTCGCTTCTCCTATAATGTCGCTCAACCTGTAACAATGGTACCTTATCTTGTAATAATGTCCCCAAGCTTGTCCCCCTGTAATAAGGTCCCTTCTCCTATAAAAACATCTTCAAGCCTGTAATTATGTCCTTCGTCCAGTAGTAATGTCCCCATCCTGATCCCATCTTATAGTAATGTCCTATCTTCTAGAAATTGTCCCCTTCTTTTAACAATGTTTCCCATTCTGCTGCACTTCACATACACATAAAAACAATTCTTCTCACCTGATCTCGCTCCCTCGCTTAGCAATGACGTCATGTTCGGCCTTGCCGGGACACAGTCATCAGCTGCTGGCCTCTGCCTGGCCAGTGGCTGGAATTGTTAAGGCAGTGCAGAGAGTCGATCTCTGGGCCGCAATACATTTCAATTTAATGTGCGCCTGTGGACACACATTCAGTTACAATCACTGGACGTGATTGTCTCAGGGGACCAAGGGCTGCACAACAGAGCCTCAGGGGTCACATGCGGCCCCTGGGATGCATGGTTTAGACCCCTGGCTTAGAGCAAGGTTCTCAGTGGGAGATGTAATGATAGAGCTCTGATCTCCTGGTCTAACCTCCTACATGAGTTTAACTTTGTCACATTCCAAACCCTTCTATTAGCTCTCCTGATAGTGTCAATCACAGTTATAATGAAAGCCCAATGTCACTGCTGAGCAAACATGACAGGAGTAACCACCTTCTGGACTACTTTTGTGTGAGATGTAATGAGCCTGCTATGATAAAAATAAAAATTATTATTATTATATTGCGCCAACATATTGCACAGCACTTTACAATTTTAGGGGGGACTTATACAGACAATACAGAATAAGGATATTTCATATCGTAAGGAGTGAGGGCCCTGCTCGCAAGCTTACAGTCTATGAGGAAATGGGGGAGACACAAAAGGTAGAATGAACATATATTGTATAATGCAGCCTTGATATACTAAATAGGATAAATAATAATACATCGACTGGTCGCCAGCCAGTATGTGTACAGTCCTGACCGAGGCTATTAAGTACATGGATGGTAGGAACCTGAGATTGAAGAAGATTTTAATATGAGGGAAAACTGGGACGGACAGATAGTGTGTGGAGGCGATACGCCAGTCTAAAGAAATGGGTTTTTAGAGTCCACTTGAAACTGTGGGTATTGGGAATTAATCAAACTGTCCTGGGTAGTGCATTCCAAAGAATTGGCGCAGCACGCAAGAAATCTTGGAGAAGGGAGTGGGAAGTTCAGATTATGGAGGATTTTAGTTTTAAGTCATTGGCAGAACGGAGGGTACATGTAGGGTGGTAGACTGAGACAAGGGAGGAGATGTAGGGGGGTACTGAAGCATGGAGTGCTTTGTGGGTAAGCGTAATAAGTTTAAATTGAACTCTATATTGGATGGGTAACCAATGCAATGACTGGCACAGGGAAGAGGCATCGGTGTAGCGGTTGGCGAGGAATATGATCCTTGCTGCTGCGTTAAGGACGGATTGGAGAGGGGAGAGTTTAGTAAGAGGGAGACCGATTAGTAGAGAGTTGTAATAGTCGAGACGAGAATGAATAAGAGCTACAGTAAGAGTTTTTGCCGAGACAAAGGGGAGAAATTTCCTGATTCTTGAGATGTTTTTGAGGTGTAGATGACATGAACGAGCGAGTGATTTGATGTGAGGAGTGAAGGAAAGATCTGAATCAAAAATGACCCCAAGACAGCGGGCTTATTGCTGGGGAGTGATTGTTGAGCCACAAACGGAAATGGCAATATCGGCCACAGGTAGGTTAGCGGAGGGAGGAAATACGAGTAGTTCAGTTTTTGACAGATTGTTTTAGGCAGAGGGAGGACAATGTTAGACACAGCAGAAAGACAATCACTGGTCTTGTAGTAATGCAGGGGTGATGTCCGGAGCAGAGGTGTATAATTGGGTGTCATCAACATAGAGATGGTACTGAAAACCAAATCTGCTGATTGTTTGTCCAATAGGAGCGGTGTATAAGGAGAAAAGAAGGGGGCCTAGGACTGATCCTTGAAGAACCCCGACAGTAAGGTGAAGGAGAGAGGAGGAGGAGCCGGCAAAAGACACAGAGAAGGAGCAGTCAGAGAGATAGGAGGAGAACCAAGAGAGAACAGTGTCCTTGAGCCCAATAGAGCAGAGCATCATGAGGAGGAGCTGATGATCCACAGTATCGAATGCTGCAGAGAGATCCAGGAGAATCAGCAGGGAGTAGTGACCATTAGATTTAGCTGTTAGTAGATCATTAGAGACTTTAGTGAGGGCAGTTTCAGTAGAATGTAAAGAGCGGAAACCAGATTGTAGAGGGTTAAGAAGAGCGTTGTCTGAGAGACAGCGGATTAGACGGAAAGGGACCAGGCGTTCCAGGAGTTTATAGATAAATAGAAGATTGGAAACAGGTCTGCAGTTCTGGTCAAGGGATGTTTTTTTAAGTAATGGATGTATGCTGGCGTGTTTAAAAGAAGAGGGAAAGATACCAGATGAGAGGGAGAGGTTGAAAATTTTAGTTAGGCGAGTGGTGACAGCTGGAGAAAGGGACTGAAGGAGATGTGAGGGAATAGGGTCACTGGTGCAGGTAGTAGGGCGAGAAGATGCAAGGAGCATGGTCACTTAATCTTCCTTGACTGGTTCGAAGTCAGAAAGTGAGCAAGATATCACTGTAGAGTAAATGTGTGTAATTACTGATACATCTCTGGACAGGTAAATGTGGGGGAGGGGCAGTACAGCAGAGATGACTGTGCTAGGAGTGCAGATAGAAGGGTTACTACTTTGTTATGTTTACTTATATAGTGCCATCATATTTCACAGCGCTTTACAGACATGGTCATCACAGTCGCCATTGGAGCTCACAATCTAAATTCCCTATCTATGTCTTTGGAGTGTGGGAGCAGACCACGGTACAGGGAGGAAACCCACACAAACACAGGGAGAACATACAAACTCCTTGCAGATGTTGTCCTTGGTGGGATTTGAACCCAGGAACCCAGTACTGTAAAGCTTCAGTGCTAACCACTGAGCTACCTGGTCTCCTGGTCCAACCTTCTGCATGATTACAAAGCATAGATGACTGTCATACTGAGGATCATGGCTGTCTCACACACTGAGAAACCTGCTCTAAGTTATTGTGGGGTGTGTTCTTCCTTCTCCGGTGTGTTGCTACCTGCTTATTATTGGTTAGCATGAGACAAAGAAGACTTACACAGCCCCAGTGAAAACGGTTTGATGACACCCACATTGTGTGTCCAGTTCAACATGAAAAATTTGGTAAGGGCCTCCATAAAAAAATTTTTTTATAACTAACATGAAATGTTGCTATGCAAATTTTTGTTTTTTTACAAAGCACATTTCTGTATTCGTTTTTGAGAAACTAATATTCAGTATTTCTCATGATTTATATTGATAAAGGGGATAAGGGACTAAAAGCAAATAGCCCCTGAACTATTGTAAAACTCCAGGGATATTGCCTAACATTTCTGGTACTTTGTCATGAAGGTCTACATACAACTCAAATTAGGACTAACATTTTTATGAAGGGCTAATCATTTGATTTTGATTATGTAATGCTTAAATTCATGTATTTTCAGATAAAATTAAAGGGGTTGTGCCACAAACAAAAGCATATTTTAATCAATAGATCTTGGAATAAAAATAAACTCCACAATTGGATGTGTTTAGATAAAATGTCCCTGTGCTGAAATAATCTTATAGATGGCTGTGTCTGACCGTGCAGGGACACGGTCTGATCATACCACATCTCCTTGGCAGGGTAGGACACGGCCATTAGACAGGGACACATTTCTAAGATTATCTCGGGACAGGAACATTTTTTTTTTAAAACACATCAAAGTGTGGAGTTTATTTTTATTCCCAGATCTGTTGACTAAAATGTACTTTTGTTCATGGCACAACCCCTTTTAGTCTTACAATTGGGTTTCAATCCAAATGTTGCATGCTTTACTTTCTGTAGCCTCTGTGAAGCACAGTCTTTTGTTGTTGCAAAAGCAGTTAACTGAGAAATTTGTCAATGAACTCGTTCTGATGAAAGTTTGTAACGCCCTTCTTCAGAGCTCCTCTCTGCTGATTTATGACCCCATGAATGTTCAGATTAACGTTTTGGTCATAATTTAGCTGTAATAAGAAGGAAGATAAGAGATTTAAACTCTCAAGCCAGAACAAACTCACTGATTGTCAGATAACTCACTCAATCAAAACATAAATGCACGTGATAAAAATCCAAAAACTAACACCTCCAAAAACATTAATTACCTGCACGTATTGGGTTAATCTGCAGGTAAATTGCATTTAAAACCATACCTGGCTGCCTTATTGGAGCAGCAGCTACAGGGAGATAAAGAAGGTACATTTTGCCTGTGGCCGCTTGTTTCCACTCATTGTGGTGGTGCAGCTCCCTGGCACACTGAATGGCAGACAGCACTGCACAGACACAATGCAGAGCACTGGCAGTGTGTGGGGTGTGATCACAGTGCACCCACTGTATAGTAGCCAGTGACTTTCACAGCCCATTGCACCGCCTCAATGCCTGGAAGCAAACAACTACATGGAAAGATCACTTCATTTTCTCCCTGTAGCCAGTATTCCAGTAAGCCAACCAGGCATGAATTAAATGCCAATTACCTGCAGATTACCCCTATAATAGCTTATCTGGAGGTGCCAGGTTCGCTTTAGTTAAAATTTAACATAAAATTGCCCCCGAAGGGCTTCACATCCTTGTAATTTAGCTGGTTGCCATGAATCTGGCTTCAAAAATCTGTGGCAAAAGAGATACCTTGCCCGGGAAAGTCAATGCTGCACAGGAAGGGTAGTGTTATGCCAGGCATTAAAATGAACGGGCCACCAGTTAATGCAAGGATAGGCAGGTCTGTCAATGCCAGAATACCCTGTTAGTGGTATTAGATAGATAAGTCATTCAGTATCTGTTGAACTGAATGCGGATTTACCCTGACAATGAGCAAATTGTCTGGTTCAGAAACCGCATAGAGGACATCTTCTAGAAGTTTTTTATTTATAAGGTATATTTTAAAGTTTATTCAAATTGCTTGATCTACATTATTATTATTAGTCAAAAATTAAAACAGTTCTGCTTTAAATCACAGAACATATATATGTATATATAGTAGAAAAGCTGACCTTTTTGTGTCATAGTCAATAAGAACATAGTTCTCCATTGCCAACTTCAGATCGGGGATCTCCTCACATACCCACCTAGCAGAGGAATACAAAAAGAACAAGGTGAATTATAGGAACATTTTAATTTGTAAGCAGAGCCTAGGGAAAAAAAACACCATGAATATGGAAAATTAGCAGTTCTGCAACCTTCCATTAATTTGGAAACACAGGAAATTCCAGTACTCTATGGAAGTGACCAACACATGATCGGCTGTGGTTTTTTTGACTTGATAAAGACACCTGTCCGGCACTGAACCTCCATCGTCCATTTTTGCAGAAATGTTTCTTTCTCCATCAGCGCAGCCTTTTAAAGATTTTTATCCTTTTATTTTGGACATTAATGTAAAACAACGCAGTTTTCTAACTCGTTTTCATTAAAAGTTTTCTACCGTTTTGCTGCTGAAGTGTTACTAAGTTTTTTTATTTAGCATGCTGAAAAATGGTACAAATCCTGAGACATTAATTGGGATGGGGAAGGGCTTGTACACAAAGCTCTACAATATGAACTGATGGAAAAGTGCCTCATGGAGGTTTAAAAGCTTGTAGACAAGGAGGAAAGCACCAAGAGGAAATTTCAGGGTAGAAGCAGTGATGATATATTGGCTATTGAAAACCTCAGTACCCTAGATACACAAAGACCTCACATCCAGCCTATATTACTGGAAGAGATACTCCCACAAGAGAAAAATCAGAAACTTGTTTCAGGCTGAAAATTGTATATCAGGTGATTTAAAAAAATAATAATGAAGGAATGAAGATTGCAGACAGAAACTTAGTGCAGGTAACCACTAAATATGGAAAATGTCCACGTCTAAAGTGACTGTAGCCTTCAATGACTATGCCGGAAATGGCTTTAAAGGGAATATGTTACCAGGTTTTTACACCTAATCTGAGAGCAGCATAATGTAGAGACAGAGACTCTGATTCCACCGATATGTCACTTACTGGGCTGCTTGCTGTGGTTTTGATAATCTCCTGCTGATAAATCTGTGGTATTATCACTAGAAGAATAGTAAACTTACTGCCATGTAGTCCTCCATATTCAGGAGCTCCGAATACTCACCTCACCACTGACTGGCAGTCTTCTGCACATGTAAAGTTCAGACAGACATCTGCCAATCAGTGGAGTGTGGTTATACAGAGCTCAGCATTCAGAGAACTACTACATCTGCAGAAGATACAATTGTGATTTTACTGAAATGACAGCGGCAGTCCAGTAAGTGACATCATCATAAAAAATTTTCTACAATGTAAGACCAGCTTAAGGCTTGGGCTACACGGCGACTTTGGCCATGACAGGCACTGTGGGACCGACATTCCCTTGGTACCGCATTGTGATACCTACACTACTGTGACAATATCCAACTGAGTGATTGGCCATCAAGGTGCGAAAAATATACTCATTTAGATGTCATTCACTTGTATAGCACTGCAATGTAGCAACGGCACTGAGTGAACTGCAGTCATGCTATGACTGTCACAGCCAAAGTCACTATTGCCATGTAGACCTAACCTATAACATCTTTTTGAAAGTAAATAGTCTTACTAAAATTGACAAGTTTAATCTGGATAGCTACATAAACAGGTTTTTCAATATAAAGTATTTAAACAACTTACCGGATGGTCTCAATAATTTCATGTGCCGCATCATGATGCTTATCCTGAAGAAACAAAAAAAAAAAAGAACCATCAGCTATGCAATTTTTGGTGGTTGTCACACTGACAGGCTACATCAGCGATGTCAAACTCAAACACACAGAGGACCAAAATGAAAAACTAGGACAAAGTGGTGGGCCAACCAGTATACAGAATAACGAATGGGCCCCCACACAGAATAACGAATGGGCCCCCACACAGAATAACGAATGGGCCCCCACACAGAATAACGAATGGGCCCCCACACAGAATAACGAATGGGCCCCCACACAGAATAACGAATGGGCCCCCACACAGAATAACGAATGGGCCCACACACACTGAATAATGAATGGGCCCACACACACTGAATAATGAATGGGCCCACACACTGAATAATGAATGGGCCCCCACACAGTAATCCATACAGAATAATGAATGGGCCCCCACACAGTCCTCCATACAGAATAATGAATGGCCCCCCACACAGTCCTCCCCACAGAATAATGAATGGGCCCACACACAGTCCTCCCCACAGAATAATGAATGGGCCTCCATACAGAATAATGTATGGGCCCCCACACAGTCCTCCATACAGAATAATGTATGGGCCCCCACACAGTCCTCCCCACAGAATAATGAGCCCTACATAGGGGTGGTGTTTCTGGTGTGGGGGTAAAGATAAACCCGTCCACAGGCCAGTTAGACATGTACAGGCTACTTTGTATACAGAAAATGGAAGTCATAAGTGCAGCGCTATCAGCAGATTAGTATTGCCTTGGGACTGTGGGTATTGGAAGGTGTGAAATCATACACATGACATTGAATATAAACATTCAGCAATATCCCCAGGTGTCAATACTCATTGTGTTTCATCACATTAAAGGAAACACTTCTGTGCGACTATAATGCCATGTTCACACATTGCATTTTTTGCTGTTTTTTTTTCTGAAGGCAAAACCTGCTCTCTTGGCAGGAAAGATTTGCTGCGGTTTTTGCTGCATATTTCAGGATCCCAAAGTTCAGCTTTGCTTCCACTGCAGAAGCATTAACACGGGTTACCAATGCAAGACATATGTGAAACCATAAAAACATTTTTGGAAAAGAGCAATTTAATCAAAGTATTTAATGGAAATAATCCACTTTTTCAGACAGTGGAAATGTCTGAAAAAAATAGTGACTATTCTGAACAAAAAAGTTTATCAGTTCATGGAAAAAATACACAATTAATGTAATTAATGTAACTGTGGGGGTAAGTGAATTGGTCGGGAATAGTTTACCTAAGACATTGACAGAGAATTGAGTTTGTAGGACACTGTTTGCCTGTCGCCCACCAATGTGTGAACGTATTCTTCAATTTCACATCTTCGTAAGCCAATGTTTACTTTTGCATACATCACTAATTAAGTGTACTAATTCTAAGGCTATGTGCCCACGATGCAGAAATGCTCTGGATTTTTCCTGAGCGTTTCTGCATCTCCCCTGGCAGAAAAAAACGCATGCGGATTGTACATGCGTTTTTCCTGCCAGGGACATGCGGATGTGAAGCGTTCTTCACATGCATTTCCGCATGCGGGTTGACAAGAAATTTCCAAGCGATTTTAGCATCACTTGGAAAGTGCTTGTTAACTTGGTCACACTATATAAATCCATGCAACCGGCATGGATTTATATAGTGTGACCGTAAAAGAATGTAAACAAAATAAAAAAATAAATCTATACTTACCTTCCGATGGCCCCCGCAGTCTTGCTTCACTCCGTCCTGGCTGCTGGCAGATCGCGGTACACTTAAGGACCTGCCAAAGTCAGCATCGCGTGACCCGTCACATGACTATGACGTCAGCGCAGGTCCTTCAGTCCATTGCGATCTGCCGGCATGGGAGGACGAGCGCACCGGGGGCCGCCAGAAGGTAAATATAAAATTTTTTTTTTTTTTTTTTTTTTTTTACAGGTTCTATGGTACCCGGATTCGGAGGAGAGTCTCCTCTTCTCTAGACCTGGGTACCATCCGTACATTGGAACGCATGGAATGCGCATCTACATATACAGTGATGCGGAATCCATGCGTTCCAATGCAAGTCAATGGCGGCGAAAACGCTGCACTTCCGCAAAATAATTGCTAGTGCTGCGTTTTTTTCAGCAATGATAATCGGCAGCGGAAATTTCTGCAGCATGTGCACAGCACATGCGGATTATCATTGGGGAACATGGCAGGCCTTCTACCAAGCGTTTTTTAAGCGTTTCTGCAGCGGAATTGCCGCTGCAGAAACGCTTAAAAAACACATCATGGGCACACAGCCTAACTGCAATGAACACCTAGACATTATGGTTTAAACTTGGGAGGGTGGCTGGAGAAAAAAAAAAAAAGAAATCACAAAAATAAATGTGTTTCACACTCACAGTTTATCACTAAAAACACAGCAAAACCTGATAGCCTACAACAATAAGTAAAAGTGGGCACCACTCAATATTGTCCGGAGATCAACCCACTGCATGAAAAACACTATGAACAACAAGAGAAAGCTATGCAACAAAACAGCAGTCTCACAGCAAAATACTAATATTTTATTGACACATGATTAAGACAAAAAGCACAAACATTTAAAAACAAATAACCCCTGCCCCCCCTCACAAAGTGCATTGGAAACTGCCCAAAGTATAGGCAAAGATTCACTCCTCCACCATGTAGATGCAGTAATGAGAACAATGCTAGAAAGCAAGGAGCCCACAAGTAATGTAACACAACATTGTATAAACCCACATCCAGCTGGACAATTAGGTGGCCAGCCCTAAGAACCCGGTAGCTTGAGCATATGCAAAGAAAGCAAAAAAGTGCAAATGCATAAAAAGAGATACCAAAGGGTGTCACTACATAAACTGCTCACAAATACAAGCAACATACAAAATATATGAGGTATAGCAGACAGAACCCACAAAATGTAGTTAACTCCCCTAAATGGTATTGGAGAGTCTAACGTCAAGATTTAATGGGATACCAAGCTATGAAAAGATCCTAAAGCCAGGCTGAAAGAATCCTGGACAAAAAAAGACTGATAGCCTAAGCGCAAAAAACGCAGGTATGTTCACACGCTGCATTTTATTGCTGCTTTTTTAATGCAAATTATGTAAATTAAAAAGCTGCTTTTACAGTACCAGCAAAAGCTATGAGATTTCGGAAATCTTATGCACACACATTGGTTTATTTCCTGACTGATTTGTTAAACTTCTGCGTTTTTGCAAACTGCAGCATGTCACTTCTTTCAGCGGTTTTTTCAAATCATAAAAAGCACTAAGTGCAAAAATGCAGGTAACAGGTTTTGTTGAGTTTATATAGTGAAAAACGCATGGACAGCAGTTTATGAAACCCATTTATTTTAGTGATTTTCCCAAGTTTAAACCATAATGTCTGGGTATTGTCACTTAAGACTGCAGTTAGGATTAGTACAGTTTAATTAAATTAGTGATGCGTACAAAGTAAACATTGGTGGACCAAGGTGTGCAATTGAACAATTGCCTGAGCTACTCAATGGCCCACCAAAGTGTGAAAGTGAACAGTGTCCTACAAACTCAATGCTCTGCCACAGTCTTAGGCAAACTATTTCTGCCCAATTCCCACTGTTTTACATTTGTAATGTGTATTTTTTCATGAACACATGTCTTGCATTGGTAACCTGTGTTCATGCTTTTGTGGTGGGAGCAAAGCTGAACTTTGGGATCCTGAAATATGCAGCACAATAAAAAAAAACAGCAAAACCTGCTTTTTATCAATATCAACAAACGGGCCTGAAGGATCAGAGTATTTTTCAACCAGAATATGTTATTATAGACATATATAAAACAATATAGAAATCCTATAAAGAGGATAAGCACTCCACATGTTAGTCCAATAATTATTAACTACCACTATTGCCTAAACATGATTACACAATAACTCAATGAATGTTAATTACCAGTATATTGTCTTGAATTTGCAAACAAGAATAAATAAAGTACAAGTAACTTAAATTAGAAAGATTTAGATTAGAATACTCCAAATTGATTTTGAGACCAGACTGTTTATAAAGTGACACGTGCAAGGTAAGGAGTTATGTAGGTGTATACTACTCAATATATCCATGTAAATACCTAAAGTATGGAAGCCCCCTGACAAAGGGTATTCAGGACAATATACTGGTAATTAACATTCATTGAATGATTATGTAATCATATTTAGGCAATAGAGTGGTAGTTAATAATTATTGGACTATCATGTGGAGTGCTTATCCTCTTTATAGGAGCACTATGTTGTTTTAAAATGGTTTTATTATATGTGTATAATAAAATATTCTGGTCGAAAAATACTCTGGTTGTCTGTGCTTTTTTTCAGGCCCGTTTGTTGATATTGATATAGAGTTTGAGTTTAGGACCCTACAATTCATTGAGATTTCTATTTGAGTACATATGTTATTAAAACCCACTTTTTGTAAGCTTTTTTTATCGCCAAGAGAGCAAGTTTTGTCTGCAGAAAAAAAAAACGAAGCAAAAACGCAACGTGTGAACATACCCTTAACCACTGCTTTCTATGGGTGAAAAAACAAAGAAGTGACATGATGCAGTTTGTAAAACTGCAGCAGTTTTCCAAATCAGTCAGGTAAAAACCCCATTGTGTGTGCATGAGATTTCTGAAATCTTAGACTTTGCTGGTACTGCAAAACACAGCTTAAAATTTGGATTAAAAATACACAGCCAAAACGCAACATGGGAACAGAGCTTAAGGCTATGTGCCCACGATGCAGAAATGCTCCGGATTTTTCCTGAGCATTTCTGCATCTCCCTGGCAGAAAAAAACGCATGCGGATTGTACATGCGGATTGTACATGTGTTTTTCCTGCCAGGGACATGCGGAAATGGAGCGTTCTTCACATGCATTTCCGCATGCGGGTTGACAAGCACTTTCCAAGTGATTTTAGCATCACTTGGAAAGTGCTTGACAACTTGGTCACACTATAAAAATCCATGCAACCGGCATGGATTTATATAGTGTGACCGAAAGAATGGTAAAAAATAAATATATACTTACCTTCCGATGGCCCCCGGAGTCTTTATTCGATCCGTCCTGGCTTGCCGGCAGCTCGCGGTAGACTAAAGGACCTGCAGTCACATGACTAAATGACATCAGCGCAGGTCCCTTCAGTCCATTGCGATCTGCCAGCAAGGGAAGACAAGGAGACCGGGGGCCATCAGAAGGTAAATATTTATTTTATTCTTTTTTTTACAGGTTCTATGGTACCCAGGTCCGGAGGAGAGTCTCTTGTCCTCCACACCCGTGTACCATCCGCACATTGAAAAGCATGGATTCCGCATGTACAGATGCCGGGATGCGTAATCCAAGCATTCCAATGCAAGTCAATGGCGGCGAAAACGCAGCACTTCCGCTAAATAATTGGTAGTGCTGCGTTTTTTTCCGCAATGATAATCCGCAGCGGAAATTTCCACAGCATGTGCACAGCACATGCGGATTATCATTGGGGAACATGGCATGCCTTCTACCATGTGTTTAAGCGTTTCTGCAGTGGAATTGCCGCTGCGGAAAAGCTTAAAAAACGCATCGTGGGCACACAGCCTTAGGAGGGAAATATGACAGAGAAAGTTATTTTGTTGCTTTTACTTTGTAAGCAGTTAAACAACAAAAAATACATTTACATGTACATTCAGGCCCACAGGGGTATAGTAGGCATCAATTTGAAAAAGATTGGGCTTGTATTTGGATTTATATTAAAAAATCAATGAAGTCTTTCCAGATTTACTAAACACATCGAACAGCATAAGGGGCACTGCTATTTGCCCCTCACATGTCACTAAAAAAATCTCATTGTGACAAGATTACCTATCCCAGACATCTGTTGTGACTGCTGGAAGCAGTGCCGTAAATTAACGCTGAGGTGTACAGAGTTACTCAAAACAGGTGTAAAGTTATGCCAGGAGGCATAAGGGGTTTAAGGAGCTTGGATGTTTGGGGGAAAAAAAGACCATAGCACATGGGGAAAAAAAAAAAAAAACCAACAGATCTGTTGCTTCCTTCCACATTGGATTTTAACGTGTAAGAGCTTCTGTGCTGTCCCTTTAAAGAAGCATTAGCTTTCAAGACATCTTTTATATAAAAACGTGATATTGCTGGAGCAGGTAACAATTCTACATAAAGCCATTCCACTTCTATCTATGGGAAACATATGGATACAAGGACAATGGGCTAACCGGGCCAATCAGCTAGTGCACACGGCGTGAGAGCCTCGGTGGTGTAGGGTGTTTGCAGGATGCATCTCCATGGGGGAACGCAGTCAGATACACACAAACATATGCCAGCCGCAGAGATCACATAAAAAGAAATACTTGCCATCTGTCTGCTGAAAGGCCACAAAGTTCTAAAAATTAGGTTTTTCTTTTGTTTTGTTTTTTTAAGTTCACAGAGATTCCAAGAATGTATGGCAGGTAAACCACGCCTTGGCCCCATTCAATACTCCTTTAAGGGCCAAATACCTAAAAATTATGAGATTCTCCGACAGAGCCATTGACGTCAAGGAAGCAAATAGTCTAAAATCTGAAACTTTGGCCCTCTTGCCATCAGTGTCCAGCTTTTTTATGGCAAAATAGTGAATAGTCATAGTTCACTACGTTATTCTGTCTGAGAAAAAAACGACACCTATCCATTTCATATTTGCATTTTATTTGCTGCACTAGGGCTTGTTCACACGTTGAATTTATATCACTAAAAAATGCAACGTTTACCTGTATCAGTAAAGTGAATGATATTTCTCAAGTCTCATTCACGTGCTTATTTTATCCTTGTGGATTTGAAGCAGTTTCAAAACTGCAGCGCATCAATTCCTTCAGTGTTTTTGCAGCATTTTTCACATTTTCTGATGAAAGGGGGAAAAAAAAAAAACTTAAAAAGAAAAGGCGCATCAAAAACACATGCATTTTCCCTGCAAAGAGACAGGGCTGCAAATAGTATCCATTACATAAATCAAAGCAGGGAATTCAGAAGAAAGCCAAAGATGGAGGGCTTCAACTAAAGCAGACATTTCAGGAGAGTGCACAGATCTCCATTAAGTAGAAATCTTCAGTGATGGTTAGCAAGGTAGACCTTACATAATACACAAGAAAGTCCTAAGCGTGTGAAGTCTCGTAGAACAACAGAAATGACTCACAATCTCACATGCTCAAACATAAAGGCACCAATTCATTAAGAACCATTTTTCTCCAGAAAAAGGCACAAATAGTGACTTTAGTTGCTCCTTATTATGTAAAGGGGTTGTCCAGGTTTATCACCAGTCTGCAAACACAGACTGCAGGTTTGAGAGTGCGCACAGTGAGGATTCTCCGGGGCCAGTGGCGATATGCACACTCCTGGCCACATTCCGACTAGACGTACACTGCCTCGCTTGATTCACTTTTATTGCGTTGTATAGCACAGACTGACTGCAGACTTTTGTATAAAATCTGGACAACCCCTTCAGCTCCAGCTATTTTATTCTATAGGCGTCGTTTTGGCTGCCCAGATGTTACAGTACATTTTCAGTGGGTGTTTCACCAGCGGTCTGGTCCACTACAGTGTCTCCAGGACCTGACTCAAGCTGCTTGTGTACAGGGACCAGAACCAACCATGGCACTCGCAGATTCCCGGCACTCGCTCCCCTCCAGCTTGTGTCAGTGAGAGCAGAAACCGTGCAGCAGATGTCAGATGTCTATTACAGCTGACACACTGCTGTGGCAGCCAAGATAAATCTGTGGGAACACTGTTCAAGGTCATTTAACCTCTTATGCCTTTGACAACTGTATCTAGATAGTTAACAGTGAGGGGGGACAAAACAGCACCCCTGCAACAAGATCATAGGGTGCTGATTGTTGCCATGGCAGCTATAGGTCAAACAATTACCTTCGGGGTCTACCATCTAATTTCATAGACCCTGTGCTACCAGCAAGGTCTAATAGCTTGCGTATCAGTGGGGGGAAACGGTCATTTAAACCAGTACCCAAGATATCAGTGTCCATGTGTGTGATACATGTGGCAACCATATGCCACATCAGTAATATCACACGTTCTGGCGCCTGGGAATCAGTAGTACAGTTAGAGTTGTTTTCAAGCGCCGGGTGCTGAACATTGCTTTCATCATTGTTCCCTACCGGCTGTGATAAGCACTAGCAAGGGACAATGATGAGAGTAGTATTCAGCTCCAGCTGTATCCTGGTGTAAAAATAAGAATAAAAAAAAAAAATCCTTAAACTCAACTGGCCCCCACTGTAATCCACATGACTGATCACACCGAGGAGCCAGGGAGAATGACTTGCTCCAGCAAGCGGGCCTCTGACCTCTGTTGAGCTCAGTGAGCAGTGTCCGGACACTCAATGAGAACAGCTCCGGGGACAGCTCTCTGGAGGCAAGTCATTCTCCCTGGCGTGAGCAGTCTGGTAGATTACAGCGGGGAACAACTTGGGGACAGGTGAGCATAAAGATTTTTTTATTTTATTCTTATTTTTACACCAGGAAACAGAGGGAGAAGACTACTACTCTCATCATTGTCCCTTGCTGGAGCTGATCGTAGCGCCGGCAGGGGACAGCGATGAGGGCAGCTTTCAGCACCCGGCGCTTGGCAACAGTGCTAACTGTACACTTACTCCCACACATAAGTGAGTCATCACTGTGCACGTGTGCGTGACGTTTTGCGGCTAGTGCTGCGAGAAAAAAAAATATAGACATGTCAACGTGTTTTGCCCACGGACACATAGTCCGTGGAAACACACTGACATATGCACAGACACATTCATTTGAATAGGTCTACGTGTGTCAGTGTCTCTTTTATGTGTGGAAACGGACACCACATGTACTCAAAACACTGATGTCTGAAATGCGCCTGACAGTGGGCTCTGTGCTCACACACTGCAGAGCTGGCTGTCAGTCAGTGCCAGGGTGTGATTATAGCTGCCACTTGCTATATACTGAGTGTTGACTGAACCTGCGCCAGCAGCACCTCTAAAACCCTGACTGAAAGCCGGAGGCTACTGGGAGGAATAAAGTTAATTCCCTCCAAGCAGCCAGGCATTCAGTGCAGGCACAGTGCAGGATCAGAATGCTATTAACCTACACATATGAGGTACATTAGTGCTGAGCCAGCTGTCAGTCAGTGCCGGAGGTAGATACAGCTGTAGCTCACCATGTACTGAGCAGTAACTGAAACAGCACCTCTGACTGAAGGTCCAAATCTGCCGGGAGAAATTAAGTTAATTTCCTCCCAGCAGCTGGGCTTTTTGTGTAGCAAACACACGCTTCAAAACACTACTAACCTGCAGGTTAACCCTCGGGCCATTTTCAGTTTTTATTTTTTACTCCGCTTGTTCCCAGAGCCATAACTTTTTCTTATTTTCCAGGCAATATGGCCAAGTGAGGGCTTTTTTTTTGCGGGACAAGTTTTACTTTTGAACGACACCATTGGTTTTACCATACTGTTTACTGGAAAACGGGAAAAAAAAATCCAAGTGCAGTGAACCTGCAAAAAAAGTGCAAATCCAGTTGGTTTTTGGGGGGGTTTTTTTGTTTGTTATTTTTTTACCATGTACAATATATGGTAAAACTGCCATTCTTATTCTCCAGGTCATTACGAGTTCGTAGATACCAACCATGTATATGTTCTTTTTTATATAAGTGGTGAAAAAAAACACACGAGTTAAAAAAAAAAAAAAAAAAAAAAAAGTTGCCATATTTTGAGACCCGTAGTCTCCATTTTTCGGGGCTGGGTGAGGGCTTATTTTTTTGCACACTGGGCTGAAGTTTTTATTGATACCATTTTGGGGTAGATACGATGTGTGGAGTGCTTCTTTAACCTCTTTCCGACATGAGTACGGCACGTCGGAAAGAGGTTAAAGAAGCACTTCTAACTTTATTTTTCATTAAATGTGTGTGTACATGCAAGTCTTTTACAATGAAAGCCTATTGAGTTTGGTACTGATGCTCAATAGGCTAATATTGTAAAAGGTACTTAAGAGTTAACTCAGAGCACAGCACGATCTGGCCAGTCTGCAGAGCGGTGACATCAGAGAAGCAGAGAAACTGTGATGGACACCAGAGAAAGCAGCGCTAGGAGAGTATAATATATACATACACTCACTCACTCCCTCTCTATACATACGCTACATAACATTCATGTATGTAAACACATTTAAATTAATCAAAAAGTTAGTGGGACTGTTTCTTTAATAACATTTTTTTTTACACAATAGATTCCCTTTAGGCTATGTGCGTATGATGCGTATTTGTAGCAGAAATTTCCTGAGCATTTCTGCATCTCCTTGGCAGAAAAAACGAAGCGGATTTTACATGCGTTTTTGTACATCAATGAACGCTTTTGGGAGGTAAATTAAGTTATTTGGTGGGACATTGCTTAAACCTTGGATTACCATCAGAACTGAGGTGAGTATATTGGTTCATTTAAATGATTAAATACACTGTGTGCAGAATTATTAGGCAAATGAGTATTTTGCTCACATGATACTTTTTATACATGTTGTCCTACTCCAAGCTGCATAGGCTTGAAAGCCAACTACCAATTAAGTAAATCTGGTGATGTGCATCTCTGTAATGAGGAGGGGTGTTGACTAATGACATCAACACCCTATATAAGGTGTGCTTATTTATTAGGCAACTTCCTTTCCTTTGGCAAAATGGGTCAGAAGAGAGATTTGACGGGCTCTGAAAAGTCCACAATTGTGAGATGTCTTGCAGAGGGATGCAGCAGTCTTGAAATTTCCAAACTTTTGAAGCGTGATCACCGAACAATCAAGCGTTTCATGGCAAATAGCCAATCGGGTCGCAAGAAGCATGTTGGCCAAAAAAGGCGCAAAATAACTGCCCATGAATTGAGGAAAATCAAGCGTGAAGCTGCCAAGATGCCATTCGCCACCAGTTTTGCCATATTTCAGAGCTGCAACGTTACTGGAGTATCAAAAAGCACAAGGTGTGCGATACTCAGGGACATGTCCAAGGTAAGGAAGGCTGAAAAACAACCACCTATGAACAAGAAACATAAGATAAAACGTCAAGAATGGGCCAAGAAATATCTTAAGACTGATTTTTCAAAGGTTTTATGGACTGATGAAATGAGATTGACTCTTGATGGGCCAGATGGATGGGCCAGAGGTTGGATTAGTAAAGGGCAGAGAGCTCCACTCCGACTCAGACGACAGCAAGGTGGAGGTGGGGTACTGGTATGGGCTGGTTTAATCAAAGATGAACTTGTAGGACTTTTTCGGGTTGAGGATGGAGTGGAGCTCAACTCCCAGACCTACTGCCAGTTTCTGGAAGACAACTTCTTCAAGCAGTGGTACAGGAAGAAGTTGGAATCATTCAAGAAAAACATGATTTTCATGCAGGACAATCCATGACATGCATCCAACTACTCCACAGCGTGGCTGGCCAGTAAAGGTCTAAAAGAAGAAAAAATAATGACATGGCCCCCTTGTTCACCTGATCTGAACCCCATAGAGAACCTGTGGTCCATCATAAAATGTGAGATCTACAGGGAGGGAAAACAGTACACCTCTCGGAACAGTGTCTGGGAGGCTGTGGTTGCTGCTGCACGCAATGTTGATTGAAAACAGATCAAGCAACTGACAGAATCTATGGATGGAAGGCTGTTGAGTGTCATCATAAAAAAAGGTGGCTATATTGAGCACTCTTTGTTTTTTGTATGTCAGAAATGTTTATTTCTAAATTTTGTGCACTGATATTGGTTTACCTGGTGAAAATAAACAAGTGAGATCGGATTATATTTGGTTTTTATTAAGTTGCCTAATAATTCTGCACAGTAATAGTTACCTGCACAAACAGATATCCTCCTAAGAGCCAAATCTAAAAAAACCCAACTCCAACTTCCAAAAATATTAAGCTTGGATATTTATGAGTCTTTAGGGTTGATTGAGAACATAGTTGTTGATCAATAATAAAAAATATCCTCTATAGTACAACTTGTCTAATAATTCTGCACATAGTGTAATGTGTCTGTTGTATTTCAAATAAAGCGTTTACTCTGTGTCCTTGTGTTTACTCAACGCTTTACTTTACTTTAATTAAGTATGGTCATGAAAAGGTCTGATTGACACCTTGTTATCACCAAGTAAAAGAGCTAGGTGTCAGCTAATCCCATTCACCCAATCTCATTAGCATTTCTATTCATGTAATTTATGCAACTGCTGTGAGCAGCTATTTTTAGCCTGGGAAGGTGTCATTATGCAAATATTATCCCCGGCCATAATTAACATCTCACAGCTGGTTCTTTAGCAGCTATGTCCCCCCAGACTCAGCAGCGCTTTGGACAACATATTTTTGCTGCGTCCAAAACGCGGTGTTCTAATGCCGCACTTTTGTGGTCGGTAAATGTGAATCCACTGCATATAATGACACTTCAATCGGTCAAAATCTGCAGCGGAGACTGGCGTGTCCGCTACAGAAATTGACATGCAGCGGGCGAGTTTGGGTATGTGGCCACGATATACAGCGTCAAACCAGCAGCGTCAAGATGGTACAGCATAGTGGATGGGATATCTAGAAATCCCACATCCACTATGCGTTCATCTGAGGTTGCGAACCACCCATGGACACTGACATGCGGTGCGTCTTGCAGGACAACAGCAACAAAAATTTGACCACTAGAAAGCATTGACTGCGCTTAATAGAATGCAATGTTTAGGACCCAGAAAAAAAAAATCGCGTCCAAAGCGCTGCTACGTCTGAATTATGGGCACAAAGACTTAAAAAAAAAAAAAAAAAAAAAAAAAAAAAAAAAAAAAGGCGCTCCCACGTCATTTTTATAACCAGTAGAGGGAAAACCGACCGCTGGGGGCTGATATTAGTAGCCACGGAAGGGGCCATTAGCCAACAATATTCCCTGGCTATTAATATCAGCCCACAGCTGTTTGTTTAGCCTTTACTGGCTAGATTACAGGGGGACCCCAGAAAAAAAATTGAGATGGGGTCCCCCTATAAAATCTAACCAGCAAAGGCTAAACTAGATCACTGCGGGCTGATATTAATAGCCAGGGAAAGGGCCATGGATACTAGCTCCCTCCGCGGCTATTAATATCACCCCTCAGCAGTCTTCGAAATGGCGCAGCCATAAGATGTGCCAGATCTGGTGCTTAGCCTCGCTCTTCCCACTGCCCTGTAGCGGTGGGAGGTGGGGTTCACGTCAGCCTTGTATTGGCGGGTGACGCGACGCCTAGGTTAGTAATGGAAGACGCCCCCATTACTAACCGCATAGTAAAATGGTCGCCGCCTTTAAAAAACTTTATTCTGGCCGTGTTTTTATTAAAATGAAATAAAACACTTTTTTTTAAAAAAAAAAAATGTTATTGCACGCCTCCGCCAAGCCCTCGATCTCCTGAAAAAAACCCCGTAAAACAACCAACCATATTCCTCACGTATCAGCCGTCAAAGACGCAGTCCACATAACACCAACGAGAGTCCCACTACGATATGGGTCACTTCTACAGCTGTGACATCAGAAATAACTGATGTCACAGCTGTAAAATACAGCACTGTATACTGACAGGGGTTTAAAATCACCCCTATCCGTATACATGTGGTAGGAGGTCACTGGGGTTCATCAGCTGAAGATCAGCTGATCAGTCCCAGAGAGCTCACCACCATGGGAACCTTCTTCTGAAGGTTCCCACGGTGAAGTGACATGACTGATCAGCTGATCCCCCCCACGTGACTGCAGGTCCTGGCAGCTCAGTTTACTGCCGGCTGGGGACCAGGAGGACACCGGGGGAAGCTGGACAAGAGAGTAGGAGGAATTTTTATTATTATTTTCGCTTTTTTTCCCCCCTTTTTTTCTACTGCGGGCACAGCAGACTACTGCTCCTCCCATCCACACGGCTTTCACTATTATCAGCCGGAGCGACGGTCGGATGAGAGAAATAGTAGCCTCCTCTCCCGACCCAGGTACCACCCGCAGCGCGTTTCTGGCGCAAATTCGCGTCCATTGCCCTTCATTGAAACGCAGCAAATCCACAGGTTACCTGCGGCTTTGCTGCGTTTCAATTCAGGTCAATGGGCGCGAATTCGTGGCGGAAACGGCCTAACAATGGTCCTGCTGCGTTTAACGCAACGCAAATCCGGAGCGGAAATTTTTGCATCATGTGCACAGCACATCCGGATTTGCATTGCTATGCATGGCAGACCTATTAAGCGTTTTCGCAGTGTTTAGCCTCAAACTTACAGTTGTAATACACAAATACAGTGGTATGGCACTGTTGTACAACAGTGAGCAGCGTTAAAAGTCCAACTCCTGTAGTGCCACTGAAAAGTAAGAACCACCCCTTTTCAGTTGTTTTAGCTTACAAAATTCCCTATATGAAAATAGCATAAAGTCTGGCACTCTACGCCCCAAAAAGTCACTAAATAGGTCCCTATAAAAAATAAATAAATTAAAAAAAAAGTGAATAGGTTTTGGAATTTCCCTTGAAAATAAAAATTGCTGCTAAACATTTAAAGCCTTCTAACATCCTAAAAAAAGTTCAAAGGACATTTGAAAAATGTTAAATTAGATAAATGGAAATCTTTTTTTGTTTGGTATGGCCATCTGGTTTAAGCAGGGCTGTGGACCGACTCAAACTCCTCAATTTCCATGACTCCGACTCTCTCATACATGGCTCATGTTTAAGTGATAAATTTACTGTAGCACAGATTCATCTCAGCTAAAAGTCTATATAGACCCTTAGATCAGGAATAGGACAGACATTTATAGGACATTTCATAACTTTCCCAAGATCTTATGAAAAAATATTCCCCACAAACTACATTGAACTACTGCACCCAATTTATTATATATTTTAGGAGCAAGAGTCGGTCCATTTTATATCGACTCCACGACCCTGGGTTTAAGTAGGGCATTAAAATGCAAAAGGTAAAAAATTGCAAATTTTCGGCAAAATTCAGATTTTTTTTTTCATAAACACAACCAGCATTTGGACTTAAATGTACCACTAACAAAGTACAATGTGTCAAGAACAAAGAAAAAATATAATACAATCCAAACATCACTGGGATATGTAGAAGCATTCCAAGTGACACGTCCATTTTGAAAAACTGTGGTTAAGGTCAAAATAGTGCAAAAGGGTAGGAGAGAAAAAAACATTCAACCCATGCGAGACAGTTTGCTGAAGTTTGCACAAAAACAAATTTAACAAGATAAAAGACTTAAAAGGAAGCAGCAAATGATGAACTGGGTCCGTAGTATTGACAGTACTTCTTCCCGCTATGAAAGCTGCTCTTAGTTATTCATAGTTCTGCATAGCTAGTAATTTTTTCCTAGATAAAAAATAGAGAGTACATGTTTCTAGCACAAATGTTGCCATAAGCCCCTTATAAGGCATGAAACATAGGTTTATTTTTAAAACCACAATACTCCAGAAGAGGAAATAGTAAGCGGCTGCCAGCCAGTGACATTTATTACGTGTGCAGTGTTCTTGAACCATGGCTCCCTTGAGTCAAGAATGTATAAACAGCTCAGAGCGTCACACATTGCTGGAATAGCAGAGCCGTGAGGCTCATCTCTGGACAGAGGAAAAGTTCAGATCAGGGCAGGGAGAAGCCATCCTCGCAGCCAGAAAGTGTGTCATATGGATGGCCGCAGTAAGTGCTTACTAAAGGACATGTCCTGAGCACAGGTATGCTTGCCTCCTTAAGCTCTATGGGCCCGACTCATCATTTCGGGGTTTCAGTCACTGTCTTGTGGTATTAGTTGATGGTTTTTAAGCCAAATTTTTTAAAATAGTGCAAAAAAATTGATATTGCACAAAAAATTGTGACAATTTCAAAAGTTGCAACTGATGAATCAGCCACAAATTAGTAGTAAACAAAAATAGAAGGGGCATATTAACCCCTTAATGACTGCTGACACGCATAAAAATGGTAGCCGCTAAAAGACTTCATTCCCTCATAAGGTAATAGCGCTCCCGGAGTCGGAAAATCTCCAGGGTTTCAGCTACCGGGGGTAAGAGGTAGCTGAGATCGTGGAGAACACAATAAGGGCCCGTTTTTCCAGTCCTCGATCACGTGATTGCCGGCACCCGGCAGCAGGGAGTTTTCCAATTGGTTCCTGACTTTTGATCACTGTGATAGACCCAATCACAGTGATCAAAAGCCCAATAATTAGTAATTAGGACAGCACTTAAACTGAGCCTCCCCTTGACCATCCTCCATCTCATCTCCTTAGATTAAATTTTTTTAAATTATTACTTTCATTCTCTGCGGTTAGGCTTCGCATTTTTTTCAAAAGCTATAAAAAAAAAAAATTTTAAAAATGACATTAATTATGACGACCTAATGTTTTTAAAATTCTGTGTAGTACCTGTGGGTTCAAAATGCTTGCTCTACCCCTGAATAAAATCCTTGAGGGGTATAGTTTCCAAAATGAGGTCAGTTGTGGGGGTACTTCTGCTGTTTAGGCACTCTAGGGGCCCTACTAATGTGACAGGTCGCATGCAATCTCTCGGCCAAATTTGTGTTACAAAATTCAAATATTACTCCTTCCGCTCCTAGCTTTGCTGTATGTCCAAACAGAACTTTTTGACTACATGTGGGGTGTCACTGCACTTGTAAGAAAGTGGGTAACAAACTCTGGGGTCCACTTTTTGGTGTTAACTCTTGCAAAAGAGAAAAATTGGAGCTTAGCAAGATTTTAGAAGTCAAATTTTAATTTATTTTTCTTTATTCCATTTTGCATTAATTCCTATATAGTACCGGAAGGGTCACTGGCACCCGCCGTTGAAGCATTCCAGAGTTATGACTACAAAGTGACATTTGTCAGATTTCTAAAATTTGGCCTGATCATTAACCCCTTCGCAATCCTGGGTTTTTCATTTTTTGCATTTTCGTTTTTTGCTCCCCTTGTTCCCAGAGCCATAGCGTTTTTATTTTTTGGACAATATGGCCGTGTGAGGGCTTATTTTTTGCAGGACAAGTTGTACTTTTCAACGCCGTTACTAATTTTACCATATCGTGTACGGGAAAAAAATTCCAAGTGCAGTGAAATTGCAAAAAAAAAGTGCAATACCACAGATTTTTTAAAATTTTTTTTTTTACCACGTTCACTGAATGCTAAAACTAACCTGCCATTATTATTCTCCAGGTCATTACGAGTTCGTAGACACAAAACATGTATAGGTTCTTTTTTATTTAAGTGGTGAAAAAAAATTCCAAAGTTTAGTAAAAAAAAAAAAAGGGCGCCATTTTCCAAGACCCGTAGCGTCACCATTTTTCGGAATCTGGGGCTGGGTAAGGGCTTATTTTTTGTGCGCCAAGCTGAAGCTTCATTTTGGGGTAGATCCAATGCTTTGATCGCCCGTTATTGCATTTTATTGCAATGTTGCGGCAACCAAAAAACGTAATTCTGGTGTTTAGAATTTTTTTTCTCGTTACGCCGTTTACCTATCGGATTAATTCTTTTTTTGTTTTGATAGATTGGGCGACTCTGAACGCGGCGATACCAAATATGTGTATGTGGTTTTTTTAAAAAGTATTTTAATTTTGAATGGGGCGATTTAAACTTTTATATTTTTTAAATATTTTTAAAAACTTTTTTTTCACTTTTTGCTTGCTTCTATAGTCTTCATAGGAGACTAGAAGCAGCACTTGTCTGATCGCCTCTGCTACATACAGATGATCAGCAGATCACCTCTATGTAGGAGAAATGGTCCTGTGCTATGAGCGCCGACCACTGGGTGGCGCTCATAGTGACCAGCTCATGACAACCACAGGAGCCTGCTGCAGACCCAGGGTTGTCATGCCCACCCATCGGTGACCCGTGATCACGAGGCGGAGTCACCGATGGGTGGGGTAAGTGACGTGCTTCCGGTGCGGCGCTGTTAAATGCCGCTGTCAGAGATTGACAGCGGCATTTAACATGTTAACAGCCGCGGGTGGATCGTGATTCCACCCGCGGCTGTTGCGGGCACATGTCAGCTGTAATAATCAGCTGACATGTGCCCGGTTCAGTGCGGGCTCAGCGCCGGAGCCCTCACTGAACTGGGGGATTACAGCCTGTGGGTACTAATACGGCACAGGCTGTCAAGGGGTTAAGGTCAACATTAACTCGGTCACAAAGGTGTTCAGAAAATAGGTGAAAAACATCAAAAAACAGACAAAAAAAAGGGCACCTGCACTAATGAACACGGCTTTAACCCCTTCACGGCAAATGATGTATATTTACGTCTTATGTTGTGTCCCTGCCTTTGATGTGGGCTCACACGCTGAGCCCGTATCTTAACCCACACTTGATGGCCAATTTAAAGCAACTGTCATGTGCCTGTAACAGAGCAGGAGCTGACACACCAGAGTGTTAGATCAGCGATCAGGGCAGGAAAAGTGTATTAAAAAAAAAAATTAAAAATATTACATAACAAAAAGGGAAAAATTTATATATTAATGCAAGAAATACATTTATGTAAAAACAAAACTAAACAAAAAGTATGCAAATTTGGTATTGCCGTGTCCGGAACGACCTGACCCTTAAAACAGCCCCATTAGTTAACCCCTTCAGTGAAAACCGTAAAAAAAACAAACAAAAAAAACAATGCTTTTTCATCATACCGCCTAACAAAAAATGCAATCAAATAAAGTAAATAAAAATGGTACTGCTGAGAACGTCATCTTGTCCCACAAAAAAAATA
Source organism: Phyllobates terribilis (assembly GCF_046119375.1). Taxonomy (NCBI): domain Eukaryota; kingdom Metazoa; phylum Chordata; class Amphibia; order Anura; family Dendrobatidae; genus Phyllobates; species Phyllobates terribilis. The sequence continues at coordinate 740,399,350 of NW_027362761.1, read as the reverse complement.
AGCCGGCATACAGCTTCATCAACACACAAAAAAAAAAAAAGTTATAGCTCTCAGAATAAAGAGACACAAAAACGTTTTCTTTAAAATGGTTTTTATTGTGTAAAAGCGTTAAAAAATAATAAAAAAAAGTGGTATCGCTGTAATCGAACTGACCCTTAGAATAAAGCAGCTTATCAATTTTACCATACAGTGAACGGCATATAAAATAAAACAACCACATACCCAATTCCTGCAATTCCCGAATTGCTGGCTTTTGTTTCTTCTGCCTCTCAAAAATAGGAATAGACAGCGATCAAAAAAGGTCATGTTCCCGAAAATGGCACAAATAAAAATGTCAACTCGTTTACAGATCGGAGTAATTTTTATATTTTGATAGATCCGCCGATTATGAACCTGGCGATACCAAATATGTGTATCTTTGTTTTATGGGGTTCTTTTTATTTATTATTATTTTTTTTTGGAATGGGGCAAAAGGGGGCGTAACTTGAACTTATATTTTTTAAATAGCATTTTTTTTTCTTTTACACTTTTTACTTGCTGCAATAGTCTCCTTATGAGATTTGAAGCTGCAATATTCTGATCGCTTGTGTTACAAATATCAGAGCTATGTGTAACAAAAATGCTCATCTGATGGCCTATAACAACCGCAGAGGTCTCCTGCAGATCAACCCATCGGCGCCCCACGATCATGTGACGGGCGGTACTTATCACGTGCTTCCGGCACGGCCATGTTAGATAACGCTGTTGGAGATTGACAGCGGCATTTAACATGTTAACAGCAGCGGGTGAATCGCGATTCCACCCGTGGCTGTTAGGGGCACATGACAGCTCATCAGATCAGCTGTCATATGCCTGGAAACATGCGGGCTCAGGACGTCATATGTCATGAGAGGGTTAGAGTGAAAGAAAGTTTTTAAAACATAAAAAAAACATAGTTCAAATGACCCCCTTTTTACTCCATTGAAAAGAAAACAATTAAAACAAAATATATTATTGGTATCGCTATGTACAGAAATGCCCGTTCAAAATATAACATAAGTTAATCCAAATTGGTAAATGGCGTAACGAGAAAAAAAAAAGCCAAAATTACTTTTTTTTGGCCGCCGCAACATCGTATCTACCCCAAAATGGCATCTAGAAAAATGTGAACTCAAGGCACTAAAAATAAGCCTTCACAAAGCCCCAGATGCTGAAAAATGGAAACCCTATGGTTCTCGAAAAATGGCGACAACAAAAACTTTTTCATACAAATTTCGGAATTTTTTTCACCACTTAAATAAAAAATAAACTATACATGTTTGGCATCTGATTACTATATGGTAAAACTGACCTGGCAATATGATTCCCCAGGTCAGTACGAGGTAAACAAAAAATACAAACGTGTGGAACTGCGCAGTTTTTGCACTTTCACCGCACCTGGAATTCACCAGCTTTCCAGTACACGATATGGAAAAATCAATGGTGTCATTCAAAAGTACAACTCGTCCCGCAAAAGATAAGACCTCACATGGCCATATTGATGGGGGAAAAAAAAAAAAAGTTATGGCTCTTGGAAGAAAAGGGTAGAGAAAAGGGAGCCGGAAAATAGCCCATGGTGTGAAGGGGTTAAAATATGCCAAGATCACCTGGAAAAATGGTTACCTGACAGTTATATGGAATCCATAGGGAGGGAAATTCGTGCTGTCGTGGAAGGCTTCTAGAAACCAAATTACCGGTAAGGACTAATTCTATTTTCTCAAAACGCCTTCCATGACAGCATTGGAGGAATAACTACGTTATTTTATTGGGGAGGTACAATAGCTTGTAGGACTTTCATACCAAAGGCTAAATCCCTAATGGATGATGTGTCTAATCTATAAGGTTTGGAAAATGTATGAAGGGAAGAGCAAGTAGCAGCCCTGCAAATCTGCTCCGTACGAGCGCCCGCTCTATTGGCCCAAGAAGTTGATGTGGATCTGGTAGAGTGAGCTTTTAAGGTGACCAGTGGATCCATCTGTTGGTTGATGTAGGCTTCCTCAATTGCCTTTTTAATCCAGTTTGCTATAGTGGATTTAGCTGCCTTCCTGAGTGTTGTATGAATAGATTTTCATCCAATATCCAAGACTCAGTGTGTTGAAGATAATAAAGAACAACTCTGTAGACATCTAAGAGATGGAACTCTGCTTCTTTGGAGTTAGAAGGTTTCTGGCAGAAGGAGGAAAGGATGACTTCCTGGGAACGATGGAAATCCGTAACCACCTTTGGGAGAAAGGAAGGGTCTAAACGAAGAGTAATTCTATCTTCAGTCACAGTCATGTAAAGTTCTCTGATGGAGAGAGCCTGCAGTTCTCCTACTCTCCGTGCTGAAGTGATGGCTACTAAAAAGGCAGTCTTATGAGAGAGAGTCTGTAATGTGCTGGAGGAGAGAGGCTTAGACCTCGGAGCACCACGTTAAGATCCCAGGATGGGACATGAGACTGAATTTTTGGGTCAAGTCTGAGTGCCAAAGTTATGAATCTTTTGATCCATCAGTGAGAGGCCAAATCTTGGTCGAGACCCAACTCCAATCCATTCTGTAAAAAAAAAAAAAAAAAAAAAAAAAAACACAAGGATCCGAGCAATGTTGGGGTGTGAGGTGTCAGGAATATCTGGGGCATACCATGATGGGAATTTTTTCCATATTTTGCCATATATAGCATTGGTTACTGGTTTCCTCCTTTGTTGAAGAGTTCTTATAACTTCTTCAGAGAGACCTTTGGATTTTAAGATCTCGGCTTTAGTAAGCAGGCAGCAAGGTTTAGCCACTGAGGATTTGGGTAAAATAGGGGACCTTGTGAGAGAAGGTTGTTGACCGGTGGAAGTATCACAGGACCATCCAGGCAAAGTTCTGTGATGGCGCTGAACCAAGGACTTTTGGGTCACAGAGGGGCCACTAGAATTGTTGCCACTCTCTCTAACATGACTTTCTGGATAGTTCTTGCTATCAGTGGATCTACTTCGGGGAGACCCCATTTTGCTACCAGTGACTGGAATATTTGAGGATTCAGGCTCCATTATCCTGGCTGAATGTCTTCCCTGCTTAGAAAGTGAGCTTGAATGTTGTTTGAGCCTTTCAGGTGAATTGCCGAAAGTGACAGGAGATGTTGTTCTGCCCAGGAAAATATTCGAGCTGCAATTTGTTTCAGGCAGTCTACCTGATGACGAAGGATGACGAAGGAAGGCAACTGTAGTCACATTGCCCGAGAGTATCTTGATGTGAGTACCCTGGATTAGGTTGACTGCCGCCCTGAGCGTTTTTTCTACTGCCTTCAGCTCCCTGAAGTTGGAGGATCTGCCACTGATCTCAGGACTCCATCTGCCTTGAAAATGAGTCTGGGCCACCATGGCTCCCCAGCCTCGTATACTGGCGTCGGTAGTCACTGTAATTAGAGGGTCCAGGGTCCAAGAAATCCCCCTCCGAAAATTGTGGATGCTTAGCCACCAAGAAAGGGAAGCTTTTACCTGACCGGGGGTCCTGGTCCGTTTGTTTAGCGAGTCCCTTTGTCTGTCCCATGATTTTAGGATATGATCCTGGAGGGACCTTGAGTGGGCCTGAGCCCATGATACCGACTGGATACAGGCATTGTCGTTCTCAATGTTGGAATCTCCTGGTGTCTGAAATTTGAGATCTTGGTTCTGAGAGCTGTTTGATGCTCCAACGGAAGAAAGGACATTTGTCTGTTGGGAGTCCAGCAAGACACCAAGGAATTTCCTCCTAGACGAAGGAAGGAGTTCTGACTTTTTTTAGGTTCGGAATCCAACCTAACGAGCGAAGAGTTTTTAAGGTTATAGAAACATGAAGATTGAGAGTCCCCACCGAAGGGGCAACAATCAGCATGTCGTCCAGGTATGGAATTATGCAGACACCTTGTTTTTGGTTAAGTGCAATGACTTCTGCCATAATCTTCATAAATACCCGAGGTGCTGAAGAGATGCCGAAGGACAGTACGTTGTACAGCTAGTGTTCTGTTATGTTGTCCCTGAAAATCACAAAGCGCAGGAACTTCCTGTGGGTCGGATGAATCGGCAAGTGGTAGTATGCATCTTTTAGGTCTATGGTTGCCATGAAGTAATCATTCCCTATTAAGGGAATAGTTGATCTTATGGACTCCATCTTGAATCGACTGTATTGGATGTGATGGTTTAGGGATTTCAGGTCGATTATGATGCGTGGGGTCCCTGACGGTTTCAATCTTAGGGAAATTTTTGAGTAGTGACCCGTACCCTCCTGGCCAGGGGGGACCGGAGACACCACTCCAGACTTCAGCAGGTTTTGTAGACCAACCAATAGAAGTTCCCAAGCCCCCCGAAAGGGAAGGGACGTCACCACCAGGACCGGAGGGGGGGCGACTCTCGAATTCCAATAGGAGACCCCTCTTGATGGTATGGAGGATCCACTGGCAGGAAGATATTGCCTGCCACTGGGGAAAGAAAACCGAGAGATGCACCCCTATACGGCCCAAGTCATTACTTGTCCTGCTGCTGGTGTTGCTACTGGGGAACAAAGGATGTTACGACCTTTGCTGCCCTTAGGATAGCTCCAGCGCCCAGACTTTCCCTTTCCCCTATATTGTGAGGGGTGACTCTGGGAAGGTCGAAAGGGAGTTTTTTTTAGTTTGTTTCTGTTCAGGAAGGGTTTTCTTCCTGTCCGAGGCCTTCTCCAGGATATCATCCAGTGCTGCCCCGAATACATAATTCCCTTGAAATGGAATGGAACACAGTTTAACCTTAGAGGTGACACCCCCACTCCATGTTTTGAGCCACAGTGCACGGCGAGCAGTATTGGATAGTACAGCTGCCCTAGCCGCGATCCGGACTGACTCAGCCGAGGCGTCCGCTAAGAAGCCCGTGGCTTTTTGAAGGAGAGGGATGGAGTCTAGCAGGTCTGCCCTGGAGGTGCCCAGAGACAGATGTTCCTATAGTTGGGCCAGCCACTTGAAGAGGGATCTGGCCACACAAGTCGATGAAATATTCGCTTTGAGAGGCGCAGAAGAGGTTTCCCATTATTTTTTAAGGACGCTTTCCATTTTGCCGTCTAATGGATCCTTCAATTGGGATGAATCCTCAAAGGGAAGTGAGGTGTTCCTCACTACCCTTGCCACCTGGATGTCCACCTTAGGGACGTCCCACTCAAATTCTTCACCTTCCAACGGGAATCTATGCTTTAATTCCGAAGGGGTGGTGAGACGGTTTTCAGGGGATTCCCATTCCTGTCGGATGAGATCTGTAATGACCTCATGAAAAGGAAACCCAGTCTGGTTTTTTGATCTAAGGCACCTAAACATTTCATCTTGAACAGAACAGGGGACCTCGACTTCCTCCAGCCCCATAGGGCCTCTAACAGCGTCCAGTCATTCTTCTAAGTTGTCCGAGGAAAAAAAATATCTTCCGGTTTCAACTTTTTTGGCAGGCCCTAAGGATGCTATTTCATCCAGATCATCAGAGGCAGAGATACTAACGTCAATAGAGACCACATCTGAGTCTAACTCTTGGATCTTCCTCTTCTTAGGAGGAGAGGGCCTGGAGGAGGAGTAGACAGGCAGCGCAGCAAAAGAAGCTTGGACTTCCTGTCTAACTACCTGGGCCTCCTGTTTAACAAGAGATCTAAGCTCCTAAATTAGAGAGGGGTTTTCTTTTTTATCTGTACAGGGTTGGCACAACTTTTTATAGGATGAGGACAATTTTTTAGCACAGATGCCACATCTACGGGGCTGGTCTTTATCCTTCTTAGGAAGACAAGGCCCCCACTTCTAAGAAAGGGGAAGAGAAGGGGACCCATGTAACTAGAAGGATGGGAGATCTAGTGTCATCTAAAAGAGAGGCTAAGATAACCCCTTAGTGACCACCCAGGTACTACTCACTGTAGAAGAGGGCATGCTGGGTTCTGGAGATGCCCTTACCTTTTGAGTCTTCAGGCGGGTTTTTATAGAAAAAAAAAACGTGCCTCCCAGCAAGGAACCTCAGTTCCCGCCCCCTTCCAGTCACTTGAGGGCCAATCCGGATCGATATGGGCCTTGCCGGCCCTGGGCGCGCTCAAACACCAGCGTCCCGGCGTGGAGCACACAGGCTGGAAGCAGGACCTGCGGTGACGTCACCCTGGTGCGCGCGCGCGCCCAGACCGCTCCTGGCGACTCTGGGAGCGCCCATACTGTGCGTCCCAGCGTGGAAAGCACAGGCCGGAAGAGACAGGACCTGCGATGACGTCAATTCCGGTGCGCGCGTCCAGAACGCCGGAGGAAGGAGGAGATGCCGGGGAGCTGAAGCAGGCCCCCGGCATGAAAACAACCCGGCTTGCTTTACCCTCTACGGGGCGCAGGAAGCCAGGATGGTCCCAATAGGAGCTGCATGGAGGGAGGAGGGAGCGCCCCAACCGACCACTGCCCGGCAAGTATATTCAATACAATGCTGCCTGCTGGACCGACAGCACTGCAGGACCTCTCCATGCCCCAAGGGGGACAGGAAAACACTGGGGATTGATGTTGGGGAGGGGCTTTTAACCTCTCTGTGTTCCTGTACCCCGATAGGGCGTGGACAACATCCTCCAAAGCTGTCGTGGAAGGCGTATTGACAAAACAGGGATTTTATCAAGACTACACCAAGCAGTCCAGTGACATCGTTGTAATCAGGGTCTTTGCCCCTACATCATGCAGCTCTCAGATTCCATAGCAAAAGCCTTTAAAAGTTATCTGTTAGCAGGATTTCACCCCCAAATTTAATTATATATACACAAGTAGGTCTTTTAAAGACAAATCCAGCAATACCTTTACATGGCCAGTCGTCCCTCCATTACTGAGAAATCAGCGTTTGTATTGATATATTAATGAGGCGGAAGATCACAGTCAATCCAGCTCTATACTCCTCCCAGCGCTGCCTATTCCTGCTTTCCTTGCCTGAAGTCACCTCATAAAAGCTGTCAGTCAAGCAGGAGGTGGTGGTGCTGGGCAGGGAACAGAGCTGGAGTGACAGAGGATTCACATCTACCATAGTCATGTACATATCAATACAAACACTGGTTTATCACTAACAGAGGAACTGTCTGACCATGTAAAGATATTGCTGGACTTATCTTTTGAAGAGGCTACATGCACGTATAAGCTTGGAGGGTGAAATCCGGATGACAGATTCCCTTTAACAGTAACTAAGCAGTGGATCATGATGCAGGATCATTTGCTCTTGTTCTGGACATGGTAGAAATTCATGCTGAATATGCTACCACAGAATTCACACCACTAGAGAATTTTGTTGTACTGTATGTACATGGCACACTACTTTCAAATAGTAAATAATAACTATAGGTAAAATAGTTTTCCACTACCTACTGGAAATGGGACCCTTTAACCCTTTCATCCCTGGGCGATATTCCAGTCACTTTGTTTTAGTTTTTTCCTCCCCTTCTTCCAAGAGGCATAACTTATTTGTACTCATCTGTCCACATAGCAGTATGAGGGCATGGCTTTTGAGAGACAAGTTGTACTTTTGAATAACATCATTCATTTTATCATATGATGCACTGGAAAATCGGGGGGGTGGAGGGGGATTTCAAGTGCATTAAAATAGCAGAAAAGTGCAATTTCACATTATAATTGTCACTATACGGTAAAACTGACCTGGCAATATGATTCTCCAGGGGAGTATGCAGATACAAAAACAGTTTTTTCTTTTATTTAACTGGTGAAATTAAAAAGTTTACCTTTGGTGACATTTTTCGAGACCCATATTGCTTTAAAATTTACAGTATATAGTGCTGTGTGTTGGCTTTTTTTTTTGCACCCCCAGCTGACGTTTTTACGGATATCATTTTAGGGTAGATATGATGTTTTGATCACCTTGTATTTTATTGCAATGTTGAGGCGACCAAAAAAGTGTAATTCAGGAGTTTGAATTTTTTTCTTGTTACGCAGCTTACCGACCAGATTAATTTACTTAATTTTGATAGATCGGACTTTTCCAAAAGTAGCAATACCAAATGTGTATTTTTATTTTTTTATGGGACAAAAAGGTTATTTGAACTTTTTTTTTCTTTTCCCCTCTTTTTTTTTTTCTGTATTTAATACTCCTCTTAAGGGACTTGTAGCTGTAATCACCTGACGGCTTGGGCACTGCTATGTATAGATTAAATCACTTTCTTCTATGAATGCCAGGCCAGGTACAGGCTAGCTTTCACAGGAGAATCGTCATGACAAACAGAGGTCTTCAGCAGACCTCCAGCTGTTATGGCAACCCATGGGCGCCCTGCAATTAAGTCATGGGAGCGCCAATGGAATGGAGTGGAATGATGCGCCCCACTGCCGGAGTGTGTTGAATGCCGCTGTCAGACAGACAGCAACGTTCAACATGCTGAAGGCACATAAGCCATCATCTGCCAGGAAAGATGTATATATACACGTCATAAGTAGTGAAGGGGTTAAACCGTAATGCTGTTTCATGATATAAAGGAAAAAAAAAAAAAAAAAAAAAATGGACTAGTCATCACCATGAAGGACTACTCCCCCGTTTCTGTCTGGTGCCCACTATCACACATGTAAGGCAGATGGATTCAATCTGCAGCATGTAATTACATTTCTATTCATAGAACTCTTTTACTCACGGTGAAGTCTCTCCACCTACTTGTAAAGTTTATTCTCGTCAAACCCAACCACAGCGAGTCCGATAGTACAGCATATTAAAAACAAAAACAGCGGTTTACTTTAGATTGGAGACATGCTCAATAGTCTCCCAACCTAGGAGAGCTACATCCCACTAACGCCAATATGCTCCCAGTGATTGCCACTAGTCTCGCCCCACCAGTGAAGAAAAGAAACTTTGCAGGGATTGAGAGAGAGATTTAACCCCTTAAAGCAGAGGTCCCCAACCGCCGCTGACAGCTAGCTCCGCGGCCCTGCGCCTGGTCAGAGCTCGCTCTGTGTGGATTTATAATGTTTTCTGCCATAGCCGTGACAGCTCGCAGCTCCCGGCAGAGAACATTATGCAGGACGGGGTGGGGCGTCGGGTGGGTCTTAGTGACGCAGCCCTCCACAGCACAGCATGGTACCTGTTGTACGTCACGGGGCGGGTCTTAGTGACGCGGCCCTCCTGCACAGCATGGTGTGTTCCTGACGGGGTGGGGCGGCAGGCTCTCCTCACTGACACGCCCCCGGCAGAACATGTTATGTGGGGCGTGCTGGGGCAGCAGACTGGCTTCAGTGACGCGGCTCCCGGTACCGGTGTTCAGTGTGTAGCGCTGCTAAGCAGCAGCGCTGTATACACTGACGCTCAATGTACAATGCTGCTATTTAGCAGCGCTGTACACCGAGGTCCCGCCAGCATCCTCCCCATACAGCTCCACCCCTCCATAACCCCACCCCCATATGACCAAAGCCCCGCCCCCACCCCCACCGGGCCATGGAAAACTGGTCTTGCTTAAAGCTGGTCCCTGGTGCAAAAAAGGTTGGGGACCTCTGCCTTAAAGGATGGAGCCAATTATGTACTTGATGACAGATCCCCCTGATTCTGAGATTGTTTTTTCATGACATATTGTAATTCATGATAATGGTAAAATTTCTTCGATATCACTTGCGTTTACTTGTGAAAAAAATGGAAATTTGGCAAAAACCTTGAAAATTTTGCCATTTTTAATTCTTATGCCCTTAAATCAGAGAGATGTCACACAAGATAGTTAATAAATAACATTTCCCACATCTCTACGTTACATCAGCACAATTTTTTAAACTATTTTTTTTGGTTAGGACGTTAAGGGTTAAAAGTTGACCAGCGATTTCTAATTTTTCCAACAAAATTTACAAAACCATTTTTTAGGGACCACATCATATTTGAAGTGACTTTGAGGGGTCCATATGAAAGAATATACCAAAAAGTGACACCATTCTAAAGACTGTACCCCTCAAGGTGCTTAATTTTACTTTGAATTTTTTTTTTCTTCCAAGAGTAAAAGAAAAAAATGACCCCAAAATTTAAAGTACAATTTCTCCCAAGCACGCCGATACCCCCTATGTGGGGGGAATACCACTGTTTGGGCACATTGCTGGGATCGGAAGGGTCAGAGCGCCATTTGACTTTCTGAATGTAAAATTTGATTGATAATTAGAGGACGCCAGGTTGCGTTTCAGGAGCCCCTGATGCGCCTAAACAGTGGAAACCCCCCACAAGTGACACCATTTTGGAAACTAGACCCCTCAAGGAATTTATTTAGATGTGTGGTGAACACCTTGAATTTTACAACGTGGATCTATAAAATTGCAAAAATATATATTCCCCCACAAAAATTTTGTTTTAGCCCCCAAGATTTTCATTTTCACAAGGATAACAGGAGAAAATGGACCCCAAAATTTGTTGTGCAATTTCTCCTGAGTATGCCAATACCCCCATATGTGGTCAAAAACTACTTCTGAGCACAGTGCAAAGCTCAGAAGGGAAGAAGCGCCATATTGGAGTTCATATTTTGCTACGCTGGTTTGACGACGCCATGTGCCTCACAGAATTTTACACCATTGGGTGATGAACAAAGAATAAATTAAATTTTTACCACCAAAGTTTAGTTTTAGCCCTAGATTTTACATCATCACACTGGGAAATGGGTAAATATGGCACCAAAATTCGTCACAATTTTTACTGAAAGTAGAAATACCCCATAATATGGCTGTACAGTACTGCTTAGCCACACGGCGACACTCGGGAAGGACAGAGCGCTATTTGCCTCCTGGAGCGCAGATTTTCCTAGAATAGTATGCAGATTCCATACACAGAGCCCCTAAGTGCTAAAAGAGCAGAATCCCCACCTCAAGTGACCTCATTTTGGAAATTATACCCTTTTGGGAATTTCTATACAGGTGTAGTGACGATTTTGACTCCATGGGTGTTTTCCAGAAACAAGCAGCAGTGGATGTTGCAGAGTGAAAAGTGCAAACTGTGTTGTAGTGATCAGTACGTTATGCCCAACTCATGCTTCTGGTGACATGCACCCGTAAATGCACCCGGGCTCTCATCTCGACAGAAATGCCAAACATGTGAATGCTAACTGCGGTTTAGGTACACTGTGGGGCTCAAAGGGGAGGTGGGCATTTGTATTTGGGAGCACAGAATTTGCTGAATTTCTTTTAGGTGGGGAGGGGGTGGGGGGTGGGGGGCAAGGGCCATCTCGCTTTTCCAAGGCCTTTGTGCTACTAGTAATGTGGAAGCTCTCTATTTCTGTTAACAGATGACAGACCTGAGTGGGGACTTGATTTTCTGTGGATTGAGTCGAAGCCTTTATTGTGATCCAAAATGTTATGTAAAATGTTGCCATTTATTCTGTGCTCTACACTGAACACTGATATCGGGGTTTCCCTTTAAAATCGCCGAGTGACAATTCAAATGAAACCCCCGAGGAATCCATTCACTATAATGAGGCAGCAGAGTTACTCTCGACTCCATCTAGCCTCTGTTAAGTGGTGTCCTTTTATTCAGAGGTTCACAAAACTGCGGCAGACAGCACTTTTATGCACGCCTAATAAAAAGATGGACACCGTGGGTTCACAGGTCATACCAAATGTGTACTTTTTTTCTATAATATTTATTTATGGGTACTATGTATATATATATATTTTTTTAAAACTTTATAATTTTTTCTTTTACTTTGTCCCATTATGGGACTTTCACTTTCTGCAGTCTGATTGTAGTTATAAGGTATAGCAGTGCAAGATCACTCCTACACCTTATAACCTGTCAGTGCTGCAGACTCAAGTTAGTTAGATCATGCACTGCGCATGCTCTAACTACCTTACAAGTGCCTGGTGACATCAGATCACCATGCCAATGATCAGGACTACGCGATGACGTCGCAGGGCCCGGAGGCTGTCCCTCTGCTCGCTCGCTACATGCTGCGATCGCAGCATTTAGCGGGCTAAGTGCAGGGAGCAGTGCGGGACTGAGTGCCAGGTGTAAGCTGTCAGAATCAGCTGACACCTGGTGGCAACTGCGCGCGCACAGCCTCTGAGCCCGCAAAATCGCCGAGACGTGTCCATACGTCCCTGGTCAATAAGTATTAGGGCATAGGGATGTATGGATACATCTCACGTCAGAAATGGGTTAAAGAGTAAACGTCATTTTCATTTTATAAACCAATAGTACATATCAAAATAAGCAACTTTGTTATATATCTCATCAGAGAGATGTCACATAAAATAGTTAATAAATAACATTTCCCACATGTCTACTTTACATCAGAACAATTTTTTTCCTTAGGAAGTTAGAAGGGTTAAAAGTTGACCAGTGAATTATCATTTTCACAAAACTATTATTATTATTAGACCACATCACATTTGAAGTTATTTTGAGAGGTCTAGATGACAGAAATACCCAAAAGTGACACCATTCTAAAAACTGCACCCCTCAAGGTGCTCAAAACCACATTCAAGAAGTTTATTAACCCTTCAGGGGCTACACAGGAATTAATGGAATGTGGAAGGAAAAAAAAAAAAACATTTAATTTTTTCACAAAAATGTTGCTTTGGATCCAATTTTTTTAATTTTCACAAGGGTAACAGGAGAAAATGGACCCCAAAATTAGTTATGCATTTTCTCCTGAGCACGCCGATACTCCATATGTGGGGAAAGCTACTGTTTGGGCACCATTTAACTTTTTGAATGCAAAATTTGCCTGGAATAATGTCGCATTTGCAGAGTCCCTGATGTGCCTAAACAGTGGAAATACCCCACAAGTGACCCCATTTTGGAAACTAGACCCCTCAAGGAATTTATCTAGATGTGTGTTGAGCACTTTGATCCCACAGGTGCTGCACAGAATTTTAAATTGATCTGTGAAAAAGGAAAAAAAATATTTTTCCCACAAAAATATTGTTTTAGCCCCAAATTCTCATTTTCACAAGGAAGCAGGAGAAAATGGACCCCAAAATTTGTTGTGCAATTTCTCCTGAGTACGCCGATGCCCCATATGTGGTCGAAAAATACTTTTGAGGCAGAGTGCAAAGCGCAGAAGGGAAGAAATGCCCTATTGGGAATTCAGATTTTGCTGGACTAGTGTGCCATGTCACATTGGCAGAGCCCCTGAGGTGCAAGAACAGCAGAACCCCCATAAGTGACCTCATTTTACAAACTACATCTCTCAACGAATTCATCTAGGCGTGCAGCGATCATATTGACATCACGGGTATGTCACAGCATTTTATACCATTGGGCAGTGAAGAAAAAAAATAAATTACATTTTTACCACCAAAATTTTGTATTAGCCCCATATTTTACATTTTCACACTGGGAAATGGGTAAAAATGGTACCAAAATTTGGCACAATTTCTGCTTAATGTAGAAATACCCCATATATGGCTGTACAGTACTACTTAGCCACACGGCGATATTCGGGAGGGATGGAGAGCTATTTGCCTCCTGGAGCGCAGATTTTCCTAGAATAGTATGCAGACTCCATATACAGAGCCCCCAAGTGCTCGAAAAACAGAATAACCCCTTCAAGGTACCCCATTTTGGAAATTATACCCCTTTGGGAATTTATTTACAGGTGTAGTGACGATTTTAACTCTATGAGTATTTTCCTGAAACAAGCAGCAGTGGATGTTGCCGAGTGAAAATTGAAAACCGCCGTTGTAGTGACCAGTACTTTCTGGCGACATGAACCCGTAAATTAGGCAGGCTCTCATTGCTACAGAAATGCCAAACATGTGGACGCCAACTGTGATTTAGGCACACTGGGGCTCAGAAGGGAGGGGGGTATTTGGATATGGGAGCGCAGAATTCGCTGGATTTCTTGTGGGGGGCTAGGAGCCATCACGCTTTTCCAGAGCCTTTGTACTACCAGTAACGTGGAAGCCCCCTATACTTCAGTTAACAGATGACGAACCTGAGTGGGGACTTGCTTTTTTCGTGGATTGAGTTGAAGCTTTTATTGCGAACATTTTACATAATAAATTGGATCACATTTATCCTGCGCTCTACGCTGAGCACTTATATCGTGGTTTCCATCAAAATCTCTGAATGTAATTTGGATGAAACCACCGAGGGATCCTTTCACTATAAAGAGGCACCAGTGTTACTCTGGACCCAGTCTGGCCTCTGACACCGTCGGATCACAGGCTGATGGCGTCCACAGAGCCTCCACCGGCCTCATTACAGTGAATCTTCCGTCGGGGTTCCATCTGAAACAAAAATTTCAGCTCAGTGCAAAGCGCAGGATACCTGAGAATTAACAGCAGGTTAAGAATTGGTATTTATTTTTTACAACATTCCTCGTGCGGTATAAGTGATTAGACGACTTTATTATTCGGGTCGGTGCGATTACAGTGATACCAGATTAATATTGGGTTTTTATGTTTGGCTGCTATCACAAACTAAAAAACACTTTTTATTGTAAAAACAAGTTTTTCCATCCCAGTATTTTGAGAGCTATAATTTTTCCAGATTTCGGCTGACCGTCACGTGAGAGCTTGTTTTTCCGTAAAGAGTTGACTTTTATTGGTTCGATTTTCAGGAACATAACATTTTTGATGGCTTTCTATTTTGATTTTTGGGAGGCAGAATAAACAAAAAAGAGCAATTCAGGAATTGTTTTTTTTTATGCCGTTTGGCGTGTGATTGATAATAAGGCAGCTTCATTCTCCGGGTAAGCACAATTATAGCGATACCACATTTTAGTCTTTGTGTTTTGGTGCTTTTACACAAAAAATAATTTTATAGAAAAAAAATAATTATTTTTGCATTGCTTTATTCTGAGAGGTATAATCTTTTTATTTTTCCGCTGATGGAGCTGTACGACTTGTTTTTTGAAGGACAAGATAATGTTTTCAGTGATACCATTTTTATTTACATTTGTCTTTTTGATCAAGTTTTATTCCATTTTTTGTTTGGTGGTATAATAATAAAGCATAGGTTTTTGCTTTGCTTTTTTTTACGGTGTTCACTGAAGGGGTTAATTAGCGGGACAGTTTTATAGGTCAGGTCGTTACGGACGCGGCAATACTAACTACAGGTGCATCTTACTAAATTAGAATATCAAAAAGTTAATTTATTTCAGTTCTTCAATACAAAAAGTGAAACTCATTATATAGAGTCATTACAAACAGAGTGATCTATTTCAAGTGTTTATTTCTGTTAATGTTGATGATTATGGCTTACAGTCAATGAAAACACAAAAGTCATTATCTCAGTAAATTAGCATACTTTATAACAACAGCTTGAAAAATGTTTTTAAAATCCGAAATGTTGCCCTACTGAAATGTATGTTCAGTAAATGCACTCAATAGTTGGTCGGGGCTCCTTTTGCATCAATTACTGCATCAATGTGGCGTGGCATGGAGGCGATCAGCCTGTGGCACTGCTGAGGTGTTATGGAAGACCAGGTTGCTTTGATGGCAGCCTTCAGCTCGTCTGCATTGTTGGGTCTGGTGTCTCTCATCTTCCTCGACAATACCCCATAGATTCTCTACAGGGTTAAGGTTAGGCGAGTTTGCTGGCCAATCAAGCACAGTGATACTGTTGTGTGTAAACCAGGTATTGGTACTTTTGTCAGTGTGGACAGGTGCCAAGTCCTGCTGGAGAATGAAATTTCCATCTCCAAAAAGCTTGTCGGCAGAGGGAAGCATAAAGTGCTCTAAAATGTCCTGGTAGACGGCTGCGCTGACTTTGGTCTTGATAAAACACAGTGGACCTACACCAGCAGATGACATGGCTCCCCAAACCATCACTGATTGTGGAAACTTCACACTAGTTCTCAAGCAGCTTGGATTGTGGCCTCTCCACTCTTCCTCCAGACTCTGGGACCTTGTGGAGTGTGTCAATGACTGCCTTCTGGACATCTGTCAGGTCAGCAGTCTTCCCCATGATTGTGGAGCCTACTGAAACAGACTAAGAGACCTTTTTAAATGCTTAGGAAGCCATTGCAGGTATTTTTTTTAATTATTTTAACTTACTGAGATAATGACTTTTGTGTTTTCATTGGCTGTAAGCCATAATCATCAACATTAACAGAAATAAACACTTGAAATAGATCACTGTTTGTAATGACTATATAATATGAGTTTCACTTTTTGAATTGAACTGAAATAAATTAACTTTTTCATGATATTCTAATTTAGTGAGATGCATTTGTATGTACGATTTTTATTTTTTTACATTAATAAATGTAATTATTTGATTTTTTTTGTTTTTTTTTACAATTTTTAAACAACTTTTATTTTGTCCTACTATGGGACATCAACACGGACTGATCACTGATCTACTGTAATACTCTGCAATGCTACGGCATTGCAGGATATTAGATCAGCATCTCTCACACAAGGACGAGGCGTGTCAGCTCCTGCTCTGAGCAGGAGCTTGCAGGCCACCACCCCTGGGAGACCCCGCAGCCATCTTTCGGCCTGGGGTCACCATGGAGACCATCAGCACAACGTGATCGCCATCGCTTTGTTCTGATGATGGCGCTGCGATGCTCCATGATGTCGCTGTCTCTTGACAGCAGCATCATTGGGGTTTAGCGATCTTGATCAGTGCTGGCACCGATCGTGGGCCTTGCTGCTGTGTCAGTTCTCACATAGAGATGACACCCGCACTCGATCGCAGCGACGCTCAGTGTGAGCCCGCGCGATCATGAAGAATTATATGTATGGCGGTTTGTGGGAACGCAGCTCCCGCAGCACTGTACATATACTGCTCCTGTCGGGAAGGGGTTAAACGCCACCTCTTTAACTGCATATAAGTGAATGACGTGTCTGTCATCCACGTGGTGCCCGAAGTCTCGCGCCTGTGAAGTGGAATCACTGGCTGTTCAATAGGGTACAGTGAAGCGCACCTGCGAAGCTCTCAGATTCCACAGCACAGGCGCGAGACTTCAAGCACTACATGGATGACGGATCGCACTCTGCCATGCAAGTCAATGAAAAACATCGGACTGCATCTGGATGACATCTGAGTGCGGTTCGATTTCCACAGACTGTCAAAATGGAGAAGATGAAGAAATTCTTTTTCTCTATCTTCTCCTCATTCGAGAGAATCTGATCAGAGTGTGATCAGAGTGTGATCAGAGTGTGATCAGAGTGTGATCAGAGTGTGATCAGAGTGTGATCAGAGTGTGATCAGAGTGTGATCAGAGTGTGATCAGAGTGTGATCAGAGTGTGATCAGAGTGTGATCAGAATAATTGACCAAATTCTTTTGAATAAGAGAATATATGCTCGTCTGCACCTGCCCTTAGAGCAAACAATCCCTTTAATTGATAGCTCAATGCCCCATTTCCTTGCCTGGCACCTGCTGTCTCATAGATAATGAGTTAAGAATAAAGCTAAGGGGCGGTTAACAAATTTTTTTGATGAATTTTTACAGGAGAAACCAGTGTTTTTTTGTTTTTGTTTTTATATAGAGATTCTGCTTAAAACCTCAGCATAAAAAAAAAAAACTCTGAACACTGAGATGAGGGGGATGACTGATTTTACTGACCGATTGCCTTAAAGTTGTGTGCCCATGATCAGGAATAGAAGCGTTTTGGATACAACGTATTTTCGCTGCGTCCAAAACGCTGCGTTCTACATTACAAGCATGTGGATTTATAGAATCCCATACCCACTGTGCTTCTATTTAAAACTGCATAAACTCGCCGATGGCACGGGTTTACGAGCTGCAGCAGGTGAATGTCTGCAGTGGACATGCTAGTCTCCGCTGCGTAATTTCCCAAATAGCCAGTCATTAGATGGGGTAAACCCGCATGGTTACCTAATAACATATGCGTTTTAAAGAATGCAGGTATTCCTGATCGTGGGCACATAGCCTTAAAGGAATGGTTCAGCCTTGGGACAAAAGTCTGCAGTCAATCAAGTCATGATTCCTTATCATTGCTGGTGAGAACAGACAGTCACATGAATGCATGTATGGGATTTGCATTTGGATTCTCACAATAGAAGTGAATTGAGAGAAGACAGATCAATCTAATTGGCACTAATTGTCAAAATTCAGAAGTCCCAGAGCAAGAGTAGACGTTCTCCCAAGACTGGACAAGTTTCGTGTTCCAGTAAGAGTTTTCCACAGGAGTGGAAAGGAACAAATGCAGGCAGATGTCTCACGGCTGACAGCAGCCAGGCACACTCAGCAGGTGACGCTGGAAGCCCTGTATCAATGACAGATGACTCACGAGGCGTTTATGATGTGGCTGACTAACCTACTACGTAATCATGTTATCCTTAATAATTAGTTTTATTCAAGTGGGTACATGCATCACAGACAATGTCTGAGCTTTTATTAAAAATTATTTTTCTAAAATGAAGTTCAGAAACTTTACAGTAAAATTAATAGGCAATAAGAGGTGCGATCCCAGTGAGCTGCCAGAAACAGAAAATGTAAGTCATTTATATCTTAAGTCATATAAACATGTAAGATTTTCCTATTGTAACTAATATTCTAATACATTTCCACTAGAAAGGGATTCCAGTAATAAAACAAAAGGAACGTTTTAAGGGAGGCAGGTCATCTGTCAGCCCCGCAGACACCATCAATATACCTTCTCAGCTCCTTTACTTCCCCCTCTAATAACTGGGCACCCCACAACAGGGTAGTGATAGTGTGCAGGGTGAGTGTACAGGGCGTCATGTGTAAAATTAGTTGAGCTGGGTGTGCCCAACTTATGCCAACACTAAAGCAGCAGCAGTGCCTAAACAAGTTTACCAAGAATGCTGGCGCAATAGTAAGCACATTAACCTATTCATGATCACTGGAAAACCCTAGTGTACACACACAATGAGTTTAATATACATTGGTCTAATACTGGCATTAAATGAGTTACTTTTTGGCCAAAACCAGGAGTGGAACAATCAGATGTAAAGTATAATAGAAACACGTCACCACTTCTGTATTTATCACCCACTCCTGGTTTTGGCTTACAGATACTGATGTGAAATACTGAACATGTCAACACGGCCTAAGCGGTTCTCTGGGATATCAATATTAGATTGCTGGGGATGGGTCCGTCTCTAGCTCTCCAATAAACCGCACCGCTCTTATCGTTTACTCGGCAAGGTTCTACCAATGTACAGAGACGTGCCTGGTAAATAATGGAGACCACGCTCACTACAACCCCTTCAATCAGCTAATCGGTGGGGGAAGCTCGAAGTCGGACCACCAACCACATTAAACTAATCATCAGAGAATAGGCCATCAATATAAGAGTTCCAGAAATCATCTTTATTGCCGTACATGCTCAGATCATATGGATGTACAATATCAACATATCAGCAATATTGTGTGAAGCAGAACAATGTTTCATTAGTATCCAGAGCTACAAAATGTTAGTCATGTAATTCCACAAGAAAAGACCTGAAACATGGAGGCAATTACAAGAATAACCAACACAATAACTGTATTTCATTGGAAAGCGTGTTGTACAAGTGAATCCTGAGACGGTCGATTCTAAATGAAAATTTACCACATTAATGTAAAAAAAAAAAAAAACACTAGCCTTAACGGCATGGGCACAAAGAGAGGCACCAGGGACCACTACAACGGGTAAGCTACCACCACCAAAATTCCATTATGTTCCTCAATGTAGAACTGGTACAAGCAAGGCAATGATCATGTAAAAGTGATGAGACCCCTATAATTTGTCACATCTGTTGCTGTTTCACAGTATTCTCTGGTCACCAACGAGAAACTGAAGCCAGACATTTGCCTAGATTATACAGCAGGGATCTAGCTACCAGCGCACATATTGGGTGCTTCATCACTGATGCACAATGCTAAGCCAAGTCTAATTTGCTCTTATATTGGGTATATTGCATGCAGGTGACTACATTATTTTACCCATTCCATTGTCTGGGTTCATATCTGCATTTGGGACTTGAAAGCCAGTCGCTAATCTGGCCTGAAATAGAGAAAGTAGTGCAGCATTTCGTAAGGTACACTGCTAAGCCCCAATGACAGAAATGATCCTCAGCATATCAGCAGGGAAGTGTGCAACATCCAAAAAAAGTTGTGAAACACAATGGGCACCTCCAAATAAAATCTTCAAGCTTAAAGAAGTTGTCTACTACTTTCACATTGATGCCCTATCCTTAGGATAGGGCATCAATGTACAGTACAGACCAAAAGTTTGGACACACCTTCTCATTTAAAGATTTTTCTGTATTTTCATGACTATGAAGATTGTACATTCACGCTGAAGGCATCAAAACTATGAATTAACACATGTGGAATTATACACTTAACAAAAAAGTGTGAAACAACTGAAAATATGTCTTATATTCTGGGTTCTTCAAAGTAGCCACCTTTTGCTTTGATGACTGCTTTGCACACTCTTGGCATTCTCTTGATGAGCTTCAAAAGGTAGTCACCGGAAATGGTCTTCCAACAATCTTGAAGGAGTTCCCAGAGATGCTTAGCACTTGTTGGCCCTTTTGCCTTCACTCTGCGGTCCAGCTCACCCCAAACCATCTCGATATCATTCAGGTCTGGTGACTGTGGAGGCCAGGTCATCTGGCGTAGCACCCCATCACTCTCCTCCTTGGTCAAATAGCCCTTACACAGCCTGGAGGTGTGTTTGAGGTCATTGTCCTGTTGAAAAATAAATGATGGTCCAAATAAACGCAAACCGGATGGAATAGCATGCCGCTGCAAGATGCTGTGGTAGCCATGCTGGTTCAGCATGCCTTCAATTTTGAATAAATCCCAAACAGAGTCACCAGCAAAGCACCCCCACACCATCACACCTCCGCCTCCATGCTTCATGGTGGGAACCAGGCATGTAGAGTCCATCCGTTCACCTTTTCTGCGTCTCACAAAGACACGGTAGTTGAAACCAAAGATCTCAAATTTGGACTCATCAGACCAAAGCACAGATTTCCACTGGTCTAATGTCCATTCCTTGTGTTCTTTAGCCCAAACAAGTCTCTTCTGCTTGTTGCCTGTCCTTAGGAGTGGTTTCCTAGCAGCTATTTTACCATGAAGGCCTGCTGCACAAAGTCTCCTCTTAACAGTTGTTGTAGAGATGTGTCTGCTGCTAGAACTCTGTGTGGCATTGACCCGGTCTCTAATCTGAGCTGCTGTTAACCTGCGATTTCTGAGGCTGGTGACTTGGATAAACTTGTCCTTAGAAGCAGAGGTGACTCTTGGTCTTCCTTTCCTGGGGCGGTCCTCATGTGAGCCAGTTTCTTTGTAGCGCTTGATGGTTTTTGCAACTGCACTTGGGGACACTTTCAAAGTTTACGAATTTTTCGGACTGACTGACCTTCATTTCTTAAAGTAATGATGGCCACTCGTTTTTCTTTACTTAGCTGCTTTTTACTTGCCTTAATACAAATTCTAACAGTCTATTCAGTAGGACTATTAGCTGTGTATCCACCAGACTTCAGCACAACACAACTGATGGTCCCAACTCCATTTATAAGGCAAGAAATCCCACTTATTAACCCTGACAGGGCACACCTGTGAAGTGAAAACTATTTCCGGTGACTACCTCTTGAAGTTCATCAAGAGATTGCCAACAGCGTGCAAAGCAGTCATCAAAGCAAAAGGTGGCTACTTTGAAGAACCTAGAATATAAGACATATTTTCAGTTGTTTCACACTTTTTTGTTAAGTATATAATTCCACATGTGTTAATTCATAGTTTTGATGCCTTCAGTGTGAATGTACAATTTTCATAGTCATGAAAATACAGAAAAATCTTTAAATGAGAAGGTGTGTCCAAACTTTTGGTCTGTACTGTACTGTATATGATCAGCCAGGGTCCCGCACCCAACCCAGCACCGCCGATCAGCTGTTATCGGTGCCAGCCGGAAGTCCTTACCTGCTGTGCTTGGTCGTCCATCTGTAGTGGCTGCCGCGGGTTCCTACACATCCACCTCCGATTTAATTGAATAGGAGGTGGATGTACAATAACAAGCGCCGGTCACTACAGATAGATCAAGCAGAGCAGGTAAGCACTTCCTGCCGGCGGCACCAATAACAGCTGTTCAGCGGGGGTGGGTGGCGCTGGGTGCGGCATCAATATGAGAGTAGTGGACAACCCCTTTAATTTAATAAAGGATAAAAATTCCACTGGATGGGAAAACACACTGGCGCGTTTCTCTTGTCAACTGCGCCCTTGGTCATAGTGTATAACTCTATTACCAAAGGCGTAGAGGATGCCAGAAACGCGCCAGTGTGCGTTTTACCATCAAGTGGAATTTTTATTCTTTTGTAAATTAAATTAAGCTTGAAGATTTTATTTGGAGGTGCCCATCCTATTTCACAATTTTTGGGATGTTCTCTGGGGGTCAGCAGTATGGCACTCACTATGATGAAAACAAGCATGCATTGATTAAGTACGGAAATAACTTTTTTTTTTTCCAGGAAATGTACAACACTTTGTTATCACCAGCAGTCCCATAGCGAATATCAGACCACCATCAATCTGATAATGATGACCCGATCCTAGAGTTAGGTCACCAATTTCTCTTTTAAATGTGAATGTAGCTTGAAGAATGCACATGTTGCAGCTTTGGTGCGGTTTATGCCATGGTTTTGTTAAATTGCTGTGGTCACATGATAACCCAGCTTAGGGGGATATAGACAAAACTAGGGCTGGGTTCTAAACATAGGTAATTTGGAACACCTTTCACCTTGACTTTATGCTATGCATTTCTATAAACTTCAAGGAAGTGGTTATCTCATGAGACATGTCCATACTAAGCCCTAAAAGTCTAGTAACCGCTGTTTTAAACATACAATTTTTTAACTGTTTGCTTCCACATGTCCCCTTTGTTGGTGCTGCTAATCTGTGCTGTAGGACACTATGTAGAGAACGGAACAAGTGTCACCAGCAGCCTACGGCTTATTATGTGGACAGGCACATTGGTACACACTATAAAAGAAAGGTGCGGCCATGCTGAATAAGGAAATGGCAGAACTGTTCACTGGATTATTTTAACAGTATGCAACTAGAGTACTTTACTCCTTCTTTATGACCTATCCAATGATTGTGATACAATAATGGTGAGGAGATCCCTTCTAAAAGGGAACCAGTCAGCAGATTCAAGCTGTTATGGGCAATATGCATCAGACACTGGCTGCACAATCATAATTAGGCATGTTCTACTGTGAAATGCTGCCATGTTTAAGAGAAAATATAGTTTGAAAAGCCCCTGGCCAGCTTCTCTCCGACCCAGTTGACTGACAGATTTGTATGTACACACAAGGGTGAGACCTGTCAATCACTTACAGCATTGTGGGGAGAAGCTGGCCTGCGTCGGCTCCAGATTAGTCATGTCTGTCCCTATAGTGGAGCCCAGCTGACTTCTCAAACTAGGCTCTCTAAACAGCAGGGTTTCTGAGTAACACATACCTGGCTGCAATCACATAATTAGGCTCTGATTCATGATGCCCATGGTTCAAACATCATGAATTGAGTGACATGTTTCCGTTAAAAAGGTTGTCCCATAGAGACAACCACTGTATGGCTTACAAGCATTGTAGAGGGCAACATCAAGAGCTAAAATAATTGCTGACTACAGCCATGTTTGTAAGATATGGACTTCGCCATTCAGCACATTTCCCCTGCAGAGAAATTGGTAAAATCCACTGAGCTAAATCAGTAACAGACAAGACCTGACACTAATATATTGTAGCAACATATGCATCAGACTGTCCTACTATGCCTTGACAAAGCACCATTGTATGCCTGAGGTAAGCTCCCGTCAGATGAGTCCGCAGGCTCCCATTTACCAGGGGGATATATAGGACTTCAAGGTTGGTTTTTCCTGTATAGAACAGCGCAATAATCTGCACTCCTCCATACAATGAGTTCCAGTAATACTAAATATTTACGGTGCAGTGTACATTTTGGCAGCATCTTCTAGGTGACAGAAGGCACTGTATGGCATCACAGGCTTTCATAGGACATGCACATTAGGAGAAGTCCACGTGTATGCGTTTATCAGAAGATGACCCATTTCTATCATGTTTTTACCCTATGTTGAACATGGAAGGTATGCTAGGAGATTGGTCGGCATCCCCGTAGGCTAACATGTTGCCAGATTCTCCATAACTTTATTTTATTGAAGCCTACATCTATATAAACATACAGGGAATAATTATGGTCACTGAAATTAAAGGCAGTTTTCTGGGTTGGGGTAAATTTGTGCATTCACTGACTGTAGATTTGCTACCCCATCACAGCATTTTGCACACTGGCTGCCAATTTTTTGAGGCAGTCAAGTGATGGACAGTATGCGATTGGCATACTGGTGGACATGTGCCAACTAAAGTCTCATCTGCTTCTCTCAGTGATCTACTAAATGCTAAAATTAACCTCACGCCAAGAACAGCCCTATTAAAAGGATTCTCACCCCAAAAATCCATATTAAACTAGCTGTATGTTGGTAAAGCTCAGCCCTAATGAGGATCATAGTAGCACTGTACATTCTAGTGGTTCAGGGTCTGAGATAATTATTTCCGATGCTAATGAAGTGGCTTCAGTGCACTGTTCTGCCCCCACATTGTGCACTTTCCCCATCCCCTTATACAGAGTGGGCCAGGCCATGTGTACAGTGTCAGCATGCACCCATGCAGGGGAGCGCAGGCAGCTCTCGGAATGGACAAACGTTCGGTATCAATCAGAAGGAAGAAAGAGGTGGAATCCCAAAACACTAATTGGGTGCACTGAAGGTCCCCCCTCATTAAAATTGAAAATATAAGTAATTTTCTCTGGCAAAGTAGCACTAAAATATACCGTATTAGTATGATTTTTTACAGGGGCACAGCTAGTTAAATATGCATTTTGGGGTGGGGGTGAAGCAGACTTTAAAGGGCTTGTCCACTACTAGGACACCCCCTTCTTGAGCTAAATGTTTGGCCCCGATAAAATAAAACACCTTATACTGCCCTCCTGTGCCAGCACCATTCCAGCGGTCCGGGGCTCTCACGCGGTTGTTGGGACACGCGAGCCCGGCGCCCAATCAGCGCTGGCGTCACAGTCCCAGCTTACTGTTGAATTGAACATGAAGAGGAAGTCCGGGTTGCGGCTGATCTCGGGGGTCCTATTCATGTTCAATTCGACAGAAGGCGAAGACAGTGATGCCAGCGCTGATTGGGCGCCAGGCTCACTTGTCACTACAACCGCACAGGAGCCCCAGTACAGCGAGTGCCAACACCGCTGGAAAGGCGTTAGCATGGGAGGGGAGTATAAGCTTTTGTGAGAAGGAGCTGTCCAAGTAGTGGACAACTTCTTTAATAAAGATGAAGCTAATACTTGGCTATCCCTCCGACAGACCATGAATATAGTTAAGAACGGAAAACCAATGAACAATAGATTGCATCTTTACTTTTTTATACAATGAAAAACTGCTGGTTAAGAGTTTCCCATTAAAGTAATGTTTTAGCATTATGCTGAATAAAATGTTTTTGTGATACAGGAAGTATGAGGTTTGTGACGGCTTGATTTTAAAGCTTAGTTTGTGAATGCTTTCTATGCAAGATACCATAGTAGGGTGTGGTTTTATGTGGGTGTGCAAGGTGGCATGATGGCTTTGCAATTATGCCCCCACCCCCTCCATCTCAACAACTGAAGTAGTAAAAGTTGTGTCTGTTATAAAGAACTTTATCTTAGCAGTAGCTTTTGGTTGAAAGCACCCACACGCCGGTATTACTCATGTTAGCACTTCTCCCTGATGCGTGATTCTGAGTCACTTTGACAGGAATCGCTGTTCTAAGAACATTTTTTGAAGTCAAAATTCAAAAGGGATTTCCCAACTTTATGGTATTAATGACCTACCATTAGGATAGGTCATCAATATCAGATCACTGGGGTTCTAACACTCAGCACCCCACAGATAAACTTTTTTTCTGCTTCAGCGCAGACCTAACATAACCAATATACATAGCCAGAAAATCACAGCTCCGTTCACTGCATAGTGGACGTACAAACAGAAGCTGAGCTGCAGTACCTGAGAATGGCCACCAGAGTAGTGAAATGCTCTAATTTACTGTGTTCAACCGACAGTTGATCCACGGTGGGGCCAATACTGTAAATACACCTTCCCACCTGCTTGGTTTCCATCTATCTCTGCCCTTGTCTGGCTCTATGAGGCCAGAGCTGTCAAAGAAGTAGGGGAGAGAAAATAGAGGGAAAACAAGCAGGTGGGAAAATGTATATGAATGATTTGGCCTGCCGTGAAGCACTGAGTGGTGGGATTTAGTTTGAACAGTTATCTCATCCTGTGCCAACAGAGTCCTTTTAAAATGCTGATCATGGGAATACCGGTACCCCAACAATCTGATATTGATGACCTAGCCTAAGGAGAGACCATTAATATCATAAGCCTGGAAAGAACAGATCCCCCTGTAAAGGGTTGTTCCACTACAATGATACTGATGACCAGTCAATTAGATAGGGGGATGATCTAAAGTACATGGCTACAGCCACTAAACAGTTGAGGGAGCCATGCTATTCAGCTCCGCAACTACTTGGAGGCAGCCAACGGCTGTGCTGAGAACAGCTGATCGGTGGGTATGCCAGAAGG
This sequence comes from Phyllobates terribilis, assembly GCF_046119375.1. Lineage (NCBI taxonomy): Eukaryota > Metazoa > Chordata > Amphibia > Anura > Dendrobatidae > Phyllobates > Phyllobates terribilis. The sequence goes on along the minus strand of NW_027362761.1, from coordinate 740,372,857 downwards.
TGGACCCCCCCAAAGTTCTGACATTGATAATCGATAATCCTAAAAGACAGATCATTAATGGCATTGTAGTGGAACAACCCTTTAACCTTTTATTGAAAATGGGGAGGGACTCCAAGTTCCCCATGTGATGATTTTTAAAGGGGCCGTCTCCTGAAGACAACTTCAGTCCATATGACTTATTGGATACACACCTTGAAGAGAAATTCCCCTTTACAAACCAGATCTGAGAGCAGCTCTATGAAGTTTCTCCTGTTCTCACTAATGCAAGTTACCTTTGTATTAGGCCAAAGTAATGCTCCCAATGTGAAAAAACCTCCATATTACTGCAGGAGATGGGAAAAAAAAAAAAAAACTTTGTTCTCCCTGTCAGATTCATAGTGAATCAAACAGAAAAAAAAATCATAACTCCTCAAACAATTAGAGAAATACAGTATAACGACGTATTATGTCTGTATAAAGCCATTATGTGGTGGGAGTGAAAACAAACCTCTACTACCAATGCACAGGAGATACACCTTCAAGTTTTGCTGTACTCACTTTCCCCACACGGGCTGGCTGTGAGGTGGAAGCTAAAAAAGTGTTAGTTACAATCAGGTAAAGTGCACATATAGCATTTTTGATGCTTTTTCCGCTCAGAAATGCATCAAAAAAGTTATGTAATCCTTGTGCCAGCTAATGCAATGACAATCCTGATGTGCTATGCACATGATGTGGAGTTTTCCGCTCAGCATTGTCTTGGAGTTTAAATACGCAGAACGGCCATTCTATGCAGCGTTTCTGCAGCGTTTTCCGCCCATTGACTTTAATTGAACTGCAGCAAATCCGCAGGTATAAATATATCTGCGGATTTGACTAGTCAATGGGTCAAATTCGCTGCAAAAACACACATAGAATGGTACCCAGGTCGGCTAGGGAAGACTACTTCTCCCATCATCTGACCGTCGGTCCCGCTGATAACAGCAACATCGGCGCTCCTGAGGGGATAAGTAGTCTCCTCAGCTGAGCCGGCGCCTGTGAGATTTAAAAAAAATATATATATATTCTCACCTGTCCTGCGTCCTCGCGATGTCCCCAGGCGATGTGATCAGCCCGGCGGCCAGGGGTACACTGACAGGAGCGCGCTCGCTCCCGGCAGTGTACATCGCTGCTACCTGGACTGAGTTCACGGCACCGGTACTGAGAATGTTTCCACGCATCACTGATGAGGTATGAGGTCACCGGGGCTGATCAGCTGATCTTCGGCTGATGAACCCAAGTGACCTCACTCCTGTAGCAGCAATGTACACTGCCAGGAGTGATTTTACACTCCTGTCAGTGTACAGAGTGTTGTCTTCTACAGCAGTGACATCAGTGATTGATTTGACTACTGTAGAAGTGACTGGGATCGCCAGTAAGGAGCCTGCACCACTTGCAGGCTCTATTCTTTAGAGCTTGGTCGCATCACTCTGAAGCTAGCCAGATACAACTAGATTAAGTCCCTCTGCGCTTCTCCCAGACTGTAGAGGCAAAGCTGCCTGTGCTAACAGTTTGAGAAAGCACACAAATTTGAACCAGAGGTGCGACCATGCCACTGATCCAAACTGTCAATCTTCATGAGCACACCATGGCTGGCTGAGGGCCAAGAGCAATGTGCTCATGAAGACAGAACTTTAGAGCAATTGTTTAACCTCTTCCCATCCCATCATGGAACTTGCCACTTTCCATTTAGTACATAAACGTGTTCTCTTCTCAATTCCTTACCTCTCACCCTGCTCACTCCCGGCTGCAAGCACAGACACAGCAACTGGGAATGAGCCGAGAGGCCGGAGGGAGCAACTTCGCTAATTCCTTCCACCCAGCACCCCAATTAATGAGCTGTCATAAGCTCTGTCAGTAGCCAGTTGTATACACATCAAATGGAGTATTCGTCTCTTGAATAAGAGCTGTTCTGCAGTATCTAGCAGCGGCCGATACAAACGGATTGGAACTTCGTATTGCAGCTCTGTGCTTATATCCGGCTGCCAAAATTTATACCAAAGTATTGGTAGGGTGCTGGGAGTTTAGCAAGAGTGAAGGTGTCCCTGCAATCACATGATCTCGGGGATCAATAATCAGACATTGTTGCTTACTCTAATGTATATACTGCATTGAATGCTCCAATGGGTGCCCAGCTGTCAGGGACATGCGGCAGAACTGTTATTCTGCAAAGAAAAGGGCCTCTATTAAACCATATTAAATTAACAGGGTGTTCTCAAGTTATTAAAATTGTTTTAGTTAGCATAAAAATAAACAGGTTTGCAATTCACTTACTTTTTCTATTTACTGTCATTTTCCTGCAGTGAGCTTTTATCTGACATAGTGTTCAGCTTGTTTCTAAGATCGACCAGCAGACCCTGGCTGAGTGTGTAAAGTAGCTACATTCCAGGGGAAAAGTTAAAGAAGTTGTCCACTACTTTTACATTGATAACCCATCAGTGGGATAGGCCGGGGTCCCGCACCCAGAACCCCCGCCGATCAGCTGTTATCGGTGCCGGCCACGGGCCGGAAGTGCTTACTCATGGAGCTTGGCTGTCTAGCTGTAGTGGCCACTGCGGGGTACTGCACAACCGCCTCCTATTCAAATCAACAGGAGGTGGATGTGCAGATAACCGCAGCGGCCACTACAGCTAGACGGCCAAGCTCCACGAGTAAGCACTTCCGGCCGGTGTCCGCCGACAATGGGCAATGATAACAGCTGATCGGTGGGCGTGCTGAGTGCAGGACCCCGGCCGATCAGACATTGATGCCCTATCCTACGAATGGAAAATCAATGTAAAAGTAGTGGACAACTTATTTAACTTCTCAGATATCAGCCACCTCACTCCAGTCTATCGATTTCTATACAGCAGTTAGCTGTTCACCCTCTATCCTCCTCTCATCAGTGCTGTGTAATCACAATACCACCCCTCACCCGACATCATAGCTCTCACTGTCTATGCAGTGTTATCCATATATGCAAGTATAGTGATACCAACGTACGCTCCAGAAGAAACCACAAAAGCTGAATGTGTTATAAGAACTTGTGGTGAGCATTATAGTTCTAATACTATACCTCTGCTACTCACAAGAGCTGTCACACAAGGAGGAGAGCCCGAAAGTAAAGAAACTGCAGAGTTCGGAGCTGATCGAGATAACTTCAGAATAACCCTTTAACAGCCACAATGTAAAGAATGTGTGGCAGTTAAAAGGCTAGAAATGTGATAAAAACTGCAACAAGATATGGACCAGACCATCTCAGAACCCAGAACATTAGAGCCACAACAGCCATAGTGTTAGGCTCTAGTCAGCCGGCATCAGACCAGATGTCACATGATCATTCTGTCAGAGTGTCAATCATTTAGACAAAAAAAAAAAAACAGTACTGCATGCTGCACTAATACTCCAGACAAATTTGCCAGGATCTCTGACAGAGGCTTTTCGCGGAGTCTCCAGTGCAGATGTGAACATATAACACCCTCAGGTGTACAATCTGCACAGTAAACAGCTGACGGTTACAGAAACGCGACATTTCTAGGACATTTTACCTGACGCTATGACAGCGCAAGGATCTGTATTAATATGCCACATGTCAAATTGAAATTGATAAATTCCTGGTTTGCAGCAGTTTCTTCACTGGCCCTTTAAAACATTACCGCGCTGGGCCTGTGGGAAGGTTGTGGATTAGAAGGGGGAGCAACTGTTGCTATCGAGCGGGTAAACGCTAGGTTTCACCCCAGCCAATAGGGAGCCATGCCATTATTAACCCTTCGCCAGCCGGAGGCGGGAATGGATAAAAATAGAGCTGGCTTCTTGGAAGCCCCAGAGTTACCAGTGACAGGAGGCGTAGAAATGATGTCTAGAATGAGACTGCACTTGTCAAACTTACAAAGCAACATATTTCCCATTCACCTGGCCCTCCACACAGCGTGAGCCAGGGGAGGCCACAGTGACAGGTGTATAGGTGCATCGACGCCCTGCAGGCAACCATAGGCAGGGCGGCCATACATGTGACCTGTGCTCACACATCAGTCACAGGATCCACAACCAGCAGCCACACAGCTGACACTAATCACACAGGATCCACAACCAGCAGCCACACAGCTGACACTAATCACACAGGATCCACAACCAGCAGCCACACAGCTGACACTAATCACACAGGATCTACAACCAGCAGCCACACAGCTGACACTAATCACACAGGATCCACAACCAGCTGCAGCCACGGCTGACACTCATCACACAGGATCCACAACCAGCTGCAGCCACGGCTGACACTCATCACACAGGATCCACAACCAGCTGCAGCCACGGCTGACACTCATCACACAGGATCCACAACCAGCTGCAGCCACGGCTGACACTCATCACACAGAGCAAAGGTCACGCAGGTTGCAGCCCCACACCGCTCAGGCTAGTAGGGGTTTCCACACCACACACAATGCATGTCACACGGGAAAGCCTCAGCCCCGCACGGAATAACGCGTCCTGCCCGGGGAAACACACGTGGACCTGCAGCTAGAGGACAAAGCCACGCACACACGCTCCCGGCTGCCACCTACATCGCGGCCTTCCCCACAGGACAATCCCCGGACTCACGTAAACAGGCAGCGGCCACGGATAGATGGCAGGCTCGGCTCCCACCGGCGACTTGAGCCTGAGTTCCAGCTTCTCGCCCATGTCCTGAGAGCATACTAATCCCAATCCGCCGGCTGTGGACAGGAGGGGGCAGCCAGCACGGTCACTCCCAGCACGGTCACTAGGCTCTCTCCCCGCCGGTCCAGGGCTCACTTCTCTTCACACTCGCTGGCCTCACAACGCCATCTTGGACCCGGCGCCAAGCAACAATGAGCAGAAGGCCGGGCCAAACCACCGTGTGCTGGGCGGGGGGAGGGGGCGTGCACGGTATACGCCTAGCGATAGGGAACGGAGTAATCCGGTGGGGTGTCCTCATATGGCCCCTTAGCCTCAAATGAGAGGGCGACGGGCGGGAAGGAAGGGCTAGGCCAGCCTGACTCCAGCAGGACGGGGCGCCCCCGCTCGCTCCATGCTAATGAGCACACCCAGCGGGTGTAGCGCTCAGCCCTGGTCAGTCCTCTGGCTGACGGGTCACCCTACGTGCTGGCTGCCTGTGGACTGCTCCAAGTCGCCAAGCAGGGGTGTACTCGTCTGTGGAGCGAGATGGAGCGCTCCCTCAGGCTCCCAGCACATGAATGGCTGCCTCCTGGCTACACTGGATATTGGCTGCCAACAATCCGGACACAGCCATTGTTGTGCCACACACAAGTCCCTGGTCACTGCTGACGGATCTCATGCCTTGTGAGCAGAATCTGTCAGGACGTGGAGCCATAATACCAGTCAGGGCGTAACTATGGTGGGCGAAGGGGCACCTGGAGCCTAAGAGCCCCAAAAAAGCCCTTTACGCCATCAGAGAAGACCAAACCTATTAAAGAAAATGCGCCGAGTCTCACAGACCTCATTCTTGGATCCACCATTCTAGTCTGAGCACATCCATCCTACCCAGTGCACTGCCCAAATAATAAATCTATCTGCTCAGACATTTCATATTGATGTGTGAGTGCTGCCTTATGGTAACCGCTTTGATGAGGTCATGTGATCTCATGGTGCTCCCCCCTGGCTTTACATGGCTTTATGTTCTCTTCAGGGGGTCACTATCTAAGTTACCAGGGGGGGAGGGGAAAAAATGGTATCACAGGTTATGATGATGAATGCACAGCTCCTGTCACACAATTATAATGTAGGAGATAACATCCATGATTGTATACTTATATTCGTTTGTTTAGGGGATTAAAGGGGGAAGGATGATCATGGTGTTCTATTAGCAAGCAGAGAAGATACTGACTGTATCTGGTCATGTAATAAACTGATTCATCATGGGATTCATAAGAGAACACAGAGTAATAAATTGCAGGATTAAGGAGATGTCCACCTCTGGTGAAATTGTCTTGTCAGCAAGTGTTGCACATTACTCACTATTAGGTCAGGGTGACACCAGTGATGATTTCAGAAAAGGAACATCATACCAACAGTAAAATATGGTGGTAGTGTGATGGTCTGGAGCTGTTTTGCTACTTCAGGACTTGGAAGACTTGCTGTGGTAAATGGAACCATGAATTCTGCTGTCTATTCAAAAATCCTGCAGGAGAATGTCCTGCCATCTGTTTGTGACCTCAAGCTGAAGCGCACTTAGGTTATGCAGCAGGATAATGATCCAAAACACACCAGCAAGTCCACCACTGAGTGGCTTAAGAAAAACAAAATTAAGACTTTGGAGTGGCCTAGTCAAAGTCCTTACTTTAATCCGATTGAGATGCTGTTGTATGACCTTAAAAAGGTTCATGCTCGGAAACCCTCCAATGTACAACAATCTGTCAAAGATGAGTGGGACAGAATTCCTCCAGAGCGTTGTAAAAGACTCATTGCCAGTTATCACAAACGCTTGATTGCTGTTGTTGCTGCTACGGGTGGCCCAACCTGCTATTAGGTTGAGGGGGCAATCACTTTTTCACACAGGACCCTGTAGGTTTGGATTTATTTTTCCTTTATTAATAAAGACCTTCATTTAAAAACTGCATTTTGTGTTTACTTGTGTTATCCTTGTCTAATATTTAAAAATATTTAAATTTGTTTTGTGATCTGAAACATTTAATTGTGACAAACATGCAAAAGAATAAGAAATCAGGAAGGGGGCAAACACTTTTTCACACCACTGTAGTATGATGCCCCCACAACAAAACGTTTGATAGTCTCACAGCTAGGGGTGGACACGGACAGCTTGGGCCCCTGTGCAAGAAATGTGTTTGGGCCCCCTCTCCTTTTATGGCGACCAAGCTGACCCGGAGCTGCCAGCTGACTTCGGTGTCCCCACCATCGCGCATGATGTCACTGCCCCCAGTTGTGGGCACGAAGAGGTCAGCTGCAGGCCACAAATTGGAGTGCAGTGCAGGGAGCTGGCAGATTACCTGCGCTGCAATATATTTTTAGGAATATACCAGGAATGGCAGAAGTGTAATTCCATGGTATATACTATTCACGATTACCTCCAATTCTAATCTGACAATTCATCTGTTTCATCCACAGGTATGTCTGCTGATTCCAATATCTGCCATATTCATTGATCCCTGCTTTTATCAATCTGTCTGTCCTGGGTATGTCTGCTAATTCTTGTAACATCCTTCATAATCATAGCACTGAATTCACACCTGTGTATCTGTGTCTCCTAGTATATTTTCCTAGTTGTAATTTCCTGTAATCCTTTGATCCCCATTCACACCTCACTGTCTATCCATTTTGGCCTGTCTGCAGTCCTTGTTGTATAGCAAGTAATACTCCCATATTAGCTCCTCTGTCTTAATTAACCCCTGCTGTGATTCTCGGATCTCTGGCTCTTCCCCTCTGCTCACACCTGGTCTAATCATAGATGTATAAATGAGCACAAATAGGTCTGCTGACCGTGGTCTGTGTATCTGCAGCAAGTGTATCGGCAATAAGTGTATTTTAGGAATATACCAGGAATAAACCAGAAGGGAACAGTAAGCACAGCTTATCACATTTCCCAGCTTTTCTTTGATCCTACTCCTATCCTTTCACCATGCTTACATATGCTGTTACAGCTTTTGGTCCACTAATCCTCACTCTCCTTAGCTATCCCCAGCACCCTCTAAACAAAAATTCATCTCTCCTTCCCTCTTACCTCCCCACCTGACCCCATCTGCTGATCTGCTCCTCAACCTCAGATCTATCCTACTAAAACATAAAACAAGTCAGTCACTCGCCTTCTCTCACCTCCTCTCCCTCTCTCTGCTTCTCCTCATTGCTGGTGACATATCTCCCAATCCTGGACCCGCACAGCTGCCGCTTCCCACTTATTCTCCATCCTATCACTCCAAACTAAAAGTTACCTACCGCAACCTCTGCTACCTAAAACCTGGCCCCCCGATGCCCAACCACCTGCTCCCTTTCTCTGGAGCACTCTGGAATGCCCGCTCTGTCTGTAATAAGCTCTATGCGATTCATGACATCTTTACCTCCTGCAATTTCTCCTTCCTGGGCCTCACCAAAACATGGCTGACACCCTCTGACACTGCCTCCCCTGCTGCGCTGTGCTACAGTGGCTTTCACTTCACCCACTCTCCTTGCCCTGGCAACAGACATGGTGGAGTAGTGGGTCTTTCTCCTTTCTAACAACTGCACCTTTAACCCAATCCCACCTATACCCTCCATTATTCTCCCTTCTTTTGAAGCCCACTCTGTCCACATCTACTCTCCCTCCAACCTCCAAGTTGCCATCATATACCGACCTCTGGGCCCGGTCACTGCATTTATTGACCAATTCTCCACCTGGCTTCTTCACTTTCTCTCTGCTGACATTCCTACCATCATCATGGGTGACTTCAACATCCCCATTGACACCCACCAGTCAGCAGCCTTCAAACTCCTGTCACTTACTTCATCTTTTGGACATATTCCGTCGTCCTCGTCAGCCACCCACACAAAAGGACATACATTAGACCTTATCTAATCACACACACTCTGACTCTACTCTACCACTTGCATCCATATCTTCACTCCACGAAACAGACAGAGTCACTGCCTTCTATAATGCCACTCTTGCATCAGCTAGTGAAGCGGTCGCCCCTCTCGTGCATGGCAGAGTGCGACGAATCATTAGACACCCCTGGCACAATAACCTCACTAAAAAGCTTTGGCAAGAGTCCAGGGTTGCGGAGCGGCATTGGAAGAAAACACATTCGCAAGATGACTTCATCGCATTTAAACAAGCAACACTCGCTTTCAAATCATCCCTCACCTCTGCTAAACAGGCCTACTTCACAACCCTCGTATCTTCCTTGTCCTACAACCCTAAACAGTTAATCAACACTTTTAACTCCCTCCTCCGCCCTTCACTGCCCCCTCCAACCCCCCTCATCTCCGCTGAGGACTTTGCCACACACTTCAAAAATAAGATGGACCAAAAAAGGCAAGTCTTTATTGTTCAACCACCACAACCCCTTTGTATACCAGACCAATACCCCTCCCCTATAACCTCCCTCTCCAACATTACTGAAGGAGAGCTTACTCGCCTCCTCTCCAAATCACACCTCACTTGTGCACTCGACCCCATCCCACCTCCTCCCCAACCTCACTACCCCACTTATCTCGGCCCTAACCCACCTCTTTAACCTATCACTAACCTCTTGTACCTTCCCTTCTGTTTTCAAACATGCCACAATCCTGCCTATCCTCAAAAAGCCATCCCTCGACCCAACCGCTATGTCAAGCTATCGCCCCATATCGCTGCTCTCACTTGCTTCCAAACTTCTTGAGCAACATGTTCACTCTAAACTTTCTTCCCATCTCTCATCTAACTTGCTTTTTGACAATCTACAATCTGGTTTCCGTCCCCATCATTCCACTGAAACTGCCCTGACAAAAATTACTAACGACCTACTTACTGCCAAAGCTAACAGACAATTCTCTATACTTCTCCTTCTAGACCTGTCTTCTGCCTTTGACACAGTTGACCACTGCCTCTTACTACAGATCCTCTCTTCCTTCAAAGACCTTGCCCTATCCTGGATCTCCTCATACTTTTCCAACTGCACATTTAGCGTTTCCCTCTCCCACACTACCTCCTCATCCCGCCCTCTCTCTGTTGGAGTCCCTCAAAGCTCTGTCCTAGGACCCCTACTCTTCTCCATCTATACCCTTGGCCTGGGACAACTCATAAATTCACATGGCTTCCAGTATCACCTATATGCTGACAACACTCAGATCTACCTCTCTGTCCCAGACATCACCTCTCTGCTGTCCAGAGTCCCAGAGTGTCTATCAGCCATATACTCCTTCTACTCCTCTCGCTTCCTCAAACTCAATATGGACAAAACTGAACTCATCATATTTCCTCCATCTCACTTATCTTCCCTACCTGATCTATATATCACAATAAATGACATCACGCTTTCCCCTGTACCGGACATCCACTGCCTCGGAGTAACCCTTGACTCTGCCCTGTCCTTCAAACCGCAGATCCAAGCTCTTTCCAGAATCCGTCCTTTCCTCAACTCTCAATCTACTAAAATGCTCGTGCATGCCCTCTTCATCTCCCTCCTGGACTACTGCAACATCCTCCTCTGTGGCCTACCTGCTAACACTCTCGCACCTTTCCAGTCCATTCTTAACTCTGCCGCCCGACTAATTCATCTCTCTCCTCGTTACTCATCGCTTCCCCCCTCTGCAAATCCCTTCACTGCCTCTCATTTCCCCAACGTATCCAATTCAAACTACTAACACTGACCTACAAAGCCTGCCTTTAACCTTTCTCCTCCCTACATCTCTGAACTAATCTCCCGATATTTTCCCTCACGTAATCTCCAGTCCTCCCAAGACCTCCTTCTCTCCTCCACACTTATTCGTTCCTCACTAGTGTTGAGCGAACATGCTCGACACTGCTCGGTACTCGCCCGAGCATCACGCTACTCGGGATGTTCGGCGAGCACCGAGCATTTCCGGGTTACTCGGGCGGAAGCTCGGGTCTCCGCCCTGCATGTTTGGCGCTCTTTACAGAGCCAATGAACATGCAGGGATTGCCAGCCAGTCACTGTAATGCCGCAGCCATGTTGTTTGTGGGCATTACAGTGATTGGCTGGCCGCACAGCGTCACCTCGAGTATTTAAAACTGGGCGCCGCCATCTTGGACACAGTCGCTCCGGATCAGACAGTGTAGGGACAGCGCTGCTGATTTAGGGAGAGATATATCCTGCGAAATAGTTAGTGTAGGGTCTGTAAAGGCTGCCAGATCAAACAAACAGTCCTTCTCAGGACTAATATCCATCCCAGGTATATCAGGCAGGCAGGCAGGCTGTATAGGAGACGCAGTGGTTATACCAGCAAACGCTGCATTACAGTCCTGTGTGCTGCTCCTGTTGCTGAAATTGCTGGACTTAGCTCCAGGTCCCGGGGGCCAGAAAAAATCTTTTTTTTTTATCTAAATCCTCTTTTTTTTCCTCCTTCACAATGTACAAATACCCATCTTATTAACCTTTTGGTGCCCCCCCCCCCCCCCCCAAAAAAAGTGTGCCTCTGATTTTTCAGACACAAATATATCTGTTGAAAATAGTCTGGTGTAGGCCCGAGAAATACAAGTGTGGTTTTGCAGTTCTATGGGCCATTTGTATCTAAAAAAAACAGTTTGAGTGTGTCGCTCACTGTTCAGCCGCAAATATATATATATTTTAAAAAGCCTGGTATACACCAGTAAATTATTACTGTGGTTTTGATGTTCCACGGTAAAACATCTCTATTATCCTGTTTTTGGCATTTTTTGCTGTATAAAAATAATAAGTGTCTCCCTGATTTTTCAGACTCAAATATATCTGTTGAAAATAGTCTGGTGTAGGCCAGAGAGACAGAAGTGTGCTTTTGCTGTTCCACGGTAAAAAATCTCTATTATCCTGCTTTTTGCATTTTTTGCTGTAAAAAAAAAAAATAATGTCTCCCTGATTTTTCAGACACAAATATATCTGTTGAAAATAGTCTGGTGTAGGCCCGAGAAATACAAGTGTGGTTTTGCAGTTCCACGGTACAAACCTCTGTATTATCCACTTTTGGGCCATTTGTATCTAAAAAAAACAGTTTGAGTGTGTCGCTCACTGTTCAGCCGCAAATATATATATATTTTAAAAAGCCTGGTATACACCAGTAAATTATTACTGTGGTTTTGATGTTCCACGGTAAAGCATCTCTATTATCCTGTTTTTGGCATTTTTTGCTGTATAAAAATAATAATAGTGTCTCCCTGATTTTTCAGACACAAATATATCTGTTGAAAATAGTCTGGTGTAGGCCAGAGAGACAGAAGTGTGCCTTTGCTGTTCCACGGTAAAAAATCTCTATTATCCTGCTTTTTGCATTTTTTGCTGTAAAAAAAAAAAATAGCGTCTCCCTGATTTTTCAGACACAAATATATCTGTTGAAAATAGTCTGGTGTAGGCCCGAGAAATACAAGTGTGGTTTTGCAGTTCCACGGTACAAACCTCTGTATTATCCACTTTTGGGCCGTTTGTATCTAAAAAAAACAGTTTGAGTGTGTCGCTCACTGTTCAGCCGCAAATATATATATATTTTAAAAAGCCTGGTATACACCAGTAAATTATTACTGTGGTTTTGATGTTCCACGGTAAAACATCTCTATTATCCTGTTTTTGGCATTTTTTGCTGTATAAAAATAATAATAGTGTCTCCCTGATTTTCCAGACACAAATATATCTGTTGAAAATAGTCTGGTGTAGGCCAGAGAGACAGAAGTGTGCTTTTGCTGTTCCACGGTAAAAAATCTCTATTATCCTGCTTTTTGCATTTTTTGCTGTAAAAAAAAAAAATAGTGTCTCCCTGATTTTTCAGACACAAATATATCTGTTGAAAATAGTCTGGTGTAGGCCCGAGAAATACAAGTGTGGTTTTGCAGTTCCACGGTACAAACCTCTGTATTATCCACTTTTGGGCCATTTGTATCTAAAAAAAACAGTTTGAGTGTGTCGCTCACTGTTCAGCCGCAAATATATATATATTTTAAAAAGCCTGGTATACACCAGTAAATTATAACTGTGGTTTTGCTGTTCCACGGTAAAAAATCTCTATTATTCAGGTTTTGGTAGTTTTTTCCGGATAGAAAAACAGTAGTGTCTCCTGACTGTTGTGACACAAAAATATATCTGTTGAAAATAGTCTTGTGTAGGCCCAACATCCCAGTGTGGTTTCGCAGTTCCACGGGTCAAATCGCTGTACTATCCAGTTTTGGGCCTTTGGTATCTAAAAAAAAAGCAGTTTGAGTGTGTCGCTCACTGTTCAGCCGCAAATATCTCTATTTAAAAAAGTGTGGTATACCCCAGTAAACAATAACTGTGGTTTTCCTCTTCCACGGTTCTAATCTACTCTTTATTACCCTTTTTCCATTGATAGTGCAAGTGTAAGCTATTTTACTTCATTTACAATGGGCAAGGCGCGTGGCAAGGGACTTGGAAGTGGACGTTCTGGTGATGGTTCGTGCAGAGGACGGGGCCGTGGCCAAGGTGAAAATGTGCCACAACCAACAGCCACATCTTCTCGCTCCCACTTCTTGACCGAATTACTAGGGAAGCACAGAACAACACCAGTATTGAGAACTGATCAGTGTGAACAGGTTATTAATTGGATAGCAGACAATACTTCCAGTTACCTGGGCACCACCACCTCCGGTCTGTCTTCCACACAGTCAACTCTTAGTAGCCGTGAGTCTCGACCGCATACTCCTCCTCACCCTGATGCTCCTTCCTCCCACCATGCCGAGTGTCGTCAGACAGCAAGTGATCCCACACTTGGACACTCTGAAGAGCTGTTCACTGGTCCATTTCCATATTTGGGCCCCTCGCCTGATACGCTTGAAGTGGTGGAAGAGGAGATCCCATGTTGCGATGCCCAAATATTTGAACAGTCACGGCCACAGGAAGTCGACGTTGGCAATCTGTCACAAGAGGTGGACGATGACGAGACACAATTGCCAGGAAGTGAGGAGGAGGATCGTGGTGCGCAAGTGGAAGAGGAGAAGGTGGTGGATGATCTAGTAACTGACCCAACGTGGAAGGAGGACATGCAGAGTGAGGCCAGCAGCACACAGGGGGAGGGAGGCAGAGTACCCCAACAGGCAGGAAGAAGCAGTGTGGTGGCCGCAGACAGAAGGCAGGCAACCGTTCCCCGTAACACCAACACGAGGGACGTTGCCAGTACAAACGGTAGGTCTTCCAGAGTCTGGAATTTTTTTAAAGACTCTGCTGATAACCCCAAAAAGGCCATATGTTCCACCTGCCATGCCAGCATCAGCAGGGGTGACAAAACTACCAGCCTGACCACCACCAGCATGATCAGGCACATAGCAGCAAAGCACCCAACTTTGTGGGGCGAAACCCAGGGTCCACGACCAGTGTCAGCGGGTGTCACCACTGCTTCTTCCACTATTGTGCGTGGAATAGAACCCCCTGTTGTGTGTGCAAGGCAATCCCCTGTCCATACTGCATGTAAAGATGCCCCCTCCTCTCAGTCTTCACTTGTTATGGCAGTTTCTCAAGAAACAGCATCAACGTCCACGTCCACGTCCCACCGCAGCGTTCAATTGTCCATATCCCAGACCTTTGAACGAAAGCGGAAATTCGCAGCTAACGCCCCACAGGCCACAGTCCTAAATTCGCACATTTCACGACTGCTTGCATTGGAAATGCTGCCTTTTAGGCTGGTGGAGACGGAATCCTTCCGCAATCTTATGGCGGTGGCCGTCCCTCGGTACTCGGTCCCCAGCCGACAATATTTTGCCCGGTGTGCCATCCCCGCACTACACAAGCACGTGTCCCAAAGCATCTGCCGTGCCCTCAACAATGCAGTTACTGGGAGAGTCCACCTGACAACGGACACGTAGACAAGTGCTTGTGGCCAGGGACGGTACATCTCTCTGACGGCACACTGGGTAAACATAGTGGAAGCCGGGACCCAGTCGGACCTTGGGACGGAACACATCCTCCCCACACCGAGGATTGCGGGCCCTATGTCAGTCAGAGTTGCCCCCACAGTGTACAGCTCCTGCGCATCCTCCTCCTCCTCCTCCTCCTCCTCATGTTCAGCCTCCATCTCAGATATCACCACATCAGTTACAAGCTGGAAGCATTGCAGTACTGCCTCCGCCAAGCGGCAACAGGCTGTGCTGAAACTCATAAGCTTAGGTGATAAACTTCACACTGCTTGTGAGTTGTGGACAGCTGTGAAAGAGCAGGCAGGTCTGTGGCTGAGACCGCTGAATCTACATCCCGGCATGGTCGTGTGTGACAATGGCCGTAACCTGGTGGCGGCTCTGAGGCGAGGTGAGATCACACACGTACCATGCCTGGCTCATGTGCTTAACCTCGTGGTTCAGCGGTTTCTTAAATCGTACCCCGAGTTGCCAGATCTGCTCGTGAAAGTACGCCTGTCACGCTGTCTCTGAGTACTGGAGATAGGGGGCCTAAGCTGACCCTAAGCTGGGGCCCTGACTAATCCCTCTACCTGGAGGTACTGTAAAAGGTACAGAGGTCCAGGCCGCCAGCGTAACCCCTACCTCCTGAGGATCCCTGCACCTAAGTAATCTAGTCCTGAGAAGGACCCCTGATCACAACAAAAGGGGACAGGTAATAATATGCCCACACTCAGTACTTAGACGAACGAGACAGTACAAGGGTAAAACCAAAACCACCTTGCATACAAAAACTACACAACTACAACAGAGGGAACACCAACGGGAAAGGAGATAAATGATAAAGCGAGGAAGGGAAAAAACACTCCAAATACACTTAGCTCTGAAACTCCAAATACCATGATCTGCTCTGTTAGTCTGCATGAAATGCTTTCACCGACACTTCCCTAACAGACCGGCAGGCATTTGAAGGAGTCCCACTACAGCAGCATAGATTGCAGCTGGGCGAGGCTGGACCTTGTCTAGCACAGAAAGAGAGAGAGTTAACTCCCTCACTGCCGAAAAACACAAAGCACCAAAAACTCAGCTGCGAGAAGTCAGGCTGTGTAATCGTGACGATCTTCGTGGCGACACACCCGTGACAACGCCGCCTGTCAGCTCATTTTCGCAAGTCGGCTACAGCTTCCACCGCCCTTGCTGTGTTGCAGCAGCGTTTGCAGCTTCCGGCACACCGACTGGTGTGTGATGTCCCCACACGTTGGAACTCTACCCTCCACATGTTGCAAAGGATTTGTGAGCAGAAGAGAGCAGTTGTGGAGTACCAGCTGCAACAAGGCCGTCGATATTCAGGTCAGACTCCACACATAAGACCTCAGGAGTGGACCTGGATGTCTGATATATGTACTATCCTGACAAACTTTGAGGAGGCCACCAAGATGGTGAGTGGCGATGACACCATCATTAGTGTCAGCATCCCACCACTTGTCTGTCTTTTGCAACGCTCTCTGCAGAGAATTAAAGAGTAGGCATTGCAGCCAGAGTATGATGAGATGGATCAAGAAGCCGTAGCGGGCGATTACACACAGCCCAGCCTCATCTCATCCCAAAGTGCATTGGGGGACAATGAGGGAGAGGAGGAGGAGGAAGAACAGGAGCTGCTATCATGCGTTGTAGACGGTAGTACCTGTACAAGTGTCATACTGTCGGTTCAGCGTGGGTGGCCTGAGGACAGGGGGGAGGAGGAAGAGGAGGAGGAGGAGGAGAGCATGGTCAGTCGTCATCTTGGTGAGGACACGGAAATCTTGCCCGTTACCAGTCTGGCACGCATGGCTGACTTTATGTTACGCTGCCTTAACCGTGACCCTCGCGTTGTCAAAATGTTGGGTGACAGTCATTACTGGTTGGTGACACTTGTAGACCCCCGCTACAAGGAGAACTTTCACCCTCTTATTCCTGAGGTGGAGAGGTCTACAAAAATGGGGCAGTACCAGAAGGCCCTTGCTGCAGAACTATTAAAAAAATTCCCATCTGAACACGGTAGCGGCAGAGGTCACAGTTCGCTGCCCAACTAAGGCATACAGGCGAGAGAGACGCAACTCCAATCCAGCAGAGGCAGGGGAACACTGTCAACGTTCTGGGACAGTTTTCTGACACCCGCCCAGCTTACAGGCCCTGAGGCGCGGGGTACCCTCACAAGGAGTGGAAAGTTTCAAAAGATGGTGAGGGAGTACCAGCTTCCTCCGTGATTCCTCTGTGCCTTTTAATTATTGGGTATCCAAGCTGGACACTTGGAATGAACTCACTCTGTATGCCTTGGAGGTCCTGGTCTGCCCTGCCGCTAGCGTGTTATCGGAGCGTGTTTTTAGTGCCGCTGGGGGAATTATAACTGATAAGCGCACTCGCCTGTCAACTGACAATGCTGACAAGCTGACCCTTATCAAAATGAACAAGGGCTGGATTGGGCCAGACTTCTCATCACCACCAAATGACAGCAGAGTAACATAAAGTCAAATCCATTGTGTTATTTTGGGAGGTGTATTCCCATGCATCGCTTCACACCCACACATGGGTATACGCTTCCTCATTTCGGCTGTTTTTTGCTCTTCTCCTTATCCTCAGCCTCCACGACCACTATACCACCAGGGTGACCGTGATCTATGTTGCCAGCATTGCAAGTTCCTCTGTCCTAATTTTTGGCAGCTTTTGCTTGGAAGGCATAGGCAAAGACTATGGGAGACCCACTCCCCAATAATGGGAATAAAGTTTTTAGTATGCTGTACTGCATGGCTCTTGTAAAGGACATTGCAAGTTCCTCTGTCCTAATTTTTGGCAGCTTTTGCTTGGAAGGCATAGGCAAAGACTATGGGAGACCCACTCCCCAATAATGAGAATAATGTTTTTAATATGCTGTACTGCATGGCTCTTTAAAATCGTCTTGTTAAGCTACTGTGACCTCCACGTCTCTTCCAAGGGTCTTTAATATTGTCTTTTTATTCCACTGCGACCTCCACCACTCTTCCAAGGGGCATTAAAAGCGTCTTGTTAAGCTACTGTGACCTCCACGTCTCTTCCACGGGGGATTGATATTGTCTTTTTATTCCACTGTAACCTCCACCACTCTTCCAAGGGGCATTAAAACTGTCTTGTTAAACCACTCTGAACTCCACGTCTCATCCAAGAGGCATTAAAACCATCTTGTTAAGCTACTGTGACCTCCACATCTCTTCCAAGGGGCATTAAAACTGTCTTGTTAAACCACTCTGAACTCCACGTCTCTTCTAAGGGGCATTAAAACCGTCTTGTTAAACCACTCTGAACTCCACAGCTCTTCCAAGGGGCATTGACATGTTGTTTTTAATTACCTCTAACCTCCACGACTCTTGCAACGGGCATTGCATTTCCTCCTAATTTTTGTCAGCTTTTGCTTTTCAATGCATAGGCGAACACTAAGGGAGACCCACTCCCAAATAATGGGTAGAAGGTTTTTAATACGCTGTAATCCACGTCTGTTTCAAGGGGCATTGCAGTGCCTAATAATTTTTGGAAAGCCTTCCATTCTCTGCTTAGGCCAACAGTGTACAGGAGACCCAGTTGCTATAAATGGAAAAAACGGTTTAGTTAAGGCCCTCTGACCTCCATGTCATTTCCAAGGGGCATTGGAGTGCCTCGAAATTTTTGGTAGGCATTGCGTTCACTGTATGCCTTATAACTGTGTAGCTGAACCGCTCCTTTTGGTACAGAAACATATCCTACAAGACATGTGTGGTTAGCTGGCCTGAAATTGATGTGAATGGTCCCTGTTCCTCCTGCTCTTTCTCCTTTGCCACCACCTCATCCATCATTCATCACCTGAAGCTTTGTTTTAACGGGAGTCATAGAACTGGGATAGTAGCAGGAAAACATCCAGCAATCCTCGAAGGAGGTAGAATATGCGCCAAAACGCTGACCACCTCAGGCCTAGCTGCTATTACATACATGCGCTTGCATTCCAAGGAACAGAAAGCTAAGGAGGTGGATGGCCTCATGATCATGAATAATTTACTCGTTGTGTAGTAGGCCGACCACTGCTGCTGTCTACCTTCTGAACTTTGTGTTGAAGCCTGATTGACCCAGGACCCACAATCCTCTATGTCTGGAGGACGTGTTGCATCCCAGTGTCCAACTGTGTCCCGGCTTCCACAATATTAACCCAATGTGAAGGCGTCAGTGAGATGGACCATTCCTGGCCACATTCACTTGTCCACGTGTTTGTGGTTAGGCTGTCCTTCCCACTAAATGCACTGGGGAGGGCACAGGTAATGTTTTGGTATGCGCGCTTGTGTATAAGGCGCACCGGGACAAATAGGGACGGCTGGGGACCGTTTATGGACACCCGGCCACCCCCACGCGGCTGGGGACTGTGTGTGGGCACCCGGCCGCCCCCTGGCGGCTGGGGACCAAGCGTGGACACCCGGCCGCCGGGCGGCTGGGGACTGAGTATGAATACCAGGCTACCGACGCAGCCATGACGTGGTGGCCAGATTCCACCTCCACATGCCTAAAAGGCCCTATTTCAAGTGCAAGCAAGCTAGCAGTATGGTATTGCAGCCTGGGGGTGGGTGGGTGGCAGGCTGCTTACTTGCGCTTGTATTGCAAGTTATGGGGGAGGTACAATTGAACACTGCCCTGGGACAAGGACTTGCACGGGGATAGTTGCAAGTCTGCATCTTCTGATGCGGCAAGGATCACTTCTGATGGGCACACTTTTAGACAGTGACCTGGGGGTCAGAGATGCTTCCAGGGGTCTTCCCAATGCTGTTCCCATGTCTCTTTAGCACTGTATTCATGTGTCACACAGCACATGGCCAGATAAGGTTGTAAAATGTTAAAATGACATTTCCCGGTGAATGCATTTGTCACGGTTGAAAGCAATACAAACGTGCAAAAACGCATAAAAAATGCTACTTGTGAACATAGCCCAAGGTGTGGAGGAGTATTTTTGTTTTTGGTTATTTATTTTACCTTATACACAAGTCTTTACCCTGGAAAGGATGTTCCTTAACCCCTTTCCGACCTGGTCAGTAATAGTACGCACCAGGTCGGGAAGGCTGGTTCAGCGGGGGCTCCGGCGGTGAAGCCGCACTGAAGCGAGCACATGTCAGCTGATTATTGGAATCGCAATCCACCCGCGGCTGTTAACATGTTAAATCTCTGACAGTGGCATTTAACTCGCGCTTCCGGGAGTCCTAAGCCCCGCCCATCAGTGACCCCGTCACATGATCGCGGGTCACCAATGGGTGGGCATGACAACTCAGGGTCTGCAGCAGACGCCTGTGGTTGTCATGTCTCAATTGCTATGAGCGCCACCTAGTGGTTAGCGCTCATAGCAAGTGAGCATTTCTCCTGCATACAAGCGATCTGTTCATCGCTTGTATGCAGTAGAAGCAATCAGACAACTGCTGCTTCTAGTCTCCTCTGGAGACTATAGAAGCAAGCAGAAAGTGTAAAAAAAAAGTTTTTAAAAAAATAAAAAATATATAAAGGTTTAAGTCACCCCCCTTTCGCCCCATTCAAAATAAAATATATATATATATATATAAAAAAAAACCACATACACATATTTGGTATTGCCGTGTTCAGAATCGCCCGATCTATCAATATAAAAGAAGAATTAATACAATCAGTAAACGGCGTAACGAGAAAAAAATTTTAAACGCCAGAATTAAGTTTTTTTGGTCGCTACAACTTTGCAATAAAATGCAATAACGGGCGATCAAAACATCGGATCGACCTCAAAATGGTATCAATAAAAACGTCAGCCCGGCACACAAAAAATAAGCCCTCACCTGGCCCCAGATCCCGAAAAATGGAGAAGCTAAGGGTCTCGGAAAATGGCTTAATTTTTTTTTGTTTTTTTAGCAAGCTTTGGATTTTTTTTTCACCACTTAAATAAAAAAGAACCTATACATATTTGGTGTCTATGAACTCGTAACGACCTGGAAAATAATGATGGCAGGTCAGTTTTAGCAATCTGTGAACGTGGTAAAAAAAGGACCCAAAAAACAACTGTGGAATTGCATTTTTTATGCAGTTTCACTGCACTTGGAATTTTTTTCCCATTTTCCAGCACTCGATATGGTAAAACCAGTGATGGTGTTTAAAAGTACAACTCGTCCCGCAAAAAATAAGCCCTCACATGGCCATATTGAACAAAAATTAAAAAAGTTCTGGCTCTGGGAAGAAGGGGAGCAAAAAAGGAAAACACAAAAACAGAAAGACCAGAAAGACCCATGGTCGTTAAGGGGTTAACATATTTCACAGGAAAGCACTTTCACTTTCGTTTTTGAACGTTTTATTGTGAGCCTGTAAAAGTGGCTTAATACCTCTGACCACGTTGTTGACAGCAGTGACCTGGGGGTCAGAAATGCTTCCAGGGGCGATCCTCATGCTGTCCCCATGTCATTTGAGCACTGTCACTATCGTTTTGGGCACTTTTTAGGCTTTGTACAGACTGCCGGGGGAGCCGCCGCAAAAATGTTCGGGTCTCCCATAGACTAACATTGGGCTCGTTGCTCGGGTCGAGCACCCGAGTATCACAGTGAGCTCGGCCCGAGCTTCGAGCACCTGAGCATTTTAGTGCTCGCTCAACACTATTCCTCACCCAATCACCTCCAAGACTTCTCCCAATTATCCCCCATCCTCGGGAATTCTGTGCCCCAACACGTCCGACTATCCATCACACTCGGATCCTTCAGACAGAACCTGAAAACCCATCTCTTCAAGAAAGCTTACAGCCTGCCATGACCCCGCTACCTCCTCAACACCACTGGATCTGCTGCCTTACCAACACCGGACCTGCGCCTCACCAACACCGGAGCTGTTGCAACCCCCCAACCTACTGTCTACTTCCACACCATCCTATAGAATGTAAGCACGCAAGGGCAGGGTCCTCTTCCCTCTGTACCAGTCTATCATTATTTATTTGGTACTGTAAGTGATATTTGTATTTAACCCATTCTCATGTACAGCACCATGGAATCAATGGTGCTATATAAATAAATAATAATATTTCAGCTGAATGTGCGTCCAATGATGCAGTCTTAAATCCTAGCTCTGCAGGATTTGATTAGATGCACATAGCTTTGTTTCAGAATCAGGGCAGTTTCCTGAGGTGTGTCAGTCTACTGATTGAAGCAGAGTCGAGTATGCTACTCAGGAGGGACCAGCCAAGATATGAGCTGTAGCTGGGAGAAAGACAACTGAGGGTCTTTCTCTGAATGGAGTAACTGGGGAGTCAGCTGGGCAGCTGAGAAGTCTGTGTTGTGGACCTACAGAAAACCATGTGTAAGCTGCAGCCTGTCTGGTGTGAACTGTGCTCAGAGTTGAACACTTCTGTTTGTCACTGGAAGCTACTGGAGCTTCGGCTGAAGCGAATATCCCAACTGATGGGATCGTCCCTGTCATTCATCTGGGTTCGAACCCTCGAGTCT
Source organism: Phyllobates terribilis (assembly GCF_046119375.1). Lineage (NCBI taxonomy): Eukaryota > Metazoa > Chordata > Amphibia > Anura > Dendrobatidae > Phyllobates > Phyllobates terribilis. Next base: position 740,350,897 of record NW_027362761.1, on the reverse strand, counting down.
GCTTTGTGGTCGGCTTCTCTGTCTGCCGAGCCACAGCAGATAAACCTTCTCTCCGTGTGTTTAGTTTCTGTTATCCTTGCTTCAGTCTTTTTAGGGTAACAGGTGTTTTCATTTACTCATTTGTCTGCCCTATCACCTTTCAGGTGCGGCTTTATATACTGTTATCGTAAATATTTATACTTTGATTTGATTATTATTTTATACAATTAAATATACATATATATCTTTTATAATTTTGTATTTTAATATTAGCTTTATAAGTTTTATTCGTAAAAGCAAATAACATAAGGCATATCTAATATAGAGCTGTCTTTGTATTAAATCCTTCCTTTGTTTCTGAAAGAATAGTAAACTAGATATAGCCAGTCTCTAAGGAATTTAGACATAATTTAAGACTTTGTTATTCCCAACTTAAATATCTTCCTTTTTAGGTAATATAATGTAAGCTATTCCCACTTTCCTTATCTTTGTTGTTTGTAATAAAAACTTGTGACCAGGCATCTGCGTGCAGACAAGTCTGTGACACAGACAGAATTGGTTGTGTTCTCTTGTCTCCGATAGATCGACTCCCTGATTTGATCAAAACTGGCAAACATGTGAAACCTTTTGAGTTTCCCCTAAAACTTTCCATATAGGTTTCTCCATCAATACTTTCCCCCTTCTGGTGATAGTCTGATTTGGATGTCCAGCCATACTGCTGTAGTTTAAGCCCGTCAGTGAAAGACTAGCCAGGGTTTATCTCTCTGCTGTTTATGTTCTTTACCCTGCACCTATCTTCTATTTCTTTTTAGGAAGTTGGCTTCATATTCTCTAACAGTACATGCTTAATCCTTTATTTTGTATTTCGTGATTTGTTTTACTCACTCTAGGATCTCTTTCTATATCAGCACTCTTTCCCTTCTGTCGGTAATTTGCACTCTGCTCTGCCCTCCGGTTCTTTAGGAGGAACGTGAATCGCTTGACTGTCTTTCAGGCAGCATAGGTCCGAATTGCCATCATCTGGTCTGTGGTTCGGGCTATCTCAGCTCACTCAGGAACCACTAGGCAGTGTGGGGTCAGGTTCTCTAGTCTGTACAGGAACTGGCAGATTCAGTTGCAGTTTTTAGTGTGTTACCTACTTTTCCCGAGTGAGTTGCTACACTATCATAACAGTGTCTCTTCTTTGTATCTTCAGCCATCATTGGATACAGAACCCAAGGAAGTCAAACTTAGTCCCCCACATGCCACAGTCCTTCTGGAGACTGCACAGCTCCCTTTTCTTGTCATTTGATGAATTCTTCAACACTAGCCTGTTGTTGTTGCTTCTGGAGAAGGTCATAGGTCAGAGGTGGGTATGCGATGGAGGCCACCTGTGTGACTGCCACTCAGGTAGAGTTGTCTCTTGGTTAGTAAGCTGCAGGTTTTGCAGCCTGGTCGGCCAGGTGGTTGCCTTTAGCTGTGGTTGATCCGTCCTTTGTATGGCCTTTGACTTTCACTATGGCAACTTTCTCGGGTAAAAGTAGGGCCTCCATTAGGCGTTGGACGGATTTATAATTCTTGATAGGCTTGCCTGCCTCTGTAAGGAAAGATCGAGCTCCCCATATAGGTCCATAGTCGTGAGCTATGTCAAAAGCATAGCGGCTGTCTGTATAATTGGTGGCAGTTTGGTCTTTAGCATGCCTGCAAGCTTCTTCTAGAGCACGGAGTTCAGCTTCTTGGGCGGACATATGTTGGGGCAGTGGTTCTGCTTTTATGGTTTCATGGAGGGAAACAACAAGTCCATCCACGCCATACCGCGATATATCCACAAAGAGCTCATGGTCTGGGTTATCTAGTGGGACATCGGTAACATGACTGAAACCCCCATGGGACATTAGTTGTACACAGTTATGTTCCTCTTCTGGCTTAACCAGCAGGTCACCAAGGTTACCACTACCACCCTCCTCCCCCTCCAGAGGCAACAAGATATGTAGCACTGAGATTGTTAGCTCCAGTAATTAAACATAGGAAAAAGGTTCCAGCACATGAGGGGGTTAATCAGCCATCTTGAGTGATAGGGTGATTGAACACCTGTAGAGAGGGAGGAGGTCAGATGATAAAATCACAGCCTTTCAGAGCATTTGGTGTGGAGAGGGCCTGGAGTTGAAAGCTCTGAGCTGTTTTGGTCATATAAAGGAAAGACAAACCTTGGATTGTTTGTTCCTGAAGCGGGCGGTTACCCGTAGCAACAATGACTGTGCCATACGTTATGGTTAAGTCTTGTTTTTCCTGTTAGGCCAGGAAGGCCGTGTTTGTTTTTGCTAACATTGCTGTAGTTTATGCACTGCTCTTAATAAACTCAGCAGAAGATTTAAAGAGACAGTGTTCCTGTGTACCTCTATGTGCAACCTAGTGAGTCGATCTACCACACTACCAATTATTCACAATAACCGTGCACTGTAAATGCACCTTTCTTCACTAAGTGATTAATTGTTTATCTAATTATTTCTTTCAAGAATATATATGGCATGGTGATCACATATAATCTGTCTTAGACATGTTTTACATGTGTTTGAATCATAACATCATTGCTGTTGTGGAATTCAAAAGTCATGGGTTTGAATCATGCTAAGATTAATGCAAATGAGTATTCACATATTCATTGCACTGAAAGAATAGCAGTGGTAGATTTAACAACCAAGTATTGTAGTGTCCAGTGGTGTGGCTAGAGTTTAAGATCTAGGACTCCGGCCCCAAATTTCTTACCCAGTGCTCCACATCCCCAGAGACCGCCTCATTGAACTGTATCAGCATCAACATAGCCAAAAAGCTTCATACCCTGTCACTTATAGTCCGCATGCTGCTGTATACCTGCAGCTCGTAAGAAGTCAAAGTCCCGACGTCGGAAGTTCTTTGATTTTATGGCATCACGCTGCCTGTCTGGGGGAGTCCCCCAGATGAAGGCACTCCGCCGAAATGCGCATAGGGGAAGTGGCACCAATGCATTGCTAAGGTAACATCTCCACCTGGATTACTCCTACAGCACATTTTGTATCTAATTATGCATTAATACAGTGATATGCATTTGCCTTCTTACCCTTTCTGATGCACTGAGCACTTTTGATATTAATTTAGATGTAATGACTATTGCTTTATATACCAGTCCAATTACATTATGACTTAATTTTGAATCTCATCCATTATTGTCACTAATACCTTGTTTGCCTGCCAACCTGTGGTGCCACTATCTTTCGCTGACCTACCATCACTAACCACTGGCCCACATGCTCGCTTTTAATAATAATAATGTTTTTAGAACATAACATAATAAAATTTGGTTATTTTATTAAAGTTCTCTTTGCGCTCTCTTTCTATATATGTTTCATGTTTCATGCGGCGCTGAACGACTATGTTATATAGGTCCTAGATATAGTAATTAGGATAATTCATATTAGTACAATGGGAATAGTATTTAACACCATCCCCAGGAACTAATCTTTTGACATATCTATCCCAATTATGTACACCTTGTCGCAGTGGGATGGCTTTTGTTACGCTCACGTCCGGACTGACTGGCATGAGGGTGGTTGGTGGTCCCACTGGGCCACGAACCGAGGAGTGCCTGGAGGGGCGTGACTAGGGGCCTCGCCAGATCCGACCACGAACACACGGCGGCTTAATCGACTCCGTGGTCCGAGGAGGGACATGGGTGGTGGCCCAGGTGCTACTCCAGGTCAGACCCCGGTCACAGCTGTTGACCCACACCGGGGAATGCAGGAACGGCAGGTTTGGCTGGTATGCAGACAGGTGGGTACTGGCAGGCACGGCTGGTATGCAGGCACGTGGGTACCGGCAGGCAGGGCTGGTATGCAGACAGGCGGAGGACAATCAGAGCAGAGCGGAACCGCAGACGCGGAGGACAAGTGGAGCAGAGCGGAACCGCAGGCACGGAGGACAAGCGGAGCAGAGCAGAGTTAAGCTGCAGGTGTAGAGGGCAAGAGGAGCAGAGCCGCAGGTGCAGAGGACAAGCGGAGCAGAGCAGAACCACAGGCGCGGAGTACAAGCAGAGCAGAGTTAAGCTGCAGGTGCAGAAGGCAAGAGGAGCAGAGCGGAGTAGAGCCACAGGTGCAGGCAGACAGGACAGGTCTCTGTTCACATGGAACAGACTGGGAAACACAGGGAGATAGCTAGAACACAAGAGGTAGATACGGAGGCAGGGAAACGAGACAAGCAGAACCAGATACACACAAGGTACTTGCAATGAAGTAGCGAGTGGACACAAAACTCACAAACAGAAGTACAGAGACAACGAGTTGGAGTTAGGTGCAGGTTCAGACACTGCAGGAAAAGGAAAACATCGGACATACAGACCAACAGGTAACGGACTAGGACACAGTTCAGACAGGGGCTAGACCTGGAACAAGATACAGGAACGAGCCTGGGTACTCAGCCCCCAGGGTGGCGGAAACAGACTAGAAGTCACAGATACAGGTAACGGGCCTGGGTACTCAGCCCCCAGGGTGGCGGAAACAGACTAGAAGTCACAGATACAGGTAACGGGCCTGGGTACTCAGCCCCTAGGGTGGCGGAAACAGACAAGATGCAGGACAGGACCTGGCAACTCAGTTGCACAGAGCACACTGAAAGAAAGTGTTGCTCAGGCACCTCCTACTGGGTGGAGGGGGTTTAAGTATCCAGTGACTCACAGCAATAGGCTGGGGACGCATTAGGACTGCGCACACTGTAACTTTAAGAATCAGGATGTAACAGGGCCGCCGCCCTAAGCAATCAGACAAGAGACATGCACACAGCAAGTAATGGAGCAAAGTGTGCAGCCTGGACTGATAGGTAAGTTGGCGGTCTTGCATGGTGGGAGATGGTAAGCCATGCCAGCACGCCGCCAGGGTTTGTTACAGCTTTTACACTCTTTTGATTAAAATAGTATCAACTAAGAACTCTATGTTATTTATATGTACTATTACTATTTTTTTCTGTTTGTGGGGGCATCAAACTTTGAGTGAGTGGCTGTGGGCCTATCAAATGTTTTGTTGTGGGGGAATCATACTACAGTAGTGTGAAAAAGTGTTTTCCCCTTTCCTGATTATTATTCTTATTCTTTTGCATGATTGTTACACTTAAAAGATTCAGATTACAAAACAAATTTAAATATTTGACAAAGATAACACAGTAAACACAAAATGCAGTTTTTAAATAAAGGTCTTTATTATTAAGGGAAAAAGATGTACACATGCGCCCCCAGCAGCCTGGCTGTTCTCCGCTGCCCGTATCTCTATGTTGCGCATTACGTCGAATCACATGACCCCCATGTGGCCTGACACTGCGGGTCACATGATGCGGGTGACGACGTACTTCCGGGCTTCCCCTGGGTATGGATGCGTCATTCCATATCCAGTCTGCTCCTATTGGCAGCTAATCCCATCTTATATCTCTTGGTTCCAGTATGACACCTTCCCTGAAGAAGGTGCATCCCAAAACGCGCATCGGGGTGGGCGCCACACTCACTGACAGGATTATACAGGTATCGTGCTCAACCATTTACAGAATCTGTGTGTATCTTGATGACTTAAGCAATCCATTGGGATCTTCTATGTGCTTTTATTTTACCCTTAGTATTTAACTATTGCAATGTATCAGAGATACTGTCACGGGTGTGTCAGGTGTAATAGACATTCGCTCTGGATCTGGCTGTAGAAAGTCACTGCGCTTGGCATTGCAGACACCTTCTTAATCCTTCTTCCTTTGAGACGCAGCGGCGACCTCCCTCCTGCTGCTGATTGACACACCCTGCAAGGGAGTTAAAAACTCTCAGTTTGCTCCAGGCAATTGCCGGTGATACTTCTATGTTCTTCTGTGCATGCTTGGAGCACTAGCTGTTGGCTGGCTTCTTCTCTGGTGCCCTTGGAGGACAGTTGGCGTTACTTCTCTGGTGTCTGCTCAATCTAAGTTAATCGCCTTTGTTTGTGTCAAGGGTGTGTCAGAGGTGACAGACAGTCACCCTGCAGTTGGTTGCAGGAGATCTCTATGTTTGCCATTACAGACATCTTCTTATAGGACCCAGCGGCTACCTCCCTCTGGCTAATTAACACCCTGGCCTGGGTGTATAAATACCTGGTGTGTTCTAGAGGGAGGTGCTTGCGATATTCATTATTCATTGTAAAGGCTTAGCAAGAGCAGTACCTTTTCCTCTCTGGAGCATGAGGATGTGTTTGTGCATTTGTCTGGAGTCATCTAAAGCTAAGCACTTTTCCCCTGTTTGTCCTTCCTTGTTGTCTGTAGTGTTTAGTGGAGATCAACTATTGCTCATCTCCTCCCTTCACTAGCTTGAGCCAAACGCCAGGGAAAGACAGGGCGAGGTACGCGTGCGGCGATTGGTTAAGAGCCAATACAGGGATGTTAAGGGAGACAGGGTGATGCTAGATTAACCTAGGAGGTCTCCACTTTCCCCCCTTTCCATAGAGTCTGGGCTCCCTTTCCCTCTTTCCTTTGTGTTGCACTAAGTCTTTCCCACACCTTGCGTGACATTATCGCCGGCCGAGCACATTTTGAAAAGGAAAAAAAACAAACTGACATTTTGTTTTTTTTCTTCTCTTTGTGTGTTTTTGGGCATGGACCTTTTTTTTCCTTTCTCCCTTGGTATGGGTTCAGTTGCGGAGCTCGCAGAGCAGTTCTGCCGTCTGTCTCTGGAGGTGAATGACCTCCGCTGTGAGGTTCAGCAGCAGTTTTTTGTATTTAAGGAGGCATGCAAATTGTATTTTACACTTCATCCTTACTCCTCCGGAAATGAGGAGCAACGGGTTGGTATTGTGATCTCTCTATTGCAGGGAGATCCTCAGTCATGGGCGTTTTCCTTACCGCAGGACTGGGTTTGTCTCCAGTCTGTGGAGGGTTTTTTTCGGGGCTCTGGCTCTCATCTATGATGACCCTGACCGAGTCGCCTTGGCTGAGTCTAGGCTACGTCACCGTCACCTTCAGCAGGGGAATCGGTCAGTGGAGACATACAGTTCGGAATTCCATAGATGGGCAACGGATTCCAAATGAAATGACTCAGCCCTTAGAAGTCAATTTTGTTTTCCAATAATTTTATTAACATTTATAACATATGAAAGAGTGGGAGAGAGCAATTTGGGATGGGAGTGTTTGGGGAAGAGAATGGAGAGGAAGGGTAAGGGAAATAGGATAAAAGGGAGGAGAACTCAGAGATGAAAAGAATACAGTATATTAAAGTATTACAACTAATAAAATTAATGACAATCAGTGTATGATCACAGAATAATTAAGTTGAATACAACCCATATCCACGTATACAGAGATAACATATAAATAAATAACTATTAATGTAAGATATTTGATAACGATGTTGGATAGTTAAGGATAAACTTCGTGCCATCGAGACCATTTTTTACAATATTTATTAAGACAATTATTGGAGATTGCAAATCTATATTCATAAGCTTTTTGTAAGGCCATTTTTTCTTTGATGTCTACGAAAGAAAGGTACCTCTGATTTCTTCCAGTAAAATGCGATGGTATTTTTTACAACCAAGAGTGTATTGAATATTATAGGTCTGTCTGAGGGTGAGATGTTTTCTAGACCTATGCATAATAAGGCCAATTGAGGGGTAAGAGTAATGTCATTTCTAGTAAGCTTTTTAATAAAATCAGAAGTTTGGGCCCAGAGATTGTTAATTTTGGGAAAGCTCCAAAATATGTGGAGAATATTGCCGTGAAGACCACAATTCCTCCAACAGAGTGGGGAGTTACAGTATTTGGGTTGATACATGATAGTCTAGAAGGGGTGTAGTACCATCTTGTAGTTAATTTGTAATAAGACTCGTGAAGTGCCATTGAAATATTAGAGCTGTAAGTGTATGCTAGGGCGTTTTCCCACTTTTCAAGGTGGAAAGGCGTTTTCAAGTCTAACTCCCATCTAGTCATGTATATATTTTTTTCTAGTTTATAGTCATTATTGAACCACTTATAAATATATTTACAACTCCAAAACATGCTGTGGTCGGGATTATTCTAGAGGTTGGCGGTTGCCTCTGAGATTAGTGGTTTATTAGCTAAGAAAGTATGAAGGTGATCTTTTAGAATGGTAAAATGAAGAAAATCCACTGTGGAGAGGTTACATTTATTTTTTAATGTTGTGAATGGGTAAAAGTTTTTTCCGTCAAAAATGTCACTTAGTTTTTTTAAGCCACACGCCGACCAGGATGGGGGGAGTGGGAAATTGTATATTGAGGATAAGAAAGGAAGTGGGAGGTTTTTAATAATGTTGATTTTAGTTGCGCCTTTCCTAAGTTTTGCTATTTTTTTCCACGCATATAAAGATGCATGTAAAATGGGGTGACTAGTATTGTTTGAGCTTTTATTGAATAGGTGATTTACAAGTAAGTCGCGAGGATGTTTATTATTATTCAAAGTATATTCTAGGTCGAGCCATGCTGGAGGATTGTCTTAACTTATCCAGTGTGTACTTTGTTTTATAAGATTCGTTAGGTAATAAGCAGTCACATTTGGAAGTCCAAAACCACCATTTGTTTTGTTTTTGTATAAAATAAAAGTAGCTACTCTTGCTTTTTTATAATTACATATAAAGAAATTGATAATGGATTGTAGGTTAGTTAAATAGGAGGTGGAGATTATAAGAGGTAGGGTTCTAAATGTATATAAAATCTTGGAGAGGATGCAGGTTTTAACTATAAAGGATCTTCCTAACCAAGAGAGGTCTTTATCTCTGTAGGTGTAACAGTTTTTGGTGATGACTTTAATCAGAGTATCTAGATTAGAGGAGAGTAAGGATTTAATGTTGTTGGTTATGGTTGTTCCTAAATAACTCTTTTTTTGCCCAACTTAGGGATGAGGTTGTTTTTATTTTGTCGATTATTTCGTTATTTAGATTAAACTGAAGAATCTTTGATTTTTCCTCATTGATTTTAAAATATGATACAGATGAAAATGATTTTAATATCTTTGAAAGTTCTATGATGGAATTTAGGGGGTCCGTAAGGGTTAACAATAAATTGTCCGCAAAAAGGCTAATTTTGAAATGTCGGGTGGGGGTTTAAATTCCTACAATATTTTGGTTGCTTCTGATTTTTTGGGCCAGGGGTTCCATTGCTAGTGTAAACAAGAGAGGGGAAAGAGGGCAGCCCTTTCTAGTACCATTGGTGATTTGGAAGGGGGTGGATAAATAATTATTAGTATAAATTTTGGCACTAGGGTTGGAGTAAAGAGCCATAATAAAAGATAACAATTTTTCATTGAAGCCAAATTTTATTAGCGATGATTTTAGAAAGTCCCACTTTAATCTATCAAATGCTTTTTCAGGGTCTAATGTGATTATTACTGATTGGAGTTTTTTGGAGTTGTTTTAATGATATTTAATTATCTCCTAGTGCCATCTGTTGGCTGTCTTTTTTTTATTAAGCTGATTTGGTCATTATTTATTATTTGTGGAAGGATATTGTTTAATCTATTGGCTAAAATTTTAGAATAAATTTGAATGTTTAGGGATGAGGATTATAGTGGCTTCTAACATTTCTTTTGGGAATGTACCAGTGGATGATGCTAAATTGTAAATGTGGGACAAATGTGGGGAGAGAATTTCATTAAACGTTTTATAATATTCGTTGATGAAGCCATCTGGGCCTGGGGATTTGAAGGATTTTAGATGAAGAATGACCTCTTCAATTTCTTTATTTGAAAACGGAGTAGTTAATGTTTCTTGATCAGTGGAGTTTATTTTAGGTAAATTTAGGGATGATAGGAAAGAATCAATAGTATTTTTGTCTGGTATGGGTGATGGGGATTGAAGGTTAATATTGTAAAGGTTGTGATAAAATTTGGCAAAAGAGTCAGTGATGTCTTTGGGGTGTGTTAGAGAAATTCCATCCGGAGAATTGATCTTGTTGATTCTGTTGTGAAGTCTATTTTGCTTTGTTCGATTCATCATGAATTTTGTCGGTTTATTTAATGATGCGTACATATTGAATTTAGAAGATTTAATTACAGAATCCTAACAAGGGAAAATCTGAGTTTTTAAGTCTTGTCTTAATTTGAGTATTTCAGAATGAGTTGTTGCAGATGGAGAGGTGAGGTTAGATTGTAGAGTTTCTTTTTCCTTTATTTGGTTTTGGATGATACCTTATTTTTTCTCTATTGGCTTTTTTTTTGTCTTGCATAGATTTGTAGTAAGGTGCCTCTGATTACAGCCTTGTGCGCATTCCATTTTATGAATGGATCAATTGATGTTGAGTTATTTTCCTCGAAGTAGTGTTTTACTGTGGATTCTATCTCATTTTTATTTTTTGGGTTGCTTATAATAGTGGAAATACATTTCCATAGGAAAGTATTTTTTATAGGAAAGCCCAAGATGATTTCGCCCAAGACTGGGGCATGGTCAGAGATGGTTTTTGCATTAATTTTAATATTTTTAAATCTAGGGAGGGTGAAAATATCCGTAATAATTAAATCAATGCGTGAAGCTGAGTTATGGGTATCAGAAAAATGAGTATATTCTTTAGAAGAGGTGTTAAAACATCGGAAGGTATCAAAAAGTTCGTATTTGTTTAACCAGTTGCTTAGAGTGGGAGAATATTGACAAGTTGGGGAGGATGAATCCATATGACCATCAGGGACAATGTTAAAATCGCCTAGAAATATTAGTTCGCCTCTCTTGGTGTTTGTGACCTTTGTTATTAGTTTATCTAAAAATTTAAAATGGTGATTATTAGGGGCATATACGATAACTATTGTGCATAATTGATTGTTTAATTGGCAGATTAGGATGTGAAATCTGCCTTGGGTGTTGTGGTGTTCTTCGATGAATTCAAAAGGAATCGTATTTTTAATAATTGTGGCAACTCCAGCTTTCTTTTTTTTGTTTAGTGATTCGTAGATGTGAGGGAAGTTTTTGTGGGAAAATTTAGGATGGTTTTCTTTTATGAATTTGGTTTCTTGTAAGCAGATTAAGTCGACTTGTGTATTATTAATTTCTCTCTACAGTGAAAATCTTTTATGTGGGTTATTTAGGCCTCTGACGTTGTACGACATAAGTTTGATAGTCATAGTGGTAGATTAGTAGATAAGTAAGTGGGATGGGTTGTAGTGGTTAATTAAGTTTATACTTCTTAGGAAAATAAGTGTATTGATTAAAATTGACCAAACTATTCAATGATCAGAGACAAATTTTAAATTAAACTACAAAGTGATAAATAACAATAACAAAGCATAAAAAGAATTGTGAATAAAATACATAAAGTTAAATGAAAATCCTGTATTATTTCTTCTTGGGGGAAAAGTCTGTGAGAGAGTCCGTAGGTGAACATCCATAGGTGTAAAAAATACTATTAGTAGATATAGAACAACCTAGAAACAAATTCTATAACATATGAGAATTTTATTAGGCAGAAGTAAATTGACCGAGGTCGGACAGATTTTGAGTAAATGGGAGAATTTCTGATATTCCCCCGGATTTTCAAATTATTTCTTCTGTTGCGGTCTTCAAGATCCGCTAATTTGTTTTTCAGTCTTCGAATTTCAAGGTTTGTGTCCTGCTTGTCTTTTAAGAGTTTATCTGTATTAACCTCCACTGCCGTTAGTCTTTTTTCATGGTTCTCCAATTTTTTATTAAAAAGGTTAAAAGTTGTTTGGAAAAGATCAGCTTGTTTTTCGAAATTTAGTTTCATGTTCTCGTTTATTTTAGTGGCCAGATCCATTAGGTAAGTTTCTACATTGTTTGTCCCCGGTTTAGGGAGGTCAGTAAAATTAGTCTGGGTGTAGTTGTTATTGTTATTAGGAATGGGAATATTGGAGTCTTTCTTTGGATGGTTTTTGACTGGACTTGGGTTTGGGGAGAAGTTGTCAGAGTTTTCTTGGAAGGATTTATACAGGGTGGGCCATTTATATGGATACACCTAAATAAAATGGGAATGGTTAGTGATATCAACTTCCTGTTTGTGGCACATTAGTATATTGTCTATGCTGTGAAGATATGAGATGTGCAGCATCTGAAACAACGGATACTGGAAGCCTGTGCTAGCATTTCTTCTGCGGTGTTGCTATCAGTGTGTCAAGAGTGGGAGAAGAGGGTTGCATTGACAATCCAACACAATGGGCAGCACTTTGAACACATTTTATAAGTGGTCATAAACTTGTAAATAACTCATGAAAGAATAAAGTTACGTTAAAACCAAGCACACCATTGTTTTTCTTATGAAATTCTCAATAAGTTTGATGTGTCACATGACCCTCTTCCCTCTGAAAAAAATAAAGATGGATCCAAAATGGCCGACTTCAAAATGGCCACCATGGTCACCACCCATCTGGAAAAGTTTTCCCCCTCCCATATACTAATGTGCCACAAACAGGAAGTTGATATCACCAACCATTCCCATTTTATTTAGGTGTATCCATATAAATGGCCCACCCTGTATTTTTGGCCCCAGTCTCCAGGTTCTTTTCTTTTTGATGATATTGATGTGTCCATTGTTTCTGTTGAGGTATTAGTAGTTGGAGTAATTGTATGTAAAATTGTATTTAATGTCTTGTCAATGTTTTTATTTAGAATAGGGGTAGTTAGAGGGATATCATGTTGAGGTTTTGGGGAATTTTCTGTTTCATTAGAATTGCTGTAAGTGGGAGACAAGTTTGAGTAGATAAGTTCTTCGTTTTTGTCGTCTCTTCTGTGAGGTGACCTTGATTTTAACCCCTTTAAAGCCCATGACGTATTAATACGCGTCTGTGCCCTGGGCTTTAAGAGCCTGACCTGTATTAATACGTCATGGCGATTGCGCCCGCACAAAGGTTGTGCGGGCGCGATCGCCGCCGGGTGTCAGCTGATTGTCACAGCTGACACACGGTGCTATGTGCTGGGAGTGGTCCCGCACAGCTCCCAGCACATTATCCCCCGCAATGCTGCGATCGAAGTCGATCGCAGCATTGCGGTGGCAAGGGGAGGTGATCGCAATACTCACCTCCTCTTCTGGCCTCCAGCGCTGTCTGCTGTGGCTTCCCGGATGTTGCCATGACGACCCGATGTCGTCATGACTAGTGTTGAGCCACCCACGTAGTGTTCGAGTTCGGTTCGGTTCGTCGAACACCCGTGTGTTCGCCGAACTGTTCGTCGAACTGTTCGTCGAACACCGTTAAAACCAATGGCAGGCAAACAAAAACACATAGAAACACATAGAAAGCACCTTCAAAGGTGTCCAAAAGCTGACAAACTGCTCAGAAGACACAACTAACACATGGAAAAGTGACAAGTACATATAGTCATGCGAAAAGAAAAGAGGTGGAGGAGTAAAAGGAGGGGGAGACACAGATATAGGCATGTCATGCCCTTCTAAAATCCAAAAAGTGAGAAGCCGACACGTTCAGTCCGCTCCTGCCCGTGCCACCTCCGTGTCGCCGGGTTTGTGCCAGAGCCGCGGTGAACCCTGACGGCCAGCCCCCCTCTCCCAATACTGGTGCCTGTCCGCTGGTGGGTCGAGTGAGCCCCCCTGTGGTGGAGGCAGCTCTAAGCTTTTTAATTTAAATTGTCTCTCTAATTTGAATGAATACACTTTAAATCCATTTACAAGGATCTATTGGAGGGCAAGTCTCATGCCAGCAGCCGCGTAATTCCAGCTCCAGTAGCGTCCACTAAAGCTGCTGCAGTTAAAAAGCTTTTATAAGGATCGAGCTCGGCTGTCCACCGCAAGGCATCCTACTGCCAGTCCTAGCCCCTATGCCTTGGGGTGCCTCCTGATGCTCTTCACTGAGTATCCCGTGGTCCCGAAGCATTTCCTTTGAAAAAATTAAGTGTCCAAACTACAGGTGGTGTAGCTTGCTTAACAGCCGGGATAATCCGCTGACTAGCAGACACTGCTACTAGGCACAAAGTATTTCCTGGGCTAGATGCAGTTAAAAATTTGTAATTAGATACTCTCGTTGGATGCTGAGAAAGCATTCCATAGAGTCTCCTGGCACGCCATATATGATTCTCTTAAAAAGCTTGGGGTAGGGGTCTAGGGGACCCTTTTATAGCCAAAATCACGGCCCTGTATCACAATACGTCACCTAGGCTGAAGATAAATGGAACTGTAGCACCCTGAGGGCTCGGTTGCTCCAGAGGTATTGCACCTCACCCAGAGGTGTGATATCTCACTCTCAGGTAAGGATGGAGTGTGGATCAGGACCCGACACCTGCATGCATTACACCACATTGCCGTGGGGCAGGGCGACCAATATGCCTCTGAGATGGGCACGACAGTCCCTGTCCCTGACTGGAGTGGGGGGAGGGAACACTGTAGTGCAGGAGCAGGGAGGAAGCAGTTCCTGGGTGCATTGAGAAGGGAGTATAAAAGGTGGGCACCATCTTAGTTCAGTGCAGAGAAGTCTGAGCAGAAGTGGCAGGGAGCAGGGGCTCTGTATGAGCTCTGCTCCGGAGGCAGGCCTAGTAACAGAGGCCCAGGCCTGGAAGAGGGAGAAGGAAGGAAGAGGAGCGGAGAAGGCTCCAGGAACGAGGAATGAAGGGATCCCAGGGGTGCGGACGGGCGAGTCGCCACCGCACGCCCGAATCCACCTGCGTGGAGGGGTCAACCCAAAGGGGGAGACCGGTCCCCGAAACTAGTGGAGGCAGGAAACGACCCTCAGCTAGAAACCGGAGGCTGTGACATTTTATGTGGCGCAGCCCCTCGCTACACCCGCTAGGAAGGCACCACATAGGGTCAGGGAAACTGGCGCCAAGTTTACCAAGAGGAGGCCCGAGGCAGCCGGACAGAAGGGTTGGTAAGAAAGGCCAGACAAAGGACACACAAAGGGGGTCCTGTGAAGCGCTCCAAAGTTATCTAGGAGTTGTCTGAGCCCCTCACCTGGTGAGCACAGTACGACGTGGGCAGCCGTTACCTGCAGACGTGGTCTGGATAATAAGAACTGTGAGTAAAGGCCCTGGACTGCATCACTGACTCCGTGTCGTTACTGCTGCTGCCCTGCACCATCACCCCCATCCTCCGCATACACTGCCCTGAGGCTATACTCCTCCCGTGGGGAGTTATGCTACGCTCTGCTGCACCCACAACACCAGCCTCAGCGGTCTGCCCTGCAGCGGCGGTTCACTCTGACCGCAATCCACGGATGGCGTAGTCGGACATTTAAACATCAAAACCACATAAATAGTTCCGCCACTGGTTTGACCACCCTGAGCCACGGAACCGGGTCGCCGCCACGAAGCCACCAGCATCCACCAAAAAGGGTCCGGCTCCGGGTGTCCCAAGGCCCAGGGGGTGCATCAGAACATTTTCATCACCTTTCACAATCACCAATGGGACAAGGCAGGGATGTCCTCTGTCCCCTCTCTTATACATCCTAGTGACGGAGCACCTGCTCTCATCAATTCGCCATAACCCCAATATTAGGTGGATTGAGGTGGGAGGCACCGAGTACAAGTGCTCTCTATTTGCTGATGATGTCCTAGTATATATCACTCAATCACATATATCCATCCATGCTGTTATGGCTGAAATAGATCACTTTGTTACATGGTTAAATTTTAAAATCAATGCAGTGAAGTCTGAGGCCCTCGATGTCTCCCTCCCCAAATCCATATAGGATTCCATCCAGTCCAACTTTCCCTTTGCCTGGCCCTCACAGGGTATCAAATACTTAGGAATTCCTATTCATAGAGACCTCTCCCATCTATGTTATCTTAATTTTGGGCCCTTTATTGAACAACTCCATACAGACCACGGTTGGCAACTTAGAACTGTAAGATTCACTACGTGAAGCACTGGTGTTTTGTGGAAAAGCACATGTACACTGTGTTCCAAATTATTATGCAAAAAGTGTTTAGGAGTGATAAGGGAAGAATTTGTTTGTTTGTCAGTTAAACTCATTGATGGTGATGTGTGTCAGGGCTCTTTATATCACTGTAAGCAATTGCAGACACCTGTGCTAATTAGTTTGGCAGGTGTGTCCAATGAAAGGCAAGACTACTTAAGAAGGCTGTCTCACATTATTAAGCAGCCTACATTTTCTGCCAAAATGGGAAAGAAAAAGGATGTGTCGGCTGCTGAGAAGCAACAAATTGTGGAGTGTTTAGGTCAAGGCATGACTACAATCAACATTGTGCGATGATCAGGATGAAGTGTCTTGGCAATCAAGAAGTATGTAGCTGATTCACAGTACACACGTGTGTGTGCTGATAAGGGCAAATTGAGGACTCTTTCCTACAGGCAATTACGTCAGGTTAAAAGAGCAGCGGCAAAAAAGCCTTGTCATAGCAGCAGACAAGTTTTTGAAGCTGCTGGTGCCTCCAACGTCCCCCGAACAACAAGATGCAGGGTCCTTCAGAGGTTTGCAGCTGTGCATATGCCATCCTGTCGACCTCCTCTATCCACTTCACACAAGCAGAAACGGCTCCAGTGGGCTAAACATTACATGAAGACTGATTTCAAAACTGTTTTGTTCACGGATGAGTGCCGTGCAGCGCTCGATGGTCCAGATGGATGGAGTGGAGGATGGCTGGTTGATGGACACCCCACGCAAACACGGCTACAGCGCCAACAAGGAGGAGGTGGAGCAATGTTTTGGGCTGGAATCATGGGGAGAGAGATTGTCGGCCCCTTTAGGATCCCTGAAGGCGCTAAAGATGAACTCCATAATGTATGTGGATTTTCTCAAACAGCACTTCCTGCCATGGTGTTATGCACACGCCCGGACTGACTGGCGTGTGCGGGTGTTGTGGTTCCACTGGACCATGAACCGGAGAGTGCCTGGAGGGGCGTGACTAAGTATCTGGCCGATCCGACCAAGATGGCACGACGGCATACGATGCCAGTGCACCAGGGAGAAACCGGGCAGAGGGACCAGGTGCTACTCCAGGTCAAACTCCGGACACGGGGGTTGACCCACACAGGGATTACTGGAACAGGCTGGTTAGGCTGGCGCACAGACTGGAGGGTATAGGCAGGCACGACTGGTATGCAGGCAGGCGGGTAAAGGCAAGCGCAGCTAGAGTGCAGACAGGGAGGCACTAGCAGGTAGGAACACAGGCGGGATAGGACCCAGTACACACTGGGACTCAGGAACAATACAGGCAGAGGGGTACAGGCAAGCACAGCTAGAGTGCAGACAGGGAGGCACTAGCAGGTAGGAACACAGGCGGGATAGGACCCAGTACACAGTGGGACTCAGGAACAGGCAGGTTAGGCTGGCACAGACTGGTGGATGTAAGCAAACACGGCAGGTATGCAGATGGGTGGATACAGGCGAGTATGCAGGCAGGGAGGTACTGGCCGAAAGGACGGGCTGGAGCACAGAAAGGTTAAGACCCAGTACAGACTGGGTCACAGAACCGCAGATGCGGTAGACAACCACAGCAGAGAGGGAACGCCCGAAGCGGTGGGCAAGAACAGAGCAGGACGGGGCTGCAGGAGCAGCGAGCACAAGCAGGGCAGGACAGGACTGCCGGAGCAGCGGGCAGAAGCAGGGCAGGACAGGACTGCCGGAGCAGCGGGCAGAAGCAGGGCAGGACAGGACTGCCGGAGCAGCGGGCAGAAGCAGGGCAGGACAGGACTGCCGGAGCAGCGGGCAGAAGCAGGGCAGGACAGGACTGCCGGAGCAGCGGGCAGAAGCAGGGCAGGACAGGACTGCCGGAGCAGCGGGCAGAAGCAGGGCAGGACAGGACTGCCGGAGCAGCGGGCAGAAGCAGGGCAGGACAGGACTGCCGGAGCAGCGGGCAGAAGCAGGGCAGGACAGGACTGCCGGAGCAGCGGGCAGAAGCAGGGCAGGACAGGACTGCCGGAGCAGTGAGCAAAAGGGTCAGAGCGGAGCAAGGCTGCGGAGCAGTGAGCAAGGAGTCAGAGCAGGCTAGAACCGCCGGAGCGGTAAGCAAAGGAGTCAGGGCAGACTAGAACCGCCGGAGCGGTGAGCAAAGGAGTCAGAGCAGGCTAGAACCGCCGGAGCGGTGAGTAAAGGAGTCAGAGCAGGCTAGAACCGCCGGAGCGGTGAGCAAAGGAGTCAGAGCAGGCTAGAACCGCCGGAGCGGTGAGCAAAGGAGTCAGAGCAGGCTAGGCTGAGTAGGGGGGACAGGGCTCTGTTCACACGGAACAGACAGGAAGGGAAAGGCAGAGCCAGACACCCACAGGGTACTAGCAGAGAAGTAGCGAGTGGACCACAAACTCACAAACGGGAGTACAGAGACAACAAGCAGGAGTTAGGTACGAGTTCAGACTCTGCAGAAAAAGGAAGGGAACGGACATAGAGGCAAAACAGGTAAAGGATAGGAGAGAGTTCAGACTGGAACTGAGTGTACGGAGGAGACAGACACTGCAGCGGAATACAGGAGCGGGTCTGGGAATACGGCCCCCAGAGAGGCAGGACGAACAGGCAAGGAGCGTGTTCAGACAGGACAGACAAGATACAGGAGCGGGTCTAGGTAATCAGCCCCTAGAAGGCGGGAGGAACAGGCTAGGAGCGTGTTCAGACAGGTCAGACAAGATACAGGAACGGGTCTAGGTAATCGGCCCCTAGAAGGCAGGAGGAACAGGCTAGGAGCGTGTTCAGACAGGCCTGGAAATACAGCCTCCAGGATAGGCAGACAAGAGAACACAGAACGGGACCTGGCACCTTCAGAGTGCAAGCACACACTGAATGAAACACTATGCTCAGGCAGGAATAGATGGGAGCAGCTGAGCTATATACCAGGTGACAGACAGCAATAGGCTGAGGACGCACAAGGGGTGTGACCCACAGCAGGTACAAAAAGCAGGAAGTGATCGGGCGCCGCCCTTAAGCAGCAGAAACAGACACAAACAGACAGCATGGAGGGAAGCCAGAGAGACATTCTGGACTGGAGATCAAGTGCGCGCTCTTGCACAGTGGGAGATGGACCACCATGCAAGGACGCCGCCAGGTATGTTACACATGGTTCAAGAAGAAGAACCGTGTATTTCACAGCAAGATCATTTTTTTGCATGATAATGCACCATCTCATGCTGCACATAAAACATCTGCATCTCTGGCTGATATGGGCATAAAAGGGGACAAACTTATGGTGTGACCCCCATGCTCCCCTGACCTCTACCCCATTCAGAACCTCTGGAGCATCATCAAAAGGAGTGTCTATGATGGCGGGAGGCAGTTCACATCTAAGCAACAGCTCTGGGAGGGTATTCTGTCCTCATGCAAAACAATTGAAGCAGAAACCATCCAAAACCTGACAAATTCAATGGACGAGAGAGTTCAGAAGCTCCTTTCGAACAAGGGGTCCTATGTGAAAATGTAACATCACCTAGAATAAAGTTTTGAGTTGAAAACTGTTTGATTTCAGTTTCTAATAACCTGCTAATGCTTATAATTTCAAAAATGACAATTTTTTTGGTCTTTATTAAAATGAAAAGGTTGATCGAAAAGTTTGGGGGATCTAAGAGTGTGGCAACCCAGTAGTCATGATTACTTCGAATTCTGACAATATGAGGGTCAAGTTGCAGGTAGTGCAGCAAGAAGGCACTTATGTGTCTTGCGCATCTCGGAGCCCCAAAATTATTTTCCGGGCTAGATGCAGCTAAATATTATTATTAATTTTAAATCTGGTGGAGCTTAGTATAGATGGCCTAATAGGATCAGTGCTGCACACTGCTACAAACCCCAAATTATTTTCCAGCCAAGATACAGATAAACATGATTAGTAATTTTAAATCTGGTGGAGCTTATTATAGATGGTCTAATAGAATCAGTGCTGCACACTGCTACAAAGCCCAAATTATTTTCCAGCCAAGATACAGATAAACATGATTAGTAATTTGAAAGCTTAAAACGGTTGGTAGGGTGATTTTAACCAATCATCAAGCTTTTACTCTCCCCAGGATGACACAGGGGTAGAAAAGTCGTTTCGGATCCATGATTTGTTCATCTTTATGAACGTGAGTCTGTCTACATTATCAGTGGAGAGCCGCGTGCGCTTATCTGTCAGCACACCACCAGCAGCGCTGAACACACGTTCAGACAGAACGCTGGCTGCGGGGCATGACAAGATCTCCAAGGCGTAAGTGGCTAGCTCCGGCTATTTATCCAGATTGGAAGCCCAAAAAGAGCAAGGGTCCAGTGACACAGTCATGGCTTCAATGTTTACTTGGAGATACTCCTGTACCATCGTCTCTAGGCGTTGACTATGTGTCAGACTTCTTGTCTCCTGTGGCCTTGCAAAGGATGGGCTAAAAAAGTGGTGAAATGATTCCGCAAAATTGATGTTACCAGCAGATACGTGGTTCTGTTACGGTTTGAGTGCTGAACACTTGACGGTCCCACGGTTGGCAAGTTGGAACTGTGAGATTCACTACGTGCACCACTGGTGTTTTGTGGAAAAGCACATGTAAGATTCTGCAACAGTCTCTGCTGATACTCCTGCATGCGTGCATCCCTTTCTATGACAGGAATAATTTCTGCAAATTTACTTTTGTACCGGGGATCTAACAGTGTGGCAACCCAGTAGTCAGGATTATTTCTAATTCTCACAATTCGAGGGTCATGTTGCAGGTAGTGCAGCAAGAAGGCACTCATGTGTGTTGCGCATCCAGGAGCACCAAGTCCCTGTTGTGTTGGTGGCGAGGTAACAATCATGCTTCCTTCCTCTGTCCTCTCCCCCCAACCTCGCACAACAGAAATGTGATCAAGGTCTCCCTCATCTGATGAGTCTTCCATCAGTTCGTCCTCCACTTCTTCCTGGGCTCCTGCACCTTCCTCACTAGTTTGGCTGCTACCATGTGACCTGGTAAAACCATCTCCCCCACCCTCACATGCCTGCCGCCTTGGTGCTGCCGACCGTCTGGACCTTGCAGATGTTAGCCCTTCCGCATACAACTCCTCCTCCTCTACTTCCTCCACCTCCTCTTGTGCCACCACCTGACTCCGAATTCTGTTTAACATGTGCTCCAGCATGTAAATCACCGGAATAGTCATGCTGATAATGGCATCGTCAGCACTAAACATCTTCGTCGCCATTTCAAAACTGTGCAGAAGGGTGCATAGGTCCCTGATCTGAGACCACTCCTCCAGCGTGATTTGCCCCACCTCTGGATCTCGTTGGCCCAGGCTATACGTCACAACGTATTGCACCAGGGCTTGTCGGTGCTGCCACAGTCGCTGCAACATGTGCAGAGTTGAATTCCACCGGGTAGGCACATCGCATTTTAGCCGGTGAAGTGGCAGACCCAACGACTTCTGTAGAGATGTAAGTCACTGAGCTGCGGGATGCGAACGGCGGAAGTGAGCACACAGCGACCGTGCCCTCTGCAGAAGGCCATCTAGTCTGGGATAGTGGGCTAAAAATTGCTGGACAACCAGGTTCAACACGTGAGCCATACAAGGCACGTGTGTGACATTGCCCCGGCGAAGGGCCGCACCCAGGTTTGCAGCATTGTCGCACACGACCTTCCCTGGTTTCAGGTCCAGTGGAGACAACCATTCATGAAATTGGTTCTCCAGAGCTGACCACAACTCCTCAGCTGTGTGACTCACATTTCCCAGACATTTCAAAGTAAAAACCGCCTGATGACATTGAGCCCTACTGCCAGCATAGTAAGGAGGTGTGCAGGATCCCTTCTGCGCAGTTAGAAAGCTTGTGGCATGACCAGACAGGCTTTGGGTGCAGGTGGAAGACCGAGAGGAGGTTGAGGAGGCAGAAGCAGTGGAGGAACTTTGACATAAAGAGGATTGACGCACAACTCGTGGGGACGGCAAGACTTGGACAGCAGCCCCTTGTCCTGCTGTCACCATAGTTACCCAGTGCCCAGTCAGCGACATGTAACGCCCCTGTCCATGCCTACTCGTCCAAGTGTCTGTGGTGAAATGCACCCTGTCACACACAGAGTTTCTCAAAGAAGCGGTGATGTTGTGTGCGACATGCTGGTGGAGCGCAGGCACACCTTTCTTTGAGAAGTAGTGCCGACTGGGCATCTGGTACTGGGGCACTGCGACGGACATAAGGTCTCGAAAATCCTCTGTGTCCACCAGGCGGAAAGGCAGCATTTCTGTAGCCAAGAGCTTGCAGATGGTGAAATTCAACCTCTTAGCTTTCTCATGGCTAGGAGGAAATGGTCTTTTACTTGTCCACATCTGAGGGACCGAGGGCTGGCTATTGTGCTTAGACGGGGTTGATAAGGGTGTCCCCGGCAAACTGCCGGTCTGTGAGGAAGATGCAGGCGGACATGTTAGGTTGCCTTGATCCAAAGGTGGTGCTATCGATGTCGGACAGCGCTCAAGACCAGCTGGTGTTACCACCTCCAAAGAAAATGATGACCTGCCAATCACGCTGGCTGTTGCGGGTAAAGAGGTGGCAGGTCTGCGCCCCAAAACAGGTGTGACTGCTGTCCCCCCAGTCACAGAGGATGAAGATGCCGCGGATGCACAAGATATGGCAGACGGCGGTTGGCCCGGCCGGCTAGGCCGCATTGTAGCACACTAAGCTTCCCACTGCAACTTATGCTTCATGTCCATGTGCCGGTTCATGCATGAAGTACTCAAACTATGTATTTTTTGGCCTCTACTTAGCTTTTGCTGACAAATGTTACAGATAACACGAGTTGGGTCATCTTTATCGATCTGAAAAATTGCCCAGGCTATGCAAGGCTTAGCACCCATGTGACCTGAAGAGCCACCACGACTTGTGGTGAGAGGCAGAGTTGTGTTTGAGGATGCAGTTGTTGACGTGCTTCCAGTATTACGTCTCTGTCCAGGAAGGCGCAACCTGACCTCGTCGTCACTAGCATCTTCCTCCACCTCCTCTGCTGACCTCATCTCTTGGCTGACTGTGGGTTGACAGTAAGTGGGATCTCCAACCTCATCATCATCACCCTGTGCGTTATCACACCCGTCGTCCTCAGAGCCAACCTGTTCCTGCCCTGACAAAAAACTAAAGTTGTCGCTCCAATCAGGTATTTGAGTCTCATCATCGTCTTCCTCATTGTCTCCACCAACAGGAGTTACAGTTTGGGAATGAGGGTCTACATTATGGTCAGAACCTTCTGCGTCTGGTCCTGGATCCGACTCATAAAGATTCTGGGCATCAGGGCAGATCATTTCCTCGTCTGGATTCACAGAAGCGCTGGAGTCGACCTCTGATTCCCAGGCTATAGTATGAGTAAACAGCTCTGCAGACTCAACCATCTGTTCTACCTCATACTCAGACGGGCAGCTGGAGATTTGGGAGCTGTGAGGAAGCAAGTGCGATTGGGGTGACACCTTTGAGGACTGGAGTATTTGTGATGTTGAAGTTGATGTGGAGGAGAGACCACTTAACGGAGCACTTGATATCCGTTGAAGCACCTGCTGTTTTTGTGCCTCATCTGGAATTTGTAGCGATTGGCGTGGCCGTAAGAAAGGGATCTTATCACATTGTCCGCTAAAAGAAGTAGACATTTTAGTTTGGCTGGAAGATGGTCTTTCTTCTGCAGATGTTACTGTTGCTTTAACACCTACCCCAGGGACACAACCTTTTTTCCCCTTCCCAACACGCCTATTCCCCTTTCCACCAGCAGCAGGCCTTTTTCCACTCATTTTGGTGGTTAACTAATTCACAACTCTGGAGTTGTTTGCACAAAAAAACAATGGATGGGAACCGAGCAGAGCTGAGTGGCCAAACTGTGGTATTAGGCCAAAACTATTGGCTGGGTTAGATGCAGAAAAAAAATATATTCAGTTTGCAACCTGATGGAGGTCAGTATAGATGGACTAATAGAGAAAGTCCCACACACTGCTAGAAGGCCAAATATTTTTTCAGAGCTAGATGCAGACAAAAAATTATTTTGAATTTGCAACCTGATGGAGGTCAGTATAGGTGGACTAATAGAACAAGTCCCACACACTGCTAGAAGGCCAAATATTTTTTCAGAGCTAGATGCAGAAAAAAATTATATTCAGTTTGCAACCTGATGGAGGTCAGTATAGATGGACTAATAGAACAAGTCCCACACACAGCTAGAAGCCCAAATATTTTTTCAGAGGTAGATGCAGATAAAAATTATTTTTAATTTGCAACCTGATGGAGGTCAGTATAGATGGACTAATAGAGAAAGTCCCACACACTGCTAGAAGGCCAAATATTTTTTCAGAGCTAGATGCAGAAAAAAATTATATTCAGTTTGCAACCTGATGGAGGTCTGTATAGATGGATTAATAGAACAAGTCCCACACACAGCTAGAAGCCCAATATTTTTTCAGAGGTAGATGCAGAAAAAAAAATATTTTTAATTTGCAACCTGATGGAGGTCAGTATAGATGGACTAATAGAGAAAGTCCCACACACTGCTAGAAGGCCAAATATTTTTTCAGAGCTAGATGCAGAAAAAAATTATATTCAGTTTGCAACCTGATGGAGGTCAGTATAGATGGACTAATAGAACAAGTCCCACACACAGCAAGAAGCCCAAATATTTTTCAGAGGTAGATGCAGAAAAAAATTATATTCAGTTTGCAACCTGATGGAGGTCAGTATAGATGGACTAATAGAACAAGTCCCACACACAGCTAGAAGCCCAAATATTTTTTCAGAGGTAGATGCAGAAAAAAATTATATTCAGTTTGCAACCTGATGGAGGTCTGTATAGATGGATTAATAGAACAAGTCCCACACACAGCTAGAAGCCCAATATTTTTTCAGAGGTAGATGCAGAAAAAAAATTATTTTTAATTTGCAACCTGATGGAGGTCAGTATAGATGGACTAATAGAGAAAGTCCCACACACTGCTAGAAGGCCAAATATTTTTTCAGAGCTAGATGCAGAAAAAAATTATATTCAGTTTGCAACCTGATGGAGGTCAGTATAGATGGACTAATAGAACAAGTCCCACACACAGCTAGAAGCCCAAATATTTTTTCAGAGGTAGATGCAGATAAAAATTATTTTTAATTTGCAACCTGATGGAGGTCAGTATAGATGGACTAATAGAGAAAGTCCCACACACTGCTAGAAGGCCAAATATTTTTTCAGAGCTAGATGCAGAAAAAAATTATATTCAGTTTGCAACCTGATGGAGGTCAGTATAGATGGACTAATAGAACAAGTCCCACACACTGCTAGAAGCCCAAATATTTTTTCAGAGCTAGATGCAGAAAAAAATTATATTCAGTTTGCAACCTGATGGAGGTCAGTATAGATGGACTAATAGAATGATGCTATGCCCAAAAGATTTTACTTCACTAGGTGCAGTAAAAAAATTGGTATTCTATACACAGGTGGTATATCTTGCAACACAGATAGGCTACTCCACTGACTAACATACTCTGCAATAGGCCAAAAAGGATTAGCTTTGCTAGATTCAGCCAAATGCTGTGAAAAAAACTTGCACAGCACTGGCACAGACCTGCCTGGCAAAAACTGATAGGAACTGATGTAACCTAGTCCTGAAAAGGACTGCAATTACAATTAGTCTTTACTCCCACAATCTATCTATTTAAGAGCACAGACCTGCCTGATAAAAGTCGTAGGAAATGCTGTAACCTAGTCCTTAAAAGGACTGCAATCACAACTATTCCCTACTCCCAAGCTATCTGTAGATTTGTGCGAAAATTGGCTTGAAATTAACAAGGTATAGCGCACACAGCAACAGCGATGCCGTCTAACACGCAGCTGCAGCAGTGAGAAAATGGTGGCGACGGGGAAAATGGCTTGGTCTTATAGGGCAAAGACATGTGACATACACTGCCAATGACACATGCCCTTGCTTGTGTGAAAAACAGTAGTTCGCTCCGTGTGTGCGCTGCTGATAGGCTGACAGATTGCACCTCCCCACTGCAAATGCGGGAAAGAGAAAAAAAAATGGAGATCTTCATTATTCCTGCAGAGATCCATCCCCTGCCCCTCCCCCCACCCCGCTGTACACTCAAACTGCGTATTAACATTAATTTTCATCATTACTGAGAAAAAATCCAGTTATGATTTTGGTGCACGAACAGTTATCGAACATAACCTCGAACAGCCGAATTTTTCTCAAATCGTTCGTGTTCGCCGAACGGCTCGAACACCGCCCAAAACAGCTCAAATTTGAGATTGGCGAACAGTTCGAGTAGAACAACGCTCATCTCTAGTCATGACAACATCCGGGTCACCAGACAGCAGGAAGATAGTTTGGTCATGCCCTGTGCATGACCAAACGATCTTCTCCCTGTGCAGCGCTGACAGCCCATAGTGGGACAAAGTATAAAAGTAAAAAAAAGTCTCAGAAAGTGAAAGAAAAAAAAAAAAGTTGTAAAAATATAAAAAAATAAATAAATAAATAATCCATCAAAAATAAAAATATAATGTGCCCATCAATAAATATTATTATGAAAAAAAACCAAAACAATAAAAGCACACATATTTGGTATCTCCGTGTCCGGAACGACCTGTCCTATAAAACTGTCCCAATAGTTAACCGCTTCAGTGAACACGGTAAAAAAAAAAACGAAGCAAAAAACAATGCTTTATCACCATACCGCCAAACAAAAAATGGAATAACACGCGATCAAAAAGACGAATATAAATAAAAATGGTACCACTGAAAACGTCATGTTGTCCCGCAGAAAACAAGCCGCCATACAGCTCCATCAGCCGAAAAATATAAAAGTTATAGCTCTCAGAATAAAGCGATGCAAAAAAATATTTTTTTCTATAAAATAGCTTTTATTGTGTAAAAGCGCCAAAACACAGAAAAATGATATAAATGTGGTACCGCTGTAAATGTACTGACCCGAAGAATAAAACTGCCTTATCAATTTTACCACACGCGGAACAGCATAAAAAAAAAAAAAAAAAAAACAATTCCTGAATTGTTGGTTTTTGTTTATTCTGTCTCCCAAAAATCGGAATAGAAAGCGATCAAAAAATGTCATGTGCCTGAAAATGGAACCAATAAAAACGTCAACTCATCCCGCAAAAAACAAGCCATCACATGACTCTGTTGGCCAAAATATGGAAAAATTATAGCTCTCAAAGTATGGTGATGCAAAAACTAGATTTTACAAAAAATGGGTCTTTTAGTGTCTGATAGCTGTCAATCATAAAAACCCGATATGATTCTGGTATCGCTGTAATCACACCGATCCGAAGAATAAAGACGTCTAATCACTTATAAACTCTCGCGTTAGGGTTGTGCTAGGGTTAGGGTTAGGGTTGGGCTAGGGTTAGGGTTAGGGTTGGGTTAGGGTTGGGATTTTTTTCCAAAGTAAAAAATAAAAAAAAGATGATGATATGGCGACTAGTGTTGAGCGCAAGTGTTCGCTACTCTAGTTTGCATCGGGTACTTAGGTATGCACTGAGTATTGCGGGTGCTCGAGTCTCCGCCCCATATGCTTCGCGTCCAAAAAATCCTTACAGGGATTGCCTGCCATGCACGAGCAATTTTTTTTTTTGGGTGTCTAATAACCGTGAAACATGTGGGTGGGGACTCGAGCATGTCACTCGAGCACCCTTGATACATGGTGCATACATGAGTACCCGATGCAAACTCAAGTAGCGAGCACTTGCAATCAAGACTAATGACAGCTTATTCAGTATGATGACCTACTGTTATCAAATTCTGTGTCGTACCTCTGGGTTCAAAATGTTCACTATACCCCTTGATAAAATCTTTGAGGGGTCTAGTTTCCAAAATGGTATCACTTGTGGGGGTTTTCCACTGTTTAGGCACATCAGGGGCACATCCGCTAATTATTCAAGCAAATTTTACATTCAAAAAGTCAAATGGCGTTCCTTTCCTTCCGAACCCTGCCGTATGCCCAAGCAGTGGTTTTCCCCCACATATGGGGTATCTGCTTACTCAGGAGAAATTGCACAACAAACTGCATGGTGCAATTTCTCCTGTTACCCTTATGAAAATGCAAAATTGGGAGCTGAAAAACATTTTTGAGGAAAAAATGTGAAAATTTTATTTTTACGGCTCAATGTTATAAACTTCTGTGAAGCACCTGGGGGTTAAAGGTGCTTAACACACATCTAGATAAGTTCCCTGAGGGGTCTAGTTTCCAAAATGGTGTCACTTGTGGGGGGTTTCCACTATTTAGGCACATTAGGGGCTCTCCAAACGCAACATGGCGTCCGCTAATTATTCAAGCAAATTTTACAATCAAAAAGTCAAATGGCGCTCCTTCCCTTCCGAACCCTGCCGTGCGCCCAAACAGTGGTTTTTCCCCACATATGGGGTATCTGCGTGCTCAGGGGAAATTGGACAACAAATTTTAGGGTCCATTTTTTCCTGTTACCCCTGCGAAAATAAAAAAAATTGGGTTTAAAATAACATTTTTGTGAAAAAAGTTAATTGTTAAAAATTCCTGTGAAGCACCTGAAGGGTTAATAAAGTTCTTGAATGTGGTTTTGAGCACCTTGAGGGGTGCACTTTTTAGAATGGTGTCACTTTTGGGTATTTTCTGTCATAAAGACCCCTCAAAGTGACTTCAAATGTGATGTGGTCCCTAAAAAAATGGTTTTGTAAATTTTGTTGGAAAAATGAGAAATCGCTGGTCAACTTTTAACCCTTATAGCTCCCTAATAAAAAAAAATGTTGGTTCCAAAAATGTGCTGATGTAAAGTAGACATGTGGGAAATGTTATTTATTAACTCTTTTGTGTGACATAAATCTCTAATTTAAGGGCATAAAAATTCAAATTTTGGAAATTGCAAAATTTTCACAATTTTTGCCAAATTTCCGTTTTTTTTCACAAATAAACGCAAGTGATATCGAAGAAATTTTACCACAATCATGAAGTACAATATGTCACGAAAAAACAATCTCAGAATCAAGGGGATCCTTTGAAGCATTCCAGAGTAATTACCTCATAAAGTGACAGTGGTCAGAATTGTAAAAATTGGCCTGGTCAT
Source organism: Phyllobates terribilis (assembly GCF_046119375.1). NCBI lineage: Eukaryota > Metazoa > Chordata > Amphibia > Anura > Dendrobatidae > Phyllobates > Phyllobates terribilis. Next base: position 740,322,086 of record NW_027362761.1, on the reverse strand, counting down.
TAACGTGCAAACCACCTTGGGTTGTAAAGGGGTTAACGGGCTGATAAAATTTGGTAGGTCATCGGGTGGGTTACAAGTAAGGTGGTGTTGAGAATGTTTTCCCCTTTGTGTTTTGGGTGGCAAAGTCAAGTCCGAGATATTTGATTTTGGTTTGGCGGTATTTTTGCTCATTTTGGAAGATTAGAAGATTAATTGTCAAAATTGGTAATAGGAAGAGAATTTAGATTGGTTTTGCAAATTGTTTAAGGAGAACGGAATATGTTTGAAAGTTCAAACAAGCAGTGGAAGTCAATAAGTATAAGTTTTGTTTTATTATAGAAGAACAATATTGTTGAGAAAAGAGTAATATTACTGTATTAGTACAGATTAATTTATGTATGGGAGATAAGCTTGCTTCAATGATTCACCTGACAGGTGTATGAAATAGACTGTTATGTAATTAGGTGATATATGTGTTGTATAAAATCAATGGGATATAGGTAGATTAGTGTGTATACCAATAACGTAGGATATTACTAAAGTGTATTTTGTGTCAGAGTAGATAAAGGAAACTTTCTTTGTGAACTAATCTTAAAAGGTTTTAAATATAGATCTGCTATAAATATATAATATTAATATAAGGTTTATAAGTAAATGACTTGATCTATCAGGAAAGTGATAACCTGAGGTCATATAATAAGGATCACTTCTGGTGTTTAACACTTTGACATTTAGATGTAGGAATATAATCAAGCTAATGTTATTGCTATTATATTTGGCTTCCTTTAAATGTAGATTTCCTTAAGAGAACTCTTCTCAAAAACAGTAGTCTCTTATATTAGGTTTATCTTATAGTAATGTTGCTTATCCAGAACTTTAATAAATATTCAAAACTCTAAATAAGAATTTAAAAAGTGATAAAAGAAGCGGGAGATATTGCATGTGTGACCTAGACTTTAATCCAGTAGGAGGATTAGACTTGGGTGGTATACAGAAGTTGGTTTGAAGAATGGTTGCCTTTAACGGGTTAAAGCTTCTTTAAATTCTCCTGTCACCTTATGGGAATGTAAGTCTGAAGATGCAATCAATAACAGAGGGCAACAGGGAGAAGTGGTAATAGACTAAATAAATAAAGATACTTGTATAATAAAGTGCTCTTTTGCTTCTATTCATAAAATGTAGGAAAGTTATTGAATTATATTTTATGACCGTCTTAATTCCTGTGATGAATTCTTTCTGAGTGTTGTAAATGACTGGGAAAAACAGTTGTCAAGGTATATCTATATTTCAGCAGACTAACGATGAGAGACACACCTTCTCATTTAAAGATTTTTCTGTATTTTCATGACTTTGAAAATTGTACATTCACACTGAAGGCATCAAAACTATGAATTAACACATGTGGAATTATATACTTAACAAAAAAGTGTGAAACAACTGAAAATATGTCTTATATTCTAGGTTCTTCAAAGTAGCCACCTTTTGCTTTGATGACTGCTTTGCACACTCTTGGCATTCTCTTGATGAGCTTCAAGAGGTAGTCACCGGAAATGGTTTTCACTTCACAGGTGTGCCCTGTCAGGTTTAATAAGTGGGATTTCTTGCCTTATAAATGCGGTTGGGACCATCAGTTGTGTTGTGCAGAAGTCAGGTGGATACACAGTTGATAGTCCTACTGAATAGACTGTTAGAATTTGTATTATGGCAAGAAAAAAGCATCTAAGTAAAGAAAAACGAGTGGCCATCATTACTTTAAGAAATGAAGGTCAGTCAGTGTGAAAAATTGGGCAAACTTTGAATGTGTCCCCAAGTGCAGTTGCAAAAACCATCAAGCGCTACAAAAAAACTGGCTCACATGAGGACCGCCCCAGGAAAGGAAGACCAAGAGTCATCTCTGCTTCTGAGGATAAGTTTATCCGAGTCACCAGCCTCAGAAATCGCAGGTTAACAGCCGCTCAGATTAGAGACCAGGTCAATGCCACACAGAGTTCTAGCAGCAGACACATCTGTACAACAACTGTTAAGAGGAGACTTTGTGCAGCAGGCCTTCATGGTAAAATAGCTGCTAGGAAACCACTGCTAAGGACAGGCAACAAGCAGAAGAGACTTGTTTGGGCTAAAGAACACAAGGAATGGACATTAAACCAGTGGAAATCTGTGCTTTGGTCTGATGAGTCCAAATTTGAGATCTTTGGTTCCAACCACTGTGTCTTTGTGCGACGTAGAAAAGGTGAACGGATGGACTCTACATGCCTGGTTCCCACCGTGAAGCATGGAGGAGGAGGTGTGATGGTGTGGGGGTGCTTTGCTGGTGACACTGTTGGGGATTTATTCAAAATTGAAGGCATACTGAACCAGCATGGCTACCACAGCATCTTGCAGCGGAATGCTATTCCATCCGGTTTGCGTTTAGTTGGACGATCATTTATTTTTCAACAGGACAATGACCCCAAACACACCTCCAGGCTGTGTAAGGGGTATTTGACCAAGAAGGAGAGAGCTGGGGTGCTACGCCAGATGACCTGGCCTCCAGAGTAACCAGACATGAACCCAATCGAGATGGTTTGGGGTGAGCTGGACCACAGAGTGAAGGCTAAAGGGCCAACAAGTGCTAAGCATCTCTGGGAACTCCTTCAAGATTGTTGGAAGACCATTTCCAGTGACTACCTCTTGAAGCTCATCAAGAGAATGCCAAGAGTGTGCAAAGCAGTCATCAAAGCAAAAGGTGGCTACTTTGAAGAACCTAGAATATAAGACATATTTTCAGTTGTTTCACACTTTTTTTGTTAAGTATATAATTCCACATGTGTTAATTCATAGTTTTGATGCCTTCAGTGTGAATGTACAATTTTCAAAGTTATGAAAATACAGAAAAATCTTTAAATGAGAAGGTGTGTCCAAACTTTTGGTCTGTACTGTATATGTTTCTCAAACTTCTCCGCTGAATATGCAGCGATATTCTCTTAAGCACGGCCTGTCAGTGAGTTATAGCGTCCTTAGAAGCGGAAACACAAACTCACTTGACAACGCAGTCCCAATGCCGGCTATGGCCGAGATAAGTCAAGATGATTGTAGATTTTGAAAAGCAGTCAATATGAAGGTTACCTGTCCCCAGAACTTCACAAACTGCTGGGTCTCATATATCGCCAATCAGCTGTGTTAGATCGATGACAGTATTCAGCCTCCTGTGTGTGCTGGGAAAGGCGTCTCTAGAGGTGTCAGCTGTGTAATTCGCCGGTCACAACGTAGGAGGATCAGCAGTCTTTCACCAGGTGCAGCCTAGAATCAAACAACTGCTCTCCCACAAGAGCGGCCCGCATCCAGGATAGTGGCGTCCCTGACGACAGGGGCACGAGCGCAACTGGCAATGTAGTCCCGAAGTGAAAGGTTACTGAGGGAAGTGTGATAGACAGGGATCGTGCCCTTCACAAAGCTGACTTCCTCACCCTCGGTAGTTTCGGTCTCAGGCTCCACAGGTACCTTCGCCGGTTAAACAGCTGATCTTCTTTGAGCGCGGCTCGCTCTCAGGGAAATGGCGGCCCTGACAATGCGCCTGGCAACGCGCTCTTAATGCGGGTGGCAACAGAGGGATGCGGTGTTTGTCAGGGTTAGAGGAGGCATAGATAGTAAGTGTTATACTAGTCTATAGTCTTCTGTGTATGGCTGGAATTTATAGTTCGCCAATGATAAAAATTACAGAAGCCGCTGTGTGATGATCCGCAGTGATGCTGTGAGGTAATTCCTCTGTGTGGAAAGCCTGACACGCGCTCGAAGTCTTCACCCCGTCGGGTATAAGAGTCAATAAAATTGGTTATACTTTACCAAAATTCACAGTTTTTGTCTTAAAATGATCCTGAAATGGTCTTGAGTATGATCATTATCATTAGGAGGACGATGAGCCTCTTTTCGTTGCTGTCGGTGTTGATTTATGGGATGTCCCCACGGAGCTCCAGATACCTGCGCCTCACATCGCTGGTGTTCAAGCCACGCCCCCCTAGAAGTCTATTTTGTGAGGGGCTTACTGAAAGGTTGAAAGATGCCTTGGTTGTATATGATACCCCTCAGTCATTGGAAGCTGCCATGTCGTTGGCCATACGTCTTGATAGACGCCTACGGGATAGACGGGTAAGACCACCTTCTCCGGGGCCTTCTTGTCGGTGTTGTGCACCTCTGCTGGGTGAGCGGTCTGGAGGTGAATCAGTACTGGGGGAGGTGGAGGAAACCATGCAGTTAGGGGTGTCTCTAAATCATACATCTCCCCGGACATTCGCAGGAAAAAAGGCGTATGTTTTTTTGTGGGAAAAAGGGACATTTTGTTGGGATCTGTCCTTCAATTCCTAAACAAAAGGAGACTCGATTAACTCTTGGTAGTCTGGAGTTGGATAAATAAGGGGTTCATTTGTTACCAACCTGCAGTTCATTCTTTGTCCTGTCAGCAGAGGTGGTGCTAGAGAGCAAAACCGAGAAAATTTCTGTGTTTGTTAACAGTGGAGCCGGAGTCAGCAGGCTTGATGCTGAGTTTGTGAAAACTCATTGTCTTGCTTGCTGTGCTTTAGCTGAACCTATTTCCATCTTTGCCATCGACTCAGCACCACTTGCACAGAAAGCATTGTACATAATGTAAAACTGAGGGTAGGGTCAGTTCATTGTGAAATAATCCCTTGCTATGTCCTGGACAATCTTCCCACCCCTATTGTTTTGGGTATTCCTTGGCTTGTTAAACATAATCTGTTGATGGATTGACAAGCCGGGGAGATTATTGAATGGGGAGATTACTGCCATGAGAACGGTTTTAATATTTCCCTTGCTACTGTCTCTACGGAAATATTACCTGCTTTTCTGTCTGGTTTTGAGGACGTTTTTTCTGAGAGCGGGTGTCAGGATTTGCCTCCTCATCGTGCTTATGACTGTCCTATTACCCTGACCCCTGGAGCTAAACTACCGAAGTCCAGACTGTATAATCTTTCTGGCCTTGAGAGACAAGCCATGAAGGATTTCATTACGGAAAGTCTGGAGAAGGGACATATCAGACCCTCATCTTCGCCCGTGGCGGCAGGGTTCTTCTTTGTGAAGAAAAAAGATGGCGGTCTATGTCCCTGTTTAGATTTCCTTGAATTAAATCAAATAACCACCTGTGATCCATACCCTCTTCCTCTGATTCCTGATTTGTTCATGCAGGTTGTAGGAGCTAAGGTATTGTCCAAGTTTGATTTAAGGGGAGCCTACATTCTGGTTAGAATCAGAGAAGGGGACAAATGGAAAACAGCGTTCAATACCCTGAAAGGACATTTCGAGAGTCTGGTTATGCCTTTTGGTTTGACCAATGCACATGCGGTATTCCAGCATTTCATAAATGATATGAAATTATATTTTCCTTCATTTAGTGGGGAGGTTTGTGGTGGTCTATCTGGACGAAATTTTGGTTTACTCACCTGATTTTAAGACACATTGGGGGCATGTTAAGCAGGTGCTCCAGATATTAAGGGATAACAAACTTTATGCCAAACTGGAAAAATGTGTTTTTGTTGTTCAGGAGGGGCAATTTTTGGAGTACTTGTTGTCAGAGAAGATCCATGCAGTCCTTGATTGGGAACACCCCAAGGACATGAAAGCTCTACAACGTTTTCTGGGCTTTACTATTTTTTACCGGAAATTCATCCAAAATTACTCTGTTATTGTGAAACCCCTTACTGACATGACTAAGAAGGGGTCTGATTTTTCCAAATGGTCGGATGTTTCACTCCAGGCTTTTTCTTCCTTAAAGAACCATTTTGCCACTGCACCTATACTCAATCAACCCAATGTTTCCCAACCCTTTATTGTGGAGGTTGATGCATCGGATGTCGGGGTTGGGGCTGTGTTATCTCAGGGTCTGTCCCCTGGTAAATGGTGTCCGTACGCCTTCTTTTCTAAAAAATTGCCTTCGGCTGAGAGAAATTATGACGTGGGTAATAGGGAACTTTTGGCGATCAAATTGGCGTTTGAAGAATGGCGACATTGGTTGCAGTTGGCTGTCCATCCTATTACTGTTATTACTGAACATAAGAACCTGTCATAACTCCAGTCAGCTAAACATCTCAACCATAGGCAAGCCAGATGGTCCCTGTTTTTTACTAGGTTCAATTTTGTTGTCACTTTTCGTCTAGGGGTCGAAAATGTCAAGGCTGATGCTTTGTCCCAGAGCTTCCCTGTTGGTGGTGACCATGAGAACCCTGCCCCGATATTACAGAAAGGGGTAGTCATTTCGGCACTGTTTCCTGAACTGGAGGATGAGGTGTTGGAGGCTCAGGGGGACGCCCCTGCCTCCTGCCCTTCAGGAAGGTTATTGTACCATCTGATCTGCGCCGCAAAGTAATTAAGGAACATCATAAGTCTGTGCTTGCTGGGCATCCAGGTGGTAAGGCAACCGCGGACCTCCTCTCTCGTCGTTTTTGGTGGCTGGGGTTGCATCGGGATGTGATTCAACACGTAGCTGCTTGTAGTATTTGTGCGCTTTCTAAGGTTTTGCATACCTGTCCGCCTGGTACTCTTCTTCTGCTACCTATCCCTAGTAGGCCATGGATTTTATTACTGACCTTCCGGTTTCTGCAGGCAAAACTGTGGTTTTGGTGGTAGTAGATAGGCTCAGTCAAATGGTTAATTTCATTGCATTGCCTGCTCCTCCAAATGCCAAGACTCTTCCTCAGGTGTTCATAAATGAGACTGTGAAGCTTCACAGGGTCCCCCGGATGTGGTGTCAGATCGGGGGACCCAGTTTGTTTCCAAGTTCTGGAAGGCATTCTGTTCTCGACTGGGGGTGCAGCTGTCCTTTTCCTCTGCCTTCCACCCTCAGTCGAATGGACAGACTGAGCGTGTCAATCAGAGTTTGGAAACCTACCTCAGGTGTTTCGTTTCCAAAAATCAGGAGGATTGGGCATCCTACCTACCGCTGGCAGAATTTGGCATTAATAATCCTCGTCAAGAATCCACTGACAGGTCACCATTCTTTGGTGCATACGGTTATCACCCACAGTTTGGTACCTTTAGTGGGGGAGGATCGTCAGGAGTTCCTGAGGAGGAACGGTTTGCTTCGTCACTCTTCTCGGTATGGCAGGGTGTTCTGAGTAATTTAAAGATCATGGGAGACAGGTATAAACGCATGGCAGACAGAAAACGCTTGCCAGGTCTAGACCTGAATGTGAATGACTTTAATTTCTACTTTTGACATTACAGACATCTCCTTAGAGGCTGTCTTTAGGACCCAGCGGCTACCTCCCTCTGGCTAATTAGATCCCTGGCCTGGGTGTATAAATACCTGCTGTGTGCAAGAGGGAGGTGTCGGCGATATTCATTACTCCTTGTGAGGGCTTGAGCATTTGTCTGGAGTCATCTAAAGCTAAGCACTTTTCCCCTGTTTGTCCTTCCTTGTTGTCTATAGTGTTTAGTGGAGATCGACTAGTGCTCATCTCCTCCCTTCCCTAGCTTGAGCCTAATGCCAGGGAAAGACAGGGCAAGGTACGTGTGCAGCGATTGGTTAAGAGCCAATACAGGGACGTTAAGGGAGACAGGGTGATGCTAGCTCAAGGGGGGGAAGGAGGTCTCCACTTCCCCCCCTTTCCCTAGTGTTTGGGCCCCCCTCCTTCCCTTTGTGTTGCACTTAGTCTTTCCCACACCTTGCGTGACATTATCACCGGCCGTACATTAATAAGGAAAAAAAAACCTGACAAATGGTTTTATTTGTGTGTGTGTGGTTTTTTTTTCGGGTGTGGTTTTTTTTTCCCTTTTCCCTTGGTTCATGGATTCCGTTGCAGAGCTGGCAGAGCAGCTGCGTAGGCTGTCTCTGGAGGTGACTGACCTCCGCTATGAGGTTCATCAGCAGCAACAGTGGTTGCAGGTCTCTAATATTGGGGTCTCCAGCTTGAACCCAAGGTTGCCCTCCCAGACAGGTTTTCAGGAGGTAGGGACAAGTTTGTTGTGTTCAAGGAAGCTTGCAAACTGTATTATAAGAGAGGAGGAGCAGCAAGTGGGAATTGTGATCTCACTACTGCAAGGAGATCCTCAATCCTGGGCTTTCTCTTTGCCACAGGGTTCGGTTTGTCTCCAGTCTGTGGAGGAGTTTTTCAGGGCTCTAGCTCTCATCTATGATGACCCTGACCGAATCTCCTTGGCTGAGTCCAAGCTGCGTCGCCTTCAGCAGGGGAATCGGTCAGTAGAGACGTATAGCTCTGAATTCCGTAGATGGGCAACTGATACAAAATGGAATGACCCGGCACTCAGAAGCCAATTTTTTCAGGGCCTTACTGAAAGGTTAAAATATGCTTTGGTAGTATATGAAACCCCAGAGTCCTTGTAGGCTGCCATGTCTTTGACCATACGTGTTGATAGACGCCTTCAGGATAGATGGGAGAGACCACCTTCTCCGGAGCCCTCTTTTCGGGGTAATGCCCCTTTGCCAGGGGAGCGGTCTGGGGGTGAGCCAGTACTGGGGGAGGTGGAAGAACCCATGCAGTAAGGAGGTGCCTCTGCATTGTACGTTTCCCCTGAGATCTGCAAAAAAAAGGGCGTGTATTTTTTTGTGGAAAAAAGGGACATTTTATTGGGGCCTGTCCCTCGATTCCTAAGCAAAAGGAGACCCGATTAACCCTTAGTAGTCTGTAGTTGGATAATGAAGGGGTGCGTTTATCATCAACCTACATTTCTTGGTTTATCCTGACAGCAGAGATGGTGCCAGAGAGCAAGACTGAGAAAATTTCTGTGTTTGTTGACACAAACACTGGAGTCAGCAAGGTTTATGCTGAGTTTGTGAGAAATGCTCTAACTCAGATTGAACATTATGTAAGACTGAGGGTGGGGTCGGTTCATAGTGAGATAATTCTTGCTATGTCCAGGACGGTCTTCCCACCCCAATTGTACTGGGTCTACCCAGGTTGGTGAAACATAATCCATTTCCCTTTGTATTGCACTTGGTCTTTCCCACACCTTGAGTGACAGGTCCAGAGGAAAGGATGTGGGTTTCAGCATCAGAGGTGAATGCCCCCAGGTTGGTTCGTGCATTCCACACCGCTTAACCTGGTCCTGAGTGTCCATAGGCCACTCGTAGAAGGGGGGTACTGTCACGGGTGTGTCAGGTGTAATAGACAGTCACTCTGGATCTGGCTGTAGAAGGTCACTGCGCTTGGCATTGAAAATACCTTCTTAATCCTTCTTCCTTTAAGACCCAGCGACGACCTCCCTCCTGCTGCTGATTGACACACACTTGCATGGGAGTTAAAAACTCTCAGTTTCCTCAAGGCAATTGCCTGTGATACTTCTATGTTCTTTTGTGCATGCTTGGAGCACTAGCTGTTAACTGGCTTCTTCTCTGGTGCCCTTGGAGGACAGTTGGCGTTAATCCTCTGGTGTCTGCTTGTTGAGGAGAGCTATAGGCTCAAATACTTAATTAACCTCAAGACATAGGAAATTGAGAGAAAAGACCCAAAAAGTGTATTATTTCACCATACATAAGGTTGTTTAGATCAAAAGATGGCTGCCATTTCCTGTTTCATCACACCATGCTCTGTTCTGGGAGGAAGCTGCATTCTATAGAAAGACTAACCCACCTTGATGAACTCATGGACTACGCCCCCTGATGACCTCATGGACTACGCCCCGGATGACCTCATGGACTACGCCCCCTGATGACCTCATGGACTACGCCCCCTGATGACCTCATGGACTACGCCCCCTGATGACCTCATGGATCACGCCCCCTGATGACCTCACGGACTACGCCCCCTGATGACCTCATGGATCACGCCCCCTGATGACCTCATGGACCATGCCCACATGGACTAACCAATCAATACATCTGGTTATTCACATTCTGGGCTAACTGAGCCCACATACAGTGTTTATATAAGTCTATGTTCGGGTTGAATAAAGACACTTGGAGCTGTGCCATAGCTGATCAAGGAGAGCTTACATCCGACTGTGTGTGTGTCTGATGTTATTCTTTCTTGCATGCACTTGATCATATCCATTAGGCCAGGAGCAGGCAACTAGTGAACATACCAAAGTGTTCACCATAACATTTTTGGCTGCCCAACGTGGGGCCAGCAGAGGGAGAGCCTTACGCCCTTAGGACCGGCGAGTGGAACGGCAGGACACACTGAATACTCCGAGCCAGGAGACTGATCACCTCCATAACCAAACACGGTAAGTCTGCTGATTTTTATAATCTGTAGTCTTTTCCTGTGTTCCTCGGGGTATCCTGTGCAGATTGCCTGACTGTGTCCGGTTTTATAGGTATCTGTAAGACGGCAGAAGGGTCTCTCCACTGCTGGCCATTTTAATTTCGGAAGAACCGTCACATGCTCAGTTGCCTGCTGCCTGTTTTGTGTCATGTTGAGGGGAGATTGACTGGTATTTAAAGGGAGCAAGTGGGTTTTTGAGCGGTATCTGGAGAAATAAAAGGATATTGTCTGTGGTATAGTTCACGTTTGTCGCCTGTGATACGATTTCCGTTCTGGTGGAGAAAGTAGGGGTACTTTGCCTGGAGTGATGGACTCGGCGTGGCCTAGAGTGATTTGACTCGGCCTGGTACCGGCACGGAGCCTGGAGTGAGGGACTCGGCCCGGAGCCTAGTAAATTGAATTTCGGCACGTAGCCTAGAGTGAGTGACTCGGTGCGGGGCCTGTTAATTGGATTAATACGAGGTGTTTTATTTATTTATTTATTTATATATATATATATATATATATGTATGTATATATGTATATATATATATATATATATATACATATATACATATATATATATATATATATATATATATATATATATATATATGGAAATCAGACAGGGACCACGTGGCAGGAGGGAGACAGATAGAAAGTGTGTGCTGCAGACTCAGTTTTCCTTTAGAATCTCAGGTTTGAGTCATCCTCCCCCGTCTTATTGTTTGTTTTCTGTTTATCTTGGTCTATATAGAGAAAGATGGAGAAATTAATGAAGTTTTGTCGTATTGGCACTATGCCAAATTAAGATGGCAAGTTAGACCCGTGTGCATTAGTCGCGACTCGTGAAGGGAAAAGTCACGTTAAACAATGTAAAAAGCTTATGAAATTGTGTGGAATGCCAGAAGGGGGGAGGTTACAGCCCCTGGAGTGGAAGACTGTCTTAAAACAAAGAAAAGGTACTTTAGAAGATAATGGATTGTTGTCTACTGCTAGGGCATGGGAAAGAGTCTCTGAAAGCTTGTATAGAGAAAATTGGGTATAGCACATGTGCTCCTTCTGGTGGCAGCCATTTTGTGGATGGCACATGTGCTCCTTCTGGTGGCAGCCATTTTGTGGATGGCAAATGTGCTGTTTCTGGTGGCAGCCATTTTGTGGATGGCAACGTTGGGCGCCAAAAATGTTATGGTGAACACTTTGGTATGTTCACTAGTTGCCTGCTCCTGGCCTAATGGATATGATCAAGTGCATGCAAGAAAGAATAACATCAGACACACACATAGTCGGATGTAAGCTCTCCTTGATCAGCTATGGCACAGCTCCAAGTGTCTTTATTCAACCCGAACATAGACTTATATAAACACTGTATGTGGGCTCGGTTAGCCCAGAATGTGAATAACCAGATGTATTGATTGGTTAGTCCATGTGGGCGTGGTCCATGAGGTCATCAGGGGGCGTGATCCATGAGGTCATCAGGGGGCGTAGTCCATGAGGTCATCAGGGGGGCGTGATCCATGAGGTCATCAGGGGGCGTAGTCCATGAGGTCATCAGGGGGCGTGATCCATGAGGTCATCAGGGGACGTAGTCCATGAGGTCATCAGGGGGCGTAGTCCATGAGATCATCAGGGGGCATAGTCCATGAGGTCATCAGGGGTCGTAGTCCATGAGGTCATCAAGGTGGGTTAGTCTTTCTATAGAATGCAGCTTCCTCCCAGAACAGAGCATGGTGTGATGAAACATGAAATAGCAGCCATCTTTTGATCTAAACAACCTTATGTATGGTGAAATAATACACTTTTTGGGTCTTTTCTCTCAATCTCCTATGTCTTGAGGTTAACTAAGTATTTGAGCCTATAGCTCTCCTCAACATGCTCAAGCTAAGTTAATCCCCTTTGTTTTTCTACCTTGTTGTCTTTAGTTTGTAGTGGGGCCTGATCAGTGCTCACCCCTCCCCCTGCCTATCTAGGGTCAAGTTCTAGGGATATTTAGGGTTTAGTGTCCTGCTCGGCGATTGGTGTGGAACCAATATAGGGACGGTAGGGTAGGTAGGGTGTTATTAGATCTGCCTATGGGTCTCCACTCCCCCTTTCTCTAGTGTTTGAGCTTCCTCCCCCTCTTCTCTCCGTGTTGCACTTAGTCTTTTCCACCCCTTGCGTGACAGTTACATCCAGTCACATATGAGCTGTATCCCTTGTGATGTTTACACCTTACATATTAGCTTTCTTCCCTGATCCCATTTCGACTCACAGCATGTACATATGCTTCTATTTTGATGCTACACCTAGTCTGTGATATATAGCATTGGCACCTTTGAACCAAGGTCCTCTAGTTTATATAAGTATACTGAGACTTATGAATATACATACCTTGTGCATCTTTCTTTAGCACTTTAAACACCATTTTGAGACATCTTGAATATACTCATCTAGTTGATGTACTTAATATTGACACTATAATACCATATTGAATTGCATGTATATATCGACCTTGTTGATGCAAAATCTGTAATAGGATAATTTCTTTTAAGAGATATGTATATTTTGAGCACATAAATCTACCCATTGTGTATTCCTGTATATTGATCTTTTCCGGTCTTACATCTCTTTTAGACTGTTTTTTTCTCCTATTGTTGTTTACATTTTTGTGCAGTGTGTGCACCCGTCTTTTCAGTGCCACAATAGTACCAACCATTTGTCCAATAAACGTTTTTTAGTTTATTAAGTGATTTCATATTTATTTACGACCATGTAGTTCGGAATTTTCTCTAATTGGTTGTAGTGTTTTCCCGAATGGTCTCAGCAGCAAGATGTGTCCGGCAGATATATGTACAGTGGGGAAAAAAAGTATTTAGTCAGCCACCAATTGCGCAAGTTCTCCCACTTAAAAAGATGAGAGAGGCCTGTAATTGACATCATAGGTAGACCTCAACTATGAGAGACAAAATGAGAAAACAAATCCTGAAAATCATATTGTCTGATTTGGAAAGAATTTTTTTTTCAAATTTTGATTGAAAATAAGTATTTGGTCAATTACAAAAGTTCAACTAAATACTTTGTTATATATCCTTTGTTTGCAATGACAGAGGTGTGTAAGTCTTCACGAGGTTGGCACACACTGTTGCTGGTATGTTGACCCATTCCTCCATGCAGATCTCCTCTAGAGCAGTGATGTTTTGGGGCTGTCGCTGGGCAACACGGACTTTCAACTCCCTCCAAAGGTTTTCTATAGGGTTTAGATATGGAGACTGGCTAGGCCACTCTAGGACCTTGAATTGCTTCTTACGAAGCCACTCCTTCGTTGCCCTGGCGGTGTGCTTGGGATCATTGTCATGCTGAAAGACCCAGCCACGTTTCATCTTCAATGCACTTGCTGATGGAAGGAGGTTTGCACTCAAAATCTCACGATACAGGGCCCCATTCATTCTTTCAAGTACACTGATCAGTCGTCCTGGTCACTTGGCAGAGAAACATCCCCAAAGCATGATGTTGCCATCCCCATGCCTCACAGTAGGTATGGTGTTCTTGGGATGCAACTCAGCATTCTTTCTCCTCCAAACATGACGAGTTGTGTTTCTGCCAAACAGTTCTACTTTGGTTTCATCTGACCATATGACATTCTCCCAATACTCTTCTGGATCATCCAAATGCTCTCTAGCAAACTTCAGATGGGCCCGGGCATGTAATGGCTTAAGCAGGGGGACACATCTGGCACTGCAGGATCTGAGTCCCTGGCGGCGTAGTGTGTTACTGATGGTAGCCTGTGTAACGTTGGTCCAAGCTCTCTGCAGGTCATTCACTAAGTCCCCCCTTATGGTTCTGGGATTTTTGCTCACCGTTCTTGAGATAATTTTGACCCCACGGGGTGAGATCTTGTGTGGAGCCACAGATCGAGGTAGATTATCAGTGGTCTTGTATGTCTTCCATTTTCTAATTATTGCTCCCACAGTTGATTTATTCACACCAAGCTGCTTGCCTAATGCAGATTCAGTCTTCCCAGCCTGGTGCAGGGCTGCAATTTTGTTTCTGGTGTCCTTCGACAGCTCTTTGGTCCTCACCATAGTGGAGTTTGGAGTGTGACTGTTTGAGGTTGCGGACAGGTGTCTTTTATACTGATAACAAGTTCAAACAGGTGCCAGTACTACAGGTAATGAGTGGAGGACAGAGCAGCCTCTTAAAGAAGTTACAGGTCTGTGAGAGCCAGAAATCTTGCTTGTTTGTAATTGACCAAATACTTATTTTCAACCAAAATGTGAAAAAAAATTCTTTCCAAATCAGACAATGTGATTTTCAGGATTTGTTTTCTCATTTTGTCTCTCATAGTTGAGGTCTACCTATGATGTCAATTACAGGCCTCTCTCATCTTTTTAAGTGGGAGAACTTGCACAATTGGTGGCTGACTAAATACTTTTTTGCCCCACTGCATAGTTTATGACGAATGTCGTCTTTAACTTACATACTTTTACATATATTATATGCACAATTCAGGTTTGTTGTGTAACAGAACTATAACCTCCCTGGAGTGCCCAGAAGTACAAGGTGTTCAGTGCTCAGGGACATGGCCGAGGTAAGGGAGGCTGAAACCAACCACCACTGAACAAGTCACAGAAGTTGAAATGTCAAGAGTAGGCCAAGAAATGGCTAGCCAAGTAGTGGAGTACTTTGATGCATGCGGTAGAGCATTGTCCTCATAATAATCGTGGTTTTCTTGAAAGTTGCAGACTTTTTCCTGTACCACTGCTTGAAGAAAGTGTCTTTTAAAAACTGGTAGTTTATTTGGGAGTTGATATTGAGTCCATATTCAACCTGAAAACTTCGAATTAGCTAATTTTTAGTCATTCCAACACATAGCAATACCCCACCTCCACCCACCATGCCTCTGAGCATGAACATTTTGTACTTCTGGACACACGAGGGAGGTTGCAGTTCTGGAATATGACAGCACTGGAGGGCAACGGGTTCCTGGTTGCTTCAAATCTTTGTCTGGTGATGTGCATCTTTTTTTCTCAACAAGGTTTTTCTTGACACTTAACTATTTGCAATTTGTCTCTTCAGAGAGGAAGAGGACTAGAACTCTAGTGCCACCTACAGGAAGTAGCAATCCTAAAAGTCAATAGTGACCCTTTAACGAGCCTTATCACATGACTTAGGATAAAAGCCAATACCAGAAACTCAATTTGCAGACACTGTGTTTCGGGGTACTGCCCCTTGTCAGTGCAAAGTGTGAGTTCTGGTTTGGCTGGATGAGAGGCATCAGACCGGTATCCAGGGGTTTAAAAGTCTCCTCACCTGACGTGCTTAACACTCTCCGCAAGGAGAAATATTACCCCTAGATAACTATTTGCAATAAAACTTTTGATGGTTCTGTGAGCATTCTCCAATATCTTAGCAACTTCAAGAGTGCTGCATATCTCTGTAAGACTTGTAACAATCTTTTACTTTTCAGAGTCAGTCAAAGCACCCTTACCAATTTCGCATTTTTATATATATATATATATATATATATATATATATATATATATATATATATATACACTGCTCAAAAAAATAAAGGGAACACTTAAATAACACAATGTAACTCCAAGTCAATAACACTTCTGTGAAATCTACCTGTCCAGTTATGAAGCAACAGTGTTTGTGAATCAATTTCTCCTGCTGTTGTGCAAATGGAACAGACAACTGGTAGAAATGATAGGCAATTAGCAAGATACCCCCTATAAAGGAGTGGTTCTGCAGGTGGTGACCACAGACCATTTCTCTGTTTTGGCTGTTTTTTTGGTCACTTTTTCATTTTGCCATTGCTCTCACCCCTAGAGGTACAGTAGCATGAGGCGGTGTCTACAGTACAACCCACAGAAGTTGCTCAGGTAGTGCAGTTCATCCAGGATGGCACATCAGTGCGAGCTGTGGCAAGAAGGGTAGCTGTGCCTGTCAGCACAGTGTCCAGAGCATGGAGCAGATACCAGGAGATGTGGAGGGAGCCATAGGAGGGCAACAACCTAGCAGCAGGACCGTTACCTCCTCCTTTGTGCAAGGAGGAACAGGAGGAGCACTGGTGGTATGGGGGCCCGACGTCCACAGATGGGGGTTGTGCTCACAGCACAACACCGTGCTGGACGCTTGGCATTTGCCACAGAACACCAGGATTGGCAAAGTCGCCACTGGCGCCCTGTGCTCTTCACAGATGAAAGCAGGTTCACACTGAGCACATGTGACAGACGTGACAGAGTCTGGAGACGCCGTGGAGAGCGATCTGCTGCCTGCAACATCCTTCAGCATGACCGGTTTGGCAGTGGGTCAGTAATGGTGTGGAGTGGCATTTCTTTGGAGGGCCGCACAGCCCTCCTTGTGCTCACCAGAAGTAGCCTGACTGCCATTAGGTACCGAGAAGAGATCCTCAGACCCCTTGTGAGACCATATGCTGGTGCCGTTGGCCCTGGGTTCCTCCTAATGCAGGACAATGCCAGACCTCATGTGGCTGGAGTGTGTCAGCAGTTCCTGCAAGATGAAGGCATTGAAGCTATGGACTGGCCCGCCCGTTCCCCAGACCTGAATCTGATTGAGCACATCTGGGACATCATGTCTCGCTCCATCCACCAACGTCACGTTGCACCAAAGACTGTCCAGGAGTTTGCGGATGCTTTAGTCCAGGTCTGGGAGGAGATCCCACAGGAGACCATCCGCAACCTCATCAGGAGCATGCCCAAGCATTGTAGGGAGGTCATACAGGCACGTGGAGGCCACACACAATACTGAGCCTCGTTTTGACTTGTTTTAAGGACATTACATCAAAGTTGGATCAGCCCGTAGTGTGTTTTTCCACTTTAATTTTGGGGGTGACGCCAAATCCAGGCCTTCATTGGTTAATAAATTTGATTTCCATTGATGATTTTTGTGTGATTTTGTTGTCAGCACATTCAACTTTGTACAGAACAAAGTATTCAATGAGAATATTTCATTTATTCAGATCTAGGATGTGTTATTTGAGTGTTCCCTTTATTTTTTTGAGCAGTATATATATATATATATATATATATATATATATATATATATATATATACAGTACAGACTAAAAGTTTGGACACAGGTTCTCATTTAAAGATATTTCTGTATTTTCATGACTTTGAAAATTGTACATTCACACTGAAGGCATCAAAACTATGAATTAACACATGTGGAATTATATACTTAACAAAAAAGTGTGAAACAATTGAAAATATGTCTTATATTCTAGGTTCTTCAAAGTAGCCACCTTTTGCTTTGATGACTGTTTTGCACACTCTTGGCATTCTCTTGATGAGCTTCAAGAGGTAGTTACCGGAAATGGTTTTCACTTCACAGGTGTGCCCTGTCAGGTTTAATAAGTGGGATTTCTTGCCTTATAAATGGGGTTGGGACCATCAGTTGTGTTGTGCAGAAGTCAGGTGGATACACAGCTGATAGTCCTACTGAATAGACTGTTAGAATTTGTATTATGGCAAGATAAAAGCAGCTAAGTAAAGAAAAATGAGTGGCCATCATTACTTTAAGAAATGAACGTCAGTCAGTCCGAAAAATTGGGCAAACTTTGAATGTGTCCCCAAGTGCAGTTGCACAACCATCAAGCGCTACAAGGAAACTGGCTCACATGAGGACCGCCCCAGGAAAGGAAGACCAAGAGTCACCTCTGCTTCTGAGGATAAGTTTATCCGAGTCACCAGCCTCAGAAATCGCAGGTTAACAGCAGCTCAGGTTAGAGACAAGGTCAATGCCACACAGAGTTCTAGCAGCAGACACATCTCTACAACAACTGTTAAGAGGAGACTTTGTGCAGCAGCCTTCATGGTAAAATAGCTGCTAGGAAACCACTGCTAAGGACAGGCAACAAGCAGAAGAGATTTGTTTGGGCTAAAGAACACAAGGAATGGACATTAGACCAGTGGAAATCTGTGCTTTGGTCTGATGAGTCCAAATTTGAGATTTTTGCTTCCAACCACCGTGTCTTTGTGCAACGCAGAAAAGGTGAACGGATGGACTCTATATGCCTGGTTCCCACCATGAAGCATAGAGGAGGAGGTGTGATGGTTTTGGGGTGCTTTGCTGGTGACACTGTTGGGGATTTATTCAAAATTGAAGGCATACTGAACCAGCATGGCTACCATAGCATCTTGCAGCGGCATGCTATTCCATCCGGTTTGCGTTTAGTTGGACCATCATTTATTTTTCAACAGGACAATGACCCCAAACACACCTCCAGGCTGTGTAAGGGCTATTTGACCAAGAAGGAGGGTGATGCGGTGCTACGCCAGATGACCTGGCCTCCACAGTCACCAGACCTGAACCCAATCAAGATGGTTTGAGGTGAGCTGGACCGCAGAGTGAAGGCAAAAGGGCCAACAAGTGCTAAGCATCTCTGGGAACTCCTTCAAGATTGTTGGAAGACCATTTCCGGTGACTACCTCTTGAAGCTCATCAAGAAAATGCCAAGAGTGTGCAAAGCAGTCATCAAAGCAAAGGGTGGCTACTTTGAAGAACCTAGAATATAAGACATATTTTCAGTTGTTTCACACTTTTTTGTTAAGTATATAATTCCACATGTGTTAATTCATAGTTTTAATGCCTTCAGTGTGAATGTACAATTTTCAAAGTCATGAAAATACAGAAAAATCTTTAAATGAGAAGGTGTGTCCAAACTTTTGGTCTGTACTGTATATAAAATACGTCAGCGGAGCAATCCAGACACTTTTTAGTGAATATATATATAATACGACAGCGGAGCAATCCAGCAACTTTTAAGTCAATATAGATAAAATACGTCAGCGGTGCAATCCAGACACTTTTTTAGTGAATATATATAAAATACATGAGCGGAGCAATCCAGACACTTTTTAGTGAATATATATAAAATACGTCAGCGGAGCAATCAATATATATATAAATACACAATACAATTAAAAAACGGCCAATAAAAGTTTAAACATATATCTTTGTACCGTGTTAGCCAGTAGCCATCATCTTTGCAGTTAGCCATTAAATGGTATCAACTGCTAAGGAATCTGAAATCTAAATATTTTAATTAAAGTTTACAACCTTATTCGTTCTGTAATTCCATAATAATGGCCCCCAAACGCCAGCAAGTTCTTTCTGAGGAGGAAACTCAGGCAAAAAAATCAAAAAAGGCTGAAGCTCAAAAGGTTTGTAGAAGTAGGGTTAAAAAACAGCACCTTAAATTGCAGCGTGAAGACAATACTGTCAGAAGAAGGGCTGCCCATCATAATCTCACCCAAAAAAAGCGTCAACAGATGCACAAAGCTGACGCTGAAAGGCATAGGTCTGCCCATGAGAGTATGACAGAAGGTGAGCTCCAGCAGCATCGCAAAGCCAATGCTGAGAGACACAGAGTAGCCCATACTAACCAACCTGCCCGCTGGGGTAAGAACGTAAGATTTCGCAACACTGCTTTGCTTGCTGAAAACTTCAATGAAGATGACATTGAGGCATGCTATCTTGGCCCAATGAACAACAAATGCTCATTTTGTAATGCCAACCATTTCCAAAATGAAATTACAACAAACTGTTGTCATAATGGAACCATCAAACTGGAAGAAGTGTGAATGCATCCCTATATTACTAATTACATGAACGGATCGGAACCAAACTCCAAGAATTTTATGGAAAACATAAGATCATACAATAGTGCAAACGCTTTTGCATCAATGGGCGCACAAATTGACCAATTAATTGACAGGCGATCAGGTCCTTTCTGTTACAGAATCCATGGGCAAATTTACCATTCAACATCTACGCTGCACCCTAACCAAGGTGAATCACCAGCATACTCTCAGTTATATATTCTGTATTCGGCTGAAGCCTTGAATGAAAGAATGCACAATCCAGCCAACAGTGGAAGCATTCTTAATGTTATGGAAAATCTACAAAGAATTCTCGAAGATATCCATCCTTTCTCCAGAGGATACAAAAATATGTTGCAATTTGAACAAGAAGAAATGCTAAAAGCAAATCTGGAAAACCGAATGCCAATTGAATATAGCATGACTTTCGTGAGAGAAAATGTAAATACTATGCACCCCGACAGAATTAATGCTCCAACTGCCAGAGGGTAAATTGCTGCCATTTTCCACAGCACAGATGGTACACCCTGTAGCGTCGGCGTCCCTGCCCCCTGCTAGGCAGGGACGCCGTTCCCCTCAACTCTCCGCTCCGTGCCCGGCGGCTTCCTCCCGCTCTGCTGGCAGCGCGCGCTGCTTCCCGGCCTCTGTACTTAGGGCGCGCGCGCTCCCCCTCTCTTAAAGGGGCCGCGCTCGCCATCCTAAGGAGTCCCCGGCCAATGGACGGAGGACCTCTCCATATATAAGGCAACTCCTCCAAAATGGAGGTGCCCGAGCAATGTTGTTGCAAAGCCTTTCAACTCTGCTTCAGCCCTCAGGTCCTGTTACCAGTTACCTGCCAGTTACCTGCCAGTCACCTGCCAGATTCCTGCCTGTTTCTTATCTATCTGCGGTCCGACAGTCTGCCTACCAGCCCTGCCAGTCTGTCTATGGATCAGTCTGCCCGCTCACCTGGGAGCGCTCACCTACTACCTGTCTGCTAGCCTACCTGGAGGCTCCGCCGTCACGTGCTGTGACCACCTGCCTGTCCAGAGACTCTTGCCCGCTCACCTGGGAGCGCTCACCTGCTACCTGCCTGTTAGCCTACCTGGAGGCTCCGCCGTCACGTGCTGTGACCACCTGCCTGTCCAGAGACTCTTGCCCGCTCACCTGGGAGCGCTCACCTGCTACCTGCCTGTTAGCCTACCTGGAGGCTCTGCCGTCACGTGCTGTGACCTCCTGCCTGTCCAGAGACTCTTGCCCGCTCACCTGGGAGCGCTTCTCTGCTACCTGCCTGCTAGCCTACCTGGAGCCATCACTTGCTGTGACCACCGGCCAGTCCAGAGACTCTTGCCCACTCACCTGGGAGCGTCCACCTGCTTCCTGCCTGCTAGCCTACCTGGAGGCTCTGCCGTCACTTGCCGTGACCACCCGCCTGTCAAGAGACTGTCCCCGTCACTTGCTGTGACCTCCTGCCCTTGTACCCAGAGACTGTCCCCGTCACTTGCCGTGTCCTCCTGCCCTTCTACCCAGAGACTGTCCCCGTCACCTGCCGTGTCCTCCTGCCCTTCTACCCAGAGACTGTCCCTGTCACTTGCCGTGACTACCTGCCCGCCTTCCCTGGGAGCCACCCGCTTCCTTACAAGGACTGCCCCCTTGTATAGTTGCTCAGAGGTTCCACCTCCCAGTCTCGTTACACACCCCCAGAAAACCGTGACATTACAATTCATCCAAAAAGTGGGATTTTACAAAATATATCTATCCTGAGTAGACTCTGTGACCCAATGTGCTACCCTTTGCTCTTCCCTTATGGGGACTCTGGGTGGACTACAGAACTAAAAAAGACAGTCGGTCGAGGAAATGTGACTCAACTTCAATGGTATTCATACCACTTTGCCATTCGTGATGGTACTTTTAACCATTTCCTTAATGCAGGAAAGCTGACACACCAATTTATAGTTGATGCCTATTGCAAAACCGAGGCAAACCGTTTGAATTGTGTCCACAAAAATCAAAGTACTGTAAGAGCTGAAGAATATGACGTTCTTCACTGATTCGTAGACAATCACCATTTCATGGACATAGATATCCTATCTGGAAAAAAGTCATATTGCCATCAACTTTCCAAGGAAGTCCAAGAAATATGGCACAAAACTACCGAGATGCCATGGCAATGGTCAGGAAATATGGCAAACCAGACCTATTTGTAACAGTAATGTGCAATCCAAAATGGAGGGAAATCAGGGAAAACTTACTTCCCAGTCAGCAACCAGGCGACAGGCCCGATTTAGTAGCACGATTATTTAACATGAAACTATAATTGTTACTTGGAGACTTAACCACATACCACAGATTTGGACATGTTAATGGTATGGTGTATGTACCGTATTTTTCGGACTATAAAAGACATACTTTTTTCCTCCAAAATTTTGGAGGAAAATGGGGGGTGAGTCTTATAGCCCATAGGCGTGGGGAGCAGTGAATATTCATGCTCATTAATAGCGGCACACAGTATATAAGCAGCGCGGCTCCTGCTGCTGCCGGGCGATCGCGTGTGCCCGCTATTAAAGGGCATGAATATTCACCCCCCTCTCCATGCCCTTTAACAGCGGGCACACGCGATCGCCCAGCAGCAGCAGGAGCCGCGCTGCGGCTACGCTGTGTGCCGGCTATTAAGGAGCATGAAGTCACTGCTCCCGATGCACACAGTCCCGGCGTGGGGAGCAGTGACTTCTGGCAGCTGATCTCTCCTTGTGAGCCGCGCATGGCAGTGACGTCATGCGCGGCTCACATGTAGAGATCAGTGCGGGCAGACAGGATGCAGATGGGGATTAGGGGGACCATGCATACTAGGATAAGGATGAGGGGGCCATACATACCAGGGTAAGGATGAGGGGGCCATACATACCAGGGTAAGGATGAGGGGTGCCATGCATACCAGGATAAGGATGAGGAGGCCATGCATACCAGGATAAGGATGAAGGGTACCATGCATAACTGGATAAGGATGAGGGGTGCAATGCATACCAGGATAGGGATGAGGGGTGCCATGCATACCAGGATAGGGATGAGGGGTGCCATGCATACCAGGATAAGGATGAGGGGGCCATGCATACTAGGATAAGGATGAGGGGTGTCATGCATACCAGGATAAGGATGAGGGGTGCCATGCATACCAGGACAGGAATGAGGGGTGCCATGCATACCACGATAGGGATGAGGGGTGCCATGCATACTAGGATAAGGATGAGGGGTGCCATGTACCAGGATAAGGATGCGGCGTGCCATGCATATCAGGATGGAGGGGTGCCATGCATATCAGGATGGGGATGGGAGCTACGTATAATAGGAAGGGGGAGGCATATCTACCAGGATGAGGGATATTATCAGAATTGGGGGACATTACCCCTATTCCAGTGTCAGCAGCAGACCCGCTCCCCCTTTACAGTGCATCGTGACCACATTTTTTGCTTACATTTTTTTTTCTATTTTCCTCCTCTAAAACCTAGGTGCGCCTTATGGTCCGGTGCATCTTATAGTCCGAAAAATACGGTAATTGAGTTCCAAAAAAGAGGGCTCCCTCACGGACACATATTGGTATTTATGGCCCCGGAATACAAAGCCTGGGAGAAAGAAAGAATTGACAACATTTTTGTACAGAACTCCCACACAAAGACACTCATCCGAAGCTTTATGAAACTGTAAAATCTTGCATGATACACAGTCCATGTGGTCCACTTAATCCAAATGCACCATGTGGGAACTGTACCAAAGGCTTTCCCAAGGATTTCTGTTCCGAAACTAATAGCAATGTAAATGGATACCCTAAATACCAACGCCGGGATAATAACAACTTTGTTGAACTTGGTGGAAACAGGGTTGATAATAGATGGATTGTACCTTACAATCCTTATCTTTCGTTAAAATACAAGGCCCACATAAACGTTGAGATTTGCAGTTCTATACAAAGTGTAAAATATTTGTTCAAATACGTTTACAAAGGGAATGATCGTGCAAATATCCAGTTTGTTACTGCTGCCACAGAACAAGAAGCCACGGTGGAATGGGATGAAGTAAAAAATTACTTCGAAACTCGATATGTAAGTGCACCTGAAGCATGCTGGAGACTCAGGGAATATAAAATGCACCATCAAACTGATCATGTGGAAAGATTAAATGTCCACCTTGAGGACAAGCATACAATATGCTTTATACCAGGTAAAGAAGCTGAAGCTGTGCAGGAGAAAAACACCAAGTCTAAACGTCTTGCTTGGATTAAACTGAATCGAAAAGATCCTAATGCCCAACAATATTTATATATTGAAATCTCTGAACATTACACATTGGATGAAAAAAATGTTAAATGGAAACCACGTAGCAAAGGTCATACAACCACAATTGGCAGAATGTTTAACTTTAGTCCATTAGAGAAAAATACTTTCTCCGAATTCTCCTTCTCAATGTTAAAGGTGCAACCTCTTTTGAGGATCTCAGAACAACTGAAGGAAACCTTTTTGCTACTTTCCAAGAAGCATGTATTGCAAGAGGGTTAACTGATGATGACTCTGAATGGGATACTTGCCTAACAGAAGCTGCCACTTATCAAATGCCAATACAACTTAGACAATTGTTTGCATTTATTTGCATCATGTGTGAGCCGTCTAATGCTGCAGGATTGTTTCAAAGGCACAATAAAAATCTCATACCAGACGTTTCCCTCATGTAGAAAAGGCCCTCTATATGACATTACATGAAATTGAGTCTGTGTTACGGACACATGGAAAGTCATTACAAGATTTTGTCCTACAACTTCCTGTCGACAAGTACGATGATCTAATCAATTCTGGCAAATATTACGACCCTGTTGCGGAAAAGGCTTTGTTTGAGGAGAAATTCCAAATGTTAAACCCAGGACAACAAAAGGCTTTCGAAAAAATGAGAGAAGCTTTTGAGAATCCCAACTTGGAAAAACGCCTATTTTTTACTGACCGACCGGGTGGAAGTGGTAAAACATTCCTATATAATACAATCATGCATTACGTTCGGAGCAAAAATGAATTAGTCTTGTCATGTACATTTACAGGCATTGCTGCTACTTTGCTGGAAGGAGGCCGAACTTCCCATAATCTGTTCAAACTGCCTATACCAGTTAATGAAACGTCAACGTGCAATATTTGTCATGGCAGCAATACTGCCAATGAGTTGAAAAACACCAAACTCATAATCTGGGACAAAGCTTCTATGGCTCCAGCTCATGCTGTAAATTCACTGACACCTTCTACAAAGAACTCATGGCTGAAGATCCAAAAGTTCCCTGCAAAAAAAACGTTCGGAGGTGCGGTGTTTGTTTTTGGTGGAGATTTTCGGCAAATCCTTCCTGTTGTACCACATGGCAGCAGAACCGAAATAATTTCAGCATGCATGAAGAACAGCAATTGTTGGAGGAATATTGAAGTCCTCAAATTGGACCAAAACATGCGTACCAATGAGGACAATGTCCCCGAAGAACATCAAGGTTTTTCCCAATGGCTTTTAAACCTTGGAGATGGAAAACTTCAAGAACCAGGAATAGAGGAAGGTATCTTTGAAATTCCTTCTGTCTGCATTGAAAATGGATGTATTGTTGATGCTGTCTTTCCTCAAGTCATGCAACCAGAAGATGGAAGCATTGCAAACCGTGCAATCCTAACTCCAAAAAACCAACATTCACATGGACTAAATGAAAATGTTCTTAGACAAATTCAGTCTGAATTGAAATGCTACACCAGTATTGATCCCATTCAGCAAGATACTGCAAATGCTGAGGAAGCATCAAACTATCCAATGGAGTTCTTAAACAGCTTAACGTCTGGTGGTATGCCTCCTCATAGATTAAATTTGAAAGTTGGAGCAGTAGTCATGCTATTAAAGAAGTTGTACACTACTTTATATTACCCCCCAGTGATAGCGCCACTCACAGGCATTATCTGCAACATAAGGTATTTACAAAAAGTCTTAGGGGCCCCGGGGGGATACATTGGGGGGGGGGGGGGTAATATAAAGTAGTGTACAACCCCTTTAAGAAACCTTAACTCAAGAAGAGGTCTTTGCAATGGCACCAGAATGGTTGTGAAGCAAATGATGTCAAAAGTCATTGACTGTGAAATCTTCACCTTATCATTTAAAGGTACAAGGGTATTCATTTCCAGAGTTATTCTGGCACCAAATGATCCTGATTTTCCTTTTACTTTAAAACGAAAACAGTTTCCCTTAACACTTGCTTATGCTATGACCATCAACAAAAGTTAAGGGCAAACACTGGATTCAGTTGGCATATATTTGCCATCTCCAGCCTTCAGCCATGGCCACCTTTATGTGGCTTTTTCGAGGACAAAATCCTTCCAGCAAGTCAAAGTCAAAGTTTTCGCTACTGATCAACAAGGCAACTTAAAGAAAGACCACAGAATTTACACCAAATTGTTGTTTACAGAGAAGTTTTTGCACAATAATTCTTTTTTTCAGCTAATACTTTAATAAAATGTAAAATGTTATATATAACAGTGAATGTGTCTTTCTGTTCGAAGCTGGAATGGGTGGTGCCTGGGCAGAGTGGTGCCTGAGTCAGAGCGTGTGCATACTGCACTACGATGTCGTTTTACTGAAGACACTGTGTGTGCAAATTCCCAGACACAGTGTTTTCAAGAAAATGGCGTCAGATATTGTGAGATGAGCACACGTTGACTCAGGCGCTATTTTATGGGAGCAGCACATGACAGGATGGGGGCACAGGATGGAAGCAGCACATATCAGGATGGGGGCGCAGGATGGCAGCAGCACATACCAGGATGGGGGCGCAGGATGGGAGCAGCACATTACAGAATGGGGGCGCAGGATGGGAGCAGCACATGACAGAATGGGGGTGCAGGATGGGAGCACCACATGACAGGATGGGGGCGCAGTATGGGAGCAGCACATTACAGAATAGGGGACAGGATGGAAGCAGCACATTACAGAATGGGGGCGCAGGATGGGAGCAGCACATGACAGAATGGGGGCGCAGGATGGCAGCAGCACATGACAGAATGGGGGCGCAGGTTGGCAGCAGCACATGACAGAATGGGGGGCAGGATGGGAGCAGCACATTACAGAATGGGGGGCAGGATGGGAGCAGCACATTACAGAATGGGGGCGCAGGATGGGAGCACCACATGACAGGATGGGGCGCAGGATGGGAGCATCACATGACAGGATGGGGGTGCAGGATGGGAGCATCACATGACTGGATGGGGGTGCAGGATGGGAGCACCACATGACAGGATTGGGGCGCAGGATGGGAGCACCACATGACAGGATGGGGGCGCAGGATGGGAGCACCACATGACAGGATGGGGGCGCAGGATGGGAGCACCATATGATAGGATGGGGGTGCAGGATGGGGTCAGCACATACCAGAATGAAGGTGCATGATGGGAGCAGCACATTACAGGATGGGGAGGCATAATGGGAGCACCACATGACAGGATGGGGGCGCAGGATGGGAGCACCACATGACAGGATGGGGGTGCAGGATGGGGTCAGCACATACCAGAATGAAGGTGCATGATGGGAGCAGCACATTACAGGATGGGGACGCATAATGGGAGCAGCACATGACAGGATGGGGGCGCAGGATGAGTCCACCACATGACAGGATGGGGGCGCAGGATGGGAGCACCACATGACAGGATGGGGGCACAGGATGAAAGCACCATATGATAGGATGGGGGCGCAGGATGGGAGCAGCACATGACAGGATGGGGGCGCAGGATGGGAGCACCACATGACAGGATTGGGGCGCAGGATGAGAGCACCACATGACAGGATGAGGGCGCAGGATGGAAGCACCACATGACAAGATGGGGGTGCAGGATGGGAGCACCACATGACAGGATGGGGTCAGCACATACCAGAATGGAGGTGCAGGATGGGAGCAGCACATTACAGGATGGGGGCGCAGGATGGGAGCAGCACATTGTTATGAACTGCTACAAGCACTAAGGAAAGATAGGAAAACTGTCCCTACAATAGGACTTAGCTGATTCCCTACGATGCAGCGGGGGACCTGTTCCTTGTGAACAGACCCGCCTAAGTCCTCGGCTAGTCTGAACGCAGACCTATAGATATAAGGGAGGGGTCCCTACAAGAAGTAAGGACTGGGATATAGATGGACACCTCCTAGCAGAAATTGTAGCAGAGCAAAGACAAACAAACAAAAAGTACTAGTGGTCCCAGGACCAAGCAAACTACAGAGTTAGGTACAAGGCACCTGGCTAGCTTAAGAGTAAAAGAAACACTGAAGTCCAGCAAGGCCAGAAGGGCGGAGCTGGATTATATAGGCAGAAAGTCATGTGACCAACAAAATAGAAAAAAAACTAACAGGAGGGTTCTAACAGTACCCCCTCTTCTATGAGGATCCTCCGGATCCTCCAGGCCCAGGTCTATCAGGAAACCTCCTGTGAAATGCTCCGACAAGTCTAGAAGCAGAGACATCAACAGCAACCACAGAAATAGGAGATGACAAAAGTTTGGATTCTAATTTAAATTTTTCCAAAAATCCCTTATCAATCACATTGAGTGTAGAACCACAATCCACAAATACCCGAAATTCAATCAACTCCTCCTGAAATGAGGTGCTCCCAGAAAGAAATACTCCCTTTGAGTTTAAACAAGCTATACGGGCGTAACTGACCTTTTTTTTTCTTTGTTCAAACGAAGCACACAGTTCTTAATAAAGTGGTCAGATTTACCGCAATAAAAACATAATCCCTTAGCAAACCTGCGGTCTTTTTCCTGAGAATGGGGTGACGTCGCCCCAATCTCCATCGGTTCTCCACCTTCCGAGCAGACCCTCTGAAAACTAGGAGCTGCCATAGCAGTAGATTTCTCTTCGTTAATCCTAGCACGCAGTCTCCTGTCCACACGTATAGCTAATTGCATTACCTCCTGCAAGGTTCCAGGTGTTGGGAAGGCAATCAGCAGATCCTTAACCCTTTCACCTAGACCAGCAAGAAACAGACATTTTAATGCCGAGTCATTCCATTCCACTTCGGCCGACCATCTTCTGAAGAATGTACAATAATTTTACACATCACCTGATCCCTGCTTAAAACGTCTTAATTCAGTTTCAGCAGATGAGACTCGATCAGGATCATCATACAACAACCCCATAGCAGAAAAAAAATCTTCCACTGATCTAAAACATGGATAATTAGGTTGGAGAGAAAAGGCCCATCCCTGTGATTCTTTTGCCAAAAGTGACAATATAAACCAAATGCGCTTAAACGAAAATATAATAAACAAGCGTTTTTAAAGGAACAAAAAATCTTGCTGTTTACCATAAAAAAAATCTGGCAGTCCTACCTTCGGTTCCACAAAATGCACTCCAGGACAGCTACTCACGTGTTGCTGGAGCTCGGCCACCTCCAAAGACAGTCCCTGTAGGCATTGAGCCAACTCCTGAACCGACACCATGCTGATATCTGGATTTCTTTCCTTAGAGTGTTTTATTTTTGTTTTGGGCTGGACTTACTGTTATGAACTGCTACGAGCACTAAGGAAAGATAGGAAAACTGTCCCTACAATAGGACTAAGCTGATTCCCTACGATGCAGCGGGGGACCTGTTCCTTGTGAACAGACTCGCCTAAGTCCTCGGCTAGTCTGAACGCAGACCTATAGATATAAGGGAGGGGTCCCTATAAGACCTAAGGACTGGGATATAGATGGACACCTCCTAGCAGAAATTGTAGCAGTGCAAAGACAAACAAACAAAAAGTACTAGTGGTCCCAGGACCAAGCAAACTACAGAGTTAGGTACAAGGCACCAGGCTAGCTTAAGAGTAAAAGAAACACTGAAGTCCAGCAAGGCCAGAAGGGCGGAGCTGGATTATATAGGCAGAAAGTCATGTGACCAACAAAATAGAAAAAAAACTAACAGGAGGGTTCTAACACTCATTATAGAATGGGGGGCAGGATGGGAGCAACACATGACAGGACGGGGGCGCAGGATGTGAGCATCACATTACAGGATGGGGGCGCAGGATCGGAGCACCACATGACAGGATGGGGGCGCAGGATCGGAGCACCACATGACAGGATGGGGTCAGCACATAGCAGAATGGAGGTGCAGGATGGGAGCAGCACATTACAGGATGGGGGCACAGGATGGGAGCGGCACATTACAGAATGGGGGGCAGGATGGGAGCACCACATGACAGGACGGGGGCGCAGGATGGGAGCATCACATGACAGGATGGGGGCGCAGGATGGGAGCACCACATGACAGGATGGGGGCGCAGGATGGGAGCACCACATGACAGGATGAGGGCGCAGGATGGGAGCACCACATGACAGGATGGGGGCGCAGGATGGGAGCACCACATGACAGGATAGGGGCGCAGGATGGGAGCAGCACATGACAGGATGGGGGCGCAGGATGGGAGCACCACATGACAGGATGGGGTCAGCACATACCAGAATGGAGGTGCCGGATGGGAGCAGCACTTTACAGGATGGGGGCACAGGATGGGAGTAGCACATTATAGAATGGGGGGCAGGATGGGAGCACCACATGACAGGACGGGGGCGCAGGATGGGAGCATCACATTACAGGATGGGGGCGAAGGATCGGAGCACCACATGACAGGATGGGGGCGCAGGATCGGAGCACCACATGACAGGATGGGGTCAGCACATACCAGAATGGAGGTGCAGGATGGGAGCAGCACATTACAGGATGGGGGCGCAGGATGGGAGCAGCACATTACAGAATGGGGGGCAGGATGGGAGCATCACATGACAGGACGGGATGCGCAGGATGGGAGCATCACATGACAGGATGGGGGCGCAGGATGGGAGCACCACATGACAGGATGGGGGCGCAGGATGGGAGCACCACATTACAGAATGGGGGGCAGGATGGGAGCAGCACATTACAGAATGGGGGGCAGGATGGGAGCACCACATGACAGGACGGGGGCGCAGGATGAGAGCGTCACATGACAGGATGGGGGCGCAGGATGGGAGCAGCACATTACAGGATGGGGGCGCAGGATCGGAGCACCACATGACAGGATGGGGTCAGCACATACCAGAATGGAGGTGCAGGATGGGAGCTGCACATTACAGGATGGGGGCGCAGGATGGAAGCAGCACATTACAGAATGGGGGGCAGGATGGGAGCACCACATGAAAGGACGGGGGCGCATGATGGGAGCATCACATGACAGGATGGGGGTGCAGGATGGGAGCACCACATGATAGGATGGGAGCGCAGGATGGGAGCACCACATTACAGAATGGGGGGCAGGATGGGAGCAGCACATTACAGAATGGGGGCACAGGATGGGAGCACCACATGACAGGATGGGGGCGCAGGATGGGAGCACCACATGACAGGATGGGGGCCAGGATGGGAGCACCACATTACAGAATGGGGGGCGCAGGATGGGAGCAGCACATTACAGAATGGGGGCACAGGATGGGAGCACCACATGACAGGATGGGGGCGCAGGATGGGAGCAGCACATTACAGGATGGGGGCGCAGGATGGGAGCACCACATGACAGGATGGGGTCAGCACATACTAGAATGAAGGTGCAGGATGGGAGCAGCACATTACAGGATGGGGGTGCAGGATCGGAGCACCACATGACAGAATGGGGTCAGCACATACCAGGATGGGAGCAGCACATGACAGGATGGGGGCGCAGGATGGGAGCAGCACAAGACAGAATGGGGGCGCAGGATGGGAGCAGCACATGACAGGATGGGGGCGCAGGATGGGAGCACCACATGACAGGATGGAGGCGCAGGATGGGAGGACCACATCACAGGATGGGGGCGAAGAGTGGGAACAGCACATACCAGGATGGGGGCGCTGGATGGGAGCAGCACATTACAGAATGGGGGCACAGGATGGGAGCAACACATGACAGAATGAGGGCGCAAGATGGGAGCAGCACATGACAGAATGGGGGCGCAGGATGGCAGCAGCACATGACAGAATGGGGGCACAGGATGGCAGCAGCACATGACAGAATGGAGCGCAGAATGGCAGCAACACATGACAGAATGGGGGGCAGGATGGGAGTAGCACACTACAGAATGGGGGTGCAGGATTGCAGCAGCACATGACAGGATGGGGGCGCAGGATGGCAGCAGCACATGACTGGATGGGGGCGCAGGATGGCAGCAGCACATGACAGGATGGGGGCGCAGAATTGGAGCAGCACATACCAGGATGGGGTCAGTACATACCAGAGTGGGGGCGCAGGATGGGAGCACCACATGACAGGAGGCAAAAACAATGCTTTTTCATCATACCACTGAACAAAAAGTTGAATAAAACGTGATCAAAAAGATGAATGTAAATAAAAATGGTATCGCTGAAAACATCATCTTGTCTCGCAAAAAACAAGCCATTATACAGCTCCATCAGTGCAAAAATAAAAACGTAATAACTCTCTGAATAAAGCGATGCAAAAAAAATTATTTTTTCTATGAAATAGTTTTTATTGTGTAAAAGCGCCAAAACATAGAAAAATGACATAAATGTGGTTTTGCTGTAATCATACTGACCTGAAAAATAAAGCTGCCTTATCAATTTTACCACACGTGGAATGACAAAAAAAACAAGAAAACAATTCCTGAATTGCTGGTTTTTGTTCATTTTGTCTCCCAAAAATCGGAATAGAAAGCGATCAAAAAATGTCACGTGCCTGAAAGTGGTACCAATAAAAACGTCAACTCGTCCCGCAAAAAACAAGCCCTCACATAGACTCTGAAAAAATTATAGCTCTCAAAATATGGTGATGCAAAAACTAGTTTTTGCAACAAAAAAGCATCTTTTAGTGTGTGACAGCAGCTAAACATAGAAAAAACTATATAAATCTGGTATCGCTGTAATCGCACCGACCCGAATAATAAAGTCGCCTAATCACTTATAAGGCACAAGGTATGGCGTAAAGCATAAATAAAACCAATTCTTCACCTGCTGTTGATTTGTTCATTCTGCCTCTCAAAGATCGCAGTGAGGATCGGCTCACATTTATACTGCGCTCTGTGCTGAGCACTTACACTGGGGTTTCCATGTAAATCTCTGAAATATGTGAAAATATGTGATTCAGACGAAACCCCAGGTGGAAGATTCCATATAATGAGGCAGATGGGGACACTGGACACCGTCTGGCCTATGATCTGGCAGCGTCCGTCTCATAAAAGTGCCTTCGGCCACCGCTTTGTGCACCTCTGAAAAGAAGGACACTGCTGAACAGAGGCCAGATGGAGTCCAGAGTAATTCTGTTGCCTCATTATAGTGAATGGATTCCTCGGGGGTTTCATCTGAATCATGTAATTCGGAAATTTAGATGGAAACCCCAATATAAGTGCTCAGCATCGAGAGACTGATAAACGTGATACCAAATATTATGTAAAATGTTACCAATAAAAGCTTCAACTTAATCCACAAAAAAGCAACTCCCCACACAGGTCAGTCATCTGTTAATGGAAATATAGGGGGTTTCCACGTTACTAGTAGTACAAAGGCTCTGGAGAAGCACTATGACTCCTCGCTCCCCAAAAGAAATCCAGCAAATTCTGCACTCCCAAATCCCAATACCCCCCTCCCTTTTGAGCTCCACAGTGTGCATAAACCACATTTAGCTTCCACATGTTAGCGATTAGCCCACCTAATTTACGGGTGCATGGCTACAGAAGCACAACCTGGGCAAAATGTACTGGGCACTACAACGTACTCGGCAATACAATGTACGGGCACTACAATAGCAGATTTGCAATTTTCACTGAGCAACATCCACTGCTACTTGTTTCTGTAAAATACCCATGAAATCAAAATCATCACTACACCTGTAGATAAATTCCCAAATGGGTATAATTTCCAAAATGAGGTTACTTGTGAGGAAATTCTACTCTTCTAGCATTTAAAGCCTCTGTATATGGAGTCTGCTAAATATTCTAGGAAAACCTGCGCTCCAGAAGGCAAATAGCTCTCCATCCCTCCCAAGTCTCGCTGTGTAGCTAAGCAGTACTACACAGCCACATATAAAGTATTTCCACGTTCAGAAGAAATTGTGTGACAAATTTTGGTGCCATTTTTACCCATTTCCCCTTGTGAAAATGTAAAATATGGGGCTAAAACAACATTTTTGTGGTAAAAATTTAATTATTTTTCCTTCACTGCCCAATGGTATAAAATTCTGGTAAATGCTATGGCAATACAGCAATTCCAGGTAAATGTCCAAAATACAATTGTCTCAGTCCACAAGATCCCCTTCCCAGGACGGTAGTTCCACTGCCTTTGTTCCAGTATAGTATGTAGTCACAGTCCCTGATCCTCCAGACGACAGGTAAACAGATGGAAGCACAGGTATCCAGTAGCAACAATCCTCTAAGAAAGTTTAAATCCAAATGACAGATCCCATAACGGTAGCATGTTTGTCTAGTCCAGTCAGAAACTGATCTCCAACACTCCATATGCTTTGCTTCCATCCATCCTTCCAGTTCCTCAGTTTTGATCCTATTCCTTCGATGTCATTCCACACAACTCCTTGACTAAACATATGGCTTCTCTTTTCTCCTTCACTGGGATCAGCCCCCTGAATCAGAAGTGATCACACCCTCCCCCTTAAACATTTGCTGTTAGCTTTAACCCCTTAAGCCCCGGAGCATTTTTCGTTTTTGCATTTTCGTTTTTGCTCCCCTTGTTCCCAGAGCCATAGCGTTTTTATTTTTTGGTCAATATGGCCATGTGAGGGCTTATTTTTTGCGGGACGAGTTGTACTTTTCAACGACATTACTAGTTTTATCATATCCTGTACGGGAAAACGGGAAAAAAATTCCAAGTGCGGTAAAATTGCAAAAAAAGTGCAATACCACAGTTGTTTTTTATTTTTTTTTTTTACCATGTTCACTGAATGCTAAAACTGACCTGCCCTTCTTATTCTACAGGTCATTACGAGTTCATAGACACCAAACATGTATAGGTTCTTTTATATTTAAGTGGTGAAAAAAAATTCCAAAATTTGGTAAAAAAAAAATTAAAAAAATAGCGCCATTTTCTAAGACCTGTAGCGTCTCCATTTTTCGTGATCTGGGGCTGGTTGATGGCTTATTTTTTGCATGCCAGGCTGACGTTTTTATTGATAACATTTGGGGTAGATCCGATGTTTTGATCGCCAGTTATTGCATTTTATTGCAATTTTTCGGCGACCAAAAAACGTAATTCTGGCGTTTAGAATTTTTTTCTCGCTACGCCGTTTACCGATCGGAATAATTCTTTTTTTATATTGATAGATCGGGCGATTCTGAACGCGGCGATACCAAATATGTGTATGTGGGTTTTTTTTTAATATATTTTATTTTGAATGGGGCGAAAGGTGGGTGATTTAAACTTTTATATTTTTTTATTTTTTTTTATATTTTTAAAAACTTTTTTTTTTTACTTTTTGCATGCTTCTATAGTCTCCATAGGAGACTAAAAGCAGCAACTATCCGATCGCCTCTGCTACATACAGGGGACGAGCAGGTCCCCTGCATGCAGCAGAAATGGTCCTGTGCTATGAGCGCCGACCACTAGGTGGCGCTCATAGCGACAAGATCATGACAACCACAGGCGTCTGCTGCAGACCCTGGGTTGTCATGCACGCCCATCGGCGACCCGCGATCACGTGACGGGGTCGCCGGTGGGCGGGGCTTATGACGCGCTACCCGGAAGCGCGCGTTAAATGCTGCTGTCGGAGATTGACAGCAGCATTTAACTGGTTAACAGCGGCGGGTGGATCGCGATTCCACCCGCGGCTGTTGCGGGCACATGTCAGCTGTAAGAATCAGCTGACATGTGCTCCGTTCAGTGAGGGCTCAGCGCAGCAGCCCTCACTGAATGGGGGGTACGCAAATATGCGTACTAATACGTCCCCGGTAAGTAATAAAGAGTGAAGGATATTTCAGAAGCCCATGACTGGTGACTGCATGTGAGGTTCCCTGTAGTGATGGCTCCACTGTGTTTACTGTTCCCATTCACACAATGGGACTAGTGGCTGTTAGAACAATGGTTTAAGGCCCATGAGATATTAACCCCTTTCTGACCCAGGGAGTATTAGTACGTATCTGTGCCATGGGCCTTATGGGCCTGATACGTATTAATACTCCCTGGCGATTTCGCCCGCACACAAGTGCTGCGGGCGAGATCTCCGCCGGGTGTCAGCTGATTGCCACAGCTGACACCCTGTGCTATGCGCAGGGAGCGGTCCCACACCGCTCCCGGCACATTAACCCCTGAAATGCTGCGATCGAAATCGATCGCAGCATTCCGGTGGCAAGAGGAGGTAAGCGCGATACTTACCTTCTCTGCCGGTGTCCAGCAGCGTCTGAATCCGGTCCCGGATGTTGCCATGGTGACCCGTTGTCATCATGACAACATCCGGGTCACCAGGAGGCAGGAAGTTGCTTTGGTCATGCGCAGTGCACGACCAAAGTAACTTCTCCCTGTGCAGCGCTGACAGGCTGCATGGCATAGGGAGCTGCTGCTCTCTATGCCATGCAGGCGATCAGGCTGCAAAAAGTGAAAGTCCCATAGTGGGACAATGTGAACAAATAATAAAAATGTCAGAAAGTGAAAAAAAAAAAAAAAATATATATATATATATATATATATATATATATATATTGTACCCATAAAAAAATAATCTTATGAAAAAAAAAACAAAAAAACAATAAAAGTACACATATTTGGTATCGCCGCGTCCGGAACAACCTGACCTATAAAACTGTCCCACTAATTAACCCCTTTAGTGAACACGGTAAAAAAAAAAACGAAACATAAAACGATGTTTTATCATCATACCGCCAAACAAAAAATGGAATAAAACGATCAAAAAGACGAATGTAAATAAAAATGAAAACGTCATCTTGTCCCGCAAAAAACAAGCCGCAATACAGCTCCAACAACAGAAAAATAAAAAAGTTATAGCTCTCAGAATAAAGCGATGCAAAAACAATTCTTTTTTCTCTAAAATAGTTTTTATTGTGTAAAAGCGCCAAAATATAAAAAAAAAAAAAATGCGGTACCGCTGTAAACGTACTGACCCGAAGAATAAAACTACCTTATTAATTTTACCACACGCAGAACGGCATAAAAAAAAAAAAGAAAAACAATTCCTGAATTGTTGGCTTTTGTTTATTCTGCCTCCCAAAAATCGGAATAGAAAGCGATCAAAAAATGTAATTTGCCCGAAAATGATACCGATAAAAATGTCAACTTGTCCCGCAAAAAAACAAGCCATCACATGACTCTGTTGGCCGAAATATGGAAAAATTATAGCTCTCAAAATATGGCGATGCAAAAACTAGTCTTTGCAAAAAAATGCATCTTTTAGTGTGTGACAGCTGTCAATCATAAAAACCCGATATGAATGTGGCATCGCTGTAATCGCACCGACCCGAAGAATAACGTCGTCTAATCACTTATACCACACGAGGAACGGCTTAAAAAATAAACTTTAGGGTTAGGGTTGTGCTAGGGTTAGGGCTGCGCTAGGGTTGTGCTAGGGTTTGGGTTAGCGTTGGGCTAGGGTTAGGGTTGGGCTAGGGTTGGGGTTAGGGTTGGGGTTAGGGTTGGGCTAGGGTTGGGGTTATGGTTGGGCTAGGGTTAGGGTTGGGCTAGTGTTAGGGTTGTGCTAGGGTTAGGGTTGGGCTAAGGTTAGGGTTAGGCTAGGGTTAGGGTTGGGCTAAGGTTCGGGTTGGGGTTGGGATTTTTTCAGAAGTAAAGAAAAAAAAAATGACGACGATATGGCGACTTGTGAGCGCAAGTACTCGCTACTTGAGTTTGCATCGGGTGCTTGGGTATGCACCGAGTATGGCGGGTGCTCGAGTGACATGCTCGAGTCTCCTCCCCAAATGTTTTGCAGCTGTTATACAGCCAAAAAAAACTTGCAGGGATTGCCTGCCATGCATGAGCGATCCCCGCATGTTGTTTTTTGGGTGTCTAATAAAAAAAACATGCGGGGCCGGGACTCGAGCATCTCACTTGAGCACCCGTGATACTTGGTGCATACCTTAGTACCTGATGCAAACTCAAATAGCGAGCACTTGCACTCAAGACTAATGACAACTTATTCAATATGATGACCTAATGTTATCAAATTCTGTGTCGTACCTCTGGGTTCAAAATGTTCACTATACCCCTTGATAAAATCCTGGAGGGGTGTAGCTTCCAAAATGGAGTCACTGGGGGGAGGGTGGGGTGGTTTCCACTATTTAGGCACATCAGGGACTCCCCAAATAGTCAAATGGCGCTCCTTCCCTTCCAAACCCTGCCGTGCGCCCAAACAGTGTTTTTTCCTCACATATGGGATATCTGCGTGCTCAGGGGAAATTGCACAATAAATTTTGGGGTCAATTTTTTCCTGTTACCCCTGCAAAAATAAAAAAATTTGGGACTAAAGTAACATTTTTGTGAAAAAAGTTAAATGTTCATTTTTTTCTTCCCCATTCCAAAAATTCCTGTGAAGCACCTGAAGGGTTAATAAACTTCTTGAATGTGGTTTTGAGCACCTTGAGGGGTGCAGTTTTTAGAATGGTGTCACTTTTGGGTATTTCTGTCATAAAGGCCCCTCAAAGTCACGTCAAATGTGATGTGGTCTCTAAAAAAATGGTTTTGTAAATTTTGTTGTTAAAATGAGAAATCGCTGGTCAACTTTTAACCCTTGTAGCTCCCTACTAAGAAAAAAATGTTGTTCCAAAATTGTGCTGATGTAAAGTAGACATGTGGGAAATGTTATTTATTAACTATTTTGTGTGACATATAGTACAGACCAAAAGTTTGGACACACCTTCTCATTTAAAGATTTTTCTGTATTTTCATGACTATGAAAATTGTACATTCACACTGAAGGCATCAAAACTATGAATTAACACATGTGGAATTATATAGTTAACAAAAAAGTGTGAAACAACTGAAAATATGTCTTATATTCTAGGTTCTTCAAAGTAGCCACCTGGTTTAATAAGTGGGATTTCTTGCCTTATAAATGGGGTTGGGATGATCAGTTGTGTTGTGTAGAAGTCAGGTGGATACACAGCTGATAGTCCTACTGAATAGACTGTTAGAATCTGTATTATGGCAAGAAAAAAGCAGCTAAGTAAAGAAAAACGAGTGGCCATCATTACTTTAAGAAATGAAGGTCAGTCAGTGTGAAAAATTGGGAAAACTTTGAAAGTGTCCCCAAGTGCAGTTGCAAAAACCATCATGCGCTACAAAGAAACTGGCTCACATGAGGCCTGCCCCAGAAAAGGAAGACCAAGAGTCACCTCTGCTTCTGTAGATAAGTTTATCCAAGTCACCAGCCTCAGAAATCGCAGGTTAACAGCAGCTCAGATTAGAGACCAGGTCAATGCCACACAGAGTTCTAGCAGCAGACACATCTCTACAACAACTGTTAAGAGGAGACTTTGTGCAGCAGGCCTTCATGGTAAAATAGCTGCTAGGAAACAACTGCTAAGGACAGGCAACAAGCAGAAGAGTCTTGTTTGGGCTAAAGAACACAAGAATGGACATTAGACTAGTGGAAATCTGTGCTTTGGTCTGATGAGTCCAAATTTGAGATCTTTGGTTCCAACCACCGTGTCTTTGTGCGACGCAGAAAAGGTTAACGGATGGACTCTACATGCCTGGTTCCCACTGTGAAGCATGGAGGAGGAGGTGTGATGGTGTGGGGGTGCTTTGCTGGTGACGCTGTTGGGGATTTATTCAAAATTGAAGGCATACTGAACCAGCATGGCTACCACAGCATCTTGCAGCGGCATGCTATTCCATCCGGTTTGCGTTTAGTTGGACCATTATTTATTTTTCAACAGGACAATGACCCCAAACACACCTCCAGGCTGTGTAAGGGCTATTTGACCAAGAAGGAGAGTGATGGGGTGCTACGCCAGATGACCTGGCTTCCACAGTCACCAGACCTGAACCCAATCGAGATGGTTTGGGGTGAGCTGGACCGCAGAGTGAAGGCAAAAGGGCCAACAAGTGCTAAGCATCTCTGGGAACTCCTTCAAGATTGTTGGAAGACCATTTCCGGTGACTACCTCTTGAAGCTCATCAAGAGAATGCCAAGAGTGTGCAAAGCAGTCATCAAAGCAAAAGGTGGCTACTTTGAAGAACCTAGAATATAAGACATATTTTCAGTTATTTCACATTTTTTTGTTAAGTAAAAATCTGTAAATGAGAAGGTGTGTCCAAACTTAGTCTGTACTGTATCTCTTTGATTTAAGGGCATAAAAATTAAAATTTTGAAAATTGCAAAATTTTCAAAATTTTCGCCAAATT
This sequence comes from Phyllobates terribilis, assembly GCF_046119375.1. Taxonomy (NCBI): domain Eukaryota; kingdom Metazoa; phylum Chordata; class Amphibia; order Anura; family Dendrobatidae; genus Phyllobates; species Phyllobates terribilis. The sequence continues at coordinate 740,281,973 of NW_027362761.1, read as the reverse complement.
TCCGATTTTTTCACAAATAAACACAATTGATATCGAAGAAATTTTACCAATATCATGAAGTACAATATGTCACGAAAAAACATTCTCAGAATCAGGGGGATCCGTTGAAGCGTTCCAGAGTAATTACCTCATAAAGTGACAGTGGTCAGAATTGTAAAAATTGGCCTGGTCATTAACGTGCAAACCACCCTCGGGGGTAAAAGGGTTGAGGAGATGAACAGAATTTACATTTAACTTTGGCAATCTCTTGTCAGGCCTTATGTATACATAAGTTCCAGCCAGCATGTCTCCTCTGCCTACTGTCACTGAATGGAAACATTGATTCTTGAAGCTGAACAATTTACAAATGAAATTAGTTCACATAAACGGACGAGCAAGCAGAACATTATTAAGACATAGCAATAATATCGACCGAACCGATGCTCCGTGCTGCAAAAGTCTCATAGTCTTTAGCAAGTGGGCAGCTCCTCACAAGTAAAATCTACACTAAATTATGGCGCTCCTTTCCTTCTGAATTTTGCACTGTGCCTCAAAAGTAGTTCCCGATTACATGTAGGGTAATGGCATACTCTGGAGAAATTGCACAACAAACTGAGAGGTCCATTTTTTCCTACTAGCCCTTATAAAAATTAAAAAATTTGAGTATAAATTTTTGAGAGGCAAAAGTGGTGTCAACATTCTTACTGCACCCCTAGATGAATTTAATGAGAGGTATAGTTTGTAAAATGACATCACTTATGCTGGGTTTCTGCTGTTCTGGGACCACTGGGGCTCTGCCATTGTGACATGGCACCCTCAAACCATTCCTGCAAAATTTGATCTCCAATATGGAGTGGTAAGTGACTCGACCCCTGGGTCGTGGGGCACTCAGAGCCGGGCAACAGGGCAATATTGGGAGTAATAGTGGCAACCCGGTCCGTGGCTCAGGGTGGTCAGACCAAACGTTGTGGCAGTCTATTTGTAAGGTTTTAAATGTCCGACTACGCCACCCGTGGAATGCGGTCAGGGTTAACCACCGCTGCAGTGCAGACCGCTGGGGCAGATGTAGGTGTGCAGCACTAAGTAGTATAACTCCCAACGGGAGGAGTGTGGCCCCAGGGCAGTATATAGATGGATGATGGAGGGGATGATTCCGACCACAATAGCCAGGAGACGGAGGCCTCTTAAACAGTTCAGGGTCTTTATTAGAACAGGTGAGACGACCCAAAAACAGTCCCGGCTAGGAGGGGGCCTGGATGTCTGAGAACAAGTGGGAAGCTGGCCCTGGTCAGGGTGAGGGTGAAGGCCTACCGTATTCTCTGCGCTCTTTCTGGCTATTTCCCTCCTGGTGGTGTAATAGCCCACGTTCCTGAGCTCGGTGCGTCTTCTCGCCCGTATGGCTTGCAACTTGGGTTCCTTTCTATTCTTGGCCTGGTGCAGCTTTGCTGGTCCCTTCTGCTGTGGCGGAACCTCCGGGCTTCTTAGGCCAAGGGACATACAATCCCCTGCGGACTGGTTATTTGCTGTAGGACTTGGAATCCTAACAGCCTCGGACACCAAAGTCCGGTAGTTCAGTTTCTCTCTCAACCAGGACAGGCTCCCCTCGCCTTCCGTCCCTGGCTCGTGGCTCCTCTACTGCCACTCGTCCTCCTCAGCCTCAGCTGAACTGGCTTTCCCTTCTCTGGGACACCTCTCACTCCAGAGACAGGTCGTCCAGAACTCTCTAACCCTGCCCCCAGTTCCAGCTTTTATAGGGGAAGCCTGCTCCCCCTACTGGCCTGGGACAGGAGGTGCTGCATGCTAATGGACCCTGACCAGAGAACCTCCCCCTTGCTCTCAGACACAGCTTTATTATACATTTGTGGCATCCAGGCCAGGGTGACACATAAGCACCTGGGGGTTTAAGGTGCTTACTAGTGTTGAGCCACCCCCGTAGTGTTCGAGTTCGGTTCGGTTCGTCGAACACCCGTGTGTTCGCTGAACTGTTCGTCGAACTGTTCGTCGAACACCTTCGAACACCGTTAAAACCAATGGCAGGCAAACAAAAACACATAGAAACACATAGAAAACACCTTCAAAGGTGTCCAAAAGCTGACAAACTGCTCAGAAGACACAACTAACACATGGAAAAGTGACAAGTACATATAGTCATGCGAAAAGAAAAGAGGTGGAGGAGTAAAAGGAGGGGGAGACACAGATATAGGCATGTCATGCCCTTCTAAAATCCAGAAAGTGAGCAGCCGAGACGGCCAGTCCGCTCCTGCCCGTGCCTCCTCCGTGTCGCCGGGTTTGTGCCAGAGCCGCGGTGAACCCTGACGGCCAGCCCCCCTCTCCCAATACTGGTGCCTGTCCGCTGGTGGGTCGAGAGAGCCCCCCTGTGGTGGAGGCAGCTCTAAGCTTTTTAATTTAAATTGTCCCTCTAATTTGAATGAATACACTTTAAATCCATTTACAAGGATCTATTGGAGGGCAAGTCTCATGCCAGCAGCCGCGTAATTCCAGCTCCAGTAGCGTCCACTAAAGCTGCTGCAGTTAAAAAGCTTTTATAAGGATCGAGCTCGGCTGTCCACCGCAAGGCATCCTAGTGCCAGTCCCAGCCCCTATGCCTTGGGGTGCCTCCTGATGCTCTTCACTAAGTATCCCGTGGTCCCGAAGCATTTCCTTTGAAAAAATTAAGTGTTCAAACTACAGGTGGTGTAGCTTGCTTAACAGCCGGGATAATCCGCTGACTAGCAGACACTGCTACTAGGCACAAAGTATTTCCTGGGCTAGATGCAGTTAAAAATTTGTAAGTAGATACTCTCGTTGGATGCTGAGAAAGCATTCCATAGAGTCTCCTGGCACGCCATATATGATTCTCTTAAAAAGCTTGGGGTAGGGGTCTAGGGGACCCTTTTATAGCCAAAATCACGGCCCTGTATCACAATACGTCACCTAGGCTGAAGATAAATGGAACTGTAGCACCGAGGGCTCGGTTGCTACAGACGTATTGCACCTCACCCAGAGGTGTGATATCTCACTCTCAGATAAGGATGGAGTGTGGATCAGGACCCGACACCTGCATGCATTACACCACATTGCCGTGGGGCAGGGCGACCAATATGCCCCTGAGATGGGCACGACAGTCCCTGTCCCTGGCTGGAGTGGGGGGAGGGAACACTGAGGAAGGGGAACCCTGCAGTGCAGGAGCAGGGAGGAAGCAGTTCCTGGGTGCATTGAGAAGGGAGTATAAAAGGTGGGCACCATCTTAGTTCAGTGCAGAGAAGTCTGAGCAGAAGTGGCAGGGAGCAGGGGCTCTGCATGAGCTCTGCTCCGGAGGCGGGCCTAGTAACAGAGGCCCAGGCCTGCAAGAGGGAGAAGGAAGGAAGAGGAGCGGAGAAGGCTCCAGGAACGAGGAATGAAGGGATCCCAGGGGTGCGGACGGGCGAGTCGCCACCGCACGCCCGAATCCACCTGCGTGGAGGGGTCAGGCCAAAGGGGGAGACCGGTCCCCGAACTAGTGGAGGCAGGAAACGACCCTCAGCTAGAAACCGGAGGCTCTGACATTTTATGTGGCGCAGCCCCTTGCTCCACCCGCTAGGAAGGCACCACATAGGGTCAGGGAAACTGGCGCCAAGTTTACCAAGAGGAGGCCCGAGGCAGCCGGACAGAAGTGTTGGTAAGAAAGGCCAGACAAAGGACACACAAAGGGGGTCCTGTGAAGCGCTCCAAAGTTATCTGGGAGTTGTCTGAGCCCCTCACCTGGTGAGCACAGTACGACGTGGGCAGCCGTTACCTGCAGACGTGGTCTGGATAATAAGAACTGTGAGTAAAGGCCCTGAACTGCATCACTGACTCCGTGTCGTTACTGCTGCTGCCCTGCACCATCACCCCCATCCTCCGCATACACTGCCCTGAGGCTATACTCCTCCCGTGGGGAGTTATGCTACGCTCTGCTGCACCCACAACACCAGCCTTAGCGGTCTGCCCTGTAGCGGCAGTTCACTCTGACCGCAATCCACGGGTGGCGTAGTCGGACATTTAAACATCAAACCACATAAATAGTTCCGCCACTGGTTTGACCGCCCTGAGCCATGGAACCGGATCGCCGCCACGAAGACTACAACCACCAGCATCCACCAAAAAGGGTCCGGCTCCGGGTGTCCCAAGGCCCAGGGGGTGCGTCAGAACATTTTCATCACCTTTCACAATCACCAATGGGACAAGGCAGGGATGTCCTCTGTCCCCTCTCTTATACATCCTAGTGACGGAGCACCTGCTCTCATCAATTCGCCATAACCCCAATATTAGGTGGATTGAGGTGGGAGGCACCGAGTACAAGTGCTCTCTATTTGCTGATGATGTCCTAGTATATATCACTCAATCACATATATCCATCCCTGCTGTTATGGCTGAAATAGATCACTTTGTTACATGGTAAAATTTTAAAATCAATGCAGCGAAGTCTGAGGCCCTCGATGTCTCCCTCCCTAAATCCATATAGGATTCCATCCAGTCCAACTTTCCCTTTGCCTGGCCCTCACAGGGTATCAAATACTTAGGAATTCCTATTCATAGAGACCTTTCCCATCTATGTTATCTTAATTTTGGGCCCTTTATTGAACAATTCCATACAGACCACGGTTGGCAAGTTGGAACTGTGAGATTCACTACGTGCACCACTGGTATTTTGTGGAAAAGCACATGTAAGATTCTGCAACAGTCTCTGCTGATACTCCTGCATGCGTGCATCCCTTTCTATGGCAGGAATAATTTCTGCAAATTTACTTTTGTACCGGGGATCTAACAGTGTGGCAACCCAGTAGTCAGGATTATTTCTAATTCTCACAATTCGAGGGTCATGTTGCAGGTAGTGCAGCAAGAAGGCACTCATGTGTGTTGCGCATCCAGGAGCACCAAGTCCCTGTTGTGTTGGTGGCGAGGTAACAATCATGCTTCCTTCCTCTGTCCTCTCCCCCCAACCTCGCACAACAGAAATGTGATCAAGGTCTCCCTCATCTGATGAGTCTTCCATCAGTTCGTCCTCCACTTCTTCCTGGGCTCCTGCACCTTCCTCACTAGTTTGGCTGCTACCATGCGCCCTGGTAAAATCATCTCCCCCACCCTCACATGCATGCCGCCTTGGTGCTGCCGACCGTCTGGACCTTGCAGATGTTAGCCCTTCCGCATACAACTCCTCCTCCTCTACTTCCTCCACCTCCTCTTGTGCCACCACCTGACTCCGAATTCTGTTTAACATGTGCTCCAGCATGTAAATCACCGGAATAGTCATGCTGATAATGGCATCGTCAGCACTAAACATCTTCGTCGCCATTTCAAAACTGTGCAGAAGGGTGCATAGGTCCCTGATCTGAGACCACTCCTCCAGCGTGATTTGCCCCACCTCTGAATCTCGTTGGCCCAGGCTATACGTCAGAACGTATTGCACCAGGGCTTGTCGGTGCTGCCACAGTCGCTGCAACATGTGCAGAGTTGAATTCCACCGGGTAGGCACATCGCATTTTAGCCGGTGAAGTGGCAGGCCCAACGACTTCTGTAGAGATGTAAGTCGCTGAGCTGCGGGATGCGAACGGCGGAAGTGAGCACACAGCGACCGTGCCCTCTGCAGAAGGCCATCTAGTCTGGGATAGTGGGCTAAAAATTGCTGGACAACCAGGTTCAACACGTGAGCCATACAAGGCACGTGTGTGACATTGCCCCGGCGAAGGGCCGCACCCAGGTTTGCAGCATTGTCGCACACGGCCTTCCCTGGTTTCAGGTCCAGTGGAGACAACCATTCATGAAATTGGTTCTCCAGAGCTGACCACAACTCCTCAGCTGTGTGACTCACATTTCCCAGACATTTCAATGTAAAAACCGCCTGATGACGTTGAGCCCTACTGCCAGCATAGTAAGGAGGTGTGCAGGATCCCTTCTGCGCAGTTAGAAAGCTTGTGGCATGACCAGACAGGCTTTGGGTGCAGGTGGAAGACCGAGAGGAGGTTGAGGAGGCAGAAGCAGTGGAGGAAAAATGACATAAAGAGGATTGACGCACAACTCGTGGGGACGGCAAGACTTGGACAGCAGCCCCTTGTCCTGCTGTCACCATAGTTACCCAGTGCCCAGTCAGCGACATGTAACGCCCCTGTCCATGCCTACTCGTCCAAGTGTCTGTGGTGAAATGCACCCTGTCACACACAGAGTTTCTCAAAGAAGCGGTGATGTTGTGTGCGACATGCTGGTGGAGCGCAGGCACACCTTTCTTTGAGAAGTAGTGCCGACTGGGCATCTGGTACTGGGGCACTGCGACGGACATAAGGTCTCGAAAATCCTCTGTGTCCACCAGGCGGAAAGGCAGCATTTTTGTAGCCAAGAGCTTGCAGATGGTGAAATTCAACCTCTTAGCTTTCTCATGGCTAGGAGGAAATGGTCTTTTACTTGTCCACATCTGAGGGACCGAGGGCTGGCTATTGTGCTTAGACGGGGTTGATAAGGGTGTCCCCGGCAAACTGCCGGTCTGTGAGGAAGATGCAGGCGGACATGTTAGGTTGCCTTGATCCAAAGGTGGTGCTATCGATGTCGGACAGCGCTCAAGACCAGCTGGTGTTACCACCTCCAAAGAAAATGATGACCTGCCAATCACGTTGGCTGTTGCGGGTAAAGAGGTGGCAGGTCTGCGCCCCAAAACAGGTGTGACTGCTGTCCCCCCAGTCACAGAGGATGAAGAGGCCGCGGATGCACAAGATATGGCAGACGGTGGTTGGCCCGGCCGGCTAGACCGCATTGTAGCACACTGAGCTTCCCACTGCAACTTATGCTTCATGTCCATGTGCCGGTTCATGCATGAAGTACTCAAACTATGTATTTTTTGGCCTCTACTTAGCTTTTGCTGACAAATGTTACAGATAACACGAGTTGGGTCATCTTTATCGATCTGAAAAAATGCCCAGGCTATGCAAGGCTTAGCACCCATGCGACCTGAAGAGCCACCACGACTTGTGGTGAGAGGCAGAGTTGTGTTTGAGGATGCAGTTGTTGACGTGCTTCCAGTACTACGTCTCTGTCCAGGAAGGCGCAACCTGACCTCGTCGTCACTAGCATCTTCCTCCACCTCCTCTGCTGACCTCATCTCTTGGCTGACTGTGGGTTGACAGTAAGTGGGATCTCCGACCTCATCATCATCACCCTGTGCGTTATCACACCCGTCGTCCTCAGAGCCAACCTGTTCCTGCCCTGACAAAAAACTAAAGTTGTCGCTCCAATCAGGTATTTGAGTCTTATCATCGTCTTCCTCATTGTCTCCACCAACAGGAGTTACAGTTTGGGAATGAGGGTCTACATTATGGTCAGAACCTTCTGCGTCTGGTCCTGGATCCGACTCATAAAGATTCTGGGCATCAGTGCAGATCATTTCCTCGTCTGGATTCACAGAAGCGCTGGAGTCGACCTCTGATTCCCAGGCTATAGTATGAGTAAACAGCTCTGCAGACTCAACCATCTGTTCTACCTCATACTCAGACGGGCAGCTGGAGATTTGGGAGCTGTGAGGAAGCAAGTGCGATTTGGGTGACACCTTTGAGGACTGGAGTATTTGTGATGTTGAAGTTGATGTGGAGGAGAGCCCACTTAAAGGAGCACTTGATATCCGTTGAAGCACCTGCTGTTTTTGTGCCTCATCTGGAATTTGTAGCGATTGGCGTGGCCGTAAGAAAGGGATCTTATCACATTGTCCGCTAAAAGAAGTAGACATTTTAGTTTGGCTGGAAGATGGTCTTTCTTCTGCACCTACCCCACGGACACAACCTTTTTTCCCCTTCCCAACACGCCTATTCCCCTTTCCACCAGCAGCAGGCCTTTTTCCACTCATTTTGGTGGTTAACTAATTCACAACTCTGGAGTTGTTTGCACAAAAAAACAATGGATGGTAACCGAGCAGAGCTGAGTGGCCAAACTGTGGTATTAGGCCAAAACTATTGGCTGGGTTAGATGCAGAAAAAAATTATTTTTAATTTGCAACCTGATGGAGGTCAGTATAGATGGACTAATAGACCAAGTCCCACACACCGCTAGAAGCCCAAATATTTTTTCAGAGCTAGATGCAGAATTTTTTTTTATTCAATTTGCAACCTGATGGAGGTCAGTATAGATGGACTAATAGACCAAGTCCCACACACTGCTAGAAGCCCAAATATTTTTTCAGAGCTAGATGCAGAAAAAAATTATTTTTAATTTGCAACCTGATGGAGGTCAGTATAGATGGACTAATAGACCAAGTCCCACACACTGCTAGAAGCCCAAATATTTTTTCAGAGCTAGATGCAGAAAAAAATTATTTTTAATTTGCAACCTGATGGAGGTCAGTATAGATGGACTAATAGAACAAGTCCCACACGCTGCTAGAAGCCCAAATATTTTTTCAGAGATAAATGAAGAAAAAAATTATTTTTAATTTGCAACCTGATGGAGGTCAGTATAGATGGACTAATAGACCAAGTCCCACACACTGCTAGAAGCCCAAATATTTTTTCAGAGCTAGATGCAGAAAAAAAATATTTTTAATTTGCAACCTGATGGAGGTCAGTATAGATGGACTAATAGACCAAGTCCCACACACCGCTAGAAGCCCAAATATTTTTTCAGAGCTAGATGCAGAAAAAAATTATATTCAATTTGCAACCTGCTGGAGGTCAGTATAGAAGGACTAATAGAACAAGTCCCACACACTGCTAGAAGCCCAAATATTTTTTCAGAGCTAAATGAAGAAAAAAATTATTTTTAATTTGCAACCTGATGGAGGTCAGTATAGATGGACTAATAGACCAAGTCCCACACACTGCTAGAAGCCCAAATATTTTTTCAGAGCTAGATGCAGAAAAAAATTATATTCAGTTTGCAACCTGATGGAGCTCAGTATAGATGGACTAATAGAATGATGCTATGCCCAAAAGATTTTACTTCACTAGGTGCAGTAAAAAAATTGGTATTCTATACACAGGTGGTATATCTTGCAACACAGATAGGCTACTCCACTGACTAACACACTCTGCAATAGGCCAAAAAGGATTAGCTTTGCTAGATTCAGCCAAATGCTGTGAAAAAAACTTGCACAGCACTGGCACAGACCTGCCTGGCAAAAACTGATAGGAACTCATGTAACCTAGTCCTGAAAAGGACTCCAATTACAATTAGTCTTTACTCCCACAATCTATCTATTTAAGAGCACAGACCTGCCTGATAAAAGTCGTAGGAAATGCTGTAACCTAGTCCTTAAAAGGACTGCAATCACAACTATTCCCTACTCCCAAGCTATCTGTATATTTGTGCGAAAATTGGCTTGAAATTAACAAGGTATAGCGCACACAGCAACAGCGGTGCCGTCTAACACGCAGCTGCAGCAGTGAGAAAATGGTGGCGACGGGGAAAATGGCTTGGTCTTATAGGGCAAGGACATGTGACATACACTGCCAATCACACATGCCCTTGCTTGTGTGAAAAAAAGCACTTCGCTCCGTGTGTGCGCTGCTGATAGGCTGACAGATTGCACCTCCCCACTGCAAATGCGGGAAAGAGAAAAAAAAATGGAGATCTTCATTGTTCCTGCAGAGATCCATCCCCTGCCCCTCCCCCCGCCCCGCTGTACACTCAAACTGCGTATTAACATTAATTTTCATCATTACTGAGAAAAAATCCAGTTATGATTATGGTGCACGAACAGTTATCGAACATAACCTCGAACAGCCGAATTTTTCTCAAATTGTTCGTGTTCGCCGACCGGCTCGAACACCGCCCAAAACAGCTCGAATTTGAGATTGGCGAACAGTTCGAGTAGAACAACGCTCATCTCTAGTGCTTACCACACATCTAGATACATTCCTTGAGGGGTCTAGTTTCCAAAATGGCATCCTTTGTGGGTGTTTCCACTGTTTAGGGACACTAGGGGCTCTCCAAACCCGACATGACGTTTGCTAACGATTCCAGACAATTTTGAGTTCAAAAGTCAAATGATGCTCCTTCCCTTCAGAACCCTGGCCGTGCGCCCAAACAATAGTTTTCTCCTACATAAAGGGTATCAGCATACTCAGGAGAAATTGCACAACAAATTATATTGTGCAATTTCTCCTGTTACCTTGTGAAAATAAAAAATTTGGGGCTAAAAAAAACATTTTTATGGAAAAAATGTGATTTTTTATTTTCAGCTCAACATTATAAATTTCTGTGAAGCACCTGGGGGTTCAAGGTGCTCACTACACCTATAGATAAGTTCCTTGTGGGGTATAATTTCCAAAATGGGGTCACCTGGGGGGTTTCCACTGTTTAGGCACATGAGGGCTCTTCTAGCGCGACATGGCGTCCGATCTCAATTCCAGCCAACTATGAATTCAAAATGTCAAACGGTTCTCCTTGCGTTCTGAGCCCAAACAGTAGTTTCCATCACATATGGGGTATCGGCGTGCTCAGGAAAAACTGTACAACAAATTTTGGTGTCCATTTTCTCCTGTTACCCTTGTGAAAATAAAAAAAAATTGGTATGAAGTAAAATTTTTGTGAAAAAAAGTTAAATGTTTATTTTGATCTTCCTGTGCAGCACCTGAAGGGTTAATAAACGTCTTGAATGTAGTTCTGAGCACTTTGAGGAGTGCAGTTTTCAGAATGCTGTCAATTTTAGGTATTTTCTGTCATATAGACCCCTCAAAGTCCCTTCAAATGTGATGTGTTCCCTATAAAAAATGAGAAATCGTTGGTCAACTTTTCACCCTTCTAACTTCCTAACAAAAAAAAATATGTTTCAAAAATTGTACTGATGTAAAGTAGACATGTGGGAAATGTTATTTATTAACTATTCTTTGTTTCATAACGCTCACGAAAGGGCATAAAAATTAAAAGTTTGAAAATTGCAACATTTTCAAAATTTTTGCCAAATTTCCATTTTTTTCACAAACAAGCGCAAGTCACATTGAAGAAATGTTATCACTATCATGAAGTGCAATATTTCATGAAAAAACTTTCTCAGAAACAGTGGGATCCGTTGAAGTGTTCCAGAGATATTACCTCATAAAGTGACACTGGTCTGAATTGTAAACTTTGGCCTGGTCATAAAGGAGAAAACAGGCTTTGGGGTCAAGGGGTTAAAGAGTAAATGTCATTTTTATTTTTGTTTTATAATTTAGGCTGTGTGCCCACGATGCGGATTTAATGCGTTTCCGCGGCGGCATTTCCGCCACGAAAATGCATTAAAAATGCTTGTTAAGTTGTCCGCCATGTTTCCCAATGATAATCCGCATGTGCTGTGCACATGCTGCTGAAATTTCCTCTGCGAATTATCATTGCGGAAAAATCCGCAGCACAACCATTTATTGTGCGTAATCTCGGCGAAATCGGCGCCATTGACTTCCATTGAACCGCATAACATCCGCATGTATACATGTATACATGCGGATGTTATGCGGTTCAATGCGCGGATGGTACTCGGGTCTGGAGAAGAGGAGACTCTCCTCCAGACCCGGGCACCATTAGCAAAAAAAGAATTAAAACGTAAAAAATAAAAAAAAACATTATACTTACCTCTCCGGCGGCCCCCAGTCTACTCTCCGGTGGCATGCTTTGTCTTCGGTGTCCCGCGGTGTTCAGAAAGGTTCTGCGGTGACGACATTTAGTCATGTGATTGTCACCATTTTTTTAGGGACCATATCACATTTGAAGTGACTTTAAGGGGCCTTTATGACAGAAAATACCCAAAGTGATACCATTCTAAAAACTGCACCCCTCAAGGTGCTAAAAGCCACATTCAAGAAGTTTATTAACCCTTCAGGTGCTTCACAGGAATTTTTGGAATGGGGAAGAAAAAAATGAACATTTAACTTTTTTCACAAAAATGTTACTTTAGTCCCAAATTTTTTTATTTTTGCAGGGGTTACAGGAAAAAATGGACCCCAAAATTTGTTGTGCAATTTCCCCTGAGCACGCAGATACCCCATACGCAGGGAAAAAACACTGTTTGAGTGCACGGCAGGCCTCAAAAGGGAAGGAGCGCCATTTGACTTTTTGAATGTAAAATTTGCTTTAATAATTAGCAGACGCCATGTTGCGTTTGGAGAGCCCTTGATGTGCCTAAACAGTGGAAAACCTCCACAAGTGACACCATGTTGGAAACTAGACCCCTCAGGGAACTTATCTAGATGTGTGTTGAGCACCTTGAACCCCAGGTGCTTCACAGAAGTTTATAACATGCAGCCGTGAAAATAAAATGTTCACATTTTTCCCACACAAATGTTTTTCAGCCCCCAGTTTTGCATTTTCATAAGGGTAACAGGAGAAATTGCACCATGCAACTTATTGTGCAATCTCTCCTGAGTAAGCTGATACCCCATATGTGGGGGAAAACCACTGTTTGGGCATACGGCAGGGTTCGGAAGGGAAGGAGCACCATTTGATTTTTTTAATGTAAAATTGCTTGAATAATTATCAAGAGGTATAGTGTACATTTTGAACCCAGAGGTACGGCAGAATTTTATAACATTAGGTCATCATTAGTGTTGAGCCACCCCCGTAGTGTTCGGGTTCGGTTCGGTTCGTCGAACACCGGGATGTTCGAGGAATTGTTCGTCGAACTGTTCGTCGAACACCTTAGAACACCATCGAACACCGTTAAAACCAATGGCAGGCAAACAAAAACACATAGAAACACATAGAAAACACCTTCAAAGGTGTCCAAAAGCTGACAAACTGCTCAGAAGACGCTTTCTTTAAAAAAGCCGGCCGGCAATTCAGCAGCGGCATACACCGGTACCCGACAATTTAGACAAGAAGGAATAGAGCCTCACACATAGATTAGATAGATAGAAACATGTCAGTCACACATATAAGAAGCACAGTGACAGTGTTGCTTACTGTACTTGTCATTTAGTGTAAAGGATTTATTAAAAAATATAATAGTGTTTTCATGCACTGTCTCTTTAAAAAAGCCGGCCGGCAATTCAGCATCTGTACCCGACAATTTATAACAGACAGAATAGAGCTTCACACATAGATTAGATAGATAGAAACATGTCAGTCACATATACATGAAGTACAGTGATAGTGTTGGTTACTGTACTTGTCATTTAGTATTAAAATAAAGGATTTATTATTAAAAAAAATTGGCGTGGGGTTCCCCTTAATTTTAGTCTCTAGCGGAGGTTAAGCAGACAGCTGGGGCAGATGTTTGAAGCCTGGGAAGGGGGTAATACCCACGGAGCTTCCCAGGCTACTAATATGAGCCCCCAGCTGAATACATAGCCTTTACTAGCTATTAAAATGGGGGACCCCCAAAAAAATGACGTGGGGTCCCCCCTAATTTAATAGCTAGCAAAGGCTAGGCAGACAGCTGGGGGCTGATATTAATAGCCCAGGAAGGGAGCCATGAATATTGGCCCCCTCCCAGGCTAGAAACACCAGCCGTCAGCCGCCCCAGAAATGGCGCATTCATAGGATGCGCCAATTCTGGCACTTAGCCTCGCTCTTCCACGCTGCCCTGTAGCGGTGGCAGTGGGGTAATAGGGCTGGGGTTAATGTCAGCTTATAATGCCAGCTGACATCAAGCCCAGGTTAGTAATGGAGAGGCGTCTATAAGACACCCCCATTACTAACCCCATAGTCAAAGTTAAAAGAAAACACAAACACCCAGAATAAAGTCCTTTAATTGAAATAAAGACACAATCCTTTATTGTTCTAAATTAAACCATACTTACCATCACGCCCATTCCAGCTGAAGCCAACGATCTCCTGCAATAAAAGAAAAATAATAAAGCAACATCATCCTTACCTTTCCATGGTTCCCACGACAGCTTCAGCTCTGCTACATCGAGATGACAGGCTGGACCGCAGCAGAACGCCGCCATCCAGCCTGTCATCCCGCAGACACTGAGAAGCGCAGGCTTGCTTGCGCTCTGCAGTGTCTGGCTGTGACGGCATAAAGATGAGACGAGTTCATGTCCAATGAACTCGGCGCACCTCATGCACGTCACTGACAGCGTGGGAAAATTCTCACGCTGAAGCGCTGAGTGCAGGAGAATTCTCCCACGCTGTCAGTGACGTGCATAAGGTGAGCTCATGTCCAATGAACTCAGCTCACCTCCTGCACGTCACTGACAGCGTGGGAGAATTCTCCTGCACTCAGCGCTTCAGCGTGAGAATTCTCCCACGCTGAAGCGCTGAGTGCAGGAGAATTTTCCCACGCTGTCAGTGACGTGCATAAGGTGAGCTCATGTCCAATGAACTCAGCTCACCTCCTGTACGTCACTGACAGCGTGGGAGAATTCTCCTGCACTCAGCGCTTCAGTGTGAGAATTCTCCCACGCTGAAGCGCTGAGTGCAGGAGAATTTTCCCACGCTGTCAATGACGTGCATGAGGTGAGCCGAGTTCATTGGACATTAACTCGGCTCATCTGGATGCCCTCACAGAGAGACACTGTGGAGCGCAAGCAAGCCTGCGCTTCTCAGTGTCTGCGGCATGACAGGCTGGATGGCAGCGTTCTGCTGCGGTCCAGCCTGTCATCTCGATGTAGCAGAGCTGAAGCTGTCATGGGAACCATGGAAAGGTAAGGATGATGTTGCTTTATTATTTTTCTTTTATTTCAGGAGATCGTTGGCTTCAGCTGGAATGGGCGTGACGGTAAGTATGGTTTAATTTAGAACAATAAAGAATTGTGTGTTTATTTCAATTAAAGGACTTTTTTCTGGGTGTTGTGTTTTTTTTAAATACTTTACTAGAAATTCATGGTGGTCATGTCTAATATTGGCGTGACCCCATGAATTTTGGGCTTAGGGCCAGCTGATAATGCCAAGCTGGCCCTAACCCCTTTATTACCCAGTGAGCCACCGCATCAGGGCCCTGGATGAGTTGGGTACAGCGCCAGAAGATGGCGCTTCTATGAACGCGCCATTTTCCGGGGTGGCTGCGGACTGCAATTTGCAGCGGGGGTGGCCCAGAAAGCTTGGGCCTCCCTGCGCTGCGGATTCCAGCCCCCAGCTGCATAGTTGTACCTGGCTGGACACAAAAACAGGGCGAAGCCCCACGTCAATTTTCTTTAAATTATTTCATGAAATAATTAAGAAAAAAAGGGCTTCCCTATATTGTTGTGTCCGGCCAGGTACAAATAGGCAGCTGGTGGTTGGGGGCAGCCCGTTCCTGCCTGCTGTACCTGACTGGACACAAATATAGTGCGAAGCCCCACGTCAATTTTTTTTTAATTATTTCATGAATTTCCTGAAATAATTTAAAAAAATTGAAGTGGGGCTTCGCACTATATTTGTGTCCAGCCAGGTACAGCAGGCAGGAATGGGCTGCCCCCAACCACCAGCTGCCTATTTGTACCTGGCCGGACACAACAATATAGGGAAGGCCTTTTTTTCTTAATTATTTCATGAATTTCATGAAATAATTAAAAAAAATTGACGTGGGGCTTCGCCCTATATTTGTGTCCAGCCAGGTACAGCAGGCAGGAACGGGCTACCCCCAACCACCAGCTGACTATTTGTACCTGGCCGGACACAACAATATAGGGAAGGCCTTTTTTTCTTAATTATTTCATGAATTTCATGAAATAATTTAAAAAAAAATACGTGGGGCTTCGCCCTATTTTTGTGTCCAGCCAGGTACAACTAGGCAGCTGGGGGCTGGAATCTGCAGCGCAGGGAGGCCCAAGCTTTCTGGGCCCCCCCCGCTGCAAATTGCAGTCCGCAGCCACCCCGGAAAATGGCGCGTTCATAGAAGCGCCATCTTCTGGCGCTGTACCCAACTCATCCAGGGCCCTGGTGCGGTGGCTCACTGGGTAATAAAGGGGTTAGGGCCAGCTTGGTATTATCAGCTGGCCCCAAGCCCAAAATTCATGGGGTCACGCCAGTATTAGACATGACCGCCATGAATTTCTAGTAAAGTATTTAAAAAAAACACAACACCCAGAATAAAGTCCTTTAATTGAAATAAACACACAATTCTTTATTGTTCTAAATTAAACCATACTTACCATCACGCCCATTCCAGCTGAAGCCAACGATCTCCTGCAATAAAAGAAAAATAATAAACCAACCTCATCCTTACCTTTCCATGGTTCCCACGACAGCTTCAGCTCTGCTACATCGAGATGACAGGCTGGACCGCAGCAGAACGCTGCCATCCAGCCTGTCATGCCGCAGACACTGAGAAGAGCAGGCATGCTTGCGCTCCTCAGTGTCTCGCTGTGACGGCATCCAGATGAGCCGAGGTCATGTCCAATGAACTCGGCTCACCTCATGCACGTCACTGACAGCGTGGGAAAATTCTCACGCTGAAGTGCTGAGTGCAGGAGAATTCTCCCACGCTGTCAGTGACGTGCATGAGGTGAGCTCATGTCCAATGAACTCAGCTCACCTCATGCACCTCACTGACAGCGTGGGAAAATTCTCCTGCACTCAGCGCTTCAGCGTGAGAATTCTCCCACGCTGTAAATGACGTGCATGAGGTGAGCTGAGTTCATTGGACATGACCTCGGCTCATCTTTATGCCGTCACAGAGAGACAATGTGGAGCGCAAGCAAGCCTGCTCTTCTCAGTGTCTGCGGGATGACAGGCTGGATGGCAGCGTTCTGCTGCGGTCCAGCCTGTCATCTCGATGTAGCAGAGCTGAAGCTGTCGTGGGAACCATGGAAAGGTAAGGATGAGGTTGCTTTATTATTTTATTTTTATTACAGGAGATCGTTGGCTTCAGCTGGAATGGGCGTGACGGTAAGTATGGTTTAATTTAGAACAATGAAGAATTGTGTATTTATTTCAATTAAAGGACTTTATTCTGGGTGTTTGTGTTTTTTTTAACTTTGACTATGGGTTTAGTAATGGGGGTGTCTTATAGACGCCTCTCCATTACTAACCTGGGCTTGATGTCAGCTGGCATTATAAGCTGACATCAACCCCAGCCCTATTACCCCACTGCCACCGCACCAGGGCAGCGTGGAAGAGCGAGGCTAAGTGCCAGAATTGGCGCATCCTATGAATGCGCCATTTCTGGGGCGGCTGACGGCTGGTGTTTCTAGCCTGGGAGGGGGCCAATATTCATGGCTCCCTTCCTGGGCTATTAATATCAGCCCCCAGCTGTCTGCCTAGCCTTTGCTAGCTATTAAATTAGGGGGGACCCCACGTCATTTTTTTGGGGGGGTCCCCCATTTTAATAGCTAGTAAAGGCTATGTATTCAGCTGGGGGCTGATATTAGTAGCCTGGGAAGCTCCGTGGGTATTACTCCCTTCCCAGGCTTCAAACATCTGCCCCAGCCGTCTGCTTAACCTCCGCTAGAGCCTAAAATTAAGGGGAACCCCACGCCAATTTTTTTAATAATAAATCCTTTATTTTAATACTAAATGACAAGTACAGTAACCAACACTATCACTGTACTTCATATATATGTGACTGACATGTTTCTATCTATCTAATCTATGTGTGAAGCTCTATTCTGTCTGTTATAAATTGTCGGGTACAGATGCTGAATTGCCGGCCGGCTTTCTTAAAGAGACGGTGCATGAAAACACTATTATTTTTTTTAATAAATCCTTTACACTAAATGACAAGTACAGTAATCAACACTGTCACTGTACTTCATATATATGTGACTGACATGTTTCTATCTATCTAATCTATGTGTGATTCTCTATTCCTTCTATTCTAAATTGTCGGGTACCGCTGCTGAATTGCCGGCCGGCTTTTTTAAAGAGATGGTGCATGAAAACACTATTATTTTTTTTGATAAATCCTTTACACTAAATGACAAGTACAGTAATCAACACTGTCACTGTACTTCATATATATGTGACTGACATGTTTCTATCTATCTAATCTATGTGTGATTCTCTATTCCTTCTATTCTAAATTGTCGGGTACCGCTGCTGAATTGCCGGCCGGCTTTTTTAAAGAGACGGTGCATGAAAACACTATTATTTTTTTTGATAAATCCTTTACGCTAAATGACAAGTACAGTAAGCAGCACTTTCACTGTACTTCGTATATATGTGGCTGACATGTTTATATCTATCTAATCTATGTGTGAAGCTCTATTCTTTCTATTCTAAATTGTCGGGTACCGGTGTATGCCGCTGCTGAATTGCCGGCTTTTCATGTTTCACTGTTGGCACTGTTCCCATCGATTTGGGCAATCACTGTAATGCCACAACCACCATGGCTGTGGCATTACAGTGAGTGGCAGACAATCCCTGCATGATTGGTGCTCTAAATAGCGCCAGACATGCAGGACACGCTTTTGGTGCACGAACAGTTATCGAACATAACCTCGAACAGCCGAATTTTTTGCAAATCGTTCGGGTTCCTCGAACAACTCGAACACCGCCCAAAACAGCTCGAATTTGAGATTGGCGAACAGTTCTAGTCGAACACCGCTCATCTCTAGTCATCATATTGAATAAGTTGTCATTAGTCTTGAGCGCAAGTGCTCGCTACTTGAGTTTGCATCGGGTACTCGGGTATGTACCATGTATCACGGATGCTGGAGTGACATGTTCGTGTCCCCGCCCCGCATGTTTCATGGTTGTTAGACACCCAAAAAAATACATGCCGGGATTGCTCGTGCATGGTAGGTGATCCCAGCAACGTTTTTTTTGGCCGCAAAGCATATGGGGTAGAGACTCGAGCATGTCACTCGAACATCCGTGATACTTAGAGCATACCCGAGCACCCGATGCAAACTCAAGTAGTGAGCACTTGCGCTCAACACTGGTCGCCATATCGTCATCATTTTTTTGTTCAAACCCCTAACCCCAACCCTAATGCAACCCCAACCCTAACCCTCGCCCAACCCGAACCCTAGCCCAACCCTAACTCCAACCTCAACCCTAACCCTAGTCCAACCCTAACCCTAGCCCAACCCTAACCTTAGCCCAACCCTAACCCTAGCCCAACCCTAGCCCTAGCCCACCCTAACCCTAGCACAACCCCAAGCCTAACCTTAGCCCATCCCTAGCCCAACCCTAACCCTAGCCCAACCCTAACCCTAGCACAACCCTGACCCTAGAGTTTATTTTTTTACGCCGTTCCTCGTGTGGTATACACTACCGTTCAAAAGTTTGGGGTCATTTAGAAATTTCAATATTTTTTAAAGAAAAGCACATTTTTTTTCAATGAAGCTAACATTAAATGAATCAGAAATACACTCTATACATTGTTAATGTGGTAAATGACTATTCTAGGTGCAAACGTCTTTTTTTTTTTTTGCAATATCTACATAGGTGTATAGAGGCCCATTTCCAACAACCACCACTCCAGTGTTTTAATGGTACATTGTGTTTGCTAACTGTGTAAGAAGGCTAATGGATGTTTAGAAAACCCTAGAAAACCCTTGCACAAGTATGTTAGCCCAGCTGAAAACGGTTTGGCTGGTTTGAGAAGCTATAAAATTGACTTTCCTTTGCGCTAGTTGAGAATCTGGAGCATTACATTTGTTTGTTCTATGAAACGCTCAAAATGGCCAGAAAAAGAGAACTTTCGTGTGAAACTCGACAGTCTATACTTGTTCTTAGAAATAAAGACTATTCCATGCGAGAATTTGCCAAGAAACTGAAGATTTCCTACAACGGTGTGTACTACTCCCTTCAGAGGAGAGCACAAACAGGCTCTAACCAGAGTAGAAAGAGAAGTGGGAGGCCCCGCTGCACAACTGAGCAACAAGACAAGTACATTAGAGTCTCTAGTTTGAGAAATCGATGCCTCACAGCTCCTCAACTGGAAGCTTCATTAAATAGTACACGCAAAACACCAGTGTCAACATCTACAGTGAAGAAGCGGCTCCGGGATGCTGGCCTTCAGGGCAAAGTGGCAAAGAAAAAGCCATATCTGAGATTGGCTAATAAAAGGAAAAGATTAATATGGGCAAAAGGACCCAAACATTGGACAGAGGAAGATTGGAAAAAGTTTTATGGACAGACAAATCAAAGTTTGAGGTGTTTGGATCACACAGAAGAACATTTGTGAGACACAGAACAACTGAAAAGATGCTGGAAGAGTGCCTGATGCCATCTGTCAAGCATGGTGGAGGTAATGTGATGGTCTGGGGTTGCTTTGGTGCTTGTAAAGTGGGAGATTTGTACAAGGTAAATGGGATTTTGAATAGGGAAGTCTGTCACTCCATTTTACCTGAGGTAAACAAGCTTCCTAATAATTCTGCACACCTTGATAAAGGGTGTTCTATACTTAGGCCCAAGATTCCCTCATTACACAAATACACATCACCTGATCTACTTCATCCCATAAGCATGCACATTTATATAGGACCACTAGATTGGAATATAATATATCGCTACAAAAAAAGAACAGAAATGATGGAGAAAAGCTCCTGAAATGTTTATTAGCCACTGTTTAAAAAAAAGCTAATATAGGCATAAATTTCAACAATTCAGTAAGATTCTTCAGTCCTAGAGTACGATACTCAGAGTACTTCATTAGGCTCCTGGTTTGAAGTGTAAGGGTTAATTTGCACTGCAAGATTATCATGAAGAAGCATTCTTAGGAATGATTGTTTCACTATAATTGCGCCGTCTAAACAGGCTGCTCCTAACCCAAGTGAAATGATCTTTTGTTTGCACAAAAAAATCATTCTTGGCCGCGCATTGTCCTATGTAAACAGGACCTGCACTTCTGAGAACAATGGCAACCTATGCACAGTGAATGATCTATTACAGATTGTCCAGTGCGAATCTGCAGTGAGGTCAGCCTGTGTAAATAAGCAATTAAATGACCGCTGACCTGAAAACATGTTACTGGCCAGTGGTCGTTTAATTCTGTGCATCGTATAATGTGAATGGACCCTATGATTATGTGAAAAGACCTACAGAAAAGATTGCTTCCAGGGGAGGAGCCATACTAAACTAGTCTCCTCCTCTAGTCCCCAGCCAGATCTTTAAAGTACATATTCTCCAAAAATCCTGAGCGTTTTAGAGAAAAATATACCTGCATGCAATTGTGCAACCAGGCTCTGATTCATGCTGTCTTCGGTTAGGGCAGTATGAATCAGGTTCTCTTTAAAGGAGTTTTCCACTACTTTGACATTGATGCCCTATCCGCAGGATAGGGCATCAATGTATGATCGGCCCGGGGGCCCACATGCGGCACGCCAGCCAATCAGGTGTCTCAGGACCCAACTAGAAGGGGGGCACTGCTAGACTTAATATTAACCAACAGGCCAGACCGCATATCAAATATATGAGTTGGGGGGCACTTGGGTAATAGTGATCACAAAATAATAAGTTTTCATGTATCCTTTAATAAAATGTCTTACATAAGAGAGGTTACAAGGACACTAAACTTCAGGAAGGCAAATTTCCAACGGTTGAGAGATGATCTTAGTGCAATAAACTGGGACGATATCCTGAGACATAAAACTACACAAAGCAAATGGGAGACATTTATTAACATCCTGAATAGGACCTGTGCACAATATATACCCTATGGGAATAAACATGCTAGAAATAGGAGGAAACCACTATGGCTAAATAAAGCTGTAAGGGGCGTAATAAGTGACAAAAAGAAAGCATTTAGAGAACTAAAGCATGTAGGTAGTGATGAGGCATTAAATAAATACAGAAAATTAAATGAATTCTGTAAAAAACAAATCAAGGCAGCAAAGATTGAGACAGAGAGACTCATTGCCAGAGAAAGGATAAATAATCCCAAAATATTCTTTAACTACATAAATAGTAAGAAACTAAAAGATGATAGTGTTGGCCCCCTTTAAAATAGTCTGGGTGAAATGGTGGATGAGGATGAGGAAAAAGCCAATATGCTAAATTATTTTTTTTCAACAGTATTTACACAAGAAAATTGCATGACAGAAAACATGATCAGTGATAACAAAAATTCTCCATTAAATGTCACTTACTTAACCCAGCAGGAAGTATGGCGGCATCTAAAAATCACTAAAGTTGACAAATCCCCGGACCCGGATGGGATACACCCGCGAGTACTGCAGGAATTAAGTAAAGTCATAGATAGACCATTATTTTTAATCTTTAAAGATTCCATAATAACAGGGTCTGTATCACAGGACTGGCGTATAGCAAATGTGGTGCCAATATTCAAAAAGGGGACAAAAACCGAACATGGAAATTATAGGCCAGTAAGCTTAACCTCTACTGTGGGTAAAATCCTGGAGGGTTTTCTAAGAGATGATATACTAGAGCATCTGAAGAAGAATAACCTCATGACCCAATATCAACATGGTTTACGAGGGACCGTTCCTGTCAAACTAATCTGATCAGCTTTTATGAAGAGGTAAGTTCCGGACTGGACCAACGAAATGCAGTGGATGTTGTGTATATGGACTTTTCAAAAGCTTTTGATACGGTTCCACACAAAAGGTTGATACATAAATTGAGAACATTGGGGATAGGGGAAAATATATGTATGCTAGATTGTGGCCCGATTCTAACGCATCGGGTATTCTAGAATATGTATGCGTCCGACCGGGCGTGACTAATCAGCGAAGCAGTGTTTAAATGGGTTGTGCACTACTTTAAATTAATCCCCCATTGTATCCCCCCGGGGCCCCTAATGAATTTTGGAGGACCGGGGAGCGAGGCCGCCGGTCGGGGTAGTTCTGCTGCGAGCAGCCGGGAGATGACCGGCTAGCACAGGGTGAGCGTGTGAGGGAGATGACCGGCTAGCACAGTGTGAACGTGTGAGGGTGAGCGTGGGAGCGTGTGAGGGTGAGCG
The DNA here is from genome assembly GCF_046119375.1 of Phyllobates terribilis. Lineage (NCBI taxonomy): Eukaryota > Metazoa > Chordata > Amphibia > Anura > Dendrobatidae > Phyllobates > Phyllobates terribilis. The sequence goes on along the minus strand of NW_027362761.1, from coordinate 740,259,295 downwards.
TGGGAGCGGGTGAGCGTGGGAGGGTGAGAATGTGAGGGTGTGAGGGTGAAAGTGGGAGCGGGTGAGCGTGGGAACGGGTGTGAGGGTGAGCGTGGGAGTGTGTGAGGGTGAGCGTGGGAGCGGGTGTGAGGGTGAGCGTGGGAGCGTGAGAATGTGAGCGTGAGAATGAAAGTGTGTGAGGTTGAGCGTGTGAGGGTGAGCGTCTGAGGGTGAGCATCTGAGGGTGAGCGTCCGAGGGTGAGCGTCCGAGGGTGAGCGTCTGAGGGTGAGCGTCCGAGGGTGAGCGTCAAAGCGTGAGCGTCAAAGCGTGAGCGTGAGCGTCAGAGCGTCCGAGCATGAGCGTCAGAGCGTGAGTGTCTGAGCGTGAGCGTCCGAGCGTGAGCATCTGAGCGTGAGCGTCCGTGCGTGAGCGTCAGAGCGTGAGTGTCTGAGCGTGGGCGTCCGAGCATGAGCGTCCGAGCGTGAGCATGTGAGCGTCAGAGCGTGAGCGTCAGCGTGAGAGCGTCAGCGTGAGAGCGTGAGCGTGAGAGCGTGAGCGTCAGTGCGTGAGCGTCAGAGCATGAGCGTGAGCGTCAGTGCGTGAGCGTGAGCGTCCGAGCGTGAGTGTGAGCGTCAGTGCGTGAGCGTGAGCATCAGTGTGTGAGCATGAGCGTGAGAGTGTGAGAGCGTGAGCGTCAGTGCGTGAGCGTCAGAGCATGAGCGTCAGTGCGTGAGCGTCCGAGCGTGAGCGTCAGTGCGTGAGCGTGAATGTCCGAGCGTGAGCGTCAGAGCGTGAGTGTGATCGTCAGAGCGTGAGCGTCCGAGCGTGAGCGTCAGAGTGTGAGCGTCAGAGCGTGAGCGTCCGAGCATGAGCATGTGAGCGTCAGCGTCAGAGCGTGAGCGTCAGTGCGTGAGCAAGAGCATCAGAGCATGAGCGTGAGCGTCAGTGCGTGAGCGTGAGCGTCAGAGCATGAGCGTGAGCGTCAGTGCGTGAGCGTCCGAGCGTGAGCGTCAGTGCGTGAGCGTGAGCGTCAGAGCGTGAGCGTCCGAGCGTGAGCGTCCGAGCGTGAGCGTCTGAGGGTGAGTGTCAGAGCGTCCGAGCGTGAGCGTGAGTGTCAGAGCGTGAGCGTCCGAGCGTCAGTGCGTGAGCGTGAGCGTCAGTGCATGAGCGTCAGAGCGTGAGCGTCTGAGCGTGAGCGTCCGAGCGTGTGCGTCAGAGCGTGAGCGTGAGCGTCCGAGCGTGAGTGTGAGCGTTCGAGCGTGAGCGTCAGAGCGTGAGCGTGAGCGTCAGAGCGTGAGTGTCAGAGTGTGAGCATCAGAGCATGAGTGTGAGCGTCAGAGCGTGAACGTCCAAGCCTGAGCGTCAGAGCGTGAGCGTCAGAGCGTGAGCGTGAGAGTCAGAGCGTGAGCATCCGAGCGTGAGCATGTGAGCGTCAGAGCGTGAGCGTCAGAGCGTGAGAGTCCGAGCGTGAGCGTCAGAGCGTGAGCGTCAGAGCGTCCGAGCGTGAGCGTCAGAGCGTGAGCGTCAGAGCGTGAGAATGAGCGTGAGAGCATGAGCGTCCGAGCGTGAGCGTCCGAGCGTGAGCGTCAGAGCGTGAGCATCAGAGCGTGAGCGAGAGCGTGAGCGTCCAAGCGTTAGCGTCCAAGCGTGACCGTTAGCATCAGAGCGTAAGCGTCCAAGCGTGAGCGTCTGAGCGTCAGAGCGTGAGCGTCAGAGCGTGAGCGTCAGTGTGTGAGCGTGAGCGTCAGAGCGTGAGCGTGAGCGTCAATGCGTGAGCGTGAGCGTCAGAGCGTGAGCGTGAGCGTCAGTGCGTGAGCATCCGAGCGTAAGCGTCCGAGCGTGAGCGTGAGCGTCTGAGCGTGAGCGTCCGAGTGTGAGCGTCCTAGCGTGAGCGTCAGAGCGTGAGCGTCAGAGCGTGAGCGTGAGCGTCCGAGCGTGAGCGTCAGAGCGTGATCGTCAGAGCGTGAGCGTCAGAGCGTGAGCGTCAGAGCGTGAGTGTGAGCGTGAGAGCGTGAGCGTCCGAGCGTGAGTGTCAGAGCGTGAGCGTCCGAGCGTGAGCGTCAGAGCGTGAGCGAGAGCGTGAGCGTCAGTGCGTGAGCATGAGCGTCCGAGCGTTAGCGCCCAATCGTGAGCGTGAGCGTCCGAGCGTGAGTGTCAGAGCGTGAGCGTCCGAGCGTGAGCGTCAGAGTGTGTGCGAGAGCGTGAGCGTCAGTGCGTGAGCGTCAGAGCGTGAGAATCTGTGCGTGAGCATGAGCGTCCGAGCGTTAGCGTCAGTGCATGAGCATGAGCGTCCGAGCGTTAGCGTCCAAGCGTGAGCGTGAGCGTCCGAGCGTGAGTGTCAGAGCGTGAGCGTCCGAGCGTGAGCGTCAGAGCGTGTGCGAGAGCGTGAGCGTCAGTGCGTGAGCGTCAGAGCGTGAGCGTGTGCGTGAGCATGAGCGTCCGAGCGTTAGCGTCCAAGCGTGAGCGTGAGCATCAGAGCGTAAGCTTCCGAGCGTGAGCGTCCAAGCGTGAGCGTCAGAGCATGAGCGTCAGAGCGTGAGCGTGAACGTCAGAGCGTGAGCGTCCGAGCGTGAGCGTCAGAGCGTGAGCGTGAGCATCAAAGCGTGAGCGTCAGAGCGTGAGCGTCTGAGCGTCAGAGCGTGAGCGTCAGTGCGTGAGCGTGAGCGTCAAAGCGTGAGCGTGAGCGTCAATGCGTGAGCGTGAGCGTCAGAGCGTGAGCGTCAGAGCGTGAGCGCCAGTGCGTGAGCGTCCGAGCGTAAGCGTCCGAGCGTGAGCGTGAGCGTCCGAGCGTGAGCGTCCGAGTGTGAGCGTCCGAGCGTGAGCGTCAGAGTGTGAGCGCCAGAGCGTGGGCGTGAGCATCCGAGCGTGAGCGTCAGAGCGTGAGTGTGAGCGTCAGAGCGTGAGCGTCCTAGAATGAGCGTCAGAGCGTGAGTGTGAGCGTCAGAGCGTGAGCGTGAGAGAGTGAGCGTGAGCGTCAGTGCGTGAGCGTCTGAGCGTAAGCGTAAGAGCGTGAGCGTCTGAGCGTGAGCGTCCGACTGTGAGCGTCCGAGCGTGAGCGTCAGAGCGTGAGCGTCAGAGCGTGAGCGTCTGAGCGTGAGCGTCTGAGCGTCAGAGCGTGAGCGTCCGAGCGTGAGCGTCAGTGCGTGAGCTTGAGCGTCAAAGCGTGAGCGTGAGCGTCAATGCGTGAGCGTCAGAGCGTGAGCGTGAGCGTCAGTGCGTGAGCGTGAGCGTCCGAGTGTGAGCGTCCGAGCGTGAGCGTCCGAGTGTGAGCGTCCGAGCGTGAGCGCCAGAGCGTGGGCGCCAGAGCGTGGGCGTGAGCATCCGAGCGTGAGCGTCAGAGCGTGAGTGTGAGCATCAGAGCGTGAGCGTCCTAGAATGAGCGTCAGAGCGTGAGTGTGAGCGTCAGAGCGTGAGCGTCCGAGCGTGAGCGTCAGAGCGTGAGCGTGAGCGTCAGTGCGTGAGCGTCCGAGCGTAAGCGTCCGAGCGTGAGCGTCTGAGCGTGAGCGTCTGAGCGTGAGCGTCCGAGTGTGAGCGTCCGAGCGTGAGCGTCAGAGCGTGAGCGTCCGAGCGTGGGCGTGAGCGTCAGAGCGTGAGCGTCAGAGCGTGAGTGGGAGCGTGAGAGCGTGAGCGTCCGAGCGTAAGTGTCAGAGCGTGAGCGTCCGAGCGTGAGCGTCAGAGCGTGAGCGTCCGAGCGTGAGCGTCAGAGCATGAGCATGAGCGTCAAAGCGTGAGCGTCTGAGCGTCAGAGCGTGAGCGTCAGTGCGTGAGTGTGAGCGTCAGAGCATGAGCGTCAGTACGTGAGCATGAGTGTCCGAGCGTGAGCGTCCGAGCGTGAGCATCTGAGCGTGAGCATCTGAGCGTGAGCGTCCGTGCGTGAGCGTCAGAGCGTGAGTGTCTGAGCGTGGGCGTCCGAGCATGAGCGTCCGAGCGTGAGCATGTGAGCGTCAGAGCGTGAGCGTCAGCGTGGGAGCGTGAGCGTGAGAGCATGAGCGTCAGTGCGTGAGCGTCAGAGCATGAGCGTGAGCGTCAGTGCGTGAGCTTGAGCGTCCGAGCGTGAGTGTGAGCGTCAGTGCGTGAGCGTGAGCGCCAGTGCGTGAGCGTCCGAGCGTAAGCGTCCGAGCGTGAGCGTCCGAGTGTGAGCGTCCGAGTGTGAGCGTCCGAGCGTGAGCGTCAGAGTGTAAGCGCCAGAGCGTGGGCGTGAGCGTCCGAGCGTGAGCGTCAGAGCATGAGTGTGAGCGTCAGAGCGTGAGCGTCCTAGAATGAGCGTCAGAGCGTGAGTGTGAGTGTCAGAGCGTGAGCGTCCTAGAATGAGCGTCAGAGCGTGAGTGTGAGTGTCAGAGCGTGAGCGTCCGAGCGTGAGCGTGAAAGCGTGAGCATGAGCGTCAGTGCGTGAGCGTCCGAGCGTAAGCGTAAGAGCGTGAGCGTCTGAGCGTGAGCGTCCGAGTGTGAGCGTCCGAGCGTGAGCATCAGAGCGTGAGCGTCTGAGCGTCAGAGCGTGAGCGTCCGAGCGTGAGCGTCAGTGCGTGAGCTTGAGCGTCAAAGCGTGAGCGTGAGCGTCAATGCGTGAGCGTCAGAGCGTGAGCGTGAGCGTCAGTGCGTGAGCGTCCGAGCGTAAGCGTCCGAGTGTGAGCGTCCGAGCGTGAGCGTCCGAGTGTGAGCGTCCGAGTGTGAGCGTCCGTGCTTGAGCGCCAGAGCGTGGGCGCCAGAGCGTGGGCGTGAGCATCCGAGCGTGAGCGTCAGAGCGTGAGTGTGAGCGTCAGAGCGTGAGCGTCCTAGAATGAGCGTCAGAGCGTGAGTGTGAGCGTCAGAGTGTGAGCGTCCGAGCGTGAGCGTCAGAGCGTGAGCGTGAGCGTCAGTGCGTGAGCGTCCGAGCGTAAGCGTCCGAGCGTGAGCGTCCGAGTGTGAGCGTCCGAGCGTGAGCGTCAGAGCGTGAGCGTCCAAGCGTGAGCGTCCGAGCGTGGGCGTGAGCGTCAGAGCGTGAGCGTCAGAGCGTGAGTGTGAGCGTGAGAGCGTGAGCGTCCGAGCGTGAGCGTCAGAGCGTGAGCGTCCGAGCGTGAGCGTCAGAGCGTGAGCGTCAGAGCGTGAGCGTCTGAGCGTCAGAGCGTGAGCGTCAGAGCGTGAGCGTGAGCGTCAGAGCGTGAGCGTCAGTACGTGAGCATGAGTGTCCGAGCGTGAGCGTCCGAGTGTGAGCATCTGAGCGTGAGCATCTGAGCGTGAGCGTCCGTGCGTGAGCGTCAGAGCGTGAGTGTCTGAGCGTGAGCGTCCGTGCGTGAGCGTCAGAGCGTGAGTGTCTGAGCGTGGGCGTCCGAGCATGAGCGTCCGAGCGTGAGCATGTGAGCGTCAGAGCGTGAGCGTCAGCGTGAGAGCGTGAGCGTCAGTGCGTGAGCGTGAGCATCAGTGCGTGAGCATGAGCGTGAGAGCGTGAGAGCGTGAGCGTCAGTGCTTGAGCGTCAGAGCATGAGCGTGAGCATCAGTGCGTGAGCGTCCGAGCGTGAGCGTCAGTGCGTGAGCGTGAATGTCCGAGCGTGAGCGTCAGAGCGTGAGTGTGATCGTCAGAGCGTGAGCGTCCGAGCGTGAGCGCCAGAGTGTGAGCGTCAGAGCGTGAGCGTCCGAGCGTGAGCATGTGAGCGTCAGCGTCAGAGTGTGAGCGTCAGTGCGTGAGCGTGAGCGTCAGAGCATGAGCGTGAGCGTCAGTGCGTGAGCGTCAGAGCATGAGCGTGAGCGTCAGTGCGTGAGCGTGAGCGTCCGAGCGTGAGCGTCAGTGCGTGAGCGTGAGCGTCAGAGCGTGAGCGTCGGAACGTGAGCGTCCGAGCGTGAGCGTCTGAGGGTGAGTGTCAGAGCGTCCGAGCGTGAGCGTGAGTGTCAGAGCGTGAGCGTCTGAGCGTCAGTGCGTGAGCGTGAGCGTCAGTGCATGAGCGTCAGAGCGTGAGCGTGAGCGTCTGAGCGTGAGCGTCCGAGCGTGAGCGTCAGAGCGTGAGCGTGAGCGTCCGAGCGTGAGTGTGAGCGTTCGAGCGTGAGCGTCAGAGCGTGAGTGTCAGAGTGTGAGCGTCAGAGCATGAGTGTGAGCGTCAGAGCGTGAACGTCCAAGCCTGAGCGTCAGAGCGTGAGCGTCAGAGCGTGAGCGTGAGAGTCAGAGCGTGAGCATCCGAGCGTGAGCATGTGAGCGTCAGAGCGTGAGCGTCAGAGCGTGAAAGTCCGAGCGTGAGCGTCAGAGCGTGGGCGTCAGAGCGTCCGAGCGTGAGCGTCAGAGCGTGAGTCTGAGCGTGAGAGCATGAGCGTCCGAGCGTGAGTGTCAGAGCGTGAGCGTCCGAGCGTGAGCGTCAGAGCGTGAGCGAGAGCGTGAGCGTCCAAGCGTGAACGTCAGAGCGTGAGCGTCCGAGCGTGAGCGTCAGAGCGTGAGCGTGAGCTTCAAAGCGTGAGCGTCAGAGCGTGAGCGTCTGAGCGTCAGAGCGTGAGCGTCTGAGCGTCAGAGCGTGAGCGTCAGAGTGTGAGCGTCAGTGCGTGAGCGTGAGCGTCAGAGCGTGAGCGTGAGCGTGAATAATAATAATAATAATAATAATAATAGTTTATTTTTATAGCGCCAACATATTCCGCAGCACTTTACAAATTTTAGGGGGGACTTATACAGACAATACAGAATAAGCATATCTCATATCGAACGGAGTGAGGGCCCTGCTCGCGAGCTTACAGTCTATGAGGAAGTGGGGGAGACACAAAAGGTAAAAAGTACATGAGCGTGAGCGTCAGTGCGTGAGCGTGAGCGTCCGAGCGTGAGCGTCAGTGCGTGAGCGTGAGCGTCGGAACGTGAGCGTCCGAGCGTGAGCGTCTGAGGGTGAGTGTCAGAGCGTCCGAGCGTGAGCGTGAGTGTCAGAGCGTGAGCGTCTGAGCGTCAGTGCGTGAGCGTGAGCGTCAGTGCATGAGCGTCAGAGCGTGAGCGTGAGCGTCTGAGCGTGAGCGTCCGAGCGTGAGCGTCAGAGCGTGAGCGTGAGCGTCCGAGCGTGAGTGTGAGCGTTCGAGCGTGAGCGTCAGAGCGTGAGTGTCAGAGTGTGAGCGTCAGAGCATGAGTGTGAGCGTCAGAGCGTGAACGTCCAAGCCTGAGCGTCAGAGCGTGAGCGTCAGAGCGTGAGCGTGAGAGTCAGAGCGTGAGCATCCGAGCGTGAGCATGTGAGCGTCAGAGCGTGAGCGTCAGAGCGTGAAAGTCCGAGCGTGAGCGTCAGAGCGTGGGCGTCCGAGCGTGAGCGTCAGAGCGTGAGTCTGAGCGTGAGAGCATGAGCGTCCGAGCGTGAGTGTCAGAGCGTGAGCGTCCGAGCGTGAGCGTCAGAGCGTGAGCGAGAGCGTGAGCGTCCAAGCGTGAACGTCAGAGCGTGAGCGTCCGAGCGTGAGCGTCAGAGCGTGAGCGTGAGCTTCAAAGCGTGAGCGTCAGAGCGTGAGCGTCTGAGCGTCAGAGCGTGAGCGTCTGAGCGTCAGAGCGTGAGCGTCAGAGTGTGAGCGTCAGTGCGTGAGCGTGAGCGTCAGAGCGTGAGCGTGAGCGTGAATAATAATAATAATAATAATAATAATAGTTTATTTTTATAGCGCCAACATATTCCGCAGCACTTTACAAATTTTAGGGGGGACTTATACAGACAATACAGAATAAGCATATCTCATATCGAACGGAGTGAGGGCCCTGCTCGCGAGCTTACAGTCTATGAGGAAGTGGGGGAGACACAAAAGGTAAAAAGTACATATATTGTATAATGCAGCCTTGATATACTGAATAGGATAAATAATAATACATGGACTGGTCGCCAGCCAGTGAATGCGTGAGCGTGAGCGTCAGAGCGTGAGCGTGAGCGTCAGTGCGTGAGCGTCCGAGCGTAAGCGTTCGAGCGTGAGCGTGAGCGTCTGAGCGTGAGCGTCCGAGTGTGAGCGTCCGAGTGTGAGCGTCCGAGCGTGAGCGTCAGAGCGTGAGCGTGAGCGTCAGAGCGTGATCGTCAGAGCGTGAGCGTCAGAGCGTGAGCGTCCGAGCGTGAGCGTCAGAGCGTGAGCGTCAGAGCGTGAGCGTCAGAGCGTGATCGTCAGAGCGTGAGCGTCAGAGCATGAGCGTCCGAGCGTGAGTGTCAGAGCGTGAGCGTCCGACCGTGAGCGAGAGCGTGAGCGTCAGTGCGTGAGCGTCAGAGCGTGAGCGTCAGTGCGTGAGCATGAGCGTCCGAGCGTTAGCGTCAGTGCGTGAGCATGAGCGTCCGAGCGTTAGCGCCCAATCGTGAGCGTGAGCGTCCGAGCGTGAGTGTCAGAGCGTGAGCGTCCGAGCGTAAGCGTCAGAGCGTGTGCGAGAGCGTGAGCGTCAGTGCGTGAGCGTCAGAGCGTGAGCGTCTGTGCGTGAGCATGAGCGTCCGAGCGTTAGCGTCAGTGCATGAGCATGAGCGTCCGAGCGTTAGCGTCCAAGCGTAAGCGTGAGCGTCCGAGTGTGAGTGTCAGAGCGTGAGCGTCAGTGCGTGAGCGTCAGAGCGTGGGCGTCAGAGCGTCCGAGCGTGAGCGTCAGAGCGTGAGTCTGAGCGTGAGAGCATGAGCGTCCGAGCGTGAGTGTCAGAGCGTGAGCGTCCGAGCGTGAGCGTCAGAGCGTGAGCGAGAGCGTGAGCGTCCAAGCGTGAACGTCAGAGCGTGAGCGTCCGAGCGTGAGCGTCAGAGCGTGAGCGTGAGCTTCAAAGCGTGAGCGTCAGAGCGTGAGCGTCTGAGCGTCAGAGCGTGAGCGTCTGAGCGTCAGAGCGTGAGCGTCAGAGTGTGAGCGTCAGTGCGTGAGCGTGAGCGTCAGAGCGTGAGCGTGAATAATAATAATAATAATAATAATAATAGTTTATTTTTATAGCGCCAACATATTCCGCAGCACTTTACAAATTTTAGGGGGGACTTATACAGACAATACAGAATAAGCATATCTCATATCGAACGGAGTGAGGGCCCTGCTCGCGAGCTTACAGTCTATGAGGAAGTGGGGGAGACACAAAAGGTAAAAAGTACATGAGCGTGAGCGTCAGTGCGTGAGCGTGAGCGTCCGAGCGTGAGCGTCAGTGCGTGAGCGTGAGCGTCAGAGCGTGAGCGTCGGAACGTGAGCGTCCGAGCGTGAGCGTCTGAGGGTGAGTGTCAGAGCGTCCGAGCGTGAGCGTGAGTGTCAGAGCGTGAGCGTCTGAGCGTCAGTGCGTGAGCGTGAGCGTCAGTGCATGAGCGTCAGAGCGTGAGCGTGAGCGTCTGAGCGTGAGCGTCCGAGCGTGAGCGTCAGAGCGTGAGCGTGAGCGTCCGAGCGTGAGTGTGAGCGTTCGAGCGTGAGCGTCAGAGCGTGAGTGTCAGAGTGTGAGCGTCAGAGCATGAGTGTGAGCGTCAGAGCGTGAACGTCCAAGCCTGAGCGTCAGAGCGTGAGCGTCAGAGCGTGAGCGTGAGAGTCAGAGCGTGAGCATCCGAGCGTGAGCATGTGAGCGTCAGAGCGTGAGCGTCAGAGCGTGAAAGTCCGAGCGTGAGCGTCAGAGCGTGGGCGTCAGAGCGTCCGAGCGTGAGCGTCAGAGCGTGAGTCTGAGCGTGAGAGCATGAGCGTCCGAGCGTGAGTGTCAGAGCGTGAGCGTCCGAGCGTGAGCGTCAGAGCGTGAGCGAGAGCGTGAGCGTCCAAGCGTGAACGTCAGAGCGTGAGCGTCCGAGCGTGAGCGTCAGAGCGTGAGCGTGAGCTTCAAAGCGTGAGCGTCAGAGCGTGAGCGTCTGAGCGTCAGAGCGTGAGCGTCTGAGCGTCAGAGCGTGAGCGTCAGAGTGTGAGCGTCAGTGCGTGAGCGTGAGCGTCAGAGCGTGAGCGTGAGCGTGAATAATAATAATAATAATAATAATAATAGTTTATTTTTATAGCGCCAACATATTCCGCAGCACTTTACAAATTTTAGGGGGGACTTATACAGACAATACAGAATAAGCATATCTCATATCGAACGGAGTGAGGGCCCTGCTCGCGAGCTTACAGTCTATGAGGAAGTGGGGGAGACACAAAAGGTAAAAAGTACATATATTGTATAATGCAGCCTTGATATACTGAATAGGATAAATAATAATACATGGACTGGTCGCCAGCCAGTGAATGCGTGAGCGTGAGCGTCAGAGCGTGAGCGTGAGCGTCAGTGCGTGAGCGTCCGAGCGTAAGCGTTCGAGCGTGAGCGTGAGCGTCTGAGCGTGAGCGTCCGAGTGTGAGCGTCCGAGTGTGAGCGTCCGAGCGTGAGCGTCAGAGCGTGAGCGTGAGCGTCAGAGCGTGATCGTCAGAGCGTGAGCGTCAGAGCGTGAGCGTCCGAGCGTGAGTGTCAGAGCGTGAGCGTCAGAGCGTGATCGTCAGAGCGTGAGCGTCAGAGCATGAGCGTCCGAGCGTGAGTGTCAGAGCGTGAGCGTCCGACCGTGAGCGAGAGCGTGAGCGTCAGTGCGTGAGCGTCAGAGCGTGAGCGTCAGTGCGTGAGCATGAGCGTCCGAGCGTTAGCGTCAGTGCGTGAGCATGAGCGTCCGAGCGTTAGCGCCCAATCGTGAGCGTGAGCGTCCGAGCTTGAGTGTCAGAGCGTGAGCGTCCGAGCGTAAGCGTCAGAGCGTGTGCGAGAGCGTGAGCGTCAGTGCGTGAGCGTCAGAGCGTGAGCGTCTGTGCGTGAGCATGAGCGTCCGAGCGTTAGCGTCAGTGCATGAGCATGAGCGTCCGAGCGTTAGCGTCCAAGCGTAAGCGTGAGCGTCCGAGTGTGAGTGTCAGAGCGTGAGCGTCAGTGCGTGAGCGTCAGAGCGTGAGCGTCTGTGCGTGAGCATGAGTGTCCGAGCGTTAGCGTCCAAGCGTGAGCGTGAGCATCAGAGCATAAGCGTCCGAGCGTGAGCGTCCAAGCGTGAGCGTCAGAGCGTGAGCGTGAACGTCAGAGCGTGAGCGTCCGAGCGTGAGCGTCAGAGCGTGAGCTTCAAAGCGTGAGCGTCAGAGCGTGAGCGTCTGAGCGTCAGAGCGTGAGCGTCAGTGCGTGAGCGTCAAAGCGTGAGCGTGAGCGTCAATGCGTGAGCATGAGCGTCAGAGCGTGAGCGTGAGCGCCAGTGCGTGAGCGTGAGTGTCCGAGCGTAAGCGTCCGAGCGTGAGCATCCGAGCGTGAGTGTCCGAGTGTGAGCGTCCGAGTGTGAGCGTCCGAGCGTGAGCGTCAGAGTGTGAGCGCCAGAGTGTGGGCGTGAGCGTCCGAGCGTGAGCGTCAGAGCGTGAGTGTGAGCGTCAGAGCGTGAGCGTCCTAGAATGAGCGTCAGAGCGTGAGTGTGAGCGTCAGAGCGTGAGCGTCCGAGCGTGAGCGTCAGAGCGTGAGCGTGAGCGTCAGTGCGTGAGCGTCCGAGCGTAAGCGTAAGAGCGTGAGCGTGAGCGTCTGAGCGTGAGCGTCCGAGCGTGAGCGTCCGAGCGTGAGCGTCTGAGCGTCAGAGCGTGAGCGTCCGAGCGTGAGCGTCAGTGCGTGAGCTTGAGCGTCAAAGCGTGAGCGTGAGCGTCAATGCGTGAGCGTCAGAGCGTGAGCGTGAGCGTCAGTGCGTGAGCGTGAGCGTCCGAGCGTAAGCGTCCGAGTGTGAGCGTCCGAGCGTGAGCGTCCGAGTGTGAGCGTCCGAGTGTGAGCGTCCGAGCGTGAGCGCCAGAGCGTGGGCGCCAGAGCGTGGGCGTCAGCGTCTGAGCGTGAGCGTCAGAGCGTGAGTGTGAGCGTCCAAGCGTGAGCGTGAGCATCAGAGCGTAAGCGTCTGAGCGTGAGCGTCCAAGCGTGAGCGTCAGAGCGTGAGCGTGAACGTCAGAGCGTGAGCGTCCGAGCGTGAGCGTCAGAGCGTGAGCTTCAAAGCGTGAGCGTCAGAGCGTGAGCGTCTGAGCGTCAGAGCGTGAGCGTCAGTGCGTGAGCGTCAAAGCGTGAGCGTGAGCGTCAATGCGTGAGCGTGAGCGTCAGAGCGTGAGCGTGAGCGCCAGTGCGTGAGCGTCCGAGCGTAAGCGTCCGAGCGTGAGCGTCCGAGCGTGAGTGTCCGAGTGTGAGCGTCCGAGTGTGAGCGTCCGAGCGTGAGCGTCAGAGTGTGAGCGCCAGAGCGTGGGCGTGAGCGTCCGAGCGTGAGCGTCAGAGCGGGAGTGTGAGCGTCAGAGCGTGAGCGTCCTAGAATGAGCGTCAGAGCGTGAGTGTGAGCGTCAGAGCGTGAGCGTCCGAGCGTGAGCGTCAGAGCGTGAGCGTGAGCGTCAGTGCGTGAGCGTCCGAGCGAAAGCGTAAGAGCGTGAGCGTGAGCGTCTGAGCGTGAGCGTCCGAGTGTGAGCGTCCGAGCGTGAGCGTCCGAGCGTGAGCGTCTGAGCGTCAGAGCGTGAGCGTCCGAGCGTGAGCGTCAGTGCGTGAGCTTGAGCGTCAAAGCGTGAGCGTGAGCGTGAGCGTCAATGCGTGAGCGTCAGAGCGTGAGCGTGAGCGTCAGTGCGTGAGCGTGAGCGTCCGAGCGTAAGCGTCCGAGTGTGAGCGTCCGAGCGTGAGCGTCCGAGTGTGAGCGTCCGAGTGTGAGAGTCCGAGCGTGAGCGCCAGAGCGTGGGCGCCAGAGCGTGGGCGTCAGCGTCCGAGCGTGAGCGTCAGAGCGTGAGTGTGAGCGTCAGAGCGTGAGCGTCCTAGAATGAGCGTCAGAGCGTGAGTGTGAGCGTCAGAGCGTGAGCGTCCGAGCGTGAGCGTCAGAGCGTGAGCGTCAGTGCGTGAGCGTCCGAGCGTGAGCGTGAGCGTCTGAGCGTGAGCGTCCGAGTGTGAGCGTCCGAGCGTGAGCGTCAGAGCGTGAGCGTCCGAGCGTGGGCGTGTGCGTCAGAGCGTGAGCGTCAGAGCGTGAGCGTCAGAGCGTGAGTGTGAGCGTGAGAGCGTGAGCGTCCGAGCGTGAGTGTCAGATCGTGAGCGTCCGAGCGTGAGCGTCAGAGCGTGAGCGAGAGCGTGAGCGTCAGTGCGTGAGCGTCAGAGCGTGAGCGTCAGTGCGTGAGCATGAGCGTCCGAGCGTTAGCGTCCAAGCATGAGCGTGAGCGTCCGAGCGTGAGTGTCAGAGCGTGAGCGTCAGAGCGTGATCGCGAGCGTGAGCGTCAGTGCGTGAGCGTCAGAGCGTGAGCGTCAGTGCGTGAGCATGAGCGTCCGAGCGTTAGCGTCCAAGCGTGAGCGTGAGCATCAGAGCGTAAGCGTCCGAGCGTGAGCGTCCAAGCGTGAGCGTCAGAGCGTGAGCGTCAGAGCGTGAGCGTCAACGTCAGAGCGTGAGCGTCCGAGTGTGAGCGTCAGAGCGTGAGCGTCAAAGCGTGAGCGTCAGAGCGTCTGAGCGTCAGAGCGTGAGCGTCAGAGCGTGAGAGTCTGAGTGTCAGAGCGTGAGCGTCAGTGCATGAGCGTGAGCGTCAGAGCCTGAGCGTGAGCGTCAATGCGTGAGCGTGAGCGTCAGAGCGTGAGCGTCAGTGCGTGAGCGTGAGCGTCCGAGAGTAAGCGTTCGAGCGTGAGCGTCTGAGCGTGAGCGTCCGAGTGTGAGCGTCCGAGCGTGAGCGTCAGAGCGTGGGCGTGAGCGTCCGAGCGTGAGCGTCAGAGCGTGAGTGTGAGCGTCAGAGCGTGAGCGTCCGAGAATGAGCGTCAGAGCATGAGTGTGAGCGTCAGAGCGTGGGCGTGAGCGTCCGAGCGTGAGCGTCAGAGCGTGAGTGTGAGCGTCAGAGCGTGAGCGTCCGAGAATGAGCGTCAGAGCGTGAGTGTGAGCGTCAGAGCGTGAGCGTCCGAGCGTGAGCGTCAGAGCGTGGGCGTCAGAGCTTGAGCGTCAGAGTGTGAGCGTCAGCGTGAGCGTCAGAGCGTGAGCGTCAAAGCTTGAGCGAGAGTGTGAGCGTCAGTGCGTGAGCGTGAGCGTCAGAGCGTGAGCGTGGGCGTCAGTGCGTGAACTTGAGTGTCCGAGCGTGAGCGTCCGAGCATGAGCGTCAGAGTGTAAGCGTCAGAGCGTGAGCGTCCAAACGTGAGCGTCAGAGCGTGAGCGTCAGAGCGTGATCGTGAGCGTCAGAGCGTGAGCGTCCGAGCGTGAGCGTCAGAGCATGAGCATGAGCATCAAAGCGTGAGCATCAGAGCTTGAGCGTCTGAGCGTCAGAGCGTGAGCGTCAGTGCGTGAGCGTGAGCGTCAGAGCGTGAGCGTCAGTGCGTGAGCGTGAGCGTCCGAGCGTAAGCGTCCGAGCGTGAGCTTCCGAGCGTGAGCGTCCGAGTGTGAGCGTCCGAGTGTGAGCATCAGAGCGTGAGCGTCCGAGCGTGAGCGTCAGAGTGTGGGCGTGAGCGTCCGAGCGTGAGCGTCAGAGCGTGAGTGTGAGCGTCAGAGCGTGAGCGTCCGAGCGTGAGCGTCAGAGCGTGAGTGTGAGCGTCAGAGCGTGAACGTCCGAGCGTGAGCGTCAGAGCGTGAGCATCAGAGCGTGAGAAAGAGCGTGAGCGTCAGTGCGTGAGCGTGTGTCAGAGCGTGAGCGTGGGCGTCAGTGCGTGAGCTTGAGCGTCCGAGCGTGAGCGTCCGAGCGTGAGCTTCAGAGCGTAAGCGTCCGAGCGTGAGCGTCCAAGCGTGAGCGTCAGAGCGTGAGCGTCAGAGCGTGATCGTGAGCGTCAGAGCGTGAGCGTCAGAGCGTGAGCATGAGCGTCAAAGCGTGAGCGTCTGAGCGTCAGAGCGTGAGCGTCAGTGCGTGAGTGTGAGCGTCAGAGCGTGAGCGTCAGTACGTGAGCATGAGTGTCCGAGCGTAAGCGTCAGAGCGTGAGCGTCTGAAGGTGAGCATCAGAGCGTGAGTGTCTGAGCGTGAGCGTGTGAGTGTCAGAGCATGAGCGTCAGAGCGTGAGCGTCAGAGCGTGAGCGTCTGAGGGTGAGTGTCTGAGCGTGAGCGTCTGAGCGTGAGCGTGTGAGCATGAGCGTCCGAGCGCGAGCGTCCAAGCGGGAGCGTCAGAGCGTGAACGTTGAGTGTGAGAGCGTGAGCTTCCGAGCGTGAGCATCAGAGCGTGAGCGTCAGTGCGTGAGCGTCAGAGCTTGAGCGTCAGTGCGTGAGCGTTAGCGTCCGAGCGTAAGCGTTCGAGCGTGAGCGTCAGCGTGAGCGTCCGAGTGTGAGCGTCCGAGCGTGAGCGTCAGAGCGTGAGCGTCAGAGCGTGGGCGTGAGCGTCCGAGCGTGAGCGTCAGAGCATGAGTGTGAGCGTCAGAGCGTGAGCGTCCTAGAATGAGCGTCAGAGCGTGAGTGTGAGTGTCAGAGCGTGAGCGTCAGAGCGTGAGCATCAGAGCGTGAGAAAGAGCGTGAGCGTCAGTGCGTGAGCGTGTTTCAGAGCGTGAGCGTGGGCGTCAGTGCGTGAGCTTGAGCGTCCGAGCGTGAGCGTCCGAGCGTGAGCTTCAGAGCGTAAGCGTCCGAGCGTGAGCGTCCAAGCGTGAGCGTCAGAGCGTGAGCGTCAGAGCGTGATCGTGAGCGTCAGAGCGTGAGCATGAGCGTCAAAGCGTGAGCGTCTGAGCGTCAGAGCGTGAGCGGCAGAGCGTGAGCGTCAGTGCGTGAGTGTGAGCGTCAGAGCGTGAGCGTCAGTACGTGAGCATGAGTGTCCGAGCGTAAGCGTCAGAGCGTGAGCGTCTGAAGGTGAGCATCAGAGCGTGAGTGTCTGAGCGTGAGCGTGTGAGCGTCAGAGCATGAGCGTCAGAGCGTGAGCGTCAGAGCGTGAGCGTCTGAGGGTGAGTGTCTGAGCGTGAGCGTCTGAGCGTGAGCGTGTGAGCATGAGCGTCCGAGCGCGAGCGTCCAAGCGGGAGCGTCAGAGCGTGAACGTGAGTGTGAGAGCGTGAGCTTCCGAGCGTGAGCATCAGAGCGTGAGCGTCAGTGCGTGAGCGTTAGCGTCCGAGCGTGAGCGTCCGAGCGTGAGCGTCAGAGCGTGAGCGTCCGAGCATGAGCGTCAGAGCGTGAGCGTCAGAGCGTGAGCGTGAGCGTCTGAGCATAAGCGTCAGAGTCAGTGCGTGAGCGTCAGAGCGTGAGCGTCAGAGCGTGAGCGTCAGTGCGTGAGTGTGAGCGTCCGAGCGTGAGCGTCAGAGCGTGGGCATGAGCGTCCGAGCGTGAGCGTCAGAGCGTGAGTGTGAGCGTCAGAGCGTGAGCGTCCGAGAATGAGCGTAAGAGCGTGAGTGTGAGCGTCAGAGCGTGAGCGTCCGAGCGTGAGCGTCAGAGCGTGAGTGTGAGCGTCAGAGCGTGAGCGTCCGAGCGTGAGCGTCAGAGCATGGGCGTCAGAGCTTGAGAGTCAGAGTGTGAGCGTCAGCGTGAGCGTCAGAGCGTTAGCGTCAAAGCTTGAGCGAGAGTGTGAGCGTCAGTGCGTGAGCGTCAGTGCGTGAGCGTGAGCGTCCGAGCGTAAGCGTTCGAGCGTGAGCGTCTGAGCGTGAGCGTCCGAGTGTGAGCGTCCGAGCGTGAGCGTCAGAGCGTGAGCGTGAGCGTCCGAGCGTGAGCGTCAGAGCGTGAGTGTGAGCGTCAGAGCGTGAGCGTCCGAGAATGAGCGTCAGAGCGTGAGTGTGAGCGTCAGAGCGTGAGCGTCCGAGCGTGAGCGTCAGAGCGTGGGCGTCAGAGCTTGAGCGTCAGAGTGTGAGCGTCAGCGTAAGCGTCAGAGCGTGAGCGTCAAAGCTTGAGCGAGAGTGTGAGCGTCAGAGCGTGAGCGTGGGCGTCAGTGCGTGAACTTGAGTGTCCGAGCGTGAGCGTCCGAGCATGAGCGTCAGAGTGTAAGCGTCAGAGCGTGAGCGTCCAAACGTGAGCGTCAGAGCGTGAGCGTCAGAGCGTGATCGTGAGCGTCAGAGCGTGAGCGTCCGAGCGTGAGCGTCAGAGCATGAGCATGAGCATCAAAGCGTGAGCATCAGAGCTTGAGCGTCTGAGCGTCAGAGCGTGAGCGTGAGCGTCCGAGCGTGAGCGTCAGAGCGTGAGTGTGAGCGTCAGAGCGTGAGCGTCCGAGCGTGAGCGTCAGAGCGTGAGTGTGAGCGTCAGAGCGTGAGCGTCAGAGCGTGAGTATGAGCGTGAGAGCGTGAGCGTCCGAGCGTGAGTGTCAGATCGTGAGCGTCCGAGCGTGAGCGTCAGAGCGTGAGCGAGAGCGTGAGCGTCAGTGCGTGAGCGTCAGAGCGTGAGCGTCAGTACGTGAGCATGAGCGTCCGAGCGTTAGCGTCCAAGCATGAGCGTGAGCGTCCGAGCGTGAGTGTCAGAGCGTGAGCGTCAGAGCGTGATCGCGAGCGTGAGCGTCAGTGCGTGAGCGTCAGAGCGTGAGCGTCAGTGCGTGAGCATGAGCGTCCGAGCGTTAGCGTCCAAGCGTGAGCGTGAGCATCAGAGCGTAAGCGTCCGAGCGTGAGCGTCCAAGCGTGAGCGTCAGAGCGTGAGCGTCAGAGCGTGAGCGTCAACGTCAGAGCGTGAGCGTCCGAGTGTGAGCGTCAGAGCGTGAGCGTCAAAGCGTGAGCGTCAGAGCGTCTGAGTGTCAGAGCGTGAGAGTCTGAGTGTCAGAGCGTGAGCGTCAGTGCATGAGCGTGAGCGTCAGAGCCTGAGCGTGAGCGTCAATGCGTGAGCGTGAGCGTCAGAGCGTGAGCGTGAGCATCAGTGCGTGAGCGTGAGCGTCCGAGAGTAAGCGTTCGAGCGTGAGCGTCTGAGCGTGAGCGTCCGAGTGTGAGCGTCCGAGCGTGAGCGTCAGAGCGTGAGCGTCAGAGCGTGGGCGTGAGCGTCCGAGCGTGAGCGTCAGAGCGTGAGTGTGAGCGTCAGAGCGTGAGTGTCCGAGAATGAGCGTCAGAGCGTGAGTGTGAGCGTCAGAGCGTGAGCGTCCGAGCGTGAGCGTCAGAGCGTGGGCGTCAGAGCTTGAGCGTCCGAGCGTGAGCGTCAGCGTGAGCGTCAGAGCGTGAGCGTCAAAGCTTGAGCGAGAGTGTGAGCGTCAGTGCGTGAGCGTGAGCGTCAGAGCGTGAGCGTGGGCGTCAGTGCGTGAACTTGAGTGTCCGAGCGTGAGCGTCCGAGCATGAGCGTCAGAGTGTAAGCGTCAGAGCGTGAGCGTCCAAACGTGAGCGTCAGAGCGTGAGCGTCAGAGCGTGATTGTGAGCGTCAGAGCGTGAGCGTCCGAGCGTGAGCGTCAGAGCATGAGCATGAGCATCAAAGCGTGAGCATCAGAGCTTGAGCGTCTGAGCGTCAGAGCGTGAGCGTGAGCGTCCGAGCGTGAGCGTCAGAGCGTGAGTGTGAGCGTCAGAGCGTGACCGTCCGAGCGTGAGCGTCAGAGCGTGAGTGTGAGCGTCAGAGCGTGAGCGTCCGAGCGTGAGCGTGAGAGCGTGAGCATCAGAGCGTGAGAAAGAGCGTGAGCGTCAGTGCGTGAGCGTGTGTCAGAGCGTGAGCGTGGGCGTCAATGCGTGAGCTTGAGCGTCCGAGCGTGAGCGTCAGAGCGTGGGCGTGAGCGTCCGAGCGTGAGCGTCAGAGCGTGAGTGTGAGCGTCAGAGCGTGAGCGTCCGAGCGTGAGCGTCAGAGCGTGAGTGTGAGCGTCAGAGCGTGAGCGTCCGAGCGTGAGCGTCAGAGCGTGAGCATCAGAGCGTGAGAAAGAGCGTGAGCGTCAGTGCGTAAGCGTGTGTCAGAGCGTGAGCGTGGGCGTCAGTGCGTGAGCTTGAGCGTCCGAGCGTGAGCGTCAGAGCGTGAGTGTGAGCGTCAGAGTGTGAGCGTCCGAGCGTGAGCGTCAGAGCGTGAGCATCAGAGCGTGAGAAAGAGCGTGAGCGTCAGTGCGTGAGCGTGTGTCAGAGCGTGAGCGTGGGCGTCAGTGCGTGAGCTTGAGCGTCCGAGCGTGAGCGTCCGAGCGTGAGCTTCAGAGCGTAAGCGTCCGAGCGTGAGCGTCCAAGCGTGAGCGTCAGAGCGTGAGCGTCAGAGCGTGATCGTGAGCGTCAGAGCGTGAGCGTCAGAGCGTGAGCATGAGCGTCAAAGCGTGAGCGTCTGAGCGTCAGAGCGTGAGCGTCAGAGCGTGAGCGTCAGTGCGTGAGTGTGAGCGTCAGAGCGTGAGCGTCAGTACGTGAGCATGAGTGTCCGAGCATAAGCGTCAGAGCGTGAGCGTCTGAAGGTGAGCATCAGAGCGTGAGTGTCTGAGCGTGAGCGTGTGAGCGTCAGAGCATGAGTGTCAGAGCGTGAGCGTCTGAGGGTGAGTGTCTGAGCGTGAGCGTCTGAGCGTGAGCGTGTGAGCATGAGCGTCCGAGCGCGAGCGTCCAAGCGGGAGCGTCAGAGCGTGAACGTGAGTGTGAGAGCGTGAGCTTCCGAGCGTGAGCATCAGAGCGTGAGCGTCAGTGCGTGAGCGTCAGAGCGTGAGCGTCAGTGCGTGAGCGTTAACGTCCGAGCGTGAGCGTCCGAGCGTGAGCGTCAGAGTGTGAGCGTCCGAGCGTGAGCGTGAGCGTCTGAGCGTAAGCGTCAGAGTCAGTGCGTGAGCGTCAGAGCGTGAGCGTCTGAGCGTAAGCGTCAGAGTCAGTGCGTGAGCGTCAGAGCGTGAGCGTCAGTGCGTGAGCGTGAGCGTCCGAGCGTCAGAGCGTGAGCGTCTGAGGGTGAACGTCCGAGCGTGAGCGTCCGAGCGTGAGCGTCAGTGCGTGAGCGTCAGAGCGTGAGCGTCAGTGCGTGAGCGTGAGCGTCCGAGCGTCAGAGCGTGAGCGTCTGAGGGTGAGCGTCTGAGGGTGAGCGTCAGAACGTGAGCGTCCGAGCGTGAGCGTGAGCGTCTGAGCGTAAGCGTCAGAGTCAGTGCGTGAGCGTCAGAGCGTGAGCGTCTGAGCGTAAGCGTCAGAGTCAGTGCGTGAGCGTCAGAGCGTGAGCGTCAGTGCGTGAGCGTGAGCGTCCGAGCGTCAGAGCGTGAGCGTCTGAGGGTGAACGTCCGAGCGTGAGCGTCCGAGCGTGAGCGTCAGTGCGTGAGCGTCAGAGCGTGAGCGTCAGTGCGTGAGCGTGAGCGTCCGAGCGTCAGAGCGTGAGCGTCTGAGGGTGAGCGTCCTAGCGTGAGCGTTCGAGCGTGAGCGTCTGAGGGTGAGCGTCTGAGGGTGAGCGTCAGAACGTGAGCGTCCGAGCGTGAGCGTCTGAGCGTGAGCGTCTGAGCGTGAGCGTCTGAGGGTGAGCGTCTGAGGGTGTGAGGGTGAGCGTGTGAGGGTGAGCCGCTAACGGCCGCCAACTTGTTCTGAAATCCCGCGTCGCTGATTGGCCGCGGCCTGACCAATCAGCGACGTGGGATTTCCTGGACAGACAGACAGAAAGACAGACAGACAGAAAGACAGACAGACGGGATAAGACAATTATATATATTAGATGGGTTAAGAACTGGCTCAGTGATAGGAAATAAAGGGTGGTTATTAATGGAACACACTCAGACTGGGTCACAGTTAACAGTGGGGTACCACAGGGGTCAGTATTGGGCCCGCTTCTTTTTAACATATTTTTTAATGACCTTGTAGGGGGCATACAGAGTAATATTTCAATATTTGCAGATGACACTAAACTCTGCAGGGTAATCAATACAGAGGAGGACAATTTTAGATTACAGGAGGATCTATGTAAACTAGAAGCTTGGGCTGATAAATGGCAAATGAGCTTTAATGGGGATAAATGTAAGGTAATGCACTTGAGCAGAGGAAATAAACTGTAACTGAAAAAGACCTGGGTGTGTTGGTGGACGACAAGCTCACGTTTAGTGGCCAGTGTCAGGCAGCTGCTGCAAAGGCAAATAAAATAATGGGATGCATTAAAAGAGGCATAGATGCTCATGAGAAGATAATTTTACCTCTATACAAGTCACTAGTGTGACCACACTTAGAATACTGTGTACAGTTCTGGTCTCCGGTGTATAAGAAAGACATAGCTGAACTAGAGAGGGTGCAGAGAAGAGCGACCAAGGTTATTAGGGGACTGGGGGGTCTGCAATACCAAGGCAGGTTATTACACTTGGGGTTATTTACTATGGAAAAACGAAGGCTTAGGGGTAATCTTATTACTATGCACAAGTATATGAGGGGACAGTACAAAGACCTTTCTACTGATCTTTTTACTCTGAGGCCCGAGACGGGGACAAGGGGGCATCTTCTACGTCTGGAGGAAAGGAGGTTTAATCATAATCACAGACGGGGATTCTTTACTGTAAGAGCAGTGAGACTATGGAACTCTCTGCCGCATGATGTTGTAATGAGTGATTTACTACTAAAATTTAAGAAGGGCATGGATGCCTTTCTTGAAAAGTATAATATTACAGGTTATATATACTAGATTCCTTGATAGGGCGTTGATCCAGGGAACTAGTCTGATTGCCGTATGTGGTGTCAGGAAGGAATTGTGGAGCATAGAGTTTGCCACATGGGTTTTTTTTTGCCTTCCTCTGGATCAACATGTTAGGCTATGGGTTGAACTAGATGGACTTAGTCTTCCTTCAACCTTAAAAACTATGTTACTATGTTACTATGTTAATGGTGCTGGCCGCAGCGGCCGGAAGTCCTTACCTGCGGTGCTTGGCTGTCAAGTTGTAGTGGCCACCACTTGTAGCTGCACATCCGCCTCCCATTCAATTGAATAGGAGGCGGATGTGCAGTTACAAGCGGCGGCCACTACAGATGGACGGCCAAGCACCGCAGGTAAGGACTTCCGGCCAGCAGCCGCTGCCACTGGCACCGACAGCAGCTGATCGGCGGGGGTGCTGCATGCGGACCCCGGCCGATCATACATTGATGCCCTATCCTATGGATAGACAATCAATGTCAAAGTAGTGGAAAACTCCTTTAAATAAAATACCCAATTAATTTTCCTGGGTGATTTTTGGAGGGATCTGTTAAAAAGAACAGATATCTTCCAGACAGTGTTAAACTGGATTTAACTATCGCTACTGAATTTTTTTTACATGGATCATATGTCCGTATGGGAGTGTGGTTACCTGAATTGTGCCATTGACCTGCATTTGTCTATGTGTTTGTACCTGTACAGTCCATTGTGCTCAAGGACAGCACATACACATAAAAACACTAGTCTGAACTTAGCCAAACATATTTATGAAAACCTGAAAGAACTCTAGTCTGATGTCAATGATTGAGAACTTTCTTGTTTCAAGCTGTTATCTGGGACTTTTTTTTATTTCTACCATGGGGCTAAACACTTATCAGCAGATAGATGCTAACTACATGCTGTTCTGCTGTGTGCTGACCTCTCCCAGCTTAAAGTGGTCACAGAACTGTTGCTGGCAGCGATTCACTCACTTTCTGTGATGTCATGTCAACAGAGCAATTCCTTCTCTTCTGCTCTGTCGACTTGGTGTCAATGCTGACACCATGTTGAGTGAAAGCTAGCTCCCTGCTGCCTAACTCACAGCAGGCACACTGAATTAATGTGATATACATTGCATGAGCAGTGTAGAGATAAGTTAGGTCTAGGTGCTGGAAATCAGTCACTTGCATAGTTCTGCGTACTGCTCATGCGGCAGGTCATGCTGTGTAAATGACAAGCGTTTCCATGCTGAGTTAAGTAGTGGGGAGCCGGCTGTCAATCAACATGACATTGGCACTAATGCCCTGTTGACAGAGCAGAATGGAAGAGACAGAACTGCTCCATCAAAGTGATGTTACAGGAAGAGGGAGAATCACCACCAGGAGTGGTTCTGAGACCACTGTGAGATTGGCGCACGGCAGAACAAGCATGTAGTTAGCGACTACCTGCTGATAAGTGTTTAGCTCCATAGTAGATAAAATACAGACCGGGGTAACTCCTTTAAATTCACATACAACATATAAATGCATTGCAAATCTCTGCAGGAAAGTGGATACAATTGTATTCAGTCAAATGATTTGTGTGCTAAGCAGCCTGAAGTCTAGACCGATACATTATAGCAAGCTACCAGAAAGATTTGTTCAGCAGCTGTTGATGTATTAAGTTTAGATAGGATTACCTGTTGTGGATAAAGCTCTGTCCACATTAATGTTTGGCCTCTGGTTTATCGGTTATGCATTATGCAAGGAAAAGCTGGCATAGAGGGTGTGATGGATGCCCAACACAGGCATCTGTCTTTCATGGCTATCATGGACTACAATGGTATCAGTTATTTCATTAGCTTTTCAATAACTTTTCATTGTGTATACATTAAATGGATGCTATTCTATGGGTGATGAATGCTGTCATTAGGCATCCATCAAAAGCACCCATCACCTATGGGGTATAGTGACATCTATTTATTGAATACATCTTTTTTAGCAGATGTTGGAAAGAATTAGCAACAGCAATGTACCTATTTTTTTAATACATCTTTTCAGCGTATGTTATAAAGTAGCAACAGTCACCCACAGGCTTTCATGTGAAAAAAAAAACATGCATGTAACATAATTTATTTAACTGGAGTCTGCTGGATAGAATAGCACAATTTACTACACCATTCCATACCTTTTTTGAAACATTATGATATTAGCCTGCCAGATCCCAAAAGAACTCTCTCAATTTTGCCTTTCTGAGGCAGTGAGGGAAATCATATACGAGGGTCGTTATGTGTCCACCAGGATGTGCTTAGAAAAATACTGATCCTGCTGGAGAGCACTGTAATTGCAGCCACGTTGTGGTTACAATGCAAAGTAAAAGAGAGTGTGGACTTGGATAAGCCATTTGACCAGGTCAGATTTAGGAAAACCTGACATAGGCTTTTATTTTTCGAGAGATCTGTAGGATGGTAGTGACCCGCTAGGTCTCAGGCGTATGACTTATTGCAGTTAGTAAAAAATGGCTCCAGCCTGAAACCTTGAGCTCAGCCTAGATGGTAGAGAGGGTAGTAGTCGACTGGTTGGTGCAAATTTTGCCAGTAGCCATACAGCGCTGGGTGGGGCAAGGGGACCCGGCCTACGTAGATCAGGTGGTTAGCCTGATTGAGCGTGTAGTGCCGGCGTCCCTGCCCTCTGCTAGGCAGGGACGCTGTTCCCCTCACTGCTCTGCTCCGTGCCCGGCGTCCCTCTCCCGCTCTGCTGGCAGCGCGCGCTCCTTCCCGGCCACTGTGCTTAGGGCGCGCGCGCGCGCCCTCCCTCCCTCTTAAAGGGGCCGCGCGCGCCGTCCTAAGGAGTCCCCGGCCAATGGCCGGAGGACTTTACCATATATAAGGCACCTCCTCCAAAATGGAGGTGCCCGAGCAATGTTGTTGCACCGTTCTACTCTGCTTCAGCCCTCAGGTCCCGTTGCCAGTTACCTGCCAGTTACCTGCCAGATTCCTGCCAGCTTGCTGTCCTAATCCTGCCTGATTTCCTGTTACCTGCCTGCCTGCCTGAGGTCCGACGGTCTGCCTTACAACTCCGGTCAGTCTGTCTAAGGACCAACTTGCCCGCTCACCTGGGAGCGCACATCAGCTACCTGCCTGCTTGCCTGAGGTCCGACGGTCTGCCTTACAACTCCGGTCAGTCTGTCTATGGACCAGCTTGCCCGCTCACCTGGGAGCGCTTCTCCGCTACCTGCCTGCTTGCCTGCCCGGAGGCTCCGCTGTCACGTGCTGTGACCACCAGCTATTCCAGACTCTTGCCCGCTCACCTGGGAGCGCTTCTCCGCTACCTGCCTGCTTGCCTACCTGGAGGCTCCGCCGTCACGTGCTGTGACCACCTGCTATTCCAGAGACTCTCGCTTGCTCACCTGGGAGCACACATCCTCCATCTGCCTTGCTAGCCTACCTGGAGGTTCAGCCATCACAGGTCGTACCTACCCCTTACCTAGAGACTGCCCCGGTCACTTGCCGTGACCTCCAGCCCGTTCTTCCAGAGACTGCCCCGGTCACTTGCCGTGACCTCCAGCCCGTTCTTCCAGAGACTGCCCTGATCACTTGCCGTGACCTCCTGCCCGTACACCCAGAGACTGTCCCGGTCACCTGCTGTGACTGCCTGCCTGGTCGCCACCCGCTCCCTTACAAGGACCGCTCCCTTGTATAGTAGCCCGGAGGTTCCGCCTCCCAGACCCGTTACAGTTTGCTCGGGCCATGGAACCCAGTGGCACCCAAGCTCCCTCGCTCTCGGACCTGTGTCATGAACTGTCCCGTCAAAGGTCCCAACAGGAGTCCATCCTGGGTCACCTGCGGAATGTCAATACTCGCCTGGACACTCTGACTGTTCCACCAACAACCTCCGCCAGTGCCATGTCTCGCAATCCGGCAGCTCCGCTGTCCACTAACACCATGATATCCTACCCCGGACCTCGGCTTTCTGCACCTCCTCGCTTCGGAGGCGACTCAGCCCAGGCTCGGGGCTTCATAAATCAGTGCACCCTGCACTTTGAACTATTGTCCCACCAGTTTAACTCCGACCGAGCCAAAATTGCATTCATCATGTCCCATCTCACCGGGGAGGCCCTGGCCTGGCTAAATCCTCTATGGGAGAGAGGAGACCCCCTGGTGTCCAACTTGCCTGCTTTTCTCACGGCTTTCCGGAAAGTCTTCGACGAACCCGGACGGAAGACCTCATCCGCATCATCGTTGCTACGCCTCCGTCAGGAAAGTCTCACCGTGGGCCAATATGCCATACGGTTCCGTACCCTTGCCTCGGAGCTGGCCTGGGATAACGACGCTCTGGTTTCCGTCTTCTGGGAGGGTCTGTCCGGCCGTATTAAAGATGAACTTGCCGGTCGGGACATTCCTACCACTCTCGATGACTTAATAACTCTTGCCACCCGGATTGACCTACGGTTCCAGGAGCGTGCCAGAGAGGTCACCCGTGAGAGGAGGTTACCACGTCTAGCTCCTACTTTTCAGAAACCCGTCACTCCTTCTGTCTCTAACCAGGTACACCCTCCTGAGCCTATGCAGGTCGACCAGACCAAGATGGTCAAGACCCGTCAGGACTTACGCCGTGCCGAGGGGACCTGCTTCTACTGTGGCAGTAAGGAGCACTGGATCCGTGCCTGCCCGGAGAGGTCGGGAAACGCCTGTGTCTAGGTTCGCTCAGAGAGGTCCACCTAGACAAGAATAAATCCTCTCCATCCCTGCTGTTGTCAGTTTCAATCGTCTACGGGGAGAACCGTTATTTCGAACTAGCCCAACTGGACTCTGGAGCAGCCGGGAATCTTATTTCACAGTCCCTGGTAGAGAAATACCGCATCCCCACCAAACCTCTGGCTGTACCCTTGTCTGTTGCTGCCGTGGATGGGGGGCTCTTACCACGCCCCATCCAACTCATCACCGAATCCATTACTCTGCAGGTGGGAATGCTGCATTCTGAAAGTATCTCCTTCCATGTTCTGCCTGGACTCTCTCACGCCCTCTTGCTAGGCCTACCTTGGCTCCAGAAACATGCACCCGTTCTTGACTGGCAGACCGGAGAAGTCCTTCGCTGGGGACAGGGCTGCCATAAGACCTGTCTGGTTCCCGTTCATCCCGTCCGTCCTTCTCCTACCCCAGCTAATCTACCTGGACTTCCGATTCCTTATTGGTCTTATGCTGATGTCTTTAATAAAAAGGAGGCAGAGACACTACCCCCTCATAGACCATACGACTGCCCTATCGACCTGTTACCTGGTACTTCTCCTCCCCGTGGGCGTATTTATCCATTATCCGCTGCTGAGACCCGGTCGATGTCCGAATATATTGAGGAGAATCTGGCCAGGGGATTCATCCGGAAATCTACCTCCCCGGCGGGAGCAGGCTTCTTTTTCGTCAAAAAGAAGGACGGCTCTCTCCGTCCCTGTATAGACTATAGAGGCCTTAACCAGATCACGGTGAAGAATAAGTACCCCCTTCCGCTCATTCCGGAGTTATTTGATCGTCTGAGGGGGGCTAGAATCTTCACCAAACTGGACCTCCGTGGGGCGTACAACCTGGTTCGTATCCGTCAGGGGGATGAATGGAAGACGGCATTCAACACCCGGGACGGCCACTATGAATATCTGGTAATGCCCTTTGGCCTCTGTAACGCTCCTGCCGTCTTTCAAGAGTTGGTCAATGACATCTTCCGGGACCTTCTCTACTCCTGCGTAGTGGTGTACCTGGACGACATCTTGGTCTTCTCTCCGGATCTCCAGACTCACCGGAGGGATGTTCGTCAGGTCCTGCTCAGGCTCAGGCAGAACCATCTCTACGCTAAATATGAGAAGTGCCTCTTTGAGCAGACCTCGCTTCCGTTTCTGGGCTACATTATCTCTCAGACCGGCCTACAAATGGATCCTGAGAAACTGTCTGCCATCGAGAAATGGCCCCGACCAGAGGGGTTGAAGGCTATTCAACGGTTCCTGGGCTTCGCCAACTATTACCGCCTCTTCATCCCGCACTTCTCTTCCCGGACTGCCCCAATTTCCGCGCTCACCCGTAAGGGTACTAATCCCAAAGAGTGGCCGCCCGAAGCAGAGGAGGCCTTTCTTTCCCTAAAACAGGCCTTCTCTTCCGCCCCGGTGCTGCATCGCCCGGACGGCAACAAGCAGTTCTTCCTGGAAGTTGACGCCTCCTCCTCTGGAGCCGGAGCGGTACTTACTCAAAAATCATCTTCCGGGAGAATGGTAACTTGTGGCTTCTTCTCCAAACTCTTCTCCTCTTCTGAGCGCAACTATTCCATAGGAGACCGAGAGTTATTGGCCATCAAGCTGGCGTTGGAGGAGTGGCGTTACCTACTCGAGGGGGCTCTTCATCCGGTAATAATTTACACTGACCACAAGAACTTGGCTTACCTCCAGCATGCCCAGAGACTTAACCCGCGCCAAGCCCGGTGGTCCTTGTTTTTTGCTCGCTTTGATTTTGTTCTTCATTTTCGCCCGGCTGACAAAAACGTCAAAGCAGACGCCTTGTCCCGATCCTTTCTGGTGTCCGATCTCGAGGAAGAACCTAAACATATCATCGATCCCGCCAGAGTAATGCAGGTGGCTCCCGTGAGTCTAAATCGTCTCCCTCCCGGTAAGACGTTTGTTTCAGTACCTGATCGGGAGAAGATCCTACACTGGGGCCATTCGTCTAAACTAGCTGGCCACGCCGGTCAGAAAAAGACCCTCCAGCTTATTGCCCGGCACTATTGGTGGCCTACCCTGCACAAGGACATAATAGACTTTGTTTCTGCCTGTGTGTCCTGCGCCCGCAACAAAGTCCCGAGACATCTGCCAGCCGGACGCCTCCTTCCGCTTCCTGTACCTGCTGCCCCCTGGCAGCATATAGCAATGGACTTTATAACTGATCTCCCCGTCTCTGCCGGTTGTACGGTCATTTGGGTGGTCGCTGACCGCTTTTCCAAGATGGCTCACTTTATTCCCCTGCCAGGCCTTCCGTCTGCACCCGAGCTGGCTAAAGACTTTATACGCCACATCTTCCGTCTTCATGGTCTGCCCCTCCACATCGTGTCGGATCGTGGGGTACAGTTCACCTCACGTTTCTGGAGAGCCACTTGTAAACTACTAGACGTCACCCTGGACTTCTCTTCCACTTACCACCCACAGTCCAATGGTCAAGTGGAGCGGATCAATCAGAACCTGACCAGTTACCTCCGGCACTTCGTTAATGCCCACCATTCTGACTGGGTGGATCTCCTACCATGGGCCGAGTTCTCTTATAATAATCACGAGAGCGAATCCTCCTCCAAATCCCCGTTTTTTGTAGTCTTTGGTCAGCATCCTCGGATTCCTTTTCCTGTCTCCACCTCTGTGGACAACCCGGCTGGGAGAGTACCCGGTCCGCACTCCTTCTGTCATCCGAGCGTATGAAAAGACACACTGACAAAAAACGCCTGGATCCTCCACAATTTCGTCCAGGAGATAAAGTCTGGCTCTCATCTAAATATGTTCGACTCAAGATACCTTCTTACAAGTTAGGGCCTCGGTTCATCGGTCCTCTGGAGGTCATCAGTCAGATCAACCCGGTGGCCTATAAATTGAAACTCCCGGCCAACTTACGGATCCCTAACTCCTTCCATGTATCGCTCCTCAAACCCGTGGTGCTTAACTCTTTTTCCAAGTCTACAGGTACGCCTCCTGCTCCGGTTTCTGCTGAGGATGAGTTTGAGGTAGAGAACATTCTTGCCACCAAAAGGGTAAGAGGAAAGACCTTTTTTCTGGTAGATTGGAAGGGGTTTGGTCCTGAGGAGAGAACGTGGGAGCCCCGGGAGAACATCCATGCCCCTCTCATCCTAGCTAAATTTCTATCTGGCCTAAAAAAGGGGGGGCCTAAAGGGGGGGTACTGTAGTGCCGGCGTCCCTGCCCTCTGCTAGGCAGGGAGCTGTTCCCCTCACCGCTCTGCTCCGTGCCCGGCGTCCCTCTCCCGCTCTGCTGGCAGCGCGCGCTCCTTCCCGGCCACTGTGCTTAGGGCGCGCGCGCGCGCCCTCCCTCCCTCTTAAAGGGGCCGCGCGCGCCGTCCTAAGGAGTCCCCGGCCAATGGCCGGAGGACTTTACCATATATAAGGCACCTCCTCCAAAATGGAGGTGCCCGAGCAATGTTGTTGCACCGTTCTACTCTGCTTCAGCCCTCAGGTCCCGTGCCAGTTACCTGCCAGTTACCTGCCAGATTCCTGCCAGCTTGCTGTCTTAATCCTGCCTGATTTCCTGTTACCTGCCTGCCTGCCTGAGGTCCGACGGTCTGCCTTACAACTCCGGTCAGTCTGTCTAAGTACCAACTTGCCCGCTCACCTGGGAGCGCACATCAGCTACCTGCCTGCTTGCCTGAGGTCCGACGGTCTGCCTTACAACTCCGGTCAGTCTGTCTATGGACCAGCTTGCCCGCTCACCTGGGAGCGCTTCTCCGCTACCTGCCTGCTTGCCTGCCCGGAGGCTCCGCTGTCACGTGCTGTGACCACCAGCTATTCCAGACTCTTGCCCGCTCACCTGGGAGCGCTTCTCCGCTACCTGCCTGCTTGCCTACCTGGAGGCTCCGCCGTCACGTGCTGTGACCACCTGCTATTCCAGAGACTCTCGCTTGCTCACCTGGGAGCACACATCCTCCATCTGCCTTGCTAGCCTACCTGGAGGTTCAGCCATCACAGGTCGTACCTACCCCTTACCTAGAGACTGCCCCAGTCACTTGCCGTGACCTCCAGCCCGTTCTTCCAGAGACTGCCCCGGTCACTTGCCGTGACCTCCAGCCCGTTCTTCCAGAGACTGCCCTGATCACTTGCCGTGACCTCCTGCCCGTACACCCAGAGACTGTCCCGGTCACCTGCTGTGACTGCCTGCCTGGTCGCCACCCGCTCCCTTACAAGGACCGCTCCCTTGTATAGTAGCCCGGAGGTTCCGCCTCCCAGACCCGTTACAGAGCGTTATATGGCCACCCAGGACTTCGTACGGGACTCTGCCCCACTGCAGGTATCACGCCGGCCCCTGCAAGCCCATGAGTCTAGAAAAGGGACCCGACCCTCTGCTGGGGTCAGCCAGAACTTAGCCTATACCGACGGGGTACTACGGAGTGAGGATGGCAGGAGACCTGTTCCCCCTAAATCGGTCTCATGGACAAGCGGTGCCACTGCTATCAGGTGCTGGCGGTGCCAAAGGCCAGGACATGTGACTGCCAACTGCCCCCTGACCGCTGAACCCATGGACTGTGGGTTTACCTGCTGGGTGTCGATGTATGTCCAGACCATCTACACCGCAGATGTTGTCAGCCCAGCTGGTGAACCCCATTTGTGCCAGGTGTGCATCAATGGATACCAGGCGGAGTCACTCGTCCATGGGTTATTGAACTCTGGGTTGGAACCCACTGGGGGGGGGAGTCAGGGTCATTTGTATTCACGGCAAACTCCGGGAGTATCTTACGTTGGAGATGAGTATCTTTTCCACTCTGTGTGGGGAAGTTAAACATGTGGTGGGAGCAGTAAAGACCCTTCCTTAAGGGATTGTTCTGGGAAGAGACTTCCCCCTATTTCTGGAGAGTAAAATTAACCCTCCCAGGATAAAGGTATGTCCGCGTGCGGAATACGAAGATTCCGAGTCAGGGATACCTGACGTAGGGGTCACCCTCATAGGGAAAGAGTGTAAACCTGATAGGTTCCCCTAAAGGTGTTGGCAGGAGAGGTCGAGGAGACCCCATTAATCCTGTAGCTGGAAGTATCCCAGCGAATGTTTGGTACAGCTCAGCTCCAGGATACCACACAACCCGGGCACGGGAAAGGGTGATTGAGATAAATGGGGTGGCTCAGCAACCTGGTGCAGAGGCGTTTTTTCCGTGTATGGCGGTCAATCAGGTGTTGTCATATCGGGTTGAAAAAATATGGGCCGAAGTATTGGAACAGTTGGTAGTGCCCCAGTCGTACCGACAGATGGTGCTCGAGATGGCGAACAAACACATGCTCATTGGTCACCTAGGGGTTAAAAAGATGCAAGAGTGGATTATGCAGTGGTTCTTTTGGCCCGAGATTTATGCCGAGGTGCAGAGGTTTTGTGAGTCTTGAGCAAAGTGAGAGCTGACCACACCCACCGCAAGTTTCCATAGTCCATTGGTACCTCTGCCTATTATAGAGGTACCCTTTGAGCAGACTGCCATGGATCTGGTGGGTCCAATAGTAAAATCTGCCCGTGGCCACCAACACATATTAGTGGTAGTGGATTATGCCACTCATTACCCGGAGGCAATTCCACTTCGTGACACCTCAGCTAACCTTATTGCCCAGGAGCTGTTTGCCATGTTCTGCAGCCTTGGGCTACCTAAGGAGATCCTTACAGATCAGGGGACGTCTTTTATGTCCAAGGTGACAAGGGAACTGTGCAAGCAGATTAAACAATTGCGCATGTCGGTGTAACATACACAGACCGATTGTCTAGTTGAAAGATTTAACAAAACCCTGAAATCTATGCTCAAAAAAGTGGTCTCCAAAAATGGGAGGGATTGGAATGTTACTGCCCTATTTAATGTTTGCAGTCTGAGAGGTACCACAGTCTTCAACAGGTTCTCACAATTTGAGCTGTTATATAGCAGACATGCCAGGGTCTACTGGACATAGCAAAAGAGACATGGGAACAGGAGCCTACGCCCCGTAAAAACGTAGTAGAGCATGTTGCGAGTATGCAGGACCGGATCACTGCGGTGATGTCTATAGTAAAGGAACACCTTGTGGATGCTCAGGTTTGCGCAGAGCCGAGCATATAATAGAAAGGCCACAGTTAGGCCCTTTAAAAAAGGGGATCGAGTATTAGTCTTAGTGCCCACGGCAGAAAGTAAGCTCATGGCCAAGTGGCAAG
The DNA here is from genome assembly GCF_046119375.1 of Phyllobates terribilis. Taxonomy (NCBI): domain Eukaryota; kingdom Metazoa; phylum Chordata; class Amphibia; order Anura; family Dendrobatidae; genus Phyllobates; species Phyllobates terribilis. The sequence continues at coordinate 740,227,258 of NW_027362761.1, read as the reverse complement.
GGCCATATGAATTCTGGGAAAAGGTTGGGGAGGTAAATTAAAGGGTATATCAGCCCGCGAAGAGGAAACCTGAGCAACTATATCATATCAATCTGTTAAAGGCATTGAAAGACAGGGAATGTATGGTTACAGTCGCGACTCCGGTCGCATTGACTGCGCCCGAGATGAGGCCGGGAATAATGTAAAGATGAGCGACGCTAAACAGCACCACCGGGAGGCTTGGAAATTAGTGCAGCAGAATAAGGAGGTATTCTCAGAACTGCCCAGCTGTACATCCGGGATCCACCATGACATTGTCACCGAGCCTCAGGGAAGGATGCGAGTGAAACCTTACCGGAGGCCAGGAGGCAAGCCATCCACCTAGGAGATATTGAGGAATCCAGGAGTGTGTCACGATACTAGTGGATACAACTGGACACCAGTAGCTAGGTCAAAGAGACTGCAGACACAAGGGTTAAACAAGCGATATTGTATTGATGATTTGAATGCAATACAGCATAGAAGTTCAGACGAGTCTTTAGCCAATCCAACAGACAATAGCGGCAGAGCTTACACTCGGCAATATAGCATGCAAAGTCACTGAGCAATAAGAGCACCAAGATGTCCGGCACTGACAGACTCTCCTGCAGAGCAGAGGAACACAAGCTGGCAGGAGTTCTTACATAACCGCAGGTGTAGTCAGGTCGGAGATTTCTGAAGTCGGGTGTTAGCAATCACTCGGTCACCAGGCGGATCCAGATGTGCAGGTCGGCAGAGGACTCCGCCGTTAGGAATGGACCAACAGGGAACGTAAGTCCAGGCTTGAGACTGCAGAGGAACAAGGTCCAAAACATAATACACAAGCAAGGAAACAGAACAGGTGCTGACTTTATATATAGCTTTGGCAGGAAGCAAGATGGCCGATGTGAAACATAAAGATCCATGTTAACTAAGGGCAAAAGAAACAACAGGTTCCAGGCCTAGATCCTGACATTACTCCCACCTCAAGAACGGCCTCAGGACGATCCCAGAACAGGCTTGCCAGGGTACCTTTGATGGAACTGCTCAATCAATCGGGATGCATTAATATTATCCACGGGTTCCCAGGAATTCTCCTCTGAAGAATAGCCTTGCCATTTAATCAAGTACTGCAATCGATTTCTGTAGATTCTCGAGTCCAGAATCCTCTCAACGATAAACTGTTCTTGACCATCCACGAGAATGGGATCGGGAGGAGGAGATGAACGTCCTGGAAAAGGATTTGGTACTACAGCCTTAAGTAAGGAAGTATGAAAGACAGGATGTATCCTCATAGTTCTTGGGAGTTTTAAGCGACATGCAACAGCACCTACCAACCCACTGATCCTATAGGGACCGATGTACTTCTGTCCCAACTTAGGGGAAGGGATCTTCAGCTTTAAATTTTTTGTAGACAACCAGACTAAATCTCCTACCTTGAATGTTGGTGTTGGTTTGCGAAATCTGTCAGCTGCCTTTTTGTACCTATCTTGTGCGGAAACCAAAGTCTCTTTCAGAAGTTCAAGGTTGTACTGAAGTGAAGAGATCCTGTCGGCAACTGCTGGTAGCGATGTATCTATCGGTAATCTGGGAAGAATGCTAGGGTGATATCCCAAGTTAGCGTAAAATGGTGACTGCTTGGTGGAAGCACTCTGGGCATTATTATACGAAAATTCAGCCAATGGGAGTAGTCTTACTCAATCATCTTGTAAATGGCCAACGTAACAGCGAAGGTATTGCTCCAATGTTTGATTGGTACGTTCTGTCTGCCCGTTGGACTGTGGGTGGAAAGCAGAAGATAAATTAACCTCAATACCTAATGCCGCACAAAAGCTTCGCCAGAACTTTGAAGTAAATTGAACTCCACGGTCAGAAACAACTTCATCCGGAACCCCGTGCTAACGAAAGATGTTCTGGATGATTAGGTCAGCAGTGTCCTTCGCAGAGGGTAAGCCGGAGCAAGGGATGAAATGGGCAGCCTTGGTCAGGCGATCGACCACCACCAAAATTGTACTCTTTCCCTCGGAAGTGGGCAGTTCCACAATAAAGTCCATGGAAATGGACCCCCATGGGCGAGACGGCACCGGCAAAGGCTGTAGCAGACCTGTAGGGGAGGCACGTGGGATCTTGAATTTAGCACATGCCTCACAAGATGAAACGTACTTCTGAACATCCTTCCGAAAACCTGGCCACCAGAAGAAGAGAGATAAGAATTCTTGAGTCTTCTGAATTCCTCTGTGCCCCGCAACCTTAGAGTCATGAACCAGTCTCAACAGTCTTAGCCTCACGGTCTCAGGAATGTAGAAGTGCCATTCCCGGGTCCAAACTCCATTCCTAAAAAGAAGGCTTACCTCATCAGATGGCTGAGACAGGAAAGAGTCTGAGTTGTAAGCCTCTTTGATGATCTGCAACAAATCTTGATTATGAATGACTCCTACAAAATTGCGATCAGAAAGTATGGTCTTAAGTTGAGCATCTGGAACAGCATCAGTGGAGTACATCCGAGATAAAGCATCTGCTTTTCCATTGTAAGAACCTGGTCTATAAGAGATTGTAAAATTGAATTGATTAAGGAAAAGACTCCAGCGGGCCTGTCGTGGGGTCAGACATCTTGCTGACCTGATAAACTCGAGGTTGCGATGATCCGTGAGGACAATGATCGGCTGTGAAGCTCCTTGGAGAAGATGTCTCCACTCCTTGAAGGCGGTGATGATAGCCAGTAATTCTTTATTTCCTACATCATAGTTCTTTTCGGCAGGAGACAGTCGCTTGGAAAGGAAAGCACAAGGATGAAGTAAGTTCTTCTCACCTGTTCTTTGGGACAGTATAGCCCCCACGGCACAGTTTCAGGCATCTACTTCAATAATGAAGGCGAGTTCCGGATCAGGATGGATCAGTACTGGTGCCGATGTGAACTTGATCTTGAGCCGAGAGAATGCTTCTTGGGCTTGAGGGGACCAAATAAACGCTGTCTTCTTCTGTGTCTGCCGGGTGATGGGCGAGATGATGTCAGAGAAGTTCTTGATAAAGCGTCTGTAAAAGTTACATAGTTACATAGTTTATAAGGCCGAAAAAAGACAAGCGTCCATCCAGTTCAGCCTATTTCTTATGCACTGCAGCTATTCCGCAGCGTTGATCCAGGTTAAGGCAAAAAAAAACCATACGGTATAGGCCAATTTACATCATTGAGGAAAAATTCACTTCCCGACACCAATCTGGCAGTCAGATTAAATCCCTGGATTAATTAACTAAGCATAAGATGTAATTTTATTGTTCTCAAGAAAGGCGTCCAGGCCTCTCTTGAACTCATTAAGTGAGTTGGACATCACCACTTCCTCTCCCAGAGAGTTCCAGAGTCTCACGGCTCTGACCGTAAAGAATCCCCTTCCATGCTGGTGCAGGAACCTCCTTTCCTCCAGACGCATAGTGTGCCCCCTCGTCTTTGTCACCATCCTTGGTATAAACAGGTCATGGGAAAGATCTCTGTACTGCCCCCTGATGTATTTATACATGTTTATGAGGTCTCCCCTAAGCCTTCTCTTTTCCAACGTAAATAGGCCTAATTTTGACAACCTCTCTGGGTATTCTAGTCCCTCCATTCCCTTTATTACCTTAGTCGCCCTCCTTTGTACCCTCTCTAGCTCCAATATGTCTTTCCTGAGCACCGGAGACCAGAACTGTGCACAATATTCTAAGTGCGGCCTTACCAGCGCTTTATACAGAGGAAGAACAATGTTCTCATCACATGCTCCTATTCCTCTTCTGATGCATGCCATGACTCTATTTGCCTTCGCAGCTGCTGCCTGACACTGGGCACTCCAATTTAATTTGCTATTAACCAAGACGCCCAGGTCCTTCTCCATGTCAGATTTCCCCAACGGTTTCCCATTTAATATGTATGGGTGACTGCTGTTTTTCTTTCCCATGTGCATGACCTTACATTTATCGGCATTGAACCCCATTTGCCATTTTTTGGCCCAACTCCCCAATTTATCTAAATCCTCCTGTGCCCTATCCTCATCTGTATTAACTACTTTACAAAGTTTAGTATCATCTGCAAATATTGCTATTTTACTATGCAACCCTTCCACTAGATCATTAATAAATATATTAAATAATATAGGGCCCAAGACAGACCCTTGAGGCACCCCGCTAGTAACCCTGACACACCCTGAGCTTACTCCATTGATAACCACCCTCTGCTTTCTATCACTCAGCCAGCTATTTACCCACTTGCACACATTATCCCCCAGACCAAGCATTCTCATTTTATATACCAACCTTTTGTGTGGCACGGTATCAAACGCTTTGGAGAAGTCAAGGTATACAACATCCACTGACTCTCCCCGGTCCAGCTGTGAGCTCACCTCCTCGTAGAAGGCGATCAGGTTTGTTTGGCAGGAGCGATCCCTCATGAATCCATGTTGATAAGGAGTTAGACAGTTATTATCATTAAGATATTCTACAATAGCATCTCTAAGAAATCCTTCAAACAATTTATCCACAACAGACGTTAAGCTGACTGGTCTATAGTTCCCAGGGTCACTTTTAGACCCCTTTTTGAATATTGGTACCACATTTGCTTGGCGCCAGTCTAGTGGGACAGTCCCTGTCCATAAAGAGTGCTTGAATATAAGATACAGCGGTCTGTCTATCACATTACTTAATTCTTTTAGTACCCGGGGGTGTATGCCATATGGGCCTGGTGACTTGTCTATTTTGATATTATTTAGGCGTTTCTGAACTTCCTCCTGGGTTAGGTGGGTGATATTTAGCGGAGGGTTTACTTTATCACTCTGCATTTCCTCCGATAAATTGTTTTCTTTTGTGAAAACAGTGGAGAAGAAGCTATTGAGTAGGTTTGCTTTACCCTCATCGCCCTCTATGATTTTACCCAGGTTATTCTTCAATGGGCCAACTCCATCAGTTTTAATCCTTTTACTGTTTATATAGTTAAAGAACAGTTTGGGATTCGTTTTACTTTCCTTGGCAATTAGTCTCTCTGTCTCCTCTTTTGCTATTCTTATTTGTTTCTTACAGATTTTGTTTTTTTCCCTATAAGATATTAGCGCTTCCTCGCTGCCTTCTTGTTTAAGTTTACCGAAAGCCCTTTTATTGTTTTTCATTGCCCTCTTGACTTCCTTATTTAGCCACATTGGCTTCCTCCTATTCCTAGCCCTTTTATTCCCGTAAGGTATGTACCTTCTACAGTGACTATGTAGGACTGTTTTGAAAATTTCCCATTTTCTATCCGTGCTCCTATTTCTAAAGATGCTATCCCAGTCTATAAGGTGAAGGGCATCTCTTAGCTGATCAAACTTTGCCCTCCTGAAGTTCAGTGTTTTTGTGACTCCCTTGCTGGGCACCCTACTGAAGCACATGTGGAATTGTATAATGTTGTGGTCACTATTCCCAGGTGCCCCCCGACCTGCACCTCAGTTATTCTGTCTGGCCTGTTAGTTAATATTAAGTCTAAAAGGGCCGTCCCTCTAGTTGGTTCCTGCACAAGTTGTGACAAATAATTGTCTTTGATAATTGACAGAAACCTGTTTCCTTTCTGAGATCTACAGCTTTCGGTTTCCCAGTCTATATCGGGGTAGTTGAAGTCCTCCATAATAATCACCTCGCTATGTTTTGCTACTTCGTCTATTTGTCTCATTAATAGACTTTCCGTGGCTTCTGCTATATTTGGTGGTTTATAACAGACTCCTATGATAATTTTATTATTGTTTTTTGCCCCATGTATCTCCACCCATAAGGACTCGACCTCCTCATTTCCCTCCCATACATCCTCCCATATTGTAGGCTTTAGACACGTCTTTACATATAGACAGACTCCACCCCCTTTCCGACTTCTTCGATCCCTTCTAAACAGACTGTAACCGTGTAAGTTAACTGCCCAGTCATAGCTTTCATCTAACCATGTCTCGGTTATTCCCACTATGTCATAGTTACCTGTAGATATTTCTGCTTCCAGTTCATCCATCTTGTTTGTCAGGCTCCTGGCATTTGCTAGCACGCAGTTTACACGATTTTGTTTTGTTCCAATCTTCTCCCTGTGGATTGTATTAGAAATTTTCTTACCTCCCTTCCAAGTATCTTGTCTTGGACCTTCTTTGTCGCACTTCATATCTTTCATTAGTATGTTCTCTGGTTGCATGTTCGTGTCCGGCGTTTTTCTTCCCATCCCCTAGCAAACCTGATGAAACGTTGGACCTCCTTGCCGTTCTTGGGGATCGGCCACTCCTGAATCGCCTTGATCTTACTGTTATCCATACTCAGACCCCGTGGAGAAATTACATATCCTAAGTACTGGACCTCAGTCTTGTGAAATTCACATTTTCTCAACTTGATGTATAGATGGTGTTCCCTCAAACGCTGCAGGACAGTCTTGACATGTTGCTGATGTTCCTCCATGGAGCTAGAAAAAATCAGAATGTCATCCAGATAGATTACGACAAAAAGGTCCAGAATATCTGTAAAGACATCGTTTACTAGATGTTGGAAGGTCGCTGGGGCATTACAAAGTCCAAATGGTATGACCAGATACTCAAAGTGTCCATATCGAGACCTAAATGCTGTCTTCTATTCGTCTCCAGGTCTTATACGGACTAGATTATATGCCCCGCGTAGGTCCAATTTTGAAAAGATCTTGGCCTGACGGACTCTCTCGAGAAGCTCCGGAATTAATGGCAGGGGGTAGCGGTTCTTGATGGTCACTTTGTTAATTTCTCGGTTGTCAACACAGGGTCTGAGGGATCCATCCTTCTTTTTAACAAAAAAAATGGGTGCGCCGGCTGGAGAGGATGAGAGGCGTATCAAACCTTTGGACAGATTCTCATCAATGTATTCTTTGAGGGTCTTGAGCTCAGGACCGGACAAAGGATAAAGGATAAATATTTCCAAAGGGAATGGCAGCAGCAGGTAGGAGCTCGATTGGACAATCATAAGGGCGATGTGGTGGCAACTTGTCTGCATTCTTTTTATCGCACACATCCGAAAATTCTTTATAAACTGCCGGTAACCTTAAATCCGAAGATGGGTCGTCTGAAGATGGTCCACTCAAATCCCCAGAAATTACCTCCCTAGCTGGGAAGCGCAATCTCTTGGTCTCCCAGTCAATAATGGGATTCTGAGCCTGCAACCAGGGTAAACCCAAGATAATAGGGAAGTGTGGGGAGGAAATCAGAAGGAAGGGCAATTTCTCCTGGTGGTCATCTCCCATGAGAATCTTCAGGGGCTCAGTCTGCAGGTCCACTGGCCCCGAGGCCAAAGGAGAGCCATCCACAGTCTCCATCAGAATAGAAGATGCTCTTTTCTGTGATCGGATTCCATATTCATTAGCAAAGGAGGTGTCCATGAAGTTACCGCTGGCCCCCGAATCTATCATGGTGGAACTGTTCACCCAATGTGAGTCAATCCAGATCTTGATAGGGAGATAGCAATGTGAGTCTTTTTTCTTACTGTAGAGGTCTGAAACGGCAGTAGACAAAATAACAGCATTGATAGGTAGCACCATTTCGGATGTAACAGAGTTCATGTCTGAAAAGTCATAGTCCGGAACAGCTGCTGCAATTCCGGGTGGCCCTGGTTCGGAAACCACGGAGCGTGAGTCTGAGAAGTCGTGTTCTACCATGGCTGCGGTTATTCTGCGAGAACGGCTGGGACAATTGATAATAAAATGTCCTGACTTTCCGCAGTAGAAACATAAATTCTCCTTTAAACGAAATTCCTTCCGTTCGTCACTTGCTCGACTTCGTAGGGAATTTACCTGCATCGGTTCCGGTGCGGACTCCTGTGGACCTGGATCCAGAATCTCCTTGGGAAGGAAAGGTAGAAGTGATTATTGCTGCGGTTCATCTCAGACCACCTCTCTAGTCTTCGTTCGGAGATGCGAGCATCTAGACGAATACAGTGGATGATGAAGTCGCCTAGAGCGGTGGGGGCCTCCGCACGTGCAAGCTCATCCTTAATAGAACTGGACAACCCCTTCTTGAATATTGAGTACTTTGCTGCACTATTCCAGGGGGTATCCTGGGCCCACCTTCTAAAATCCATAGCATACTCAGTCACTGGGCGTTTACCTTGACGCAAGTTCAGCAGGGCCGTCTCCGCTGTAAGGCTACGGTTCGGATCATCAAACATCTGCCCCATGGAGGTGATAAACATATTGAAGTCATTCAGACATGCATCCTGCGATTCTATCAAGGGGTTTGCCCAGGCAAGAGCCTTGTTAGTCAGCAACATGATGATAGTCAATACTTTGGATCGATCCGTAGGAAACTGTGTGGCATGTGCAGCAAAAAATAAACTACACTGGTTCAGAAATCCACGGTACTTATCTCGGTCGCCACCAAACCTGAATGGCAGGGACTGAAGTCTGGGGCTGTGCTTCCAGGGCCGCAACCCGGGCACGCAATTCCTGAATGGTCTTGACTAAGTACTTGCACATCATATTTTGTTTGACCCTCTAGGCCTTCTATTCTGCTCTTCCATGTCTGCATCTCAGCGTGTACAGCGGCAGTGACATTATTAAGCTTCTTAACACGCAAGTCCAAAGTCTCTGACCCAGAGGCATCCATTTTAGCTGGCTTGTGTATCCTGTCACGATACTAGTGGATACAACTGGACACCAGTAGCTAGGTCAAAGAGACTGCAGACCCAAGGGTTGAACAAGCGATATTGTATTGATGATTTGAATGCAATACAGCATAGAAGTTCAGACGAGTCTTTAGCCAATCCAACAGACAATAGCGGCAGAGCTTACACTCGGCAATATAGCATGCAAAGTCACTGAGCAATAAGAGCACCAAGATGTCCGACACTGACAAACTCTCTTGCCGAGCAGAGGAACACAAGCTGGCGGGAGTTCTTACATAACCGCAGGTGTAGTCAGGTCGGAGATTTCTGAAGTCGGGTGTTAGCAATCACTCGGTCACCAGGCGGGGATCCAGATGTGCAGGTCGGCAGAGGACTCCACCGTTAGGAAAGGACCAACAGGGAACGTAAGTCAAGGCTTGAGACTGCAGAGGAACAAGGTCCAAAACATAATACACAAGCAAGGAAACAGAACAGGTGCTGACTTTATATATAGCTTTGGCAGGAAGCAAGATGGCCGATGTGAAACATAAAGATCCATGTTAACTAAGGGCAAAAGAAACAACAGGTTCCAGGCCTAGATCCTGACAGTGAGTGGATTAGTCCCATTACACTGATTCCAAAGCCAGATGGATCGTTACAATTTCGTAACGATTTCCAGAAATTGAATGAGGTGTCAAAATTTGACTTTTATCCAATGCTCGGGGTGGATCAGCTGATTGAGAGACTGGGGCAGGCGTAGTACTTCATGAAGCTCGATCTGACCAAGGGTTACTGGCAGGTGCCTCTGACAGACTCGATGAAAAAAAAGACCGCCTTCATTACACAAGAGGATCTCTATCACTATGTTGTCTTGCCTTTTGGGTTACATGGGGTCTCGGCCACATTCCAGAGGCTGATGGACATTGTTTTAGAGCCCCATCAGAAGTATGTGTCGGCGTATGATATTTTAATTTTTAGTACCGACTGGCATAACCACTTGTCCCACGTGCAAGCGGTAATGGATTCGCTCCGAGCTGCGAGCTTGACGGTGAACCCCAAAATATGTGCAATAGATCTCGAGGAAGCCCAGTACTTAGGGTATGTGATTGGCCATGGGGTTATCTAACTCCAAATAAACAAGATCGAGACCATTCAAAACTGGCCCCGGCCTCTTACTACAAAACAGGTAAGAGCATTCCTCTGCATCATTGGGTATTATAGACGATTTATACCTAATTTTTCCAAGAGATCGCCACCCTTGACCGATCTCTTAGAGGGAAGGAAATCAGTTCAGTGGAACCCTCAGGCAGAGGAAGCATTTCAGTCCATGAAGTTGGCGTTGCGCGGACAACCCGTCCTCACCAGCCCCAACTTCAAGAAAGGCTTTATCGTGCAAACGGATGCCTCTGAGGTAGGCCTAGGAGCGGTTCTGACACAGGAGGTGAATGGAGAAGAACATGCGGTCACCTACTTCAGTAGGAAACTTACCCCAGCAGAAAAAAATTATATTGTAGTGGAGAAGTGATTGGCCATTAAGTGGGCCTTGGAGTCCCTACATTATTATTTACTCGGGCAACAGTATTACTTGGTAACGGACCATTCACGCTTGGTCTGGATGAGAAATGCCAAGGAGAGGAATGCTCAAGTCACCAGATGGTTTCTGTCATTGCAAAACTTTAGTTTCTCGGTGGAACATTGAGCTGGAAAGGCGCAAGGATATACAGATGCCCTTCCATAGGCACCCTATATGGTAACAGGTGTTCAACCTCCCAAGTTTGAACAGGAAAGGGGGAGTATGTGAGGCAGTGAGGGGGATCATGTATGAGGGTTGTTATGTGTCCACCAGGATGTGCATAGAAAAATACTGAACCCACTGGAGAGAACTGTAATTAGAGCCACAACTGTGGTTACAATGCAAAGTAAAAGAGAGTGTGGACTTGGTCAAGCTATTTCACCAGATCAGATTTTGGAAAACCTGACATGGGCTTTTATTTTTCGAGAGATCTATAGGATGGCAGTGTGACGGATCTCTCCCTCCGCTCCTGTCCACGATTCCCATTAAAACTTTCAGTTAAGGTTTGGGTGTGTCAGTATTGGTTTTGTAAGCAAGAGAGCTGGAGCTCTGTGTAAACCAGGTGTGTGTGAGGTTGAACACCGGTCAGTGCCAGAGAGAGCAAAGCCATTAGCGCACCCACGAGTGATACAGTGGTGCGGTTGCTCACGGCAATGGATTAATGCAGACTGTTAAAGATGATCCGGCTGTGAACCGCAGGATAACCTTTGAGTTATTTTTGTAAGTTGCCAAAATAAAGATGTTTAAGTTTAACTATTCTGGATCACTTATAGACACTTCATATAGGATATGAACAGGCCCTCACACCATATAGTCTACATAATTTACAGCAGACTAATGTAATTGCAAAATCTATAAAGCCATGTCATAGTTCACATGAGTGAACATTGAAGGCTTGCACCCTATGACCTCCACATAACCCTTATTCTCGACTGTGAACCCCCCTGCAAACAGGTAATTAAAGTTGGTTATTTGATGGATTGCATACCAGAGGGATTTGGAAGACGACAGATTTATGGCCGGTGGAGATGACCTATCACCTTTGGCCTCCCTGTGACCAGAAAAACAAGCAGAATGCTTGAGTTCAGGCTCAAATATGAATATTGGGGTTTTTATGACTCACATAAATATGAAAGATATAAGAGACATATTTTCAAGTCGTGACAAAGTGGTAAGCATAACGCATTATCGTATATCACTGGGCGGTTACGTCAGCACCTCCAAATTAATATCGGTCAGATGGATGACAATATCTATGCTATGTTTTCTATCTATAGAAATATAGACTCGTGATAGGAAATATGGCATTAATTTCTCCCGCATGGGACCTCCAGCGGGGAAATATTGTGAAAGTTACCGATCTCATAATTTTCTAAAGACCTAGCCACATCCCATTACCAGCCTTGTTATAAGTCACCAAAGGGGAGGTATATGGGCGTGAATTGTATTAATAAAAGAAAATACCGAACTATAATCATTGTCAGTCCTGGACGATACAGTTTGGTGTAGTTCTGTATCGTTACCCTCCAAAAAGCTCCCCTTCATAAGAGTCAGAGCTGATCCTTCGACATCAGGTTTAGTACATTTCTTCTGTTTATCCTTTTTATTTTATGTAATTGCATATACTGCGTTGTTTTGTTCCAATTTTGTAACATCTTTGTATATTTTTATAAACACTGCCTACTTTTTGGATTAAATATATAAAATATAATGGTTTCATTCCTCTTGCTCTATAAACCGCACCCATGAAGCCATACGTTATATGTAACAGGTGTCCAATCAGCCTGTATAAACGACTGGTGGTGGTGTGACATGCAGAAGTAGTGTTGTCAGCAGTTGAATCTATCGTGTGCCTGAGAGAAGCTGCAGGCTATGGTCGCCCTGAGTAACTGTTCCCAAAGGATTCCAAAGAATTCATTAAACCCGTCTCGCCCTATCTGAACCTAGTGGCATGCGTGTAACATTGGTGGCCCGTACGGGGAATCCGGAGCGGGAATTAGCGTGTAGAGGGAGAAATGGGAAGTGTCTGGAAAAACACAGCAGCACAGCACCTCAATTCAACTCTGCTACACCAGTTAAAGGGGACCAGCCCTAAAGAAAACTCACTAGCAGCAATGGATGTGTAAATACAAGTGGACAGAATTAGTGAGCTGCTTCTTCAATTAACTTGTGAAGAATTGAGAACAGTAGCAGAACATATAAGGATGTCAGAAGAACAGATTTCTAAAGCACACAACCGCAGGCAACTGTTAGCTGCCATTAATGAAAAAATGGATGAGCTGAGGGAGAAAGAAGCTGAAGATGTCATGGGGACGTTCCTCCAGGAGCTAACACAGTTTCTAACCAAATTGAAGTTGGAGGATGGAGGAGCGGCACCAATTACCAAAAGCAGGAATCTCCGTCTGCAGACAGAACTACAGGAATTGAAAGAACAATTCAAAGCTCTAACAACAGCCCTGCAGGAATCGACCAAAACCTCTGAATGGGTGACAAACTCAGGCAAAACCTTTACCCTGCTCGGGTTAGATAAATCAGGAAGACAATCCTCTCTAACACCACAAACCACCATAAGGAAAGAATTCAAGATCCTGGGACAGATTGGAGAGTGTGAACAGAAAGAGAAACTGTCTTATATGAACTTGTTGCACCAGATCGATTCAGGCTTACAGAAAGGCTACCAGGCAGATGAGATCGTCGAGGGGGTGGTGAAAGTGATCAGCCCAGGACTGAACCTCCGTAATATGCTAGAAATGAAAAGTCAATTGACCTTGCAACAGCTGAAGATGATTTTAAAAGGGCACTATAAAGAAGAGAGTACTTCAGAATTGTTCCACCGACTCATAAACCTCTCACAGAAAAATAATGAATCACCACAAAGTTTCTTGTCAGGGCAATTGAACTGAAGGATAGACTGTTGTTTGCATCCAGAGATGTAGAAACGGAGGAGAAGTTTGATGCTGGACTAGTCCAGAAGTTCTTGAGATCATTGGGAACGGGGTTAATCAGCAAAGACATCAAGCTGCAGCTGAAACAGTACCTAGAAGATCCTGGCATTCTGGACGAAGTCCTAATTGAAAAAATGAATGAGGCAGCTAGTTTAGAGTCAGAGAGCGAATAGAAGTTAAAGAAAGGCTCTGCTCTTAAAATCACCAAAATGAGTCAGCTGAAGTTGGAGACCCCCAGTGGCCAGTCCAAAGATCATCATGCCACTTCCGAGAGGGAACCTTAAATCACCAACAAAAGAGAGGACCACCAGCACTGACTGGAAGTAATAGGAGAACTGCGAGCCGGGTTGATTGAGGTGAAAAGTTGATTCGCTCCAGGCCAGAACCTTTATCCCTCAGACCCAGGAGTGGGTTCCAAAATAGAAGATACCTGGTAACCACGACAAGGAGGAGGCCCCAGAAGCAAATCCAAATCTCACCAAACCCCAGAACGGCGCATGAGGTAAAACGGCTGCGCCAGTACTGTCCCCAAGTGTGTTCCCATCTACAACAGCTGCAAGAGAGACAGGGGTATCAGTTACTTAATGCCCAGTGCGGAGGTCAAACGATGTATTCCTGGGAAGAGGATTCCTCGGTCAGTAAAGATAGCCTCATCAGCCTAATCGATGAAAGGTGTTTTATACAGTGCCGGCTAGATGGACTCCTGGTAAAAGTACTGTGGGACACAGGAGCACAAGCGAGCCTTTTAAATGAAGAATGGAGAAGGTGCTACATGCCACATACCTGCCTTTGGTCGCTAAAAGAACTCTTAGGACCAGTGGAACTGCAAGGCAAAGCAGTCAACCAGACCAAAATCCCTTTCAAAGGCTTGGTGGAAGTGACTTTCCAACTCAGGGCCACGAAGAACAGCAACACCAATGAGCTTTTGGTACCTTTTCTCGTGATCAGTGATCAGAACGTGGCAGAGGATCCTATTCTGGGTTATAATGTAATCAGTGAGGTCACCACGAAACACAAGTCAGGGACACTGGTGGTGGATGCAATTGCCACATCACTTGCCATACTCAACGCCATGGCGGAAAATGTGATTCATAGAGTAAAGAATGCGCAGAACACAATGGACCTAAAAAAAGTCAAGGTAGGCTGGCGCCCAACCTTCATCCCTGCAAACCAAATGGTGGGGGTGAGGTGTGGAGTCCGGGTAGAACCTGATCGCCTTCTACGAGGAGGTGAGCTCGCAGCTGGACCGGGGAGAGTCAGTGGATGTTGTATACCTTGACTTCTCCAAAGCGTTTGATACCGTGCCACACAAAAGGTTGGTATATAAAATGAGAATGCTTGGTCTGGGGGATAATGTGTGCAAGTGGGTAAATAGCTGGCTGAGTGATAGAAAGCAGAGGGTGGTTATCAATGGAGTAAGCTCAGGGTGTGTCAGGGTTACTAGCGGGGTGCCTCAAGGGTCTGTCTCGGGCCCTATATTATTTAATATATTTATTAATGATCTAGTGGAAGGGTTGCATAGTAAAATAGCAATATTTGCAGATGATACTAAACTTTGTAAAGTAGTTAATACAGATGAGGATAGGGCACAGCTATAGGAGGATTTAGATACATTGGGGAGTTGGGCCAAAAAATGGCAAATGGGGTTCAATGCCGATAAATGTAAGGTCATGCACATGGGAAAGAAAAACAGCAGTCTCCCATACATATTAAATGGGAAACCGTTGGGGAAATCTGACATGGAGAAGGACCTGGGCGTCTTGGTTAATAGCAAATTAAATTGGAGTGCCCAGTGTCAGGCAGCAGCTGCGAAGGCAAATAGAGTCATGGCATGCATCAGAAGAGGAATAGGAGCATGTGATGAGAACATTGTTCTTCCTCTGTATAAAGCGCTGGTAAGGCCGCACTTAGAATATTGTGCACAGTTCTGGGCTCCGGTGCTCAGGAAAGACATATTGGAGCTAGAGAGGGTACAAAGGAGGGCGACTAAGGTAATAAAGGGAATGGAGGGACTAGAATACCCAGAGAGGTTGTCAAAATTAGGCCTATTTACGTTGGAAAAGAGAAGGCTTAGGGGAGACCTCATAAACATGTATAAATACATCAGGGGGCAGTACAGAGATCTCTCCCATGACCTGTTTATACCAAGGATGGTGACAAAGACGAGAGGGCACACTATGCGTCTGGAGGAAAGGAGGTTCCTGCACCAGCATAGAAGGAGATTCTTTACGGTCAGAGCCGTGAGACTCTGGAACTCTCTGGGAGAGGAAGTGGTGATGTCCAACTCACTTAACGAGTTCAAGAGAGGCCTGGACGCCTTTCTTGAGAACAATAAAATTACATCTTATGCTTAGTTAATTAATCCAGGGATTTAATCTGACTGCCAGATTGGTGTCGGGAAGTGAATTTTTCCTCAATGATGTAAATTGGCCTATACCGCATGTTTTTTTGTTGCCTTCCCCTGGATCAACGCTGCGGAATAGCTGCAGTGCACAAGAAATAGGCTGAACTGGATGGACGATTGTCTTTTTTCGGCCTTATAAACTATGAAACTATGAAACCAGGAAGAAAAGTCCAGAAAAAACTGTTCATGCCAAAAGACTTCTCAGAACTTCCGGAAGGCTTGGTTCAAGTTGAGACTGTGCTTACGATTCCTATTGGTGGGTTTGCTCGAGTGACAGTACTGGTGATGAATACTACGAAACATGAAATTAGACTGGATCCAAAGACTGTGTTAGGTCACATTGAAACATTAAAATGGTATATCCAGTCAGTGTGAGGGGTCTACCGTGAATTCAGTCTCCCGACCAAGGAACAGGAGTTGCCCAGGGGAGGAAATTGCACGACCCACCTTTGGGGTCCTGGGATCCCCCAGTACCACTGGAACACTTGTGTGCCGAAGATCAAGCGGTAGCAAAACAGATGCTGAGAGAAGAGTGTCATGCATTCTCTAAAGATGACTCTGATATAGGTTGCATCCCGTCGTTGCAGATGAAAATCATTTTGAAAGACACGACCCCAGTAACCAGAAGTTACATGTCTGTGCCGAAACCATTACACCATGAAGTGAAAGAGTATGTACAAGACCTAATCAACAGAGGTTGGGTCCAAAAATCAAAGTCGTCTTATTCCTCTCCTATTGTTTGTGTTAGGAAGAAGGACGGTACGTTGAGACTCTCCTGTGATTACCGGGAACTAAGCGAAAGTCAGTACCTGATCAGCACCCGATTCCAAAGATTCAAGATATGCTGGATTGCCTATCAGGAAGTACCTGGTTCTTTGTTCTCGATTTGGGTAAAGCATACCATCAAGGGTTTGTTGAAGAGTCCAGTAGACCTTTGACAGCATTCATCACACCGTGGGAGTGGATCCGCATACCGTTTGGGCTCAGTTCAGCTCCAGCAGAATTCAAGAGAAGCATGGAGACATGTTTACAAGGATTGACGACGATATCTGCCAGCTGTACTTGGATGACAATATGGTACACAGCAAAACCTTCCGGGAGCATGTTGAACACATGCGGACTGTAATACAGCGGTATCAACAACACGGAGTTAACAGCACCCATGGAGAAAAAGATGAACGCGGGTAGGCCCGGGCTTAATAGAAACAACGCCGTTTCGTCCCAAACAGCCTATTCCCTGGACAGCAGACCACCAGGAGGTATTGGAAGAACTAGTAGACTTCCTGATAAAACCACGCATCTTGGGATATCCTGATTTCAACTTGCCATTTGTTCTTCATTGTGACATTTCTCAAGTCGGACTGGGAGCTGCCCTGTAATCAGCATCAAGATGGAAAATTGAGAGTCATTGGTTATGGTTCTAGAACGTTGAGAGACGCCGAGAAGAATTACCATCAACATTCCGGAAAATTGGAGTTCCTGGCATTGAAATGGGCTATCTGTGAACGATTTAGAGATTATCTCTATTACAGCAAAGAGTTTGAGGTATACACTGACAACAACCCTTTGACCTATGTCCTCACTACAGCCAAACTGAATGCAATGGGTCAGAGATGGGTCGATGAGCTAGCTGACTTCAATTTCAGCATCAAGTACAGGCCAGGAAAATGCAATGCGGCTGCTGATGGATTGTCGAGAATGCCACTAGAGCCTGAGGAGTTCATGCAGGAATGCTCGGAGGAAGTCAGTCTAGAAGCAATTGAGAGCACTACCCAAGCTGTACAAGCTTATCAAGAGGAAGACACCCTATTGTGGTGTCCGTTGACGGTGGAGACCACCATAAAAGCGAGAGAACAAGATCACCCCCTGTCTATTCAACAACTACCTAAAAGGAAAAATCTGTAGAGCACAATGGGAAGATCAGATAATTGGTAGAATATTACTTTATGTGGACCAAAATCGGTTTCCAAGTAAACGAGAGAGAGACAATGAGTCACCAGCAGTATCTGTTTTAGTTAAAGAATGCAGTTGGTTCTACCCAGAGTATTCCGTAGGTTGGTCTTCAAAGAACTCCATGAAAACATGGGACATCTAGGAGTGGAAAGGACAACAAATTTGATCCGTGAACTTTTCTTCTGGCCGTACATGCAGAGAGATATTGAGAGGTATGTGACCAGGGAGTGTGGGTGTCTGAAAGATAAACGTCCCAACACATCAACCCGGGCACCTATGAGCGACATCCAAACTACGTATCCATTTGAGATGGTCTCAATAGACTTTCTACATCTCGAGACGTGCAAGGGTGGTTACGAATACATCTTGGTGGTGATGGACCATTTTACTCGATTTGCTCAAGCATATGCCACCACCAATAAAGCGGGTCGAACAGCAGCAGAAAAGATCTTCAATGATTTTGCTTTGAGGTTTGGGTTCCCTACGAGGTTACACCGTGACCAAGGAAGAGAATTTGAGAACCAGCTCTATGCCAAGCTAGGAAAGTACTGTAGAATTCAGAGATCCCACACAACGCCCTATCACCCAGAGGATAATGGACAAGTGGAACATTTTAACCGAACATTATTGTCGATGTTGCGCACTTTAACAGCTGATGAGAAGAAAGACTGGAAGAGTTCTCTGTCAAAAGTGGTACATGCCTATAACTGTGCAAAGAATGATGCAACGGGTTACTCACCCTTCTTCCTATTGTATGGACGATTGCCAAGACTGCCAATCGACATCATGTTCGATACTCCGGTGTCAGAGACTTACAGAATGTATCCAGAGTAGGTTCAAAAATGGAAGGAACCGAAGGCAGAGGCATACAACATAGCGTCCAAAGTGGTTACGCAAGGATAGAGCAAGAGTAAGGAGTACTATAATCGAAAATGTTATGGAGCAGAATTGGCACCGGGAAGCTGGGTGCTAGTCAAGAACGTACGTGAGAAAGGTGGTCCAGGAAAACTTCATTCGTATTGGGAAGACAAGGTGTATGTGGTCATAAGGAGCAAAGCCAATGACAGCCCAGTGTATGAAATCCGATTGGAAACGGAAGACAAGAAAACCAGAATAGTCCATCGAAATTTATTTCTACCCTGTGATTATCTCCCACCACAACAAGACTTCCCAGAAGCAGACCGACATCGACCGAGATCAACTAAGAGACCACCACAGATTGAAGCTCCGGTGGTGGATAGTGACCTTGAAAGTTCCAAAGAAGAAGAACACACCGTTGTATTTCTTGGACCGGCAAGGAGAGGGATGTACCGTCCTCAGGAGAGTGAACTAAGTCTCGAGGCTCCAGAGTTTGTACCAAGGAGTACAGATGAAGTCCAATTCAGATCTGATGATTGAACACCGGTCACTGGAGAGACCGATCAATGCTAAGGAGAAGCGGAATTACCAGACCGTGTGGAACCAGGTGATTCTGGAGAAGTACAGGAATTTACAGAGGCAGTTCCAGGGTTTAGCAAAGCCCCAGGGGGATTGTGGAGTATTATCGGGCAGAAAGATAAGGACTGGAAGGAATCGTGTCATAGGGATCTTCTCCCTCATCAAACCCCCCCCCCTCCATCTCCATGGAGGATAAATAATGCTGTGTACTATTGTGTCCTTGTAAAGGAAAAGCCTGTGGTTGTGTATGCATAGAAGTGGGCTGCTAAGAGATCTAATCTATGCTGAATTATGCTACTGAAGAGACTGTAATACTGTGCCTTGTGAAGAAACTACTGTATTGTTACTGGAGCAGGTTGCTCAAGAAACTCAGACTGTACTGCAATGAAGATTGTTGCTGTAATATCCCTGAATTGCACTGGCCATGCTTCAGATTAAATTCCACTGTTAAACTGTTGAAAAAGACTCTTGTCAGATGTGTCTGGTAACTGAATCTATTGTGTGCCTGAGTCTATGGTCGCCCTGAATAACAGTACCCCCAGGATTCCAAAGAATTAATGAAACCCGTGTCGCCCTATCTGAACCTAGCGGCGTGCGTGTAACAGTGGCAGCTAGTTACTTTTGTTATTGTGGAGTTTGGCAGTGACCATACTGGGGTATATATACAGTGGTGTGAAAAAGTGTTTTCCCCCTTCCTGATTTGTTATTCTTTTGTATGTTTGTCACACTTAAATGATTCAGATCACAAGACAAATTTAAATATTAAACAAAGATAACACAAGTGAACACAAAATGCAGTTTTTAAATGAAGGTCTTTATTATTAAGGGAAAAGGATATCCAAACCTACAGGGTCCTGTGTGAAAAAGCGTTTGCCCCCTAAACCTAATAACTAGTTGGGCCACCCTTATTAGCAACAACTGTAAACAAGCATTTGCAATAGCTGTCAATGAGTCTCTTACAACGCTCTGGAGGAATTTTGTCCCACTCATCTTTGCCAGATTGTTGTAATTCAGCCACATTGGAGGGTTTTCAAGCATGAACCACCTTTTTTAAGGTCATGCCACAGCATCCCAATCGGATTAAGGGCAGGACTTTGAATACGCCACTCCAAAGTCTTAATTTTGTTTTTCTTAAGCCATTCAGAGGTGTAGTCGCTAGTATGTTTTGGATCATTGTCCTGCTGCATAACTCAAGTGTGCTTCAGCTTGAGGTCACGAACAGATGGCCAGACATTCTCCTTCAGGATTTTTTGGCAGACAGCAGAATTCATGGTTCCATTTACCACAGCAAGTCTTCCAAGTCCTGAAGCAGCAAAACAGCCCTAGGCCATCGTACTACCACCACCATATTTTACTGTTGGTATGATGTTCCTTTTCTGAAATGCTGTGTTACTTCTACACCAGATGTAATGGGAAATACACCTTCCAAAAAGTTCAACTTTTGTCTCGTCAGTCCACAGAATATTCTCCCAAAAATCTTGGCAATCAGCGAGATGTTTTCTGGCAAAACTGAGACAAGTCTTTATGGTCTTTTTGCTCAGAAGTGGTTTTCGTCTTGAAACTCTGCCATGCATGCCATTTTTGCCCAGTCTCTTTCTTATGGTGGAGTCATGAACACTGACATTAACTGAGGCAACTGAGGCCTGCAGTTCTTTGGATGTTGTTGAGGGGTCTTTTGTGACCTCTAGGATGAGTTGTTGCTGCACTCTTGGGAAGGTTCACCACTGTTCCATGTTTTCGCCATTTGTCTATAATGGCTCTCACTGTGGTTTGCTGGAGTCCCAGAGCATTAGAAATGGCTTTATAACCTTTTCCAGACTGAGAGATCTCAATTACTTTGTTTCTTATTTGTTCCTGAATTTCTTTGGATCGCAGCATGATGTCTGGCTTTTGAGGATCGTTTAGTCTACTTCACTTTGTCAGGCAGGTCCTATTTAAGTGATTTCTTGATTGAGAACATGTGTGGCAGTAATCAGGCCTGTGTGTGGTTATGGAAATTGAACTCAGCTTCCCAAAGATGTGATAAACCACACCTCATTTATGTTTTAAGGGGCGGGGTAATCACTTTTTCACTCACACATGGCCCAGTAGGTTTGGATTTATTTTTCCCTTAATAATAAAGACCTTCATTTAGAAACTGCATTTTATGTTTACTTGTGTTATCTTTGTCTCATATTTAAATTTGTTTTGTGATATGAAACATTTAAGTGTGACAAACATGCAAAAGAATAAGAAATCAGGAAGGGGGCAAACACTTTTTCACACCACTGTACATATGCCATGCTTTGGAATCGGATGTGTATATACTATACGCTCAGTGTGAGTTCCCCAATAATTGGCCTAGTAGTGAAAACAGCCTCATCTATCACTTGTCAGTCAATTGCATAATTGTCCTGGCGATTGGAGGCACCGGAGTGTTGCTCTCCCTGACAAACTGGTGCCAGCGTGGGATCTACATGACCTCCCTGAGAATCTTCAATTAAGTGAGGAATTTAATGAAGGACTTCATCCTAGTCTTCATGACAGTTTTCTGGTGTAGAAAAGTTGCCAAATTTTTCTTTTCTTAAAAGTGAGCCAGACTTATCAGGAAGGGGCATGGCCAACTCCAGTCAGACATATTAACTATAATTTACACCAGAAGGTGGGAAAAATTATAGCAGAAATCTACTCCAATTTACAGCTGGCATAGGTTTCAGATTATGGTCCTAGGACAGACTAAACATGAGTCAAACAGAAACACCAGTCGTGATGAATTCCCCCCAAAGTATGAAACAAAGTTATGGTACTTTTAATTTATAAAATAATTAATCCTTTGACAACAGTCGCCATCACTATGTAGACCCAGCGTCTGAGACTAAACGTCCATTTTGCTTACGGACACTAAAATAAATATTTATAGATATGCGGTCGTTTAATAGCTGTTTGCATAATCAGACCACGGTAGATGATGTGCACTGAACAATCTGTAATACATTGCTCAGTGCTCATATGCTTCCATTATTCTAGGCACCATGAGTCCTACTTACACAGGACGATGTTCTACTGAGAAGATAATCTTTTGTGTTCCCCAAAAGATAATTTCTCTCCGTGAACCAGTATTTTGCTCATTCATTGGGTGATTGACAGTCTTTTTACACTGCATCTCCAAGGAGGTCACCATTCTTTGGTGCACACGGTTTCCATTCACAGTTTGGTACTTTTATGGTACTTTTAGTGGGGGAGGGGCTTCGGGAATTCCTGAGGAGGAAAGTTTTGCTTCATCGCTCTCCTCTGTGTGGCGGGGGGTGGGTTTTGAGTAATTTAAAGATCATGGGAGACAGGTACAAACGTATGGCTGACAGGAAAAGCTCACCAGGTCCGGACCTGAGTGTGAATGACTTTGTGTGGTTGTCTACCAGGAATATTAAGTTGAAGATTCCTTCCTGGAAGCTGGTACCTAGATTTATTGGTCCCTATAAAATAACCACCGTCATTAACTCAGCAGCGTTTCGTCTTGAGCTACCTCAGGCCCTTAAGATCCACAATGTGTTTCACAGGTCTCTGCTCAAGAAAAATGTAGAACTTCTTGAGTCCTCTTCCCTGCCGCCGCCCCCAATCTTGGTTGATGGTAATTTGGAGTTTCAAATTTCGAGTATTGTAGATTCTCGCCTCCAGCGTAGTTCCTTACAGTACTTTGTGCACTGGAAGGGTTATGACCCAGAGGAAAGGATGTGGGTTTCGGCATCAGAGGTGAATGCCCCCAGGCTAATTTGTTCATTCCACACCTCTTATCCAGAGAAACCTGGTCCTGAGTGTCCGAAGGCCACTCGTAGTAGAGGGGGTACTGTCACGGGTGTGTCAGGCAGTCACTCTGGATCCGGCTGTAGAAAGTCACTGCGCTTGCCATTGCAAATGCCTTCTTGATCCTCTCATCTCCGTAGTATTGTTATATCCTTCTCCCTTTATGATCCAGCAGCGACCTCCACCTTCTGCTGCTGATTGACACACCCTTGCTTGATAGTTAAAAACCCTCAGTTTCTCCAGAGAGTTGCCAGTGATAGTTCTATGTACCTCTGTGCAGACTTGGAGTACTAGCAGTCAGCTAGTCTCATCTTTGGTGCTCTTGGAGGAGAGTTGGAGTTATCTCTCTGGTGTATGCTCAAGCTAAGTGTCCCTTTGTTTGTTTACCTTGTTGTCTTTAGTTTGTAGTGGGGCCTGACTAGTGCTCACCCCATCCCCTCCCTATCTAGGGCCTAGCTCTAGGGACATTCAGGGTTTAGGTTCCTGCTCGGCAATAGGTGCAGAACCTATAAAGGAACGATAGGAAGGCAGGGTAATATTAGATCTGCTTAGGGGTCTCCACGTCCCCTTTCCCTAGTTGTTGGGCTCCCTTCCCCCTCTTCCCATCATTGTACACTCCTTCCCTCACCTTGCGTGACAACTGGGGGCTGGCTGTGGGATACATATTATACTGTGGGCAGGCTGTGGGGTACATTATACTGGGGGCCTATCACACTACGGGGTACATATTTTACTGTAGGCTGGCTGTGTGGAACATTGTACTGGGGCTGGCTGTGGTAGACTTTATACCTGAGCTGTGTGGGCATCATACTGCATATTGGGGGCCTGTTGTGGATATCATACTGTATGGGCGGCTGTGTTGACCTTAATACCATGTAGGAGAACAGTGTGAGGAGGGAGTACAGTTTGGAGAGGACAATGTGGTGGGCAGTATGAGGGCATAGTGTGAAAATGGGGTCACATAATGGATATGGAGAGGGGGCAGAATGAAATGGGGGCACAGTATGGAGAAAGGTTAGCATGGCGGGGGACAGTGTGGAGATATAGAGAGTGTAAGGGAAAACAGTGGAGAGGGGACGTGTTACACGCACGCTGCTAGGTTCAGATAGGGCGAGACGGGTTTCATGAATTCTTTGGAATCCTGGGGGAACCATAGGCTGCAGCTTCTCTCAGGCACACGATAGATTCAATTGCTGACCAGACACATCTGACAAGAGTATTTTTCAACAGTTTAACAGTGAAATTTAATCTGAAGAACGGCCAGTGCAATTCAGGGATATTACAGCAACAATCTTCATTACAGTATAGTCTGAGTTTCTTGAGCAACCGGCTCCAGTAACAATACAGTAGTTTCTTCACAAGGCACAGTGTAGCATCGGCGTCTCTGCCCCCTGCCAGGCAGAGACGCCGTCCCTCTCACCGCCGCACTCCCCGACCGGCATCCTCCAGCGCTCCTCTTCCTGCTGCTGTCGGCACGCGCAGCTTCCCAGGCACTGTGCTTAGGGCGCGCGCTCCCTCCCTCTTAAAGGGGCCGCACGCGCTGTCCTAAGGAGTCCCCGGCCAATTGCCGGAGGTCCTCCCATATATAAGGCACCTCCTCCAAAATGGAGGTGCCCGAGCAATAGTTGTTGCATAGTGTACTTACCTCTGCTTCAGCCCTCAGGTCCCGCTGCTAGCCTGACTACTAGTCCTGCCCGCCAGCCTGACTACCAGTCCAGTCCGCCAGCCTGACTACTCTCCAGCCCGACAGTCTGTCTTCCGTTCAGTCCGCCAATCTGTCTATGGGCTCTGCCCGCCTGCTTGTTACCTGTCAGCCTACCTGGAGGCTCCTGCTGTCACTTACCTTGACCACCTGTCAGCCTACCTGGAGGCTCCTGCCCGTCACTTGCCGTGACCACAGAGGTTCCACCACCCGGATCCGTAACAGTTTGCTCGAGCCATGGAACCCGGTGGCCCCCAAGCTCCTTCGCTCTCTGACCTGTACCAGGAGGTTTCTCCTCAGAGATCCCAACAGGAAACCATCCTGAACTTCCTGCGGAATGTCAACTCCCGCCTGGACACGCTGCCTGTCCCACCTGTGTCCGCCTCGAGTCGTGCGACTTCCGCTCCGGCAGCGCCGCTGCCCACCAATACCACGGCATCCAACCCAGGTCCCCGGCTTTCTGTACCTCCTCGTTTTGGAGGTGACCCCGTATCATGTCGGGGCTTTCTGAACCAGTGCACGCTTCACTTTGAACTTTTGGCACATCAGTTTCCCTCCGACCGGGCCAAGGTGGCGTTCATCATGTCTCACCTCAACAGGGAAGCACTGGCATAGCTTAACCCCCTATGGGAGAGAAGGGATTCCCTGGTGTCTGATCTTCCGGATTTCCTCTCTGCCTTCTGGAGGGTCTTCGATGAGCCCGGACGTAGGAGTTCTACTGCCTCCTCATTGCTCCGTCTCCGCCAAGGATGTCTTACCGTGGGCTAGTATGCCATATGGTTCCGTACCCTCGCCTCTGAGCTTACCTGGGACAACGAGGCACTGGTGTCCACCTTTTGGGAGGGCCTTTCCGGTCGGATCAAGGACGAGCTAGCTGGTCGGGACATCCCTACCACTCTGGATGACCTGGTGTCGCTAGCTACCCGGATCGACATCCGTTTCCTGGAACGTGCTAAAGAGAAGATTTCCTCATCTTGCTCCTACTTTCCAGAGACCTGCCTCTCAATCAGCAACTCCCCGGGCACGCTCGCCCGAACCTATGCAGGTCGACCAGACTAAGATGGTCAAATCTCACCAAGAGTCACGCCGAGCCGAGGGGAGCTGTTTCTACTGTGGCAGTAAGGAGCACTTCATCCGTTCCTGCCCGGTGAAGCCGGGAAATGCCAGTGTCTAGGACCGCTCGGAGAGGTCATCCTAGGCAAAAGTGAATCTTCTCCTTCTCTGACTTTGTCTGTCTCTATCTCCTGGGGAGAGAACCGCTACTTTGAAATTGCACACCTGGATTCCGGAGCTGCATGGGAACCTCATTTCCCAGTCCCTGGTAGAGAAATATCACATTCCCACCAAACCTCTGGCTGAACCATTGGCAGTCGCATCCGTGGATGGAAGACTCCTTCCGGTGATCATCCTGCTCGTCACAGAACCTATAACCCTGCAGGTGGGAATGCTGCACTCTGAGAGGATCTCCTTCCATGTGCTTTGCGGTCTCTCTCACTCCCTATTGCTAGGTCTACCCTGGCTTCAGAGACATGAACCCGTGCTGAATTGGCAATCCGGTGAAGTACTCCGCTGGGGGCAGGATTGCCATAAGACCTGCCTGGTCCCGGTCCGCCCGGTTCGTCCTCCACCCACCCCGGCTAATCTACCTTACTGGTTCTATGCAGATGTCTTCGACAAAAAGGAAGCAGAGACACTGCCACCTCTTAGGCCATATGATTGCCCGATCAACCTGGTACCCGGTGCCACTCCACCCCGTGGGCGTATTTACCCGTTGTCGTCGGCTGAAACCCGCAGTACATTGAGGAGAATCTGGCTAGGGGATTCATCCAGAAATCTACCTAACCGGCTGGAGCCGGATTCTTCTTCGTCAAGAAGAAGGATGGTTCACTACGCCCCTGTATTGACTTTAGAGGACTCAACCAAATCACGGTCAAAAACAAATACCCCCTGCCGCTCATCTCCAAGTTGTTTGACCGTCTTAAGGGCGCTTGGATCTTTACCAAGCTGGATCTATGTGGGGCGTATAACCTGGTCCGGATCCGTCAAGGAGACGAGTGGAAGACGGCATTCAATACCCGGGACGGTCACTATGAATACCGTGTGATGCCCTTCGGTCTCTGCAATGCTCCCGCCGTCTTCCAAGAATTAGTCAATGACATCTTCCGTGACCTTCTATATTCCTGCGTGGTGGTGTACCTGGACGACATCTTGGTCTTCTCTCCGAACCTTCCCACACACCGGAGGGATGTTCGTCAGGTCCTGCTTAGGCTCAGGCAGAATCTCCTCTATGCCAAATTTGAGAAGTGCCTCTTCGAGCAGACCTCCCTTCCGTTCCTGGGCTATATTATCTCCCAGACAGGTCTACGAATGGACCCTGAGAAGCTCTCTGCTGTCTTAAAGTGGCCCTGTCTGGAGTGGTTGAAGGCGATTCAGCGATTCCTGGGCTTCGCCAACTACTACAGTCTCTTCATCCCGCACTTCTCTTCCCGGACTGCTCCCATCTCTGCGCTCACCCGTAAGGGAGCAAATCCCAAGGAATGGTCGCCTGAAGCTGAGGAGTCCTTCCTTTCCTTAAAGCAAGCCTTCTCCTCTGCCCCAGTGCTGCACCATCCGGACTGCAACAAACAGTTCTTCCTGGAGGTTGATGCTTCCTCCTCCGGAGCCGGAGCGGTGCTCACCCAAAAAATTTCATCCGGGAGAATGGTAACCTGCGGCTTCTTCTCCAAACTCTTCTCCTCATCTGAGCGCAACTACTCCATAGGAGACCGAGAACTGCTAGCCATCAAATTGGAGCTGAAGGAGTGGCGTTACCTGCTTGAAGGGGCTCTATACCCGGTGATCATCTATACTGATCACAAAAACCTAGCATATCTCTAGAATGCCCAAAGACTCAATCCGCGCCAGGCCCGGTGGTCTTTGTTCTTCGCTCGCTTCGACTTTATCCTACATTACCGCCCGGCGGACAAGAATGTTAAAGTCTACGCCTTGTCCCGATCCTTCCTGTCCTCCGATCAAGAGGAGGAGCCTATGCACATCATCGACCCCTCAAAAGTGCTGAATATGGCCCCCTTGGATCTGACTCGTCTCCCACCCGGTAAGACGTTTGCAGCGGTTCCAGATCGGGAGAATATTCTTCACTGGGGTCATTCATCTAAACTAGCCGGCCATGCCGGTCAGAAGAAGACCTTCCTGCTCATTACCCAGCATTACTGGTGGCCTACCCTGCGCAAGGATGTGGTAGACTTCGTCTCGGCCTGTTCGTCCTGTGCCCGCAACTAAGTTCCCAGACATCTTCCAGCCGGTCGCCTCCTGCCTCTTCCCGTACCTGCTGCCCCGTGGCAGCACATTGCTATGGACTTTATTACAGATCTCCCTGTTTCTGCTGGTTGTACAGTCATTTGGGTGGTGGCCGACCGCTTTTCAAAAATGGCCCACTTCATCCCTCTGCCTGGTCTCCCTTCTGCATCGGAGCTGGCTAAGGACTTCATCCTTCACATCTTCAGTCTCCATGGCCTACCCCTCCACATTGTGTCGGATCGAGGGGTTCAGTTCACCTCACGCTTCTGAAGAGCTACGTGTAAGCTGCTGGATGTCACCCTGGATTTCTCCTCCGCTTACCATCCACAGTCCAATGGCCAAGTGGAGCGTATCATTCAGATCCTTACCAGCTACCTCCGCCACTTTGTTAACGCTCACCATACCGATTGGGTGGAGCTCCTACAATGGGCCGAGTTCTCCTACAACAACCATGAGAGCGAATCTACTTCCAAGACCCTGTTCTTTGTAGTCTACGGTCAACATCCCCGGATTCCGTTTCCCGTCTCCGCTTCTGTGGACAACCCTGCCGTGGAGTTTCTGGTCAGCGAATTTTCCACCATTTGGGAAAATACTAGGTCCGCACTTCTTCAGTCCTCCGAGCGGATGAAGAAACATGCTGACAAGAGACGTCTGGATCCGCCTCAATTCCATCCGGGAGACAAGGTTTGGCTCTCCTCCAAACATGTTCGGCTCAAAATACCCTCCTATAAGTTTGGTCCTCGGTTCATCTGTCCATTTGAAGTCCTCAAACAAATCAACCCAGTGGCCTACAAGTTAAAACTCCCGGCCACCTTGCGGATTCCCAACTCCTTCCACGTATCTCTCCTCAAACCAGTTGTGTTTAATTATTTTTCCAACAATCCAGGTACTCCCCCTGCTCCGGTTTCCGCTGAGGACATTTTTGAGGTAGAGAACATTCTGGCCACCAAGAGGGTAAGAGGAAAAACCTTTTTTCTGGTGGATTGGAAGGGGTTTGGCCCAGAGGAGAGAACTTGGGAACCCAGTGAGAACATTCATGCCCCGCTTCTCCTTAAAAAATTTCTTTCTGGCCTAAAAAAGAGGGGGCGTAAAAGGGGGGGTACTGTAGCATCGGTGTCTCTGTCCCCTGCCAGGCAGAGATGCCATCCCTCTCACCGCCGCGCTCCCCGCCCGGAGTCCTCCAGCGCTCCTCTTCCTGCTGCTGCCGGCGCGCACAGCTTCCCGGGCACTGTGCTTAGGGCGCGCGCGGTCTCTCCCTCTTAAAGGGGCCGTACGTGCCGTCCTAAGGAGTCCCCGGCCAATTGCCGGAGGTCCTCCCATATGTAAGGCACCTCCTCCAAAATGGAGGTGCCCGAGCAATAGTTGTTCCTTAGTGTACTTACCTCTGCTTCAGCCCTCAGGTCCCGCTGCTAGCCTGACTACTAGTCCTGCCCGCCAGCCTGACTACCAGTCCAGTCCGCCAGCCTGACTACTCTTCAGCCCAACAGTCCGTCTTCCGTTCAGTCCGCCAGTCTGTCAATGGGCTCTGCCCGCCTGCTTGTTACCTGTCAGCCTACCTGGAGGCTCCTGCTGTCATTTGCCGTGACCACCTGTCAGCCTACCTGGAGGCTCCTGCCCGTCACTTGCCATGACCACCTGACTGCCTACCTAGAGGCTCCTGCCTGTCCCTTGCCGTGACCACCTGTCAGCCTACCTGGAGGCTCCTGCCCGTCACTTGCCGTGACCACCTGACAGCCTACCTGGAGGTTCCCGCCTGTCACCTGCCGTGTCTGCCAGTCCATCTACCCAGATCACTCGTCAGCCTGCCTGCTGTGCCCATCTGCAATACCGGTCAGTCCCTGCCATCTGTACCGTGGAAGTCACCTGCTCCCTTACAAGGTCGTCCACAGAGTAGCACCTGGTCCCTCTGCTCGGACCCTCCCTGGTCACGGAGTCGATTGAGCCGCCGTACGACCTTGGTCGCTCCAAGTTTATACCTAGTTACGCCCCTCTGCGTCCCTTCTTGCACCGCAGCACAGAGGTTCCACCACCCGGATCCGTAACACACAGTATTACAGTTTCTATAGTAGCATAATAGTATGCATACACAACCACAGACTTTTCCTTCACAAGGACACAATAGTACGCAGCATTCTTTATCCTGCATGGAGATGTAGGTGGGGATGGTTTGATGAGGGAGATGATCCCTGTAACACAATTCCTTCCAGTCCTTATCTTCCTGCTTTGGAAGCAACAGCACTACTTCTGCATGTCACAGACGGCCATGGTATATGCCGTGGTTCATAAGGAAGGACGGTGTGGTAGCTATATTTGATCATGGCAGACAGTTGGGTGGGTGTAGCTCATAAGGGCAGAAAGTGTGGAGGCCATATACCATAGGGGGCTTATTTAGGTCATAGCATGGAAAGATTGGTTCTGGTGATGTATTCATATACTGTTGATGATACTGGTGTATTTATTTACGGACGTGGTTCTGGTGATGTATTCATGAACTGATGGTGGTTCTAGTCACATATATATTTACTGATGATGGAGATGATGGTTCTGGTGCCTTATTTATGTACTATTGAAGGCTCTGGTGTTCTATTCATGTTCTAATGACGATTTTGGTTTCATATTCATGTACTGATGATGGTTCTGGTGATTGAATACAGCACCAGAACAACCATCACTACATGAATGTCACCAGAACCACCATTAGTATAAGAATATGACACCAGACACCAGTTTTTTATTTTTGCTGGTATTTTTTCGTGAAAAAGTAACAATTTTAGTGTAAGTGGTCATTAGAGCTTGTTACCTGACCCATAGGAGGGGGTGGGGTGCATTAGGGGTGCTGTTACCTTAGTCTCTGACTCATTCCTTTGCTTGGGGGCTGAGGTTTCATGGGGGGAGGGCACCATTGGCTTCTGCTACCTAGGGCTCCAAAATACCTTGTCCCGTTGTCTCGCAAGGTGTGGGAAAGACTTAGTGCAACACAAAGGGAAAAAGGAAAGGGAGCCCAGACTCTAGGGAAAGGGGGGAGTGGAGACCTCCTAGGCTGATCTAATATCACCCTGTCTCCACTAACATCCCTGTATTGGCTCTTCACCAATCGCAGCACGCAAACCTCGCCCTGTCTTTCCCCGGCATTGGGCCCTGGCTAGGGAAGGGAGGGGGATGAGCACTAGTCAATTCCCACTGACCACTAAAGACAACAAGTGTGAACAAAAGAGGGAAGATAGCTTAGCTTTTAGTTGACTTCAGAGAGATGAACACCCGTCCTCGTAGCTCCAGAGAGGATGAAGTAATGCACTTGCTCCAAGCCTTCACCCAGGGTAATGTGAGTATCAACGGCACCTCCCTCTACCAGACAGCAGGTATTTATACACCCAGGCCAGGGTGTTAATTATCCAGAGGAAGGTAGCCACTGGGTCCTAGAGAGACAGCCTCTAAGAAGGTGTCTGCAATACCAAACATAGAGATCTCCTGCAACCAACTGCAGGGAGACTGTCTTCTGACACACCTGTGACAATACCCCCTCCTCTACGAGTGTCCTCCGGACAGTCAGGACAGGGTTTCTCAGGATAAGAGGCGTGGAATGAACGAACCAACCTGGGAGCATTCACCTCTGATGCTGAAACCCACATCCTCTCGACTGGACCATAACCCTTCCAATGCACCAAGTAGAGTAGAGAACGAAGTTTAAGACGAGAATCTACAATCCTCGAAATCTGGAACTCCAGATTACCATCAACCATTACTGGGGGCGGTGGTAGAGGTGAGGGTTCAAGAGGTTTCACATACTTTTTGAGTAAGGACTAGTGTTGAGCGAGCAATAAAATGCTCGGGTGCTCGAAGCTCGGGCCGAGCTCGCCGTGATACTCGGGTGCTCGACCCGAGCAACGAGACCAATGTTAGTCTATGGGAGACCCGAGCATTTTTGCGGCGGCACCCCCGGCAGTCTGTAGAAAGCCTAAAAGGTGCCCAAAACGATAGTGACAGTGCTCAGAAGACATGGAGACAGCATGGGCATTGCCCCAGAAAGCATTTCTGACCCCCAGGTCACTGCTGTCAACAACATGGTCAGAGGTATTAAGCCACTTTAGCGGGCTCACAATAAAACGTTCAAAAACGAAACTGAAACGGTTTTCCTGTGAAATATGTTAAGGAACTTCCTTTCCAGGGTAAAGACTTGTGTATAAGGTAAAATAAATAACCAAAAACAAAAATACTCCTCCACACCTTGGGCTATGTTCACCAGTAGCATTTTTTATGCGTTTTTGCACCTTTGTATTGCTTTCAACCGTGACAAATGCATTCACCGGGAAATGTCATTTTAACATTTTACAATCTTATCTGGCCATGTGCTGTGTGACACATGCATACAGTGCTGAAAAGACATGGGAACAGCATGGGGAAGACCCCTGGAAGCATCTCTGACACCCAGGTCACTGCCTAAAAGTGTGCCCATCAGAAGTGATGCTTTCCGCATCAGAAGATGCAGACTTGCAACTATCCCCGTGCAAGTCCTTGTTCCAGGGCAGTGTTCAATTGTACCTGCCCCATTAATTGCAATGCAAGCGCAAGTATGCAGCCTGCCACCCACCCACCCCCAGGCTGCAATACCATGCTGCTAGCTTGCTTGTACTTGAAATGTGGCCTTTTAGGCTTTTGGAGGAGGCCGAAGCTGGCCACTACCTCATGGCTGCTTTGGCAGCGAGGTGTCCATACTCGGTCCCCAGCCGCCCCGCGGCCGGGTGTCCACACACGGTCCCCAGCCATCCAGGGGCGGCCGGGTGTCCATAAACGGTCCCCAGCCGCCCCTATTTCTCCTTGTAACATCCCCCCACACACTTTTCTTAGCCCGGCCTGCTTTAGGGCAGCATTGGACGAGCCCACCAGACAACCAGACTCCTCCGGTGGGCCCTGGCTTCTCCATCAGGGGAGTTGAGAGTGCCAAGGTGAGGAGCATGATGATGATGATAGAAGTTAGCATCTGCTTTGTTTTCTTGGAATGCAAGCGCATGTATGTAGTAGCGGCTAGGCCTGAGGTGGTCAGCGTTTTGGCGCATATCCTACCTCCTCCGAGGATTGCTGGATGTTTTCCTGCTACTATCCCAGTTCTATGACTCCCATTAAAACAAAGCTTCAGGTGATGAATGATGGATGAGGTGGTGGCAAAGGAGAAAAAGCAGGAGGAACAGGGACCATTCACATCAATATCAGGCCAGTCAACCACACATGTCTAGTAGGATATGTTTCTGTACCAAAAGGAGAGGTTCGGCTACACAGTTATAGGGCATGCAGTGAGTGCAATGCCTACCAAAAATTTCGAGGCACTCCAATGCCCCTTGGAAGTGACATGGAGGTCAGAGGGCCTTAACTAAACTGTTTTTTCCATTTATAGCAACTGGGTCTCCTGTGCACTGTTGGCCTAAGCAGTGAATGGAAGGCTTTCCAAAAATTATGAGGAACTGCAATGCCCCTTGAAACAGACGTGGATTACAGCATACTAAAAAGCTTCTACCCATTATTGGGGAGTGGGTCTCCCTTAGTGTTCGCCTATGCATTGAAAAGCAAAAGCTGATTAAAATTAGGAGGAAATGCAATGCCCGTTGGAAGAATGGTGGAGTTCGCAGTGGAATAAAAAGACAATATCAATGCCCCTTGAAAAGTGGTGGAGGTCGCAGCAGCTTAACAAGACGGTTTTAATGCCCCTTGGATGAGACATGGAGGTCGCAGTGGAATAAAAAGACAATATCAATGCTCCTGAAAAAAGTGGTGGAGGTCGCAGTAGCTTAACAAGATGGTTTTAATGCCCCTTGGAAGAGCGGTTGAGGTCGCAGTAGCTTAACAAGACGGTTTTAATGCCCCTTGGAAGAGTGGTGGAGATCACGGTAGCTTAACAAGACAGCTTTAATGCCCCTTGGAAAAGTTGTGGAGGTCGCAGTAGCTTAACAATTCAGCTTTAATGCCCCTTGGAAAAGTGGTGGAGGTCGCAGTAGCTTACCAAGACGGTTTTAATGCCCCTTGGAAGAGATGTGGAGGTCGCAGTGGAATAAAAAGACAATATCAATGCCCCTTGAAAAAGTGGTGGAGGTCGCAGTAGCTTAACAAGATGATTTTAATGACCCTTGGAAGAGACGTGGAGGTCGCAGTGGAATAAAAAGACAATATGAATGCCCATGGGAAAAGTGGTGGAGGTAGCAGTAGCTTAACAAGACAGTTTTAATGCCCCTTGGAAGAGCGGTGGAGGTCGCAGTAGCTTAACAAGATGGTTTTAATGCCCCTTGGAAAAGTGGTGGAGGTCACAGTAGCTTAACAAATCAGCTTTAATGCCCCTTGGAAAAGTGGTGGAGGTCGCAGTAGCTTAACAAGACAGCTTTAATGACCCTTGGAAAAGTGGTGGAGGTCGCAGTAGCTTAACAAGACTGTTTTAATGCCCCTTGGAAGAGACGTGGAGGTCGCAGTGGAATAAAAAGACAATTTCAATGCCCCTTGGAAAAGTGGTAGAGGTCGCAGTAGCTTAACAAGACGGTTTTAATGCCCCTTGGAAGAGACGTGGAGGTCGCAGTGGAATAAAAAGACAATATCAATGCCCCTGGGAAAAGTGGTGGAGGTCGCAGTAGCTTAACAAGACGGGTTTAATGCCCCTTGGAAGAGCGGTGGAGGTCGCAGTAGCTTAACAAGATGGTTTTAATGCCCCTTGGAAGAGTGGTGGAAGTCACAGTAGCTTAACAAGACAGCTTTAATGCCCCTTGGAAAAGTGGTGGAGGTCACAGTAGCTTAACAAGACAGCTTTAATGCCCCTTGGAAAAGTGGTGGAGGTTGCAGTAGCTTAATAAGACGGTTTTAATGCCCCTTGGAAGAGACGTGGAGGTCGCAGTGGAATAAAAAGACAATATCAGTGTCCCTTGAAAAAGTGTTGGAGGTCGCAGTAGCTTAACAAGACGGTTTTAATGCCCCTTGGAAGAGACGTGGAGGTCGCAGTAGAAGAAAATGACAATATCAATGCCCCTGGAAAAAGTGGTGGAGGTCGCAGTAGCTTAACAAGACGTTTTTAATGCCCCTTGGAAGAGTGGTGGAGGTCACAGTAGCTTAACAAGACAGCTTTAATGCCCCTTAGAAAAGTGGTGGAGGTCGCAGTAGCTTAACAAGACAGCTTTAATGCCCCTTGGAAAAGTGGTGGAGGTCGCAGTAGCTTAACAAGACGGTTTTAATGCCCCTTGGAAGAGACGTGGAGGTCGCAGTGGAATAAAAAGACAATATCAATGCCCTTTGAAAAAGTGGTGGAGGTCGCAGTAGCTTAACAAGACGGTTTTAATGCCCCTTGGAAGAGACGTGGAGGTTGCAGTAGAATAAAAAGACAATATCAATGCCCCTGGGAAAAGTGGTGGAGGTCGCAGTAGCTTAACAAGATGGTTTAAATGCCCCTTGGAAGAGTGGTGGAGGTCACAGAAGCTTAACAAGACAGCTTTAATGCCCCTTGGAAAAGTGGTGGAGGTCGCAGTAGCTTAACAAGATGGTTTTAATGCCCCTTGGAAGAGTGGTGGCGGTCACAGTAGCTTAACAAGACAGCTTTAATGCCCCTTGGAATAGTGGTGGAGGTCGCAGTAGCTTAACAAGACAGCTTTAATGCCCCTTGGAAAAGTGGTGGAGGTCGCAGTAGCTTAACAAGATGGTTTTAATGCCCCTTGGAAGAGACGTGGAGGTCGCAGTGGAATAAAAAGACAATATTAATGCCCCTTGAAAAAGTGGTGGAGGTCGCAGTAGCTTAACAAGACGGTTTTAATGCCCCTTGGAAGAGACGTGGAGTTCGCAGTGGAATAAAAAGACAATATCAATGCCCCTGGGAAAAGTGGTGGAAGTTGCAGTAGCTTAACAAGACGGTTTTAATGCCACTTGGAAGACTGGTGGCGGTCACAGTTGCTTAACAAGACAGCTTTAATTCCCCTTGGAAAAGTGGTGGAGGTCGCAGTAGCTTAACAAGACGGTTTTAATGCCCCTTGGAAGAGTGGTGGAGGTCACAGTAGCTTAACAAGACAGCTTTAATGCCCCTTGGAAAAGTGGTGGAGGTCGCAGTAGCTTAACAAGACAGCTTTAATGCCCCTTGGAAAAGTGGTGGAGGTCGCAGTAGCTTAACAAGACGGTTTTAATGCCCCTTGGAAGAGACGTGGAGGTCGCAGTGGAATAAAAAGACAATATCAATGCCCCTTGAAAAAGTGGTGGAGGTTGCAGTAGCTTAACAAGACGGTTTTAATGCTCCTTGGAAGAGACGTGGAGTTCACAGTGGAATAAAAAGACAATATCAATGCCCCTGGGAAAAGTGGTGGAGGTCGCAGTAGCTTAACAAGATGGTTTTAATGCCCCTTGGAAGAGCGGTGGAGGTCACAGTGGAATAAAAAGACAATATCAATGCCCCTGGGAAAAGTGGTGGAGGTCGCAGTAGCTTAACAAGACGGTTTTAATGCCCCTTGGAAGAGACGTGGAGGTCGCAGTAGCTTAACAAGATGGTTTTAATGCCCATTGGAAGAGTGGTGGAGGTCGCAGTAGCTTAACAAGATGGTTTTAATGCCCCTTGGAAAAGTGGTGGAGGTCGCAGTAGCTTAACCAGACAGTTTTAAGGCCCCTTAGAAGAGTGGTGGAGCTCACAGTAGCTTAACAAGACAGCTTTAATGCCCCTTGGAAAAGTGGTGGAGGTCGCAGTAGCTTAACAAGACAGCTTTAATGCCCCTTGGAAAAGTGGTGGAGGTCGCAGTAGCTTAACAAGATGGTTTTAATGCCCCTTCGAATAGATGTGGAGGTCGCAGTGGAATAAAAAGACAATATCAATGCCCCTTGAAAAAGTGGTGGAGGTCGCAGTAGCTCAACAAGACGATTTTAATGCCCCTTGGAAGAGAAGTCGAGGTCGCAGTAGCTTAACAATACGGTTTTAATGCCCCTTG
Source organism: Phyllobates terribilis (assembly GCF_046119375.1). NCBI lineage: Eukaryota > Metazoa > Chordata > Amphibia > Anura > Dendrobatidae > Phyllobates > Phyllobates terribilis. Next base: position 740,190,663 of record NW_027362761.1, on the reverse strand, counting down.
GAAAAGTGGTGGAGGTGGCATTAGCTTAACAAGACGGTTTTAATGCCCCTTGGAAGAGACGTGGAGGTCGCAGTAGCTTAACAAGATGGTTTTAATGCCCCTTGGAAAAGTGGTGGAGGTCGCATTAGCTTAAGAAGATGGTTTTAATGCCCCTTGGAAGAGACGTGGAGGTCGCAGTAGCTTAACAAGGCGGTTTAAATGCCCCTTGGAAGAGACGTGGAGGTCAGAGTGGTTTAACAAGACGGTTTTAATGCCCCTTACAAGAGCCATGCAGAACAGCATATTAAAAACATTATTACCATTATTGGGGAGTGGGTCTCCCATAGTCTTAGCCTATGCCTTCGAAGCAAAAGCTGCCAAAAATTAGGACGGAGGAACTTTCAATGGTAGCAACATGGACCACTGTCACCCTCGTGGAATAGTGGTGGTGGAGGCTGAGGATAAGGAGAAGAGCATAAAAAAGCCGAATTGAGGAAGCGTATACCCATGTGTGGGTGTGAAGCGGTGCATTGGAATACACCTCCCGAAATAACACAGTGGATTTGACTTTATGTTACTCTGCTGTCATTTGGTGGTGATGAGAAGTCTAGCCCAATCCAGCCCTTGTTCATTTTGAAAAGTGTCAGCTTGTCAGCATTGTCAGTTGACAGGCGAGTGCGCTTATCAGTTATAATTCCCCCAGCGGCACAAAAAACACGCTCCGATAACACGCTAGCGGCAGGGCAGGCCAGGACCTCCAAGGCGAGTTCATTCCAAGTGTCCAGCTTGGATACCCAATAATTAAAAGGCACAGAGGAATCACGGAGGACGCTTGTACGGTCGGCAAGGTACTCCCTCACCTTCTTTTGAAACTTTCCACTCCTTGCGAGAGTACCCCGCGCCTCAGTGCCTGTAAGCTGGGCGGGTCTCAGAAAACTGTCCCAGAATGTTGACAGTGTTCCCCTGCCTCTGCTGGATTGGTGTTGCGTCTCTCTCGCCTGTACGCCTTGGTTGGTCAACGAACTGTGACCTCTGCCGCTAGCATGTTCCGATGGGAATTTTTTTAACAGTTCTGCAGCAAGGGCCTTCTGGTACTGCCACATTTTTGTAGAGCTCTCCACCTCAGGAATAAGAGAGTGAAAGTTCTCCTTGTAGCGGGGGTCTAAAAGTGTCACCAACCAGTAATGACTGTCACCCAACATTTTGGCAACGCGAGGGTCACGGCTAAGGCAGCGTAACAAAGTCAGCCATGCGTGCCAGACTGGTAACGGGCAAGACTTCCGTGTCTTCAAGATGACAACTGACCATTCTCTCCTCCTCCTCCTCCCCCTGTCCTCAGGCCACCCACGCTGAACCGACTGTATGACAGTTGTACAGGTACTACCGTCTACAGTGCATGATACCAGCTCCTGTTCTTCCTCCTCCTCCTCCTCTCCCTCATTGTCCCCCAATGCACTTTGGGATGAGATGAGGCTGGGCTGTGTGTAATCGCCCATTATGGGCTCTTGATCCATCTCATCATACTCTGGCTGCAATGCCTCCTCTTTAATTCTCTGCAGAGAGTGTTGCAAAAGACAGACAAGTGGGATGCTGATGCTAATGATGGCGTCATCGCCACTCACCATCTTGGTGGACTCCTCAAAGTTTGTCAGGATGGTACATATGTCAGACATCCAGGTCCACTCCTGAGGTCTTATGTGTGGAGTCTGACCTGAATATCGACAGCCTTGTGGCAGCTGGTACTCCACAACTGCTCTCTTTTGCTCACAAATCCTTTGCAACATGTGGAGGGTAGAGTTCCAATGTGTGGGGACATCACACACCAGTCGGTGTGCCGGAGGCTGCAAACGCTGCTGTAACACAGCAAGGGCGGCAGAAGCTGTATCCGACTTCCGAATATGAGCAGACAGGCAGCGTACTTTGACGAGCAGATCTGGCAACTCGGGGTACGATTTAAGAAACCGCTGAAGCACGAGGTTAAGCATATGAGCCAGACATGGTACGTGTGTGATCTCGCCTTGCCTCAGAGCCGCCACCAGGTTACGGCCATTGTCACACATGACCATGCCTGGATGTAGGTTCAGCGGTCTCAGCCACAGATGTGCCTGCTCTTTCACAGCTGTCCACAACTCACAAGCAGTGTCAGGTTTATCACCTAAGCTTATGAGTTTCAGTGTAACATCCCTGGCGGCATGCTTGCATAGTGCACCACCTCCCACTATGCAAGACCGCAATCTTACTCATCAGTCCAGCCTACAAACCTTGCTCCAGTTCATGCTGTGTGCATGTCTCTTGTCTGACTGCTTAGGGCGGCGGCCCGGTTACTTCCTGATTCTTATAGCTGCTGTGGGCGCACTCCTAATGCTTCTCCAGCCTATTGCTGTGAGTCACTGGATATTTAAACCCCCTCCACCCAGAAGGAGGGGCCTGAGCAACACTATCTATCAGTGTGCTACTTGCCTCTGAGTTGCCAGGTCTTGTCCTGTATCTTGTCTGTTTCTGCCACCCTGGGGGCTGCATGCCCAGGCATGTTATCTCTGACTTCTAGTCTGTTTCTGCCACCCTGGGGGCTGTATACCCAGGCCTGTTACCTGTGACTTCTAGTCTGTTTCCTCCTCTGGGGGCTGTATACCCAGGCTCATTCCTGTATCTCGTTGCAGTGTCAGTTCCTGTCTGAACTGTCTCCTAGCCTGTTACCTGTTTGTCTCTATGTCCGTACCCTCCCTTTTCCTGCAGTGTCTGAACCTGCACCTAACTCCAACTCGTTGTCTTGTGTGTATCTGGTTCTGCTTGTCCCCTTTCCCTTCCTCCGCATCTACCTCCTGTGTTCTAACCATCTTCCTGTATTTTCCAGTCTGTTCCATGTGAACAGAGCCCTGTCCTGTCTGCCTTCACTTTCTGCTCCGTTCTGTTCTGCTTGTTCACCGCTCCGGCGGTTCTGCTCTGCTCCGCTTGGTTACCGCACCTGCGGATCTATTCTGCTCCGCTTGTTCACCGCTCTGGCGGTTCCGCTCTGCTCCGCTTATTTACCGCACTTGCTGTTTTGCTCCGCTCTGCTTGTTCACCGCGCCTGCAGTTTTGCTACACTCTGCTTGTTCACAGCGTCTGCGGTTTTGCTCCGCTATGCTTGTTCTCCGCACCTGCGGTTTTGCTCTGCTCTGCTTGTTCACCGCGCTTGCGGTTTTGCTCCCCTCTGATTGTTCGCCGCACCTGCGGTTTTGCTCTGCTCAGCTTGTCTACCGCATCTGCGGGTTTTGCTCTGCTCAGCTTGTCTACCGCATCTGCGGATTTTGCTCTGCTCAGCTTGTCTACCGCATCTGCGGCTTTTGCTCTGCTCAGCTTGTCTACCGCATCTGCGGCTTTTGCTCTGCTCAGCTTGTCTACCGCATCTGCGGCTTTTGCTCTGCTCAGCTTGTCTACCGCATCTGCGGCTTTTGCTCTGCTCAGCTTGTCTACCGCATCTGCGGTAGACAAGCTGTGCCTGCCAGTGCCTGCCAGTGCCCACCTGTCTCCATACCAGCTGTGCCTGTCAATATCCACCTGTCTGCATACCAGCCGTGTTTACCAGTACCCACCTTTCTACATGCCAGCCTAACCTGCCTGTTCCTGCATTCCCCGGTGTGGGTGAACAGCTGTGACCGGGGTCTGCCCTGGAGTAGCACCTGGTCCCTCTGCTCGGTTCCTCCTTGGTTCACGGAGTCGACTTAGCCGCCGTGCGACCTTGGTTGGATCGGGTTGATACTTATTTACGCCCCTCCAGGCTCTCCTCGGTTCATGGTACAGTGGGATCACTAATCACGCTCACGCCAGTCAGTCCGGGCGCGAGCGCAACAGTTTGCTCAGGCCATGGTTCCCATTGAGCCCCACGGCCCTTCGCTCTCAGAGACATTTGAATCCTTGTCTGGCGAATACGTTCACTAAGAAAAAAAATTTACGCAAGGTGAGGTCCAGTCGATTTACGCACCTGCCCAAATGGAGCTATCAGCACTTGTTCCTGCGGATCCGCCATGGTACTATGGGGTTTCAAAACGAAGCCGTGCGTTTGTGGAGCAATGCATGCTGCATTTCAAGTTCTATGCTCACTATTTTCCTACCTATCGGGTTAAAGTGGCATTTATGATGTCCTACCTAGCGGGTGATGCCTTGAAGAGGATCACCCCCCTATGGGAAGCATGGGATCCTATCGTCTTTGACCTGCAGGCCTTCCTGGTGGCCTTTCTAATGGTCTTCGATGACCCTAATCCTGAAGCCTCTGCTAAAGCTTCCCTTCCCAATATCCCGGAGCAGCCCCGATGGGTAATGTGTGTAGGTAGCCTACCAGTTCTTCAGCCCGAAGAGACTGCGGCCCACCCAGAATCCACACAGGATGACTATGCTCCACAGAATACTTCTCTTCCCAACCTCAAAAGGCAGTCCAGACGTGCAAGGCGTAGAGATAAACCTTCACGACAGGTTCTGTCCTCCCAAAGACCTCCTGTTCCCCAGCCTGTAGAGGCAGCTATCCGCACTGAATCCATGAAGGTTGACCATGTTCGTCAGGCAAAGCAGAGGCCGGAACTCAGTCACAAAATCGGATTGCTGTCCCGCTGCGGTTGTTTGGGACCCCCTGACGGTCTTTGTCGAGCGAAGGTTGGAGAATCCCAAGACATTAGGCCTGTAGGAGAGGCTGCCTTTGGCGTTAGCATTTCCTCTCCACAGATAACCATAACTGTCTCCGTGGCAAGTGAAGGCCTCGGATTAACCGGAAGTTTCGGGCTTAAAGCCTTGAAGAGTCAGTGTTTGATTCCCGTCCGAAAACTCCAGAAGCCGATTTGGGCATTGTCAGCGGAAGGACGAGCCCTACCCAGAAACAGTCAAAATATGTCTGTACAAATTAAGCTCCAGATTGGAGCATTGCACATGAAGAAGTCCACATTCCAGGTGCTAACTGGTTTACCCACAGGTCGTCCAGAGCCGAGAGATCTAGTGCCCGCTTAGGTCTGGAGATCCTGCATGGTGTATTCTAGTGGACTGCTAAGGTGCAAGGGGTGTCCAGTCCCCATATCTTCAGGACAGTCAGCAGTTTCTTCTTCTTCACCAGATCTGCTAGTCGCTGACTCGCTGGGTGCTGAAGTTTCCGAAGGAAGAGAAGCGGAGGCGATGTCCTCACACAGTCTCGACGATTGTACCAATGATCTGGCTCTAGGTACCGTCCCGCCTTACAGACATGTCATCTCTGAAACCAGATTGAAGATGGTCCCAAAGCAAGGACCCTCCGTCTCTAATAAGTCTGGTCTGACGTCCATCAAGGCGGTGTTTACCCATGAGTCTCTGCACCCCTCCAACCAGGCGGAGGACCTCCAGTTGTCTCCTGAATCCTCCGGGGTGCTACCTGATAACAAATGGAGAGAGACTTTCCTACACCCTGTACCTGGTACTTCGCCCACTTCATCCAGTAAGCTTGGCAAAGTTTACTTCGAAGCAGTGTTTACCCCCGAGTCTCTGCACCCCTCCAACCAGGCGGAGGACCTCCAATTGTCTCCTGAATTCCCCGGGGTGCTACCTGATAAACGGAGAGAGACTTTCCTACACCCGGTACCTGGTACGCCGCCTATTTCATCCAGTAAGCTTGGCAAAGTGTACATCAAGGCGGTGGTTACTCACAGAGTCTCTGCACCCCTCCAACCAGGCAGAGGACCTTCAATTGTCTCTTAAATCCACCAGGGTGCTACCTGATAACAAATGGAGAAAGTCTTTCCTGTGTGCTGTTCCTGGTACTTCACCCACTTCATCGGTTGCTGAGGATGGCTTGATAGGAGGAAGCATCCTAGTCACCAAGATGATGAGACCAGTTTCGTTTCCTCTAGGGGACAGAAGAGGTAATCCTCTTGAAGAGAAGGATTGGCCTCCAAATTCTCTGCAGAAGACCCTTGCAGGCTTGAAGAAGAGGGGGCGTAAAGGGGGGGTACTGTAACATCCCTGGCGGCGTGCTTGCATAGTGCACCACCTCCCACTATGCAAGACCGCAATCTTACCCATCAGTCCAGCCTGCAAACCTTGCTCCAGTTCATGCTGTGTGCATGTCTCTTGTCTGACTGCTTAGGGCGGCTGCCCGGTTACTTCCTGATTCTTTTAGCTGCTGTCGGCGCACTCCTAATGCGTCTCCAGCCTATTGCTGTGAGTCACTGGATATTTAAACCCCCTCCACCCAGAAGGAGGGGCCTGAGCAACACTATCTATCAGTGTGCTACTTGCCTCTGAGTTGCCAGGTCTTGTCCTGTATCTTGTCTGTTTCTGCCACCCTGGGGGCTGCATACCCAGGCCTGTTATCTCTGACTTCTAGTCTGTTTCTGCCACCCTGGGGGCTGTATACCCAGGCCTGTTACCTGTGACTTCTAGTCTGTTTCTGCCTCTGGGGGCTGTATACCCAGGCTCTTTCCTGTATCTCGTTGCAGTGTCAGTTCCTGTCTGAACTGTCTCCTAGCCTGTTACCTGTTTGTCTCTATGTCCGTACCCTCCCTTTTCCTGCAGTGTCTGAACCTGCACCTAACTCCAACTCGTTGTCTCTGTACTTCTGTTTGTGAGTTTTGTGTCCACTCTCTACTTCATTGTAAGTACCTTGTGTGTATCTGGTTCTGCTTGTCCCCTTTCCCATCCTCCGTATCTACCTCCTGTGTTCTAACCATCTTCCTGTATTTTCCAGTCTGTTCCATGTGAACAGAGCCCTGTCCTGTCTGCCTTCACTTTCTGCTCCGTTCTGTTCTGCTTGTTCACTGCTCCGGCGTTTCTGCTCTGCTCTGCTTGGTTACCGCACCTGCGGTTCTATTCTGCTCCGCTTGTTCACCGCTCTGGCCGTTCCGCTCTGCTCCGCTTATTTACCGCACCTGCGGTTTTGCTCTGCTCTGCTTGTTCACCGCGCCTGCGGTTTTGCTTTGCTCTGCTTGTTCACCGCGCTTGCGGTTTTGCTCCGCTCTGCTTGTTCTCCACACCTGCGGTTTTGCTCTGCTCAGCTTGTCTACCGCATCTACGGGTTTTGCTCTGCTCAGCTTGTCTACCGCATCTGCAGGTTTTGCTCTGCTCAGCTTGTCTACCGCACCTGCGGGTTTTGCTCTGCTCAGCTTGTCTACCGCATCTGCGGGTTTTGCTCTGCTCAGCTTGTCTACCGCATCTGCGGGTTTTGCTCTGCTCAGCTAGTCTACCGCATCTGCGGGTTTTGGTCTGCTCAGCTTGTCTACCGCATCTGTGGCTTTTGCTCTGCTCAGCTTGTCTACCGCATCTGCGGGTTTTGCTCTGCTCGTCTACCGCACCTGCGGCTCCGTTCCTGTGTCCCAGTCTGTACAGGTCCCTATCCTGCCTGCGTTTCTACCTGCCAGTACCCGCCTCTCTGCATGTCAGCCATGCCTGCCAGTACCCACCTGTCTGCATACCAGCCGTGTTTACCAGTACCCACCTGTCTACATGCCAGTCTAACCTGCCTGTTCCTGCATTCCCCGGTGTGGGTGAACAACTGTGACCGGGGTCTGACCTGGAGTAGCACCTGGTCCCTCTGCTCGGTTCCTCCTTGGTTCACGGAGTCTAACTGAGCCGCTGTGCGACCTTGGTCAGATCGGGTTGATACTTAGTTACGCCCCTCCAGGCACTCCTCAGTTCATGGTACAGTGGGATCACGAATCACGCTCACGCCAGTCAGTCCGGGCGTGAGCGCAACATTCAGCACAGCCTGTTGCCGCTTGGCTGAGGCAGTACTGCAGTGCTTCCAGCTTGTAACTGATGTGGTGATATCTGAGATGGAGGCTGAACATGAGGAGGAGGAGGAGGATGATGCGCAGGAGCTGTACACTGTGGGGGCAACTCTGACTGACATAGGGCCCGCAATCCTCGGTGTGGGGAGGATGTGTTCCGTCCCATGGTCCGACTGGGTCCCGACTTCCACTATGTTTACCCAGTGTGCCGTCAGGGAGATGTACCGTCCCTGGCCACAAGCACTTTTCCACATGTCCGTTGTCAGGTGGACTCTCCCAGTAACTGCGTTGTTGAGGGCACGGCAGATGTTTTGGGACATGTGCTTGTGTAGTGCCGGGATGGCATACCGGGCAAAATAGTGTCGGCTGGGGACCGAGTACCGAGGGACGGCCACCGCCATAAGGTTGCGGAAGGATTCCGTCTCCACCAGCCTAAAAGGCAGCATTTCCAACGCAAGCAGTCGTGAAATGTGCGAATTTAGGACTGTGGCCTATGGGGCGTTGACTGCGAATTTGCACTTTCATTCAAAGGTCTGGGATATGGACAATTGAACTCTGCGGTGGGAAGTGGACATGGACGTTGATGCTGTTTCTTGAGAAACTGCCATAACAAGTGAAGACTGAGAGGAGGGGGCATCTTTGCATGCAGTATGGACAGGGGATTGCCTTGCACGCACAACAGGGGGTTCTATTACATGCACAACAGCGGAAGAAGCAGTGGTGACACCCGCTGACACTGGTCGTGGACCCTGGGGTTCGGCCTACAAAGTCGGGTGCTTTGCTGCCATGTGCCTGATCATGCTGGTGGTGGTCAGGATGGTAGTTTTGTCACCCCCACTGATGCTGGCATGGCAGGTGGTACAAATGGCATCTTTGGGGTTATCAGCAGAGTCTTTAAAAAAATTCCAGACTCTGGAAGACCTACCAGTTGTACTGGCAACGTCCCTCGTGTTGGTGTTACGGGGAACTGTTGCCCGCCTTCTGTGTGCGGCCACCACACTGCTTCTTCCTGCCTGTTGGGGTACTCTGCCTCCCTCCCCCTGTGTGCTGCTGGCCTCGCTCTGTGTGTTCTCCTGCCACGTTGGGTCAGTTACTAGATCATCAACCACCTCCTCCTCTTCCACTTGCGCACCACGATCCTCCTCCTCACTTCGTGGCAATTGTGTCTCGTCATCGTCCACCTCTTGTGACAAATTGCCAGCATCGACTTCCTGTGGCCGTGGCTGTTCAAATATTTGGGCTACATGGGATCTCCTCTTCCACCAGTTCAAGCGGAGCAGGCGAGGGGCACAAATATGGAAATGGACCAGTGAACAGCTCTTCAGAGTGTCCAAGTGTGGGATCAGTTGCTGTCTGACGACACTTGGCATGGTGGGAGGATGGAGCATCAGGGTGAGGAGGAGTATGTGGTCGAGACTCACGGCTACTAAAACTTGACCGTGTGGAAGACAGACCGGAGGTGGCGGTGCTCAGGTAACTGGACGTATTATCTGCTATCCAATTAATAACCTGTTCACACTGATCAGTTCGCAATACTGGTGTTGTAGTGTGCTTCCCTAGTAATTCGGTCAAGAAGTGGGAGCGAGAAGATGTGGCTGTTGGTTGTGGCACATTTTCACCTTGGCCACGGCCCCGTCCTCTACACGCACCATCACCAGAACGTCCAGTTCCACGTACCTTGCCACGTGCCTTGCCCATTGTAAATGAAGTAAAATAGCTTACACTCGCACTATCAATGGAAAAAGGGTAATAAAAAGGAGATTAGAACCGTGGAAGAGGAAAACCACAGTTCTATTTCTCTGGCCTACACCAGAATCTTTTAAACAGATATATTTGTGACTGAACAGACAGGGAGACACTATTACTGTTTTTTTTTACGTAAAACAGGCCAAAAGCTGGATAATAAAGAGATTTGAACAGTGGAACTGCAAAACCACAGTTCTAATTTACTGGCGTATACCAGACTTTTTTAAATAGATATATTTGGGGCTGAACAGTCAGCGACACACTCAAACTGTTTTTTTTTTATGTAAAAAAGGCCCAAAAGTGGATAATACAGAGATTTGAACCGTGGAACTGCAAAACCACAGTTATAGTTATGTGGCGTACACGAGAATCTTTCAAACAGATATATTTGTGTCTGAACAATCAGTGAGACACTATTACTGTTTTTCTTTACAGAAAAAATACCAAAAGCTGGATAATACAGAGATTTGAACCGTGGAACTGCAAAACCATATTTCTGGCCTACACCAGACTCTTTTAAACAGATATATTGGTGTCTGACCAGTCAGGGAGACACTATTACTGTTTTTTTTACAGCAAAAAATGGCAAAAGCAGGATAATACAGAGATTTGACCAGTGTAACTGCAAAACCATAGTTATAGTTATGTGGCGTACACCAGAATCTTTTAAACAGATATATTGGTGTCTGACCAGTCAGGGAGACACTATTACTGTTTTTCTTTACAGAAAAAATACCAAAAGCTGGATAATACAGAGATTTGAACCGTGGAACTGCAAAACCATATTTCTGGCCTACACCAGACTCTTTTAAACAGATATATTGGTGTCTGACCAGTCAGGGAGACACTATTACTGTTTTTTTTTACAGCAAAAAATGCCAAAAGCAGGATAATACAGAGATTTGACCCGTGGAACTGCAAAACCATAGTTATAGTTATGTGGCGTACACCAGAATCTTTTAAACAGATATATTGGTGTCTGACCAGTCAGGGAGACACTATTACAGTTTTTTTTACGGCAAAAAATGCCAAAAACAGGATAGTACAGAGATTTGACCCATGAAACTGCAAAACCACAGTTATATTTTTCTGGCCTACACCAGACTCTTTTAAACAGATATATTGGTGTCTGACCAGTCAGGGAGACTCTATTACTGTTTTTTTACAGCAAAAAATGCCAAAAGCAGGATAATACAGAGATTTGACCCGTAGAACTGCAAAACCACAGTTATAGTTATGTGGCGTACACCAGACTCTTTTAAACAGATATATTGGTGTCTGACCAGTCAGGGAGACACTATTACAGTTTTTTACGGCAAAAAATGCCAAAAACAGGATAATACAGAGATTTGACCCGTGGAACTGCAAAACCATAGTTATATTTTTCTGGCCTACACCACACTCTTTTAAACAGATATATTGGTGTCTGACCATTCAGGGAGACACTATTACTGTTTTTTTATGGCAAAAAATGCCAAAAGAAGGATAATACAGAGATTTGACCCGTGGAACTGCAAAACCACAGTTATATTTTTCTGGCCTACACCAGACTCTTTTAAACAGATATATTGGTGTCTGACCAGTCAGGCAGACACTATTACAGGTTTTTTTTTACGGCAAAAAATGCCAAAAACAGGATAATACAGAGACTTGACCCGTGGAACTGCAAAACCACAGTTATATTTTTCTGGCCTACACCAGACTCTTTTAAACAGATATATTGGTGTCTGAACAGTCACAGACACACTCAATTTTTTTTTGGGGGGGTGATAAGTCTAGCAATTTGACCAACAGGAGCACACAGGACTGTAATGCAGCGTTTGCTGGGATAACCACTGCGTCTCCTATACAGCCTGCCTGCTTGCCTGATATCTGGGATGGATATTAGTCCTGAGAAGGACTGTTTGTTTGATTTGGCAGGCTTTAGAGACCTTACACTACCTATTTCACACAATATATCTCTCCCTAACTCAGCAGCACTCTCCCTACACCGTCTGATCCGGAGCGACTGTGTCCAAGATGGCGGCGCCCGGTTTTAAATACTCGAGGTGACGCTGTGCGGCCAGCCAATCACTGTAATGCCTACAAACAACATGGCTGCGGCATTACAGTGACTGGCTGGCAATCCCTGCATGTTCATTGGCTCTGTAATGAGTGCCAAACGTGCAGGGCAGAGACCCGAGCTTCCGCCCGAGTAACCCGGAAATGCTCAGTGCTCGCCGAACATCCCGAGTAGCGTGATGCTCGGGCGAGTAAAGAGCAGTGTCGAGCATGCTCACTCAACACTAGTAAGGACCTGTGGAACATTTTGTGGACTTAAAGGCCTGAGGACGTTCAAGACGAAACGCTGCTGGGTTAATGACGGTAGTTATTTTATAGGGACCAATAAACCTAGGTCCCAGCTTCCAAGAAGGAACTTTCAAACTTATATTCCTGGTCGACAACCACACAAAGTCATTCACATTCAGGTCCGGACGTGGCAAGGGTTTTCTGTCAGCCATACGTTTATACCTGTCTCCCATGATCTTTAAATTACTCAGAACACCCGGCCATACTGAGGAGAGTGACAAAGCAAACCGTTTCTCCTTAGGAACTCCCGAAGATCCTCCCCCACTAAAGGTACCAAATTGTGGGTGATAACCATATGCACGGAAGAACAGTGACCTGCCAGTGGATTCTTGACAATGATTATTAATGGCAAATTCTGCCAGCGGTAAGTAGGATGCCCAATCCTTCTGATTTTCAGAGATGAAACACCTGAGGTAGATCTCCAAATTCTGATTGACACGCTCGGTCTGTCCATTTGATCGCCTGATCTGACACCACATCGGAGGGAACCCCGTGAAGCTTCACGATCTCATTTATGAACACCTGAGCAAGTGTCTTGGCATTTAGAGGTGCAGGTAATGCCACAAAGTGAACCATTTTACTGAACCTATCTACAACCACCAAAATCACTTTTTTGCCTGCAGAAACCGATAAGTCAGTAATAAAATCTATGGACAAGTGTGTCCATGGCCTACTAGGCATACGTAGCGGAAGAAGAGTACCAGACGGACAAGTATGCGAAACCTTAGAACGCGCGCAAATACTACAAGCAGATACGTGTTCAATCACATCCCAAATCAACCCTGGCCACCAAAAATGACGAGAGAGGAGGTCCGCGGTTGCCTTACCACCTGGATGCCCAGCAAGCACAGAGTTATGATGTTCCTTAATTACTTTGCGGCACAGATTAGATGGTACAAATAACCTTCCTGAAGGGCAGGAGGCAGGGGCGGCCCCCTGAGCCTCCAACACCTCACCCTTCAGTTCAGGATACAGTACTGAAATGACAACCCCTTTCTGTAATATCGGGGCAGGGTTCTCATGGTCACCACCACCAGGGAAGCTCCGGGACAAAGAATCAGCCTTGACATTTTTGACCCCTCGACGAAAAGTGACAACAAAATTGAACCTTGTAAAAAAACAGGGACCATCTGGCTTGCCTAGGGTTGAGACATTTAGCTGACTGGAGATATGAGAAATTCTTATGGTCAGTAATAACAGAAATAGGATGGACAGCCCCATCCAACCAATGTCGCCATTCTTCGAACGCCAATTTGATCGCCAAAAGTACCCTATTACCCATGACATAATTTCTCTCAGCCGAAGACAATTTTTTAGAAAAGAAGGCGCATGGACGCCATTTACCTGGGGACGGTCCCTGAGACAACACAGACCCAACCCCGACATCCGACGCATCAACCTCCACAATAAAGGGTTGGGAAACATCGGGTTGACTGAGTATAGGTGCAGTGGCAAAATGATTCTTTAAGGAAGAAAAATCCTGGAGGGAGGCATCCGACCATTTCGAAAAATCAGACCCGTTATTAGTCATGTCAGTAAGGGGTTTCACAAATACAGAGTAATTTTGAATGAATTTCTGGTAACAATTAGTAAAGCCCAGAAAACGTTGTAAAGTCTTCAGGTTCTCGGGACGGTCCCAATCAAGGACTGCACGGATCTTCTCCGGATCCATCTGAAAACCCGAGGATGACAACAAGTACCCCAAAAACTGCACCTCCCGAACAGCAAAAACACATTTTTCCAGTTTGGCATAAAGTTTGTTATCCCTTAATATCTGGAGCACCAGCTTAACATGCCCCTGATGTGTCTCCAAATCAGGTGAGTAAACCAAAATATCACCCAGATAGACCACCACAAACCTCTCCACCAAATGATGGAAAATATTTATGAAATGCTAGAATACCGCAGATGCATTGGTCAAATTGAAAGGCATAACCAGACTCTCGAAATGCCCTTCAGGGGTATTGAATGCTGTTTTCCATTCGTCCCCTTCTCTGATTCAAACCAGATTGTAGGCTCCCCTTAAATCCAACATGGATAATACCTTAGCTCCTACAACATGGCTGAGCAAATCAGGAATCAGAGAAAAAGGGTTTGGATCACAGATGGTAATTTGATTTAATTCCTGGAAAGGGACGTAGTCCGCCATCTTTTTTCTTCACAAAGAAGAACCCTGCCGCAACGGGCGAAGATGAGGGTCTGATATGTCCCTTCTCCAGACTTCCAGACTTTCTGCAATGAAATCCTTCATGGCTTGTCTCTCAGGGCCAGAAGATTGTATAGTCTGGACTTCGGTAGTTTAGCTCCGGGGGTCAGGTTAATAGGACAGTCATATGCATGATGAGAAGGCAAATCTTGACACCCCCTCTCATAAAAAACGTCCTCAAAACCAGACAGAAAAGCAGGTAATATTTCCGTAGAGACAGTAGCAAGGGAAATATCTAAACAGTTCTCATGTCAGTAATTTCCCCATTCAATAATCTCCCCGATTTGCCAATCCACCAATGGATTATGTTTAATAAGCCAAGGAATACCCAAAATAATAGGTGTGGGAAGATTGTCAAGGACATAGCAAGGGATTATTTCACAATGAACTGACCCCACCCTCAGTTTTACATTATGTACAATCTGAGTAAATGCTTTCTGTGCAAGTGGCGCCAAGTCGATGGTGAAGATGGAAATAGGTTTAGCTAAAGTACACCAAGCAAGACCATGAGTTTTCACAACCTCAGCATCAACCATGCTGACTCCGGCTCCACTGTCAACAAACACAGAAATTTTCCCAATTTTGCTCTCTAGCACCACCTCTGCTGTCAGGACAAACCGGGAACTGCAGGTTGGCAACAAATGCACCCTTTGTTTATCCAACTCCAGACTACCAAGAGTTAATTGAGTCTCCTTTTGTTTAAGAATTGAAGGACAAGTCCCAACAAAATGTCCCTTTTTCCCCACAAAAAAACATTCGCCTTTTATTTTTGCAAATTTCCTGGGAAATGTATGATTGAGAGATACCCCCCAACTGCATGGTTTCCTCCACCTCCCCCAGTTCTGGTTCACCCCGAGACCACTTCCCCGGCAGAGGTACATAACTCCGACAAGAAGGCCCCGGAGAAGGTGGTCTCACCCGTCTATCTCGAAGGCGTCTATCAAGATGTATGGCCAATGATATGGCACCCTCCAAGGACTGAGGGGTTTCGTATACTGCCAGGGAATCTTTCAATCTTTCATAAAGACCTTCACAAAATTGGCTTCTAAGGGCTGAGTCATTCCATTTAGAATCCATTGCCCATCTATGGAATTCAGAACTGTACGTCTCTACTGACCGATTCCCCTGATGAAGGTGACGTAGCCTTGACTCAGCCAAGGCGGCTCGGTCAGGGTCATCATAGATGAGGGCCAGAGCCCTGAAAAACCCCTTCACAGACTGGAGACAAACCGAGTCCTGCGGTAAACAAAACACCCACGACTGAGGATCTCCCTGCAGTAGAGAGATCACAATTCCAACTGTGCGGTCCACGTGAGAGTATCCCCACAGACAGCCCTCTGCCCAGGTATATGTTTGTACAAAAATTTTTTTTAGTGGTCACCAATATACTTATATTGCTAGGCACTCAGGCTGAAGGAAATATGATCGCTTGACAAATATAACTTGGGATATATAGTGGAGATCATTGAATGAGGAATGCTGGGGTCTAGGACTATGGACTTTTTGGGTCTCTCATTTTGTGGACCTTGGTGTCCATTGAGCATGATGTAATTTTAGATATGTATGTTTTGCATTGTCTCTGCCAAATATTTATCTTGTATATCTACTTTCTATTTTTATTATATATCCAAAAAAAGTTAACTTTTATGATTAAAACACCTGTTGGGTTGTTTCAATGGCATTTTCTTCTTCGCTGTATATCTATGGTTAGCGATTTACCCGTATTGATGTCATTAGGTGCAAGCTATGGAGCTTTGATTATTATTTAAATATGCACCGGTTGAGAAACTTATGTTGGAGGCAGGGTATATAGCAGAGTGCAGTGCACATAGCACAAGAGGCTCCATTCCAGTTTTGTCTGCTGCTGCTGTTAGATATTTCTAGAAATAGGCCCAGGTCTCAGGGGCCACGAATAATTTTTTTTGGATCTTAAATCCTCATTATTTGCTTAAAAAGCAATCCAGAGAACACCGTTGTTCTGCGCCATTTTCTTCTTGGCACTGCAGAATACAGCCAGGTCCTTTCCATATTACAGCGCTAAAAATCCAGCTATTTAAAACTGTGGTTTGTCCGTCACACGGATCACATATAATTGCGCTGAAAATACTGCCATTTCTGGCTTGCATTAAAAATTTGTTTCAGTGTGTCAGTGAAACAATTGACACCAGTTTGCTGCTCAAAATAGTTACTTACAGGCCAGGTATTTAAAACTGTGTTTTCTCCGTCACACGGATCGCATATACGTTTTCAGAAAATACTGCCATTTCTGGCCTCCATTAAATTTTTTTTTCAGTGTGTCAGTGAAGCAATTGACACCAGTTTGCTGTTCAAAATAATTACCTACAGGCCAGGTATTTAAAACTAAGATTTGTCTGTCACACGGATCGTATATACGTTTTCAGAAAATACTGCCCTTTCTGACCTCCATTAAAAATTTGTTTCAGTGTGTCAGTGAAGCAATTGACACCAATTTGCTGTTCAAAATAGTTACCTACAGGCCAGGTATTTAAAATCGTGGTTTGTCCGTCACACGGATCACATATACGTTTTCAGAAAATACTGCCATTTCTGACCTCCATTAAAAAAAATTTCAGTGTGTCAGTGAAGCAATTGACACCAGTTTGCTGTTCAAAATAGTTGCCTACAGGCCAGGTATCTAAAACTGTGGTTTGTCTGTCACACAGATCACATGTACGTTTTCAGAAAATACTGCCATTTCTGACCTCCATTAAAAAAATGTGTCAGTGAAGCATTTGACACCAGTTTGCTGTTCAAAATAGTTACATACAGGCTAGGTATTTAAAACTGTGGTTTGTCCGTCACACGGATCACATATAAATTCGCTCCAAATTCAGTCATTTGTAGTGAGCGTGGAAGATATTGTCTTCCATTTAAAATGGGCAAGGCACCTGGCAAGGGACAGGGAACTGGATGTAATGGTGATGGTGCATGCAGAGGCCGAGGCCGTGGGCAAGCTGAAATTGTGCAACAACAAACACCCACATCTTCTCGCTCGACCTTCCTGTCCCAATTAATAAGGGACCGCAGAACACCACTATTAACCACTTTAAAGACCATGACGTACTAATACGCGTCTGTGCCCTGGGACTTAAAAGCATGACCCGTATTAGTACGTCATCGCGATCGTGCGCGCACACAGGCTGTGTGGGCGCGATTGCCGGCAGGTGTCAGCTGATTGTTACAGCTGACACCTGGTACTATGTGCAGGGAGCGGTCCCGCACTGCTCCCGGCACATTAACCCCCGCAATGCTGCGATCAAAGTTGATCGCAGCATTGCGGTGGCTAAGGGGAGGTGATCGCAATACTCACCTCCTCTTCCGGCCTCCAGCGCTGTCTGCCGCGGCTTCCCGGGTGTTGCCATGACGACCCAATGTCGTCATGACAACATCCGGGTCACCAGACAGCAGGAAGATTTTTTGGTCATGCGCAGTGCATGACCAAACAATCTTCTCACTGTGCAGCGCTGACGCTGACTGCCTGCATAGCACAGGGATGGTGCTCCATCCCTATGCTATGCAGGCGATCAGAATAAAAAAAGTGAAAGTCCCAGACTGGGACAAAGTCAAAAAGGAAAAAAACTCTCAGAAAGTGAAAAAAAAAAAAAAAAAATTGTAAAAATATAAAAAAAAAATAATCCACCAAAAATAAAAATATAATGTACCCATCAATAAATATTATTATGAAAAAAAACAATAAAAGTACACATATTTGGTATCACAGCGTCCGAAATGACATGACCTATAAAATTGTCCCAATAGTTAACCCCTTCAGTGAACACGGTAATAAAAAACAAACAAAAAAAAAACGAAGCAAAAAACAATGCTTTATCATCATACCGCCAAGCAAAAAATGGAATAACACGCGATCAAAATGACAAATATAAATAAAAATGGTATCGCTGAAAACGTCATCTTGTCCCGCAAAAAACAAGCCACAATACAGCTCCATCATCCAAAAAATCAAAAAGTTATAGCTCTCAGAATAAAGCGATGCAAAAAAATATTTTTTTCTATAAAATAGCTTTTATTGTGTAAAAGCGCCAAAACATAGAAAAACTATATAAATGTGGTACCGCTGTAAATGTACTGACCCGAAGAATAAAGCTACCTTATCAATTTTACCACACGCGGAGTAGAATAAAAAAATAATAAAAAAAACAATTCCTGAATTGTTGGTTTTTGTTTATTTTGCCTCCCAAAAGCTGGAATAGAAAGCGATCAAAAAATGTCACATGCCTGAAAATGGCACCAATAAAAACGTCAACTCATCCCGCAAAAAAACAAGCCGTCACATGACTCTGTCGGCCAAAATATGGAAAAATTATAGCTCTTAAAATATGGCGATGCAAAAACTAGATTTTACAAAATATGTGTCTTTTAGTGTGCGACAGCTGTCAATCATAAAAACCCGATATGATTCTGGTATCTCTGTAGTCGCACCGACCCGAAGAATAAGGTCGTCTAATCACTTATACCGCACTAGGAACGGCGTAAAAAATAAATGCTACGGCTGGGGTTGGGGTTAGGGTTGTGCTAATGTTAGGGTTGGGGGTCAGGGTTGGGCTAGGGTAGGGTTAGGGTTGGGGTTAGGGTTGTTTTTTTTTCAAAAGTAAAAAAAAAGATGACGATATGGCAACTAGTGTTGAACGCAAGTGCTCGCTACTTGAGTTTGCATCGGGTGCTCGGGTATGCATTGAGTATCGCGGGTGCTCGAGTCTCCGCCCCATATGCCTCGCGGCCAAAAAAACCTCGCGGGGATTGCCTGCCATGCACGAGCGATCCCCGCATGTTTTTTTTGGGGTGTCTAATAACCGTGAAACATGCCGGCGAGGACTCGAGCATTTCACTTGAGCACCCGTGATACATGGTGCATACCTGAGTACCCGATGCAAACTCAAGTAGCGAGCACTTGCGCTCAAGACTAATGACAACTTATTCAATATGATGACCTAATGTCATCAAATTCTGTGTCGTACCTCTGGGTTCAAAATGTTCACTATACCCCTTGATAAAATCCTTGAGGGGTGTAGTTTCCAAAATGGGGTCACTTGTGGGGAGTTTCAACTTTTTAGGCACATCAGGGGCTCTCCAAACGCGACATGGCGTCCGCTCTCGTTTCCAGCCGATTTTGCGTTCAAAAAGTCACACAGTGCTCCTTCCCTTCTGACAGTGCGCCCAAACACTGTATTTTCCCCACATATAGGGTATTGGCGTACTCATGAGAAATTGCACAAAAGTTTTTGGGGTCCATTTTCTCTGCTTACCCTTGTGAAAATAAAAAAATTGGGGCTAAAACATCATTTTTGTGGAAAAAATTTGATTTTTTTATTTTCACGGCTCCATGTTATAAACTTCTGTAAAGGACTTGGGGGTTCAAGGTGCTCACCACACATCTAGATAAGTTCCCTGAGGGGTCTAGTTTCCAAAATGGTGTCACTTATGGGGGGGTTCCACTGTTTAGGGACATCAGGGTCACATCCGCTAATTATTCAAGCAAATTTTTCAATCAAAATGTCAAATGGCGCTCCTTCCCTTCCGAACCCTGCCACGCCCCCAAACAGTGGTTTTCCCCCACATATAGGGTATCTGCTAACTCAGGAGAAATTGCACAACAAAGTGCATGGTGCAATTTCTCCTGTTACCCTTATGAAAATGCAAAAGTGGGGGCTGAAATACATTTTTGTGGGAAAAATGTGAAAATTTTATTTTTACGGCTCAATGTTATAAACTTCTGTGAAGCACCTTGGGGTTCAAGGTGCTCACCACACTTCTAGATAAGTTCCCTGAGGGGTCTAGTTTCCAAAATGGGGTCACTTGTGGGGGGTTTCCACTGTTTAGGCACATCAGGGGCTCCCCAAATGCAACATGGCGTCCGCTAATTATTCAAGCAAATTTTACATTCAAAAAGTCAAATGGCGCTCCTTCCCTTCCGAACCTTGCCGTGCACCAAAACAGTGGTTTTTCCTCACATATGGGGTATCTGCTTACTCAGGAGAAATTGCACAACAAATTTTGGGGTCCATTTTTTCCTGTTACCCCTGCAAAAATAAAATAAATTGGGTCTAAAGTAACATTTTTGTGAAAAAAGTTAAATGTTAATTTTTTTCTTCCACATTCCAAAAATTCCTGTGAAGCACCTGAAGGGTTAATAAAGTTCTTGAATGTGGTTTTGAGCACCTTGAGGGGTGCAGTTTTTAGAATGGTGTCCCTTTTGGGTATTTTCTGTCATAAAGACCCCTCAAAGTGACTTAAATATGATGTAGTCCCTAAAAAAATGGTTTTGTAAATTTTGTTGGAAAAATGAGAAATTGCTGGTCAACTTTTAACCCTTATAGCTCCCCAATAAAAAAAAAATTGGTTCCAAAATTGTGCTGATGTAAAGTAGACATGTGGGAAATGTTATTTATTAACTCTTTTGTGTGACATATCTCTCTGATTTAAGGGCATAAAAATTAAAATTTTGAAAATTGCAAAATTTTCAAAATTTTCGCCAAATTTCTGTTTTTTTCACAAATAAACGCAAGTGATATTGAAGAAATTTTACCACAATCATGAAGTACAATATGTCACAAAAAAACAGTCTCAGAATCAGGGGGATCCGTTGAAGCGTTCCATAGTAATTACCTCATAAAGTGACAGTGGTTAGAATTGTAAAAATTGGCCTGGTCATTAACGTGCAAACCACCTTGGGTTGTAAAGGGGTTAAACACAGAGCAGTGTGAAAAGGTTATTGGTTGAATAGCAGATAATGCTTCCAGTCACTTAGCCACCACCACCACCTTGTCTTTCACACGGTCAAGTCTCAGTAGCTGTGAGTCTGGACCGCATATTCCTCACCCTGAACCTCCTTCCTCCCACCATGCCGAGTGCCCGGAGACAACTGATCCCACACTTGGACACTCCGAAGAGCTGTTCACTTTTCCATTTATAGATTTGGGCCACTTGAAGCGGCGCAAGAGGAGATCACATGTAGCGATGCCCAAATATTTGAGCAGCCACGGTCACACGAAGGCGACGGTGAGAAAGTGTCACAAGAAGTGGACGAAGATGAGACACAAGTGCCAGAAAGTCAGGAGGAGGACCAAAGTGCAGAAGTGGAAGACGTGGTGGTGGATGATATAGTAACTGACCCAACCTGGCAGGAGGACATGCAGAGCGAGGAGAGCAGCACACAGGGGGAGGGAGGCAGAGCACCCCAACAGGCAGGAAGAAGCAGTGTGGTGGCCGCAGAAAGAAGGCAGGCAGCCATTCCCCGTAACACCAACATGAAGGAAGTTGCCAGTACAACTGTTAGGTCTTCCCGAGTCTGGTTGTTTTTTAAAGACTCTGCTGATAACCCCAAAAAGGCCATTTGCACCACCTGCCAGGCCAGCGTTCAGTTGTCTGTACCCCAGTCCTTGGAATGCAAGCGCAAATACGCAACCAACGCCCCACAGGCCACTCTACTAAATTCCCAACTTGCGACTGCTTGCACTAGAAATGTTGCCTTTTAGGCTCGTGGAGACGGAAGCATTCCGCAACCTGATAGCGGCGGCCGTTCCTCTGTACTCGGTCCCCAGCCACCACTATTTCTCCTGGTGTGCCATCCCCGCATTACACAAGCACATGTCCCAAAACATTAGCCGTGCCCTCAACAACACAGTTACCGGGAAAGTCCACCTAACCACGGACACGTGGACAAGTGCTTGTGGGCAGGGATGGTACATCTCACTGACGGCACACTGGGTTAACATAGTGTAAGCTGGGACCCAGTCAGACCTTGGGATGGAACACGTCCTCCCGACGCCAAGGATCGCAGGCCCTAGGTCAATCAGGGTAGCCCCCACAGTCTACAGCTCCTGCACCTCATCCTCCTCAGCCTCCTCCTCCTCTTCAGCCTCCATCTCTGAAATGACCACATCAGTCACAAGCTGGAAGCACTGCAGCACTGCCTCGGCCAAGCAGCAACAGGCTGTGTTGAAGCTAATATGCTTAGGTGACAAACCGCACAATGCTGAAGAGTTGTGGACAGCTCTGAAAGAGCAGGCAGATCTGTGGCTCACACCGCTGAACCTACAGCCAGGCATGGTTGTGTGTGCTTAACCTCGTGGTTCAGCGATTTCTCAAATCCTACCCGGAGCTGCCAGATCTGCTTGTCAAAGTACGCCGCCTGTGTGCCCATTTTAGATAGTCAGCTACAGCTTCCACCGCCCTTGCTGTGCTTCAGCAGCATTTGCAGCTCCCGGCTCACAGACTGGTGCATGATTTCCCCACGTGTTGGAACTCTACACTGCAGATGTTGGGAAGGATTTGTGAGCAGAAGAGGGCAGTTGTTGAGTACCAGCATCAACAAGGCCATCGGTATTCAGTTCAGACTCCACACAAAAGGCCTCAGGAGTGGACATGGATGTCAGACATCTGTACCATCCTCCAAAACTTTGAGAACTCCACCAAGATGGTGAGCGGCGATGACGCCATAATTAGTGTCACCATCCCGCTTCTCTGTCTTCTGAAACGCTCTCTGCTCATGATCAAAGAGGATGCATTGCAGGTGGAGCACGATGAGATGGAGCAAGGAACCATACAGGGTTATTACACACAGCCCAGCCTTATCTCATCCCAACGTGGATTGGGTGACAACGAGGAAGAGGAGGAGGAGGAAGAACAGGAGCTAGTTTCATACGCTATAGACGGTAATACCTGCACAACTGTCATATCGTCTGTGCAGCGTGGATGGCCTGAGGACAGAGAGGAGGAGGAGGAGGAGAGCATGGTCACTCGTCCTCTTGGTGAGGACACGGAAGTCTTGCCTGTTAGCAGTCTGGCATGCATGGCTGAGTTTATGTTTCGCTGCCTTTCCCATGACCCTCGTGTTCTCAAAATTTTGGGTGACAGTCATTACTGTTTGGTGACACTTCTAGACCCACGCTACAAGGAGAACTTTATATCTCTTATTCCTGAGGTGGACAGGTCTACAAAAATTTGGCAGTACCAGAAGGCCCTTGTTGCGGAACTATTAAAAAAAATTCCCATCTGAAAACACTGGCGGGAGAGGTCATAGTTCGTTGGACAACCAAAGACTACAGGTGAGAGAGACACAACTCCAATCCAGCAGAGGCAGGGGAACACTGTCAAAGTTCTGGGAGAATTTTCTAAGCCCCTCCCATCGCACAAGCCCTGAGGTGCAGGGTACTCTTACAAGGAGTGCAAAGTTTGGGAAGATGCTGAGGGATTACCTTGCCGACTGTACCAACGTCCTCCGTGATTCCTCTGTGCCTGATAATTATTGGGTATCCAAGGTGGATACGTGGAATGAACAGGCTCTCTAAGCCTTGGAGGTCCTGGCCTGCCCTGCCGCCAGCGTTTTATCAGAGCGGGTTTGTAGTGCCGCTGGTGGAATTATAACTGATAAGCGCCTCCGCCTGTAAACTGAAAATGCTGACAGGCTGACTCTTATAAAAATGAACAAGGGCTGGATTGGGCCAGACTTCTCAGCACCATTGAAGAATAGCAGCGTAATATAAACTCAAATCCAGTGTCTTTTTTTGGGAGGTTTATTCCCATGCACCTTTTCACACCCACACATGGGTATACGCTTCCTGATTTTGGCTATTTGCTCTTGTCCTCCTCCTTCTCCTCATCCTCAACCTCCAACACCTTATTACCAGGGTGACCGTGGTCCGTGATGAAACACCCACATAATTTTTTTAAAGGGTGTTTATGATACCCTTAAAAAAATTTTTTATACAGTATGTTCATGTATACCCCCAGGGGTAAATGTTTGTCAGCCCATACACTTACTGCGTGGGCATTACAAGTATAGGAGACCCGCTCCTTTCTAATGGGAACATTTTTTTATGAGGCCCTCTAAGTCTCTTCCAAGGGGCATTGGAGTGCCTCCCAATTTTTGGCACCCCTTGCATTCACTGCACAGGCCAACACTATGGGAGACCCTCTCCTTTCTAATGGGAATTTGTTGTACTCATTACTGTGGCCCTGCTCTATGTGTCTTTAAATTCTTAGTGGGGTTTTTCCTAAATTTGGTCAGCCGTTGGACTCACTGCATACCCCATAACTGTATAACAGCCGGAGTAGATACTGTTTCCCTTTATGCCAGTCCTTTCACCGAGCTAAAGAATATGGCTGTGGTGAAATACAACTCCCACTGAGAAGCTGTTTCAGATTGAAAAACATTGTGCCCACCAGAGGATTTGATTCTGAGGGCTCACCTTTCTCCCCCGCTCAAGAGCCCCATATCAGCTGCAAAGTTAGCGCTATCATGAACTCGCCTGATGTAGAAGCCAGGGCACACCAGAGGATTCTCTGGTGGGACCATCCAACCCTGCCGAGAAGCAGTCCTGGCTAAGAAAAGTGTGTGGGAAGGTTTCTGGACACTCTACGGCTGCTTTTTTACTGAGGTGGAAACCCACGCAAACACGGAGAGAACACACAAAATCCTTGTAGATGTTGTCATTGCTAACCACTGATCCAATGTGCTGCTGTTCACCCTCTAATATCTAACAGGCTGGAGAAACTTGCACCTACTGCCACTCTATCTTCCGCTCCTTTGTAAGAAACTAATGTATTTGGGTAGCCACTCAATCTACCAAATAAAATTTCTGAGAAGGAAATTGGGGATGACTTCGATACTGGTACTGGGGACAGTGCTAATACGATGGCGTCGTACCATAGTTTACTGGAAATATTCCAGGCTGGTGGAAGGCAAGCAGATTCCCACAGAAAAGTAACAGCAGTAATGTTCAGGGACCCGCGTTTGTAGAAGGCGGAGACAACACCGGGAGAAATAGTGGCGGCTGGGGACCGAGTATGGACACGAGGCATGAGGCATGAGGTTGTGAAAAGCTACCGCCTCCACGAGCCTAAAAGACCACATTTCAAGCAGCTTTAGAGGACTTCCTGGGAGAAATGACAGCTGGAGTAGATATGGTTTCCCAAGTCCTTTCACCAAGCTAAACAATATGGCTGTGGTGAAATACAACTCAGCAAAAAAAGCTGTGGACTGGCTCTGTGCCATCCCTGGCCACATTCACTTGACCACGTGTTTGTGGGTAGGCAGTCCTTCCCAGTAAGTTCACTGGGGAGGGCACGGGTAATGTTGTGGGACCCGTGCTTGTGGAAGGCGGAGAGAAATAGTGGCGGCTGGTGACCGAGTATGGATATCCGGTCGCCGCCGCCATAAGATTTTGGACTACTTCTGCCTCCACAAGCCTAAAAGGCCACATTTCAAGTGCAAGCAGCTGTCAAAAATTTGGCAGTATAGTATTGCAGCCTGTGGGTGGGTGGCTGGCTGCATACTTGCGCTTGCATTCCAAGGAATGGGGTAGGGACAACTGAACGCTGCACTGGGACAAGGATGTGGACGGTGATTGTTGCAAGTCTGCAACGACAGGTGCATGGCGGGAGGCATCTTTGCATTTGCCAAGGATCACTTATTATGGGCACACTTTTAGGCAGTGACCTGGGAGTCAGAGATGCTTTCAGGGGTCTTCCCCATGCTGTTCCCATGTCTTTTCAGCACTGTATGCATGTGTCACACAGCACATGGCCAGATAAGGTTGTAAAATGTTAAAATGACATTTCCCAGTGAATGCATTTGTCTTGGTTGAAAGCAATGCAAAAGTGCAAAAACGCATCAAAGACGCTACGTGTGAACATAGCCCAAGGTGTGGAGGAGTATTTTTGGTTTTGGTTATTTATTTTGCCCATTACACAAGTCATTACCCTGGAAAGGATGTTCCTTAACTTCTTTCCCAGGAAAATCCATTTTGGATTTGTTTTTGTATGTTTTATTGTGAGTCCATAAAAGTGGCGTAATACCTCTGACAACGTTGTTGACAGCAGTGACCTGGGAGTCAGAAATTCTTCCAGCGGTCTTCCCCATGCTGTTCCCATGTCATTTGAGCACTGTTCCCATCAATTTGGGCAATTTTTAGGCCCTCTGCAGACCGCCAGTGGGAGCTGCCTGAAAAATGCTCGAGTTTCCCATAGACTTACATTGGGCTTGTTGCTCGGGTCGAGCACCCGAGTATTCCAATTTGCTTCACCAATCGCTGCACGTGAACCTCCCCCTGTCTTTCCCTGGCATTGGGCCCTGGCTAGGGAAGGGAGGGGGGTGAGCGCTAGTCGATCCCTACTGACCACTAAAGACAACAAGGGGGAACAAACAATGGAAGATAGCTTAACTTTTAGTCGACTTCAGAGAGATGAACAACCGTCCTCATAGCTCCAGAGAGGATGAAGTAATGCACTGGCTCCGAGCCTTCACAAAGGGTAATGTGAGTATCACCGACACCTCCCTCTAGCAGACAGCAGGTATTTATACACCCAGGCCAGGGTGTTAATTAGCCAGAGGAAGGTAGCCACTGAGTCCTAGAGAGACAGCCTCTAAGAAGGTGTCTGCAATGCCAAACATAGAGATCTCCTGTAATCAACTGCAGGCGACTTCTGACACACCCGTGACACCCGTTTCTGGTAAATGGGCCACATCATGAAATAGTGGCTGCAGAGCTGAATAAAATGTTGTGGGTTTTTTCTATTTATTGTCTCATTTCCATTGCAGAGATATTAGCTAGTAAAGTTTATATAGTAAAATTTACAGAGTAAACAAGAGGGCATTCTCGACTGGGGGCATATACTTTTTCTTCAGCATGATGTTGACCAATCTTAAGCAGACATTGTGATTACAAGTGCAGGAGGAAGAAAGCAGAGCTGTGTGGCATTACAAACACCTCTCTGCATCTATTTGAGAGATTAGGGAATAATTCCACTAGCTAGCACAGATTGGTGTGTGTGACACCTGCAGCTCTCATCTCATGACACTATGGTGGGATGTGGAGGAGACCAGAGCTGACAGTGCTGTGAGCTGCCGAGTGTCACTGCTCTGTATCTGTGCCAGCTATCAGGGTATTATTTTTCTATGCCTGTAATAGATTCAGAGAGTTGTTTGTAATGACACAAAGCTCTGCTCTCCTCCTCTGGTCACACAGATCTCACTGCCAGCATCTACTATACGAATCGGGAGGAGAACAGAGCCGTGTGTCATTCAATATCTGATTGGGGTGCCTAGGGTCCACTGGTAAAATTAACTCTAGAGACCTTCAGTACAGCTACATGCAAATACCTGTTAGGCAATATTCCCAATTCAATGGCGTGTCAACTGTAAAATACAGATGGCTCCCCCACATATAATGAATCCAACAATAACTTTGATATACAATTATGGTGGGTTGCATTAAAAGCATTCACTGGTGAAAACAACTTATTGGTCATCCATAGGAGAGGCAATAACTTATTGATCGGTGCTAATCCAACTGCTGGGAACTACACCAATCGGCAGAACAGGGAACTTTTAACCCTGTTTCAAAACAGAGCTGCAGGTTGGATGCCTGATTGCAGCTCAATTAATTCTCTATTGGCTTGCCAGAAAAAGCCAATGTAGACATTTAAGGAATGGGGCAACGGTCAAACATAATAATATAACAATATAATTTCAAATTGTAATAAAGAATCTTCTTATTGATATTAGAGAGATCAAGTTATCTCCATACATGACATGACCTACTATACCAAAAGCAATATACCAATAATACCACATACAAGGGAAAAATACCACCACACCGTCACCAGACCACATATTATGTTACACATACGCCGCCTAAGTTCAGATATGGGCGAGACCGGTTACATGAATTCGTTGGAATAATGGGGGAACCGTTACTCAGGGTGACCATAGGCTGCAGCTTCTCTCAGGCATTGGATAGATTCAATTGCTGACAGACACATTTGACAAGAGTCCTCAGAAACGTTAGAACAATAACATTTAAAGCGTCACGGCCAGTGCCTCTTTGAGCAACAGGCTCCAGTAACAACAGTACAATCTCCTTCGCCGCACAGTAGTACACAGTCTATCCAGTAGCACAGTACAGCACAGTTTTAATGCATATACAACCACAGGCTTTTCCTTCACAATGACTCAATAGTACACAGCATTCTTTATCCTGCATGGAGATGGAGGGGGGGAGGGTTTGATGAGGGAGATGATCCCTATGACATGATTCCTTCCAGTCCTTATCTTTCTGCCTGATAATACTCCATACTGTTAGCTCAGGGAGTCTATCTGACCTGTGTTTAGCCTCCCTCCTGACCTGAATTCTGTTCCCTTGCCTTCTGTGAGATGCAGATCATACACCACCTTTCTCTTCGGCTCTAGCCAGACAGTAAACAACTTTCCCACAATCCCCCTGGGGATCTGCTAAAACACTCCCTGTCTCCTGTGACTGTATTAACCCCTCTAGTTGCTGGATGCTTCTGGAGCACAACATTTCCTGTCTCCTGTGCTTGTGTTACTTCTAATAGTTGCTGGATGCTTTTGAAGCAACAGCACTACTTCTGCATGTCACAATTACCACTATATAGTGACTGAATAATACCAACATACTGATCATTAACAAAAAGACACAGTACTAACATTAATATTAATGATGATAATAATAATAATAATCACCAGTGACAGCTTTACACCAGAGCTCTGTAGATAGTATATAGTGTGTGTACAGATAAATCCATTGATCACCGGTGACATCTCCAATTGAAGTAATAAATTTTCACTTTTCTTCCTACAGTCATGGCCGAAAGTGTTGGCACCCTTGAAATTGTTGCACAAAATGAAGTACTTCTCCCAGAAAATTATTGCAATTATACTGTACATGTTTTGTTATACACATGTTTATTTCCTTTGTATGTAGTGGGACAACACAAAAAACAGAGAAGAAAAGACAAATTGGACAAAATGTTTGGCACCTTTGAATTAATATTGGGTTGCACACCCTTTGGAATAAATAACTGCAAACAAAGCATCATCAAAGAGAAAGTAGAAAACAATAAAGCGGTTAGATAGTGTAGCGAGGGAAGGATAGGGAATTTTTAATTGAAGTGTATTAGAAAAAAGATTAGATTATGACTAGTGTTGAGCGAGCATGCTCGACACTGCTCGTTACTCGCCCGGGCATCACGCTACTCGGGAAGTTCGGCGAGCACTGAGCATTTCCGGGTTACTTGGGTGGGAGCTCGGGTCTCCACCCTGCACGTTTGGCACTCTTTACAGAGCCAATGAACATGCAGGGATTGCCAGCCAGTCACTGTAATGCCGCAGTCATGTTGTTTGTGGGCATTACAGTGATTGGCTGGCCGCACAGCGTCACCTCGAGTATTTAAAACCGGGCGCCACCATCTTGGACACAGTCGGTCCGGATCAGACGGTGTAGGGAGAGTGCTGCTGAGTTAGGGAGAGATATATTGTGCGAAATGGGTAGTGTAGGGTCTATAAAGCCTGCCAAATCAAACAAACAGTCCTTCTCAGGACTAATATCGATCCCAGATATCAGGCAGGCAGGCAGGCTGTATAGGAGACGCAGTGGTTATACCAGCAAACGCTGCATTACAGTCCTGTGTGCTCCTGTTGCTAAAATTGCTGGACTTAGCTCCAGGTCTCGGGGGCCAGGAAAAATTATTATTTTTTTCATCTAAATCCTGTATTTTTTTTTCCTCAGTCAAACTGTCCAAATACGCATCTTATTAACCTTTTGGTATTCCCCCCCCCCAAAAAAAATTGAGTGTGTCTGTGACTGTTCAGACACCAATATATCTGTTTAAAGGAGTCTGCTGTAGGCCAGAAAAATAGAACTGTGGTTTTGCAGTTCCACGGGTCAAATTTCTGTATTATACTGTTTTTGGCATTTTTTGCCGTAAAAAAAAAAACTGTAATAGTGTCTCCCTGACTGGTCAGACACCAATATATCTGTTTTAAAGAGTCTGGTGTAGGCCAGAAAAATATAACTGTGGTTTTGCAGTTCCACGGGTCAAATCTCTGTATTATCCTGTTTTTGGCTTTTTTTGCCAAGAAAAAACAGTAATAGTGTCTCCCTGACTGTTCAGACACCAATATATCTGTTTAAAAGAGTCTGGTCTAGGCCAGAAAAATATAACTGTGGTTTTGCAGTTCCACAGGTCAAATCTCTGTATTATCCTGTTTTTGTCATTTTTTGCCGTAAAAAAAACTGTAATAGTGTCTCCCTGACTGGTGAGACACCAATATATCTGTTTAAAAGAGTCTAGTGTACGCCACATAACTATAACTGTGGTTTTGCAGTTCCACGGGTCAAATCTCTGTATTAGCCTGCTTTTGGCATTTGTCGTAAAAAAAACAGTAACAGTGTCTCCCTGACTAGTCAGACACCAATATATCTGTTTAAAAGTGTCTGGTGTAGGCCAGAAAAATATAACTGTGGTTTTGCAGTTCCACGGGTCAAATCTCTGTATTATCCTGTTTTTGGCATTTCTTGCCGTTAAAAAAACTGTAATAGTGTCTCCCTGACTGGTCAGACACCAATATATCTGTTTAAAAGAGCCTGGTGTACGCCACATAACTATAACTGTGGTTTTGCAGTTCCACGGGTAAAATCTCTGTATTATCCTTCTTTTTGTATTTTTTGTCGTAAAAAAAAAACAATAATAGCGTCTCCCTGACTGTTCAGACACCAATATATCTGTTTAAAAGAGTCTGGTGTAGGCCAGAAAAATATAACTGTGGTTTTGCAGTTACACGGTTCAAATCTCTGTATTATCCTGTTTTTGGCATTTTTTGCCGTAAAAAAAACCTGTAATAATGTCTCCCTGACTGTTCAGACACCAATATATCTGTTTAAAAGAGTCTGGTGTACGCCACATAACTATAACTGTGGTTTTGCAGTTCCAC
Organism: Phyllobates terribilis; assembly: GCF_046119375.1. Classification (NCBI taxonomy): domain Eukaryota; kingdom Metazoa; phylum Chordata; class Amphibia; order Anura; family Dendrobatidae; genus Phyllobates; species Phyllobates terribilis. Next base: position 740,159,888 of record NW_027362761.1, on the reverse strand, counting down.
GGGTCAAATCTATGTATTATCCTGCCTTTTGCATTTTTTGCCGTAAAAAAAAACAGTAATAGTGTCTCCCTGACTGTTCAGACACCAATATATCTGATTAAAAGAGTCTGGTGTAAGCAAGAAAAATATAACTGTGGTTTTGCAGTTCCACGGGTCAAATCTCTGTATTATCCTGTTTTTGTCATTTTTTGCCGTAAAAAAAAAACAACAGTAATAGTGTCTCCCTGACAGATCAGACACCAATATATCTGTTTAAAAGAGTCTGCTGTACACCACATAACTATAACTGTGGTTTTGCAGTTCCACGGGTAAAATCTCTGTATTATCCTTCTTTTTGTATTTTTTGTCGTAAAAAAAAAACAATAATAGCGTCTCCCTGACTGTTCAGACACCAATATATCTGTTTAAAAGAGTCTGGTGTAGGACAGAAAAATATAACTGTGGTTTTGCAGTTACACGGTTCAAATCTCTGTATTATCCTGTTTTTGGCATTTTTTGCCGTAAAAAAAACCTGTAATAATGTCTCCCTGACTGTTCAGACACCAATATATCTGTTTAAAAGAGCCTGGTGTACGCCACATAACTATAACTGTGGTTTTGCAGTTCCACGGGTAAAATCTATGTATTATCCTGCCTTTTGCATTTTTTGCCGTAAAAAAAAACAGTAATAGTGTCTCCCTGACTGTTCAGACACCAATATATCTGATTAAAAGAGTCTGGTGTAAGCAAGAAAAATATAACTGTGGTTTTGCAGTTCCACAGGTCAAATCTCTGTATTATCCTGTTTTTGTCATTTTTTGCCGTAAAAAAAAAAACAACAGTAATAGTGTCTCCCTGACAGATCAGACACCAATATATCTGTTTAAAAGAGTCTGCTGTACACCACATAACTATAACTGTGGTTTTGCAGTTCTACGGGTCAAATCTCTGTGTTATCCTGCTTTTGGCATTTTTTGACGTAAAAAAACCCAGTAATAGTGTCTCCCTGACTGTTCAGACACCAATATATCTGTTTAAAAGAGTCTGGTGTAGGCCAGAAAAATATAACTGTGGTTTTGCTGTTCCACAGGTCAAATCTCTGTATTATTCTGTTTTGTCATTTTTTACCGTAAAAAAAACTGTAATAGTGTCTCCCTGACTGGTCAGACAACAATATAACTGTTTAAAAGAGTCTAGTGTACGCCACATATCTATAACTGTTGTTTTGCAGTTCCACAGGTAAAATCTCTGTATTATTCTGTTTTGGGCAATTTTTACCGTAAAAAAATACAGTAATAGTGTCTCCCTAACTGGTCAGACACCAATATATCTGTTTAAAAGTGTCTGGTGTAGGCCAGAAAAATAGAACTGCGGTTTTGCAGTTCCACGGTTCAAATCTCTGTATTATCCTGTTTTTGGCATTTTTTTGCCGTAAAAAAAAAAAAAAAGTAAAAGTGTCTCCCTGACTGGTCAGACACCAATATATCCGTTTAAAAGAGTCTGGTGTAGGCCAGAAAAATAGAACTGTGGTTTTTCAGTTCCACGGGTCAAATCTCTGTATTATCCTGTTTTTGGCATTTTTTGACATAACAGAAAGCAGAAATATTGCCTCCCTGACAGGTCAGACACCAATATATCTGTTTAAAAGAGTCTGGTGTAGGCCAGAAAAATAGAACTGTGGTTTTGCAGTTCCATGGGTCAAATCTCTGTATTATCCTGTTTTTGGCATTTTTTGCAGTAAAAAAAAACTGTAATAGTGTCTCCCTGACTGGTCAGACACCAATATATCTGTTTAAAAGAGTCTGGTGTACGCCACAAAACTATAACTGTGGTTTTGCAGTTCCACGGGTCAAATCTCTGTATTATCCTGCTTTTTGCATTTTTTGCCGTAAAAAAAAACAGTAATAGTGTCTCCCTGACTGTTCAGACACCAATATATCGTTTAAAAGAGTCTGGTGGAGGCCAGAAAAATATAACTGTGGTTTTTCAGTTCCACAGGTCAAATCTCTGTATTATCTTGTTTTTGTCATTTTTTGTCGTAAAAAAAAAACTGTAAAAATGTCTCCCTGACTGGTCAGACACCAATATATCTGTTTAAAAGAGTCTAGTGTACGCCACATAACTATAACTGTGGTTTTGCAGTTCAACAGGTCAAATCTCTGTATTATCTTGCTTTTGGCATTTTTTGCCATAAAAAAACCTGTAATAGTGTCTCCCTGACTGTTCAGACACCAATATACCTGTTTAAAAGAGTCTGGTGTACGCCACATAACTTTAAATGTGGTTTTACAGTTCCATGGGTCAAATCTTTGTATTATGCTGCTTTTTGCATTTTTTGCCGTAAAAAAAAACTGCAATAGTGTCTCCCTGACTGTTCAGACACCAATGTATCTGTTTTAAAGAGTCTGGTGTAGGCCCGAAAAATAGAACTGTGGTTTTGCAGTTCCACGGGTCAAATTTCTGTATTATACTGTTTTGGGCATTTTTTGCTGTAAAAAAAAACTGTAATAGTGTCTCCCTGACTGGTCAGACACCAATATATCTGTTTAAAAGAGTCTGGTGTATGCCACATAACTATAACTGTGGTTTTGCAGTTCCACAGGTCAAATCTCTGTATTATCCTGCCTTTTGCATTTTTTGCCGTAAAAAAAAACTGTAATAGTGTCTCCCTGACTGTTCAGGCACCAATATATCTGTTTAAAAGAGTCTGCTGTAGGCCAGAAAAATAGAACTGTGGATTTGCAGTTCCACGGGTCAAATCTCTGTATTATCTTGTTTTTGTCATTTTTTGTCGTAAAAAAACTGTAATAATGTCTCCCTGACTGGTCAGACACAAATATATCTGTTTAAAAGAGTCTAGTGTACGCCACATAACTATAACTGTGGTTTTGCAGTTCCACGGGTCAAATCTCTGTATTATCCTGCTTTTTGCATTTTTTGCCGTAAAAAAAACTGTAATAGTGTCTCCCTGACTGTTCAGACACCAATATATCTGTTTAAAAGAGTATGGTGTAGGCCAGAAAAATATAACTGTGGTTTTGCAGGTCCACAGGTCAAATCTCTGTATTATTCTGTTTTGTCATTTTTTGCAGTAAAAAAAACTGTAATAGTGTCTCCCTGACTGGTCAGACAACAATATAACTGTTTAAGAGAGTCTAGTGTACGCCACATATCTATAACTGTTGTTTTGCAGTTCCACGGTTCAAATCTCTGTATTATCCTGTTTTTGGCATTTTTAGCCATAAAAAAAAACAGTAAAAGTGTCTCCCTGACTGGTGAGACACCAACATATATATTTAAAAGAGTCTGGTGTAGGCCAGAAAAATAGAACTGTGGTTTTGCAGTTCCACGGGTCAAATCTCGGTATTATCCTGTTTTGGGCAATTTTTACTGTAAAAAAATACTGTAATAGTGTCTCCCTGACTGGTCAGACACCAATATATCTGTTTAAAAGTGTCTGGTGTAAGCCAGAAAAATAGAACTGTGGTTTTGCAGTTCCACGGATCAAATCTCTGTATTGTCCTGTTTTTGGCATTTTTTTTGCCGTAAAAAAAAAAAAAAAGTAAAAGTGTCTCCCTGACTAGTCAGACACGAATATATCCGTTTAAAAGAGTCTGGTGTAGGCCAGAAAAATATAACTGTGGTTTTGCAGGTCCACAGGTCAAATCTCTGTATTATTCTGTTTTGTCATTTTTTGCAGTAAAAAAAACTGTAATAGTGTCTCCCTGACTATTCAGACAACAATATAACTGTTTAAAAGAGTCTAGTGTACGCCACATATCTATAACTGTTGTTTTGCAGTTCCACGGGTCAAATCTCATTATTATCCTGTTTTGGGCAATTTTTACTGTAAAAATATACTGTAATAGTGTCTCCCTGAGTGGTCAGACACCAATATATCTGTTTAAAAGTGTCTGGTGTAGGCCAGAAAAATAGAACTGTAGCTTTGCAGTTCCACGGTTCAAATCTCTGTATTGTCCTGTTTTTGGCATTTTTTTGCCGTAAAAAAAAAAAAAGTAAAAGTGTCTCCCTGACTGGTCAGACACGAATATATCCGTTTAAAAGAGTCTGGTGTAGGCCAGAAAAATAGAACTGTGGTTTTTCAGTTCCACGGGTCAAATCTCTGTATTATCCTGTTTTTGGCATTTTTTGCCGTAAAAAAAACTGTAATAGTGTCTCCCTGACTGCTCAGACACAAATGTATCTGTTTTAAAGAATCTGGTGTAGGCCAGAAAAATAGAACTGTGGTTTTGCAGTTCCATGGGTCAAATCTCTGTATTATTCTGTTTTTGGCATTATTTGCAATAAAAAAAACTGTAATAGTGTCTCCCTGACTGGTCAGACACCAATATATCTGTTTAAAAGAGTCTGGTGTACGCCACAAAACTATAACTGTGGTTTTGCAGTTCCACGGGTCAAATCTCTGTATTATCCTGCTTTTTGCATTTTTTGCTGTAAAAAAAACAGTAATAGTGTCTCCCTGACTGTTCAGACACCAATATATCTGTTTAAAAGAGTCTGGTGTAGGCCAGAAAAATATAACTGTGGTTTTGCAGTTCCACAGGTCAAATCTCTGTATTATCTTGTTTTAGTCATTTTTTGTCGTAAAAAAAACTGTAATAATGTCTCCCTGACTGGTCAGACACCAATATATCTGTTTAAAAGAGTCTAGTGTACGCCACATAACTATAACTGTGGTTTTGCAGTTCCACGGGTCAAATCTCTGTATTATCTTGCTTTTGGCATTTTTTGCCATTAAAAAAACCTGTAATAGTGTCTCCTTGACTGTTCAGACACCAATATACCTGTTTAAAAGAGTCTGGTGTACGCCACATAACTTTAAATGTGGTTTTGCAGTTCCACGGGTCAAATCTTTGTATTATGCTGCTTTTTGCATTTTTTGCCGTAAAAAAAATTTGCAATAGTGTCTCCCTGACTGTTCAGACACCAATGTATCTGTTTTAAAGAGTCTTATGTAGGCCAGAAAAATAGAACTGTGGTTTTGCAGTTCCACGGGTCAAATTTCTGTATTATACTGTTTTTGGCATTTTTTGCTGTAAAAAAAACTGTAATAGTGTCTCCCTGACTGGTCAGACACCAATATATCTGTTTAAAAGAGTCTGGTGTATGCCACATAACTATAACTGTGGTTTTGCAGTTCCACGGGTCAAATCTCTGTATTATCCTGCCTTTTGCATGTTTTGCCGTAAAAAAAAACAGTAATAGTGTCTCCCTGACTGTTCAGACACCAATATATCTGATTAAAAGAGTCTGGTGTTACCCAAAAAAATATAACTGTGGTTTTGCATTTCCACACGTCAAATCTCTGTATTATCCTGTTTTTGTCATTTTTTGCCGTAAAAAAACAACTGTAACAGTGTCTCCCTGACTGGGCAGACACCAATATATCTGTTTAAAAGAGTCTGGTGTAGGCCAGAAAAATAGAACTGTGGTTTTGCAGTTCCACGGGTCAAATCTCTGTATTATCCTGCTTTTGGCATTTTTTGCCATAAAAAAAATAGTAATAGTGTCTCCCTGACTGTTCAGCCACCAATATATCTGTTTAAAAGAGTCTGGTGTAGGTCAGAAAAATATAACTGTGGTTTTGCAGTTCCACGGGTCAAATCTCTGTATTATCCTGTTTTTGGCATTTTTTGTCATAAAAAAAAGCTGTAATAGTGTCTCCCTGACTGTTCCGACGCCAATATATCTGTTTAAAAGAGTCTGGTGTATGCCACATAACTATAACTGTGGTTTTGCAGTTCCACGGGTCAAATCTCTGTATTATCCTGCCTTTTGCATTTTTTGCCGTAAAAAAAAACAGTAATAGTGTCTCCCTGACTGTTCAGACACCAAAATATCTGATTAAAAGAGTCTGGTGTAAGCCAGAAAAATATAAATGTGGTTTTGCAGTTCCACGGGTCAAATCTCTGTATTATCCTGTTTTTGTCATTTTTTGCCGTAAAAAAACAACTGTAATAGTGTCTCCCTGACTGGGCAGACACCAATATATCTTTTTAAAAGAGTTTGGTATACACCACATAACTATAACTGTGGTTTTGCAGTTCCATGGGTCAAATCTCTGTATTATTTTGTTTTTTGCATTTTTGCCATTAAAAAAAACAGTAATAATGTCTTCCTGACTGTTCAGACACCAATATATCTGATTAAAAGAGTCTGGTGTAAGCCAGAAAAATATAACTGTGGTTTTGCAGTTCCACGGGCCAAATCTCTGTATTATCCTGTTTTTGTCATTTTTTGCCATAAAAAAACAACTGTAATAGTGTCTCCCTGACTGGGCAGACACCAATATATCTGTTTAAAAGAGTCTGGTGTACACCACATAACTATAACTGTTGTTTTGCAGTTCCACAGGTCAAATCTCTGTATTATCCTGTTTTGGGCAATTTTTACCGTAAAAAAATACTGTAATAGTGTCTCCCTGACTGGTCAGACACCAATATATCTGTTTAAAAGTGTCTGGTGTGGGCCAGAAGAATAGAACTGTGGTTTTGCAGTTCCATGGGTCAAATCTCCGTATTATCCTGTTTTTGGCATTTTTTGCAGTAAAAAAAAACTGTAATAGTGTCTCCCTGACTGGTCAGACACCAATATATCTGTTTAAAAGAGTCTGGTGTACGCCACAAAACTATAACTGTGGTTTTGCAGTTCCACGGGTCAAATCTCTGTATTATCCTGCTTTTTGCATTTTTTGCCGTAAAAAAAACAGTAATAGTGTCTCCCTGACTGTTCAGACACCAATATATCGTTTAAAAGAGTCTGGTGGAGGCCAGAAAAATATAACTGTGGTTTTTCAGTTCCACAGGTCAAATCTCTGTATTATCTTGTTTTTGTCATTTTTTGTCGTAAAAAAAAAACTGTAAAAATGTCTCCCTGACTGGTCAGACACCAATATATCTGTTTAAAAGAGTCTAGTGTACGCCACATAACTATAACTGTGGTTTTGCAGTTCAACAGGTCAAATCTCTGTATTATCTTGCTTTTGGCATTTTTTGCCATAAAAAAACCTGTAATATTGTCTCCCTGACTGTTCAGACACCAATATACCTGTTTAAAAGAGTCTGGTGTACGCCACATAACTTTAAATGTGGTTTTGCAGTTCCACGGGTCAAATCTTTGTATTATGCTGCTTTTTGCATTTTTTGCCGTAAAAAAAAACTGCAATAGTGTCTCCCTGACTGTTCAGACACCAATGTATCTGTTTTAAAGAGTCTGGTGTAGGCCAGAAAAATAGAACTGTGGTTTTGCAGTTCCACGGGTCAAATTTCTGTATTATACTGTTTTGGGCATTTTTTGCTGTAAAAAAAAACTGTAATAGTGTCTCCCTGACTGGTCAGACACCAATATATCTGTTTAAAAGAGTCTGGTGTATGCCACATAACTATAACTGTGGTTTTGCAGTTCCACAGGTCAAATCTCTGTATTATCCTGCCTTTTGCATTTTTTGCCGTAAAAAAAAACAGTAACAGTGTCTCCCTGACTGTTCAGGCACCAATATATCTGTTTAAAAGAGTCTGCTGTAGGCCAGAAAAATATAACTGTGTATTTGCAGTTCCACGGGTCAAATCTCTGTATTATCTTGTTTTTGTCATTTTTTGTCGTAAAAAAAAACTGTAATAATGTCTCCCTGACTGGTCAGACACAAATATATCTGTTTAAAAGAGTCTAGTGTACGCCACATAACTATAACTGTGGTTTTGCAGTTCCACGGGTCAAATCTCTGTATTATCCTGCTTTTTGCATTTTTTGCCGTAAAAAAAACTGTAATAGTGTCTCCCTGACTGTTCAGACACCAATATATCTGTTTAAAAGAGTCTGGTGTAGGCCAGAAAAATATAACTGTGGTTTTGCAGGTCCACAGGTCAAATCTCTGTATTATTCTGTTTTGTCATTTTTTGCAGTAAACAAAACTGTAATAGTGTCTCCCTGACTGGTCAGACAACAATATAACTGTTTAAGAGAGTCTAGTGTATGCCACATATCTATAACTGTTGTTTTGTAGTTCCACGGTTCAAATCTCTGTATTATCCTGTTTTTGGCATTTTTAGCCATAAAAAAAAACAGTAAAAGTGTCTCCCTGACTGGTGAGACACCAACATATATATTTAAAAGAGTCTGGTGTAGGCCAGAAAAATAGAACTGTGGTTTTGCAGTTCCACGGGTCAAATCTCGGTATTATCCTGTTTTGGGCAATTTTTACTGTAAAAAAATACTGTAATAGTGTCTCCCTGACTGGTCAGACACCAATATATCTGTTTAAAAGTGTCTGGTGTAAGCCAGAAAAATAGAACTGTGGTTTTGCAGTTCCACGGTTCAAATCTCTGTATTGTCCTGGTTTTGGCATTTTTTTTGCCGTAAAAAAAAAAAAAAGTAAAAGTGTCTCCCTGACTGGTCAGACACGAATATGTCCGTTTAAAAGAGTCTGGTGTAGGCCAGAAAAATATAACTGTGGTTTTGCAGGTCCACAGGTCAAATCTCTGTATTATTCTGTTTTGTCATTTTTTGCAGTAAAAAAAACTGTAATAGTGTCTCCCTGACTATTCAGACAACAATATAACTGTTTAAAAGAGTCTAGTGTACGCCACATATCTATAACTGTTGTTTTGCAGTTCCACGGGTCAAATCTCGTTATTATCCTGTTTTGGGCAATTTTTACTGTAAAAATATACTGTAATAGTGTCTCCCTGAGTGGTCAGACACCAATATATCTGTTTAAAAGTGTCTGGTGTAGGCCAGAAAAATAGAACTGTAGCTTTGCAGTTCCACGGTTCAAATCTCTGTATTGTCCTGTTTTTGGCATTTTTTTGCCGTAAAAAAAAAAATAAGTAAAAGTGTCTCCCTGACTGGTCAGACACGAATATATCCGTTTAAAAGAGTCTGGTGTAGGCCAGAAAAATAGAACTGTGGTTTTTCAGTTCCACGGGTCAAATCTCTGTATTATCCTGTTTTTGGCATTTTTTGCCGTAAAAAAAACTGTAATAGTGTCTCCCTGACTGCTCAGACACAAATGTATCTGTTTTAAAGAGTCTGGTGTAGGCCAGAAAAATAGAACTGTGGTTTTGCAGTTCCATGGGTCAAATCTC